>NW_027363330.1:0-600000 GCF_046119375.1 Phyllobates terribilis
AGTGAGATGCCAGCTCCTTTCATTCAGTCAGTAGCTTCAAACATTTCTGGTATATGAATAACATGATGTTTTTCAATGGCAAAAATCAATGAATATTGTAAATGCACAAACAGTAATTTCTCCGCATTGCAAGGTGCAAGTCTGAAATTTTTTGCTTTTTCCTGCTCCTCTTAGCATGATAAAGAAGATTCAAAGAGAGTGAGATGCCAGCTACTTTCATTCAGTCAGTAGCTTCAATCATTTCTGGACGTTTTTCAATGGTAAAAATCAATGAATATTGTAAATGCACAAACAGTAATTTCTCCACATTGCAATGTGCAATTCTAAAATTTTTTGCTTTTTCCTGCTCCTCTTAGCATGATAAAGAAGATTCAAAGAGAGTGAGATGCCAGCTCCTTTCATTCAGTCAGTAGCTTCAAACATTTCTGGTATATGAATAACATGATGTTTTTCAATGGCAAAAATCAATGAATATTGTAAATGCACAAACAGTAATTTCTCCGCATTGCAAGGTGCAATTCTGAAATTTTTTGCTTTTTCCTGCTCCTCTTAGCATGATAAAGAAGATTCAAAGAGAGTGAGATGCCAACTCCTTTCATTCAGTCAGTAGCTTCAAACATTTCTGGTATATGAATAACATGATGTTTTTCAATGGCAAAAATCAATGAATATTGTAAAATGCACAAACAGTAATTTCTCCGCATTGCAAGGTGCAATTCTGAAATTTTTTGCTTTTTCATGCTCCTCTTAGCATGATAAAGAAGATTCAAAGAGAGTGAGATGCCAGCTCCTTTCATTCAGTCAGTAGCTTCAATCATTTCTGGACGTTTTTCAATGGCAAAAATCAATGAATATTGTAAATGCACAAACAGTAATTTCTCCGCATTGCAAGGTGCAATTCTGAAATTTTTTGCTTTTTCCTGCTCCTCTTAGCATGATAAAGAAGATTCAAAGAGAGTGAGATGCCAGCTCCTTTCATTCAGTCAGTACCTTCAATCATTTCTGGACGTTTTTCAATGGCAAAAATCAATGAATATTGTAAATGCACAAACAGTAATTTCTCCGCATTGCAAGGTGCAATTCTGAAATTTTTTGCTTTTTCCCGCTCCTCTTAGCATGATAAAGAAGATTCAAAGAGAGTGAGGTGCCAGCTCCTTTCATTCAGTCAGTAGCTTCAAACATTTCTGGTATATGAATAACATGTTTTTCAATGGCAAAAATCAATGAATATTGTAAATGCACAAACAGTAATTTCTCCGCATTGCAAGGTGCAATTCTGAAATTTTTTGCTTTTTCCTGCTCCTCTTAGCATGATAAAGAAGATTCAAAGAGAGTGAGATGCCAGCTCCTTTCATTCAATCAGTAGCTTCAATCATTTCTGGACGTTTTTCAATGGCAAAAATCAATGAATATTGTATATGCACAAACAGTAATTTCTCCGCATTGCAAGGTGCAATTCTGAAATTTTTTGCTTTTTCCTGCTCCTCTTAGCATGATAAAGAAGATTCAAAGAGAGTGAGATGCCAGCTCCTTTCATTCAGTCAGTAGCTTCAATCATTTCTGGACGTTTTTCAATGGCAAAAATCAATGAATATTGTAAATGCACAAACAGTAATTTCTCCGCATTGCAAGGTGCAATTCTGAAATTTTTTGCTTTTTCCTGCTCCTCTTAGCATGATAAAGAAGATTCAAAGAGAGTGAGATGCCAGCTCCTTTCATTCAGTCAGTAGCTTCAAACATTTCTGGTATATGAATAACATGATGTTTTTCAATGGCAAAAATCAATGAATATTGTAAATGCACAAACAGTAATTTCTCCGCATTGCAAGGTGCAAGTCTGAAATTTTTGCTTTTTCCTGCTCCTCTTAGCATGATAAAGAAGATTCAAAGAGAGTGAGATGCCAGCTACTTTCATTCAGTCAGTAGCTTCAATCATTTCTGGACGTTTTTCAATGGTAAAAATCAATGAATATTGTAAATGCACAAACAGTAATTTCTCCACATTGCAAGGTGCAATTCTGAAATTTTTTGCTTTTTCCTGCTCCTCTTAGCATGATAAAGAAGATTCAAAGAGAGTGAGATGCCAGCTCCTTTCATTCAGTTAGTAGCTTCAAACATTTCTGGTATATGAATAACATGATGTTTTTCAATGGCAAAAATCAATGAATATTGTAAATGCACAAACAGTAATTTCTCCGCATTGCAAGGTGCAAGTCTGAAATTTTTTGCTTTTTCCTGCTCCTCTTAGCATGATAAAGAAGATTCAAAGAGAGTGAGATGCCAGCTACTTTCATTCAGTCAGTAGCTTCAATCATTTCTGGACGTTTTTCAATGGTAAAAATCAATGAATATTGTAAATGCACAAACAGTAATTTCTCCACATTGCAAGGTGCAATTCTGAAATTTTTTGCTTTTTCCTGCTCCTCTTAGCATGATAAAGAAGATTCAAAGAGAGTGAGATGCCAGCTCCTTTCATTCAGTCAGTAGCTTCAAACATTTCTGGTATATGAATAACATGATGTTTTTCAATGGCAAAAATCAATGAATATTGTAAATGCACAAACAGTAATTTCTCCACATTGCAAGGTGCAATTCTGAAATTTTTTGCTTTTTCCTGCTCCTCTTAGCATGATAAAGAAGATTCAAAGAGAGTGAGATGCCAGCTCCTTTCATTCAGTCAGTAGCTTCAAACATTTCTGGTATATGAATAACATGATGTTTTTCAATGGCAAAAATCAATGAATATTGTAAATGCACAAACAGTAATTTCTCCGCATTGCAAGGTGCAATTCTGAAATTTTTTGCTTTTTCCTGCTCCTCTTAGCATGATAAAGAAGATTAAAAGAGAGTGAGATGCCAGCTCCTTTCATTCAGTCAGTAGCTTCAATCATTTCTGGACGTTTTTCAATGGCAAAAATCAATGAATATTGTAAATGCACAAACAGTAATTTCTCCGCATTGCAAGGTGCAATTCTGAAATTTTTTGCTTTTTCCTGCTCCTCTTAGCATGATAAAGAAGATTCAAAGAGAGTGAGATGTCAGCTCCTTTCATTCAGTCAGTAGCTTCAAACATTTCTGGTATATGAATAACATGATGTTTTTCAATGGCAAAAATCAATGAATATTGTAAATGCACAAACAGTAATTTCTCCGCATTGCAAGGTGCAATTCTGAAATTTTTTGCTTTTTCCTGCTCCTCTTAGCATGATAAAGAAGATTCAAAGAGAGTGAGATGCCAGCTCCTTTCATTCAGTCAGTAGCTTCAATCATTTCTGGACGTTTTTCAATGGCAAAAATCAATGAATATTGTAAATGCACAAACAGTAATTTCTCCGCATTGCAAGGTGCAATTCTGAAATTTTTTGCTTTTTCCTGCTCCTCTTAGCATGATAAAGAAGATTCAAAGAGAGTGAGATGCCAGCTCCTTTCGTTCAGTCAGTAGCTTCAATCATTTCTGGACGTTTTTCAATGGCAAAAATCATTGAATATTATAAATGCACAAACAGTAATTTCTCCGCATTGCAAGGTGCAATTCTGAAATTTTTTACTTTTTCCTGCTCCTCTTAGCATGATAAAGAAGATTCAAAGAGAGTGAGATGCCAGCTCCTTTCATTCAGTCAGTAGCTTCAATCATTTCTGGTATATGAATAACATGATGTTTTTCAATGGCAAAAATCAATGAATATTGTAAATGCACAAACAGTAATTTCTCCGCATTGCAAGGTGCAATTCTGAAATTTTTTGCTTTTTCCTGCTCCTCTTAGCATGATAAAGAAGATTCAAAGAGAGTGAGATGCCAGCTCCTTTCATTCAGTCAGTAGCTTCAATCATTTCTGGACGTTTTTCAATGGCAAAAATCAATGAATATTGTAAATGCACAAACATTAATTTCTCCGCATTGCAAGGTGCAATTCTGAAATTTTTTGCTTTTTCCTGCTCCTCTTAGCATGATAAACAAGATTCAAAGAGAGTGAGATGCCAGCTCCTTTCATTCAGTCAGTAGCTTCAATCATTTCTGGACGTTTTTCAATGGCAAAAATCAATGAATATTGTAAATGCACAAACAGTAATTTCTCCGCATTGCAAGGTGCAATTCTGAAATTTTTTGCTTTTTCCTGCTCCTCTTAGCATGATAAAGAAGATTCAAAGAGAGTGAGATGCCAGCTCCTTTCATTCAGTCAGTAGCTTCAAACATTTCTGGTATATGAATAACATGATGTTTTTCAATGGCAAAAATCAATGAATATTGTAAATGCACAAACAGTAATTTCTCCGCATTGCAAGGTGCAAGTCTGAAATTTTTTGCTTTTTCCTGCTCCTCTTAGCATGATAAAGAAGATTCAAAGAGAGTGAGATGCCAGCTCCTTTCATTCAGTCAGTAGCTTCAATCATTTCTGGACGTTTTTCAATGGCAAAAATCAATGAATATTGTAAATGCACAAACAGTAATTTCTCCGCATTGCAAGGTGCAATTCTGAAATTTTTTGCTTTTTCCTGCTCCTCTTAGCATGATAAAGAAGATTCAAAGAGAGTGAGATGCCAGCTCCTTTCATTCAGTCAGTAGCTTCAAACATTTCTGGTATATGAATAACATGATGTTTTTCAATGGCAAAAATCAATGAATATTGTAAATGCACAAACAGTAATTTCTCCGCATTGCAAGGTGCAATTCTGAAATTTTTTGCTTTTTCCTGCTCCTCTTAGCATGATAAAGAAGATTCAAAGAGAGTGAGATGCCAGCTCCTTTCATTCAGTCAGTAGCTTCAATCATTTCTGGACGTTTTTCAATGGCAAAAATCAATGAATATTGTAAATGCACAAACAGTAATTTCTCCGCATTGCAAGGTGCAATTCTGAAATTTTTTGCTTTTTCCTGCTCCTCTTAGCATGATAAACAAGATTCAAAGAGAGTGAGATGCCAGCTCCTTTCATTCAGTCAGTAGCTTCAATCATTTCTGGACGTTTTTCAATGGCAAAAATCAATGAATATTGTAAATGCACAAACAGTAATTTCTCCACATTGCAAGGTGCAATTCTGAAATTTTTTGCTTTTTCCTGCTCCTCTTAGCATGATAAAGAAGATTCAAAGAGAGTGAGATGCCAGCTCCTTTCATTCAGTCAGTAGCTTCAAACATTTCTGGTATATGAATAACATGATGTTTTTCAATGGCAAAAATCAATGAATATTGTAAATGCACAAACAGTAATTTCTCCGCATTGCAAGGTGCAATTCTGAAATTTTTTGCTTTTTCCTGCTCCTCTTAGCATGATAAAGAAGATTCAAAGAGAGTGAGATGCCAGCTCCTTTCATTCAGTCAGTAGCTTCAATCATTTCTGGACGTTTTTCAATGGCAAAAATCAATGAATATTGTAAATGCACAAACAGTAATTTCTCCGCATTGCAAGGTGCAATTCTGAAATTTTTTGCTTTTTCCTGCTCCTCTTAGCATGATAAAGAAGATTCAAAGAGAGTGAGATGTCCAGCTCCTTTCATTCAGTCAGTAGCTTCAAACATTTCTGGTATATGAATAACATGATGTTTTTCAATGGCAAAAATCAATGAATATTGTAAATGCACAAACAGTAATTTCTCCGCATTGCAAGGTGCAATTCTGAAATTTTTTGCTTTTTTCCTGCTCCTCTTAGCATGATAAAGAAGATTCAAAGAGAGTGAGATGCCAGCTCCTTTCATTCAGTCAGTAGCTTCAATCATTTCTGGACGTTTTTCAATGGCAAAAATCAATGAATATTGTAAATGCACAAACAGTAATTTCTCCGCATTGCAAGGTGCAATTCTGAAATTTTTTGCTTTTTCCTGCTCCTCTTAGCATGATAAAGAAGATTCAAAGAGAGTGAGATGCCAGCTCCTTTCGTTCAGTCAGTAGCTTCAATCATTTCTGGACGTTTTTCAATGGCAAAAATCAATGAATATTATAAATGCACAAACAGTAATTTCTCCGCATTGCAAGGTGCAATTCTGAAATTTTTTACTTTTTCCTGCTCCTCTTAGCATGATAAAGAAGATTCAAAGAGAGTGAGATGCCAGCTCCTTTCATTCAGTCAGTAGCTTCAATCATTTCTGGTATATGAATAACATGATGTTTTTCAATGGCAAAAATCAATGAATATTGTAAATGCACAAACAGTAATTTCTCCGCATTGCAAGGTGCAATTCTGAAATTTTTTGCTTTTTCCTGCTCCTCTTAGCATGATAAAGAAGATTCAAAGAGAGTGAGATGCCAGCTCCTTTCATTCAGTCAGTAGCTTCAATCATTTTCTGGACGTTTTTCAATGGCAAAAATCAATGAATATTGTAAATGCACAAACAGTAATTTCTCCGCATTGCAAGGTGCAATTCTGAAATTTTTTGCTTTTTCCTGCTCCTCTTAGCATGATAAACAAGATTCAAAGAGAGTGAGATGCCAGCTCCTTTCATTCAGTCAGTAGCTTCAATCATTTCTGGACGTTTTTCAATGGCAAAAATCAATGAATATTGTAAATGCACAAACAGTAATTTCTCCGCATTGCAAGGTGCAATTCTGAAATTTTTTGCTTTTTCCTGCTCCTCTTAGCATGATAAAGAAGATTCAAAGAGAGTGAGATGCCAGCTCCTTTCATTCAGTCAGTAGCTTCACACATTTCTGGTATATGAATAACATGATGTTTTTCAATGGCAAAAATCAATGAATATTGTAAATGCACAAACAGTAATTTCTCCGCATTGCAAGGTGCAAGTCTGAAATTTTTTGCTTTTTCCTGCTCCTCTTAGCATGATAAAGAAGATTCAAAGAGAGTGAGATGCCAGCTCCTTTCATTCAGTCAGTAGCTTCAATCATTTCTGGATGTTTTTCAATGGCAAAAATCAATGAATATTGTAAATGCACAAACTGTAATTTCTCCGTATGCAAGGTGCAATTCTGAAATTTTTTGCTTTTTCCTGCTCCTCTTAGCATGATAAAGAAGATTCAAAGAGAGTGAGATGCCAGCTCCTTTCATTCAGTCAGTAGCTTCAATCATTTCTGGTATATGAATAACATATGTTTTTCAATGGCAAAAATCAATGAATATTGTAAATGCACAAACAGTAATTTCTCCGCATTGCAAGGTGCAATTCTGAAATTTTTTGCTTTTTCCTGCTCCTCTTAGCATGATAAAGAAGATTCAAAGAGAGTGAGATGCCAGCTCCTTTCATTCAGTCAGTAGCTTCAATCATTTCTGGACGTTTTTCAATGGCAAAAATCAATGAATATTGTAAATGCACAAACAGTAATTTCTCCGCATTGCAAGGTGCAATTCTGAAATTTTTTGCTTTTTCCCGCTCCTCTTAGCATGATAAAGAAGATTCAAAGAGAGTGAGGTGCCAGCTCCTTTCATTCAGTCAGTAGCTTCAAACATTTCTGGTATATGAATAACATGTTTTTCAATGGCAAAAATCAATGAATATTGTAAATGCACAAACAGTAATTTCTCCGCATTGCAAGGTGCAATTCTGAAATTTTTTGATTTTTCCTGCTCCTCTTAGCATGATAAAGAAGATTCAAAGAGAGTGAGATGCCAGCTCCTTTCATTCAGTCAGTAGCTTCAATCATTTCTGGACATTTTTCAATGGCAAAAATCAATGAATATTGTAAATGCACAAACAGTAATTTCTCCGCATTGCAAGGTGCAATTCTGAAATTTTTTGCTTTTTCCTGCTCTCTTAGCATGATAAAGAAGATTCAAAGAGAGTGAGATGCCAGCTCCTTTCATTCAGTCAGTAGCTTCAAACATTTCTGGTATATGAATAACATGATGTTTTTCAATGGCAAAAATCAATGAATATTGTAAATGCACAAACAGTAATTTCTCCGCATTGCAAGGTGCAATTCTGAAATTTTTTGCTTTTTCCTGCTCCTCTTAGCATGATAAAGAAGATTCAAAGAGAGTGAGATGCCAGCTCCTTTCATTCAGTCAGTAGCTTCAAACATTTCTGGTATATGAATAACATGATGTTTTTCAATGGCAAAAATCAATGAATATTGTAAATGCACAAACAGTAATTTCTCCGCATTGCAAGGTGCAATTCTGAAATTTTTTGCTTTTTCCTGCTCCTCTTAGCATGATAAAGAAGATTCAAAGAGAGTGAGATGCCAGCTACTTTCATTCAGTCAGTAGCTTCAATCATTTCTGGACGTTTTTCAATGGTAAAAATCAATGAATATTGTAAATGCACAAACAGTAATTTCTCCACATTGCAAGGTGCAATTCTGAAATTTTTTGCTTTTTCCTGCTCCTCTTAGCATGATAAAGAAGATTCAAAGAGAGTGAGATGCCAGCTCCTTTCATTCAGTCAGTAGCTTCAAACATTTCTGGTATATGAATAACATGATGTTTTTCAATGGCAAAAATCAATGAATATTGTAAATGCACAAACAGTAATTTCTCCGCATTGCAAGGTGCAATTCTGAAATTTTTTGCTTTTTCCTGCTCCTCTTAGCATGATAAAGAAGATTCAAAGAGAGTGAGATGCCAGCTCCTTTCATTCAGTCAGTAGCTTCAATCATTTCTGGATGTTTTTCAATGGCAAAAATCAATGAATATTGTAAATGCACAAACTGTAATTTCTCCGCATTGCAAGGTGCAATTCTGAAATTTTTTGCTTTTTCCTGCTCCTCTTAGCATGATAAAGAAGATTCAAAGAGAGTGAGATGCCAGCTCCTTTCATTCAGTCAGTAGCTTCAATCATTTCTGGACGTTTTTCAGTGGCAAAAATCAATGAATATTGTAAATGCACAAACAGTAATTTCTCCGCATTGCAAGGTGCAATTCTGAAATTTTTTGCTTTTTCCTGCTCCTCTTAGCATGATAAAGAAGATTCAAAGAGAGTGAGATGCCAGCTCCTTTCATTCAGTCAGTACCTTCAATCATTTCTGGACGTTTTTCAATGGCAAAAATCAATGAATATTGTAAATGCACAAACAGTAATTTCTCCGCATTGCAAGGTGCAAGTCTGAAATTTTTTGCTTTTTCCTGCTCCTCTTAGCATGATAAAGAAGATTCGAAGAGAGTGAGATGCCAGCTACTTTCATTCAGTCAGTAGCTTCAATCATTTCTGGACGTTTTTCAATGGTAAAAATCAATGAATATTGTAAATGCACAAACAGTAATTTCTCCACATTGCAAGGTGCAATTCTGAAATTTTTTGCTTTTTCCTGCTCCTCTTAGCATGATAAAGAAGATTCAAAGAGAGTGAGATGCCAGCTCCTTTCATTCAGTCAGTAGCTTCAAACATTTCTGGTATATGAATAACATGATGTTTTTCAATGGCAAAAATCAATGAATATTGTAAATGCACAAACAGTAATTTCTCCGCATTGCAAGGTGCAATTCTGAAATTTTTTGCTTTTTCCTGCTCCTCTTAGCATGATAAAGAAGATTCAAAGAGAGTGAGATGCCAGCTCCTTTCATTCAGTCAGTAGCTTCAATCATTTCTGGATGTTTTTCAATGGCAAAAATCAATGAATATTGTAAATGCACAAACTGTAATTTCTGCGCATTGCAAGGTGCAATTCTGAAATTTTTTGCTTTTCCTGCTCCTCTTAGCATGATAAAGAAGATTCAAAGAGAGTGAGATGCCAGCTCCTTTCATTCAGTCAGTAGCTTCAATCATTTCTGGACGTTTTTCAATGGCAAAAATCAATGAATATTGTAAATGCACAAACAGTAATTTCTCCGCATTGCAAGGTGCAATTCTGAAATTTTTTGCTTTTTCCTGCTCCTCTTAGCATGATAAAGAAGATTCAAAGAGAGTGAGATGCCAGCTCCTTTCATTCAGTCAGTAGCTTCAATCATTTCTGGTATATGAATAACGTTTTTCAATGGCAAAAATCAATGAATATTGTAAATGCACAAACAGTAATTTCTCCGCATTGCAAGGTGCAATTCTGAAATTTTTTGCTTTTTCCCGCTCCTCTTAGCATGATAAAGAAGATTCAAAGAGAGTGAGGTGCCAGCTCCTTTCATTCAGTCAGTAGCTTCAAACATTTCTGGTATATGAATAACATGTTTTTCAATGGCAAAAATCAATGAATATTGTAAATGCACAAACAGTAATTTCTCCGCATTGCAAGGTGCAATTCTGAAATTTTTTGATTTTTCCTGCTCCTCTTAGCATGATAAAGAAGATTCAAAGAGAGTGAGATGCCAGCTCCTTTCATTCAGTCAGTAGCTTCAATCATTTCTGGACGTTTTTCAATGGCAAAAATCAATGAATATTGTAAAAGCACAAAGAGTAATTTCTCCGCATTGCAAGGTGCAATTCTGAAATTTTTTGCTTTTTCCTGCTCCTCTTAGCATGATAAAGAAGATTCAAAGAGAGTGAGATGCCAGCTCCTTTCATTCAGTCAGTAGCTTCAAACATTTCTGGTATATGAATAACATGATGTTTTTCAATGGCAAAAATCAATGAATATTGTAAATGCACAAACAGTAATTTCTCCGCATTGCAAGGTGCAATTCTGAAATTTTTTGCTTTTTCCTGCTCCTCTTAGCATGATAAAGAAGATTCAAAGAGAGTGAGATGCCAGCTCCTTTCATTCAGTCAGTAGCTTCAAACATTTCTGGTATATGAATAACGATGTTTTTCAATGGCAAAAATCAATGAATATTGTAAATGCACAAACAGTAATTTCTCCGCATTGCAAGGTGCAAGTCTGAAATTTTTTGCTTTTTCCTGCTCCTCTTAGCATGATAAAGAAGATTCAAAGAGAGTGAGATGCCAGCTACTTTCATTCAGTCAGTAGCTTCAATCATTTCTGGACGTTTTTCAATGGTAAAAATCAATGAATATTGTAAATGCACAAACAGTAATTTCTCCACATTGCAAGGTGCAATTCTGAAATTTTTTGCTTTTTCCTGCTTCTCTTAGCATGATAAAGAAGATTCAAAGAGAGTGAGATGCCAGCTCCTTTCATTCAGTCAGTAGCTTCAAACATTTCTGGTATATGAATAACATGATGTTTTTCAATGGCAAAAATCAATGAATATTGTAAATGCACAAACAGTAATTTCTCCGCATTGCAAGGTGCAATTCTGAAATTTTTTGCTTTTTCCTGCTCCTCTTAGCATGATAAAGAAGATTCAAAGAGAGTGAGATGCCAGCTCCTTTCATTCAGTCAGTAGCTTCAAACATTTCTGGTATATGAATAACATGATGTTTTTCAATGGCAAAAATCAATGAATATTGTAAATGCACAAACAGTAATTTCTCCGCATTGCAAGGTGCAAGTCTGAAATTTTTTGCTTTTTCCTGCTCCTCTTAGCATGATAAAGAAGATTCAAAGAGAGTGAGATGCCAGCTACTTTCATTCAGTCAGTAGCTTCAATCATTTCTGGACGTTTTTCAATGGTAAAAATCAATGAATATTGTAAATGCACAAACAGTAATTTCTCCACATTGCAAGGTGCAATTCTGAAATTTTTTGCTTTTTCCTGCTCCTCTTAGCATGATAAAGAAGATTCAAAGAGAGTGAGATGCCAGCTCCTTTCACTCAGTCAGTAGCTTCAAACATTTCTGGTATATGAATAACATGATGTTTTTCAATGGCAAAAATCAATGAATATTGTAAATGCACAAACAGTTATTTCTCCGCATTGCAAGGTGCAATTCTGAAATTTTTTGCTTTTTCCTGCTCCTCTTAGCATGATAAAGAAGATTCAAAGAGAGTGAGATGCCAGCTCCTTTCATTCAGTCAGTAGCTTCAATCATTTCTGGATGTTTTTCAATGGCAAAAATCAATGAATATTGTAAATGCACAAACTGTAATTTCTCCGCATTGCAAGGTGCAATTCTGAAATTTTTTGCTTTTTCCTGCTCCTCTTAGCATGATAAAGAAGATTCAAAGAGAGTGAGATGCCAGCTCCTTTCATTCAGTCAGTAGCTTCAATCATTTCTGGACGTTTTTCAGTGGCAAAAATCAATGAATATTGTAAATGCACAAACAGTAATTTCTCCGCATTGCAAGGTGCAATTCTGAAATTTTTTGCTTTTTCCTGCTCCTCTTAGCATGATAAAGAAGATTCAAAGAGAGTGAGATGCCAGCTCCTTTCATTCAGTCAGTACCTTCAATCATTTCTGGACGTTTTTCAATGGCAAAAATCAATGAATATTGTAAATGCACAAACAGTAATTTCTCCGCATTGCAAGGTGCAAGTCTGAAATTTTTTGCTTTTTCCTGCTCCTCTTAGCATGATAAAGAAGATTCGAAGAGAGTGAGATGCCAGCTACTTTCATTCAGTCAGTAGCTTCAATCATTTCTGGACGTTTTTCAATGGTAAAAATCAATGAATATTGTAAATGCACAAACAGTAATTTCTCCACATTGCAAGGTGCAATTCTGAAATTTTTTGCTTTTTCCTGCTCCTCTTAGCATGATAAAGAAGATTCAAAGAGAGTGAGATGCCAGCTCCTTTCATTCAGTCAGTAGCTTCAAACATTTCTGGTATATGAATAACATGATGTTTTTCAATGGCAAAAATCAATGAATATTGTAAATGCACAAACAGTAATTTCTCCGCATTGCAAGGTGCAATTCTGAAATTTTTTGCTTTTTCCTGCTCCTCTTAGCATGATAAAGAAGATTCAAAGAGAGTGAGATGCCAGCTCCTTTCATTCAGTCAGTAGCTTCAATCATTTCTGGATGTTTTTCAATGGCAAAAATCAATGAATATTGTAAATGCACAAACTGTAATTTCTCCGCATTGCAAGGTGCAATTCTGAAATTTTTTGCTTTTTCCTGCTCCTCTTAGCATGATAAAGAAGATTCAAAGAGAGTGAGATGCCAGCTCCTTTCATTCAGTCAGTAGCTTCAATCATTTCTGGACGTTTTTCAATGGCAAAAATCAATGAATATTGTAAATGCACAAACAGTAATTTCTCCGCATTGCAAGGTGCAATTCTGAAATTTTTTGCTTTTTCCTGCTCCTCTTAGCATGATAAAGAAGATTCAAAGAGAGTGAGATGCCAGCTCCTTTCATTCAGTCAGTAGCTTCAATCATTTCTGGACGTTTTTCAATGGCAAAAATCAATGAATATTGTAAATGCACAAACAGTAATTTCTCCGCATTGCAAGGTGCAATTCTGAAATTTTTTGCTTTTTCCCGCTCCTCTTAGCATGATAAAGAAGATTCAAAGAGAGTGAGGTGCCAGCTCCTTTCATTCAGTCAGTAGCTTCAAACATTTCTGGTATATGAATAACATGTTTTTCAATGGCAAAAATCAATGAATATTGTAAATGCACAAACAGTAATTTCTCCGCATTGCAAGGTGCAATTCTGAAATTTTTTGATTTTTCCTGCTCCTCTTAGCATGATAAAGAAGATTCAAAGAGAGTGAGATGCCAGCTCCTTTCATTCAGTCAGTAGCTTCAATCATTTCTGGACGTTTTTCAATGGCAAAAATCAATGAATATTGTAAAAGCACAAAGAGTAATTTCTCCGCATTGCAAGGTGCAATTCTGAAATTTTTTGCTTTTTCCTGCTCCTCTTAGCATGATAAAGAAGATTCAAAGAGAGTGAGATGCCAGCTCCTTTCATTCAGTCAGTAGCTTCAAACATTTCTGGTATATGAATAACATGATGTTTTTCAATGGCAAAAATCAATGAATATTGTAAATGCACAAACAGTAATTTCTCCGCATTGCAAGGTGCAATTCTGAAATTTTTTGCTTTTTCCTGCTCCTCTTAGCATGATAAAGAAGATTCAAAGAGAGTGAGATGCCAGCTCCTTTCATTCAGTCAGTAGCTTCAAACATTTCTGGTATATGAATAACGATGTTTTTCAATGGCAAAAATCAATGAATATTGTAAATGCACAAACAGTAATTTCTCCGCATTGCAAGGTGCAAGTCTGAAATTTTTTGCTTTTTCCTGCTCCTCTTAGCATGATAAAGAAGATTCAAAGAGAGTGAGATGCCAGCTACTTTCATTCAGTCAGTAGCTTCAATCATTTCTGGACGTTTTTCAATGGTAAAAATCAATGAATATTGTAAATGCACAAACAGTAATTTCTCCACATTGCAAGGTGCAATTCTGAAATTTTTTGCTTTTTCCTGCTCCTATTAGCATGATAAAGAAGATTCAAAGAGAGTGAGATGCCAGCTCCTTTCATTCAGTCAGTAGCTTCAAACATTTCTGGTATATGAATAACATGATGTTTTTCAATGGCAAAAATCAATGAATATTGTAAATGCACAAACAGTAATTTCTCCGCATTGCAAGGTGCAATTCTGAAATTTTTTGCTTTTTCCTGCTCCTCTTAGCATGATAAAGAAGATTCAAAGAGAGTGAGATGCCAGCTCCTTTCATTCAGTCAGTAGCTTCAATCATTTCTGGATGTTTTTCAATGGCAAAAATCAATGAATATTGTAAATGCACAAACTGTAATTTCTCCGCATTGCAAGGTGCAATTCTGAATTTTTTTGCTTTTTCCTGCTCCTCTTAGCATGATAAAGAAGATTCAAAGAGAGTGAGATGCCAGCTCCTTTCATTCAGTCAGTAGCTTCAATCATTTCTGGACGTTTTTCAGTGGCAAAAATCAATGAATATTGTAAATGCACAAACAGTAATTTCTCCGCATTGCAAGGTGCAATTCTGAAATTTTTTGCTTTTTCCTGCTCCTCTTAGCATGATAAAGAAGATTCAAAGAGAGTGAGATGCCAGCTCCTTTCATTCAGTCAGTACCTTCAATCATTTCTGGACGTTTTTCAATGGCAAAAATCAATGAATATTGTAAATGCACAAACAGTAATTTCTCCGCATTGCAAGGTGCAATTCTGAAATTTTTTGCTTTTTCCCGCTCCTCTTAGCATGATAAAGAAGATTCAAAGAGAGTGAGGTGCCAGCTCCTTTCATTCAGTCAGTAGCTTCAAACATTTCTGGTATATGAATAACATGTTTTTCAATGGCAAAAATCAATGAATATTGTAAATGCACAAACAGTAATTTCTCCGCATTGCAAGGTGCAATTCTGAAATTTTTTGATTTTTCCTGCTCCTCTTAGCATGATAAAGAAGATTCAAAGAGAGTGAGATGCCAGCTACTTTCATTCAGTCAGTAGCTTCAATCATTTCTGGACGTTTTTCAATGGTAAAAATCAATGAATATTGTAAATGCACAAACAGTAATTTCTCCACATTGCAAGGTGCAATTCTGAAATTTTTTGCTTTTTCCTGCTCCTCTTAGCATGATAAAGAAGATTCAAAGAGAGTGAGATGCCAGCTCCTTTCATTCAGTCAGTAGCTTCAAACATTTCTGGTATATGAATAACATGATGTTTTTCAATGGCAAAAATCAATGAATATTGTAAATGCACTAACAGTAATTTCTCCGCATTGCAAGGTGCAATTCTGAAATTTTTTGCTTTTTCCTGCTCCTCTTAGCATGATAAAGAAGATTCAAAGAGAGTGAGATGCCAGCTCCTTTCATTCAGTCAGTAGCTTCAAAAATTTCTGGTATATGAATAACATGATGTTTTTCAATGGCAAAAATCAATGAATATTGTAAATGCACAAACAGTAATTTCTCCGCATTGCAAGGTGCAAGTCTGAAATTTTTTGCTTTTTCCTGCTCCTCTTAGCATGATAAAGAAGATTCAAAGAGAGTGAGATGCCAGCTACTTTCATTCAGTCAGTAGCTTCAATCATTTCTGGACGTTTTTCAATGGTAAAAATCAATGAATATTGTAAATGCACAAACAGTAATTTCTCCACATTGCAAGGTGCAATTCTGAAATTTTTTGCTTTTTCCTGCTCCTCTTAGCATGATAAAGAAGATTCAAAGAGAGTGAGATGGCAGCTCCTTTCATTCAGTCAGTAGCTTCAATCATTTCTGGATGTTTTTCAATGGCAAAAATCAATGAATATTGTAAATGCACAAACTGTAATTTCTCCGCATTGCAAGGTGCAATTCTGAAATTTTTTGCTTTTTCCTGCTCCTCTTAGCATGATAAAGAAGATTCAAAGAGAGTGAGATGCCAGCTCCTTTCATTCAGTCAGTACCTTCAATCATTTCTGGACGTTTTTCAATGGCAAAAATCAATGAATATTGTAAATGCACAAACAGTAATTTCTCCGCATTGCAAGGTGCAATTCTGAAATTTTTTGCTTTTTCCCGCTCCTCTTAGCATGATAAAGAAGATTCAAAGAGAGTGAGGTGCCAGCTCCTTTCATTCAGTCAGTAGCTTCAAACATTTCTGGTATATGAATAACATGTTTTTCAATGGCAAAAATCAATGAATATTGTAAATGCACAAACAGTAATTTCTCCGCATTGCAAGGTGCAATTCTGAAATTTTTTGCTTTTTCCTGCTCCTCTTAGCATGATAAAGAAGATTCAAAGAGAGTGAGATGCCAGCTCCTTTCATTCAGTCAGTAGCTTCAATCATTTCTGGACGTTTTTCAATGGCAAAAATCAATGAATATTGTAAATGCACAAACAGTAATTTCTCCGCATTGCAAGGTGCAATTCTGAAATTTTTTGCTTTTTCCTGCTCCTCTTAGCATGATAAAGAAGATTCAAAGAGAGTGAGATGTCAGCTCCTTTCATTCAGTCAGTAGCTTCAAACATTTCTGGTATATGAATAACATGATGTTTTTCAATGGCAAAAATCAATGAATATTGTAAATGCACAAACAGTAATTTCTCCGCATTGCAAGGTGCAATTCTGAAATTTTTTGCTTTTTCCTGCTCCTCTTAGCATGATAAAGAAGATTCAAAGAGAGTGAGATGCCAGCTCCTTTCATTCAGTCAGTAGCTTCAATCATTTCTGGATGTTTTTCAATGGCAAAAATCAATGAATATTGTAAATGCACAAACAGTAATTTCTCCGCATTGCAAGGTGCAATTCTGAAATTTTTTGCTTTTTCCTGCTCCTCTTAGCATGATAAAGAAGATTCAAAGAGAGTGAGATGCCAGCTCCTTTCGTTCAGTCAGTAGCTTCAATCATTTCTGGACGTTTTTCAATGGCAAAAATCATTGAATATTATAAATGCACAAACAGTAATTTCTCCGCATTGCAAGGTGCAATTCTGAAATTTTTTGCTTTTTCCCGCTCCTCTTAGCATGATAAAGAAGATTCAAAGAGAGTGAGGTGCCAGCTCCTTTCATTCAGTCAGTAGCTTCAAACATTTCTGGTATATGAATAACATGTTTTTCAATGGCAAAAATCAATGAATATTGTAAATGCACAAACAGTAATTTCTCCGCATTGCAAGGTGCAATTCTGAAATTTTTTGCTTTTTCCTGCTCCTCTTAGCATGATAAAGAAGATTCAAAGAGAGTGAGATGCCAGCTCCTTTCATTCAGTCAGCAGCTTCAATCATTTCTGGACGTTTTTCAATGGCAAAAACCAATGAATATTGTAAATGCACAAACAGTAATTTCTCCGCATTGCAAGGTGCAATTCTGAAATTTTTTGCTTTTTCCTGCTCCTCTTAGCATGATAAAGAAGATTCAAAGAGAGTGAGATGCCAGCTCCTTTCATTCAGTCAGTACCTTCAATCATTTCTGGACGTTTTTCAATGGCAAAAATCAATGAATATTGTAAATGCACAAACAGTAATTTCTCCGCATTGCAAGGTGCAATTCTGAAATTTTTTGCTTTTTCCCGCTCCTCTTAGCATGATAAAGAAGATTCAAAGAGAGTGAGGTGCCAGCTCCTTTCATTCAGTCAGTAGCTTCAAA
Source organism: Phyllobates terribilis (assembly GCF_046119375.1). Classification (NCBI taxonomy): domain Eukaryota; kingdom Metazoa; phylum Chordata; class Amphibia; order Anura; family Dendrobatidae; genus Phyllobates; species Phyllobates terribilis. The sequence goes on from NW_027363330.1 coordinate 17,719, forward strand.
CATTTCTGGTATATGAATAACATGTTTTTCAATGGCAAAAATCAATGAATATTGTAAATGCACAAACAGTAATTTCTCCGCATTGCAAGGTGCAATTCTGAAATTTTTTGCTTTTTCCTGCTCCTCTTAGCATGATAAAGAAGATTCAAAGAGAGTGAGATGCCAGCTCCTTTCATTCAGTCAGTAGCTTCAATCATTTCTGGACGTTTTTCAATGGCAAAAATCAATGAATATTGTAAATGCACAAACAGTAATTTCTCCGCATTGCAAGGTGCAATTCTGAAATTTTTTGCTTTTTCCTGCTCCTCTTAGCATGATAAAGAAGATTCAAAGAGAGTGAGATGTCAGCTCCTTTCATTCAGTCAGTAGCTTCAAACATTTCTGGTATATGAATAACATGATGTTTTTCAATGGCAAAAATCAATGAATATTGTAAATGCACAAACAGTAATTTCTCCGCATTGCAAGGTGCAATTCTGAAATTTTTTGCTTTTTCCTGCTCCTCTTAGCATGATAAAGAAGATTCAAAGAGAGTGAGATGCCAGCTCCTTTCATTCAGTCAGTAGCTTCAATCATTTCTGGATGTTTTTCAATGGCAAAAATCAATGAATATTGTAAATGCACAAACAGTAATTTCTCCGCATTGCAAGGTGCAATTCTGAAATTTTTTGCTTTTTCCTGCTCCTCTTAGCATGATAAAGAAGATTCAAAGAGAGTGAGATGCCAGCTCCTTTCGTTCAGTCAGTAGCTTCAATCATTTCTGGACGTTTTTCAATGGCAAAAATCATTGAATATTATAAATGCACAAACAGTAATTTCTCCGCATTGCAAGGTGCAATTCTGAAATTTTTTGCTTTTTCCCGCTCCTCTTAGCATGATAAAGAAGATTCAAAGAGAGTGAGGTGCCAGCTCCTTTCATTCAGTCAGTAGCTTCAAACATTTCTGGTATATGAATAACATGTTTTTCAAAGGCAAAAATCAATGAATATTGTAAATGCACAAACAGTAATTTCTCCGCATTGCAAGGTGCAACTCTGAAATTTTTTGCTTTTTCCTGCTCCTCTTAGCATGATAAAGAAGATTCAAAGAGAGTGAGATGCCAGCTCCTTTCGTTCAGTCAGTAGCTTCAATCATTTCTGGACGTTTTTCAATGGCAAAAATCATTGAATATTATAAATGCACAAACAGTAATTTCTCCGCATTGCAAGGTGCAATTCTGAAATTTTTTACTTTTTCCTGCTCCTCTTAGCATGATAAAGTAGATTCAAAGAGAGTGAGATGCCAGCTCCTTTCATTCAGTCAGTAGCTTCAATCATTTCTGGTATATGAATAACATGATGTTTTTCAATGGCAAAAATCAATGAATATTGTAAATGCACAAACAGTAATTTCTCCGCATTGCAAGGTGCAATTCTGAAATTTTTTGCTTTTTCCTGCTCCTCTTAGCATGATAAAGAAGATTCAAAGAGAGTGAGATGCCAGCTCCTTTCATTCAGTCAGTAGCTTCAAACATTTCTGGTATATGAATAACATGATGTTTTTCAATGGCAAAAATCAATGAATATTGTAAATGCACAAACAGTAATTTCTCCGCATTGCAAGGTGCAAGTCTGAAATTTTTTGCTTTTTCCTGCTCCTCTTAGCATGATAAAGAAGATTCAAAGAGATTGAGATGCCAGCTACTTTCATTCAGTCAGTAGCTTCAATCATTTCTGGACGTTTTTCAATGGTAAAAATCAATGAATATTGTAAATGCACAAACAGTAATTTCTCCACATTGCAAGGTGCAATTCTGAAATTTTTTGCTTTTTCCTGCTCCTCTTAGCATGATAAAGAAGATTCAAAGAGAGTGAGATGCCAGCTCCTTTCATTCAGTCAGTAGCTTCAAACATTTCTGGTATATGAATAACATGATGTTTTTCAATGGCAAAAATCAATGAATATTTTAAATGCACAAACAGTAATTTCTCCGCATTGCAAGGTGCAATTCTGAAATTTTTTGCTTTTTCCTGCTCCTCTTAGCATGATAAAGAAGATTCAAAGAGAGTGAGATGCCAGCTCCTTTCATTCAGTCAGTAGCTTCAAACATTTCTGGTATATGAATAACATGATGTTTTTCAATGGCAAAAATCAATGAATATTGTAAATGCACAAACAGTAATTTCTCCGCATTGCAAGGTGCAAGTCTGAAATTTTTTGCTTTTTCCTGCTCCTCTTAGCATGATAAAGAAGATTCAAAGAGAGTGAGATGCCAGCTACTTTCATTCAGTCAGTAGCTTCAATCATTTCTGGACGTTTTTCAATGGTAAAAATCAATGAATATTGTAAATGCACAAACAGTAATTTCTCCGCATTGCAAGGTGCAATTCTGAAATTTTTTGCTTTTTCCTGCTCCTCTTAGCATGATAAAGAAGATTCAAAGAGAGTGAGATGCCAGCTCCTTTCATTCAGTCAGTAGCTTCAATCATTTCTGGACGTTTTTCAATGGCAAAAACCAATGAATATTGTAAATGCACAAACAGTAATTTCTCCGCATTGCAAGGTGCAATTCTGAAATTTTTTGCTTTTTCCTGCTCCTCTTAGCATGATAAAGAAGATTCAAAGAGAGTGAGATGCCAGCTCCTTTCATTCAGTCAGTACCTTCAATCATTTCTGGACGTTTTTCAATGGCAAAAATCAATGAATATTGTAAATGCACAAACAGTATTTTCTCCGCATTGCAAGGTGCAATTCTGAAATTTTTTGCTTTTTCCTGCTCCTCTTAGCATGATAAAGAAGATTCAAAGAGAGTGAGATGCCAGCTCCTTTCATTCAGTCAGTAGCTTCAAACATTTCTGTTATATGAATAACATGATGTTTTTCAATGGCAAAAATCAATGAATATTGTAAATGCACAAACAGTAATTTCTCCGCATTGCAAGGTGCAATTCTGAAATTTTTTGCTTTTTCCTGCTCCTCTTAGCATGATAAAGAAGATTCAAAGAGAGTGAGATGCCAGCTCCTTTCATTCAGTCAGTAGCTTCAATCATTTCTGGATGTTTTTTAATGGCAAAAATCAATGAATATTGTAAATGCACAAACAGTAATTTCTCCGCATTGCAAGGTGCAATTCTGAAATTTTTTGCTTTTTCCTGCTCCTCTTAGCATGATAAAGAAGATTCAAAGAGAGTGAGATGTCAGCTCCTTTCATTCAGTCAGTAGCTTCAAACATTTCTGGTATATGAATAACATGATGTTTTTCAATGGCAAAAATCAATGAATATTGTAAATGCACAAACAGTAATTTCTCCGCATTGCAAGGTGCAATTCTGAAATTTTTTGCTTTTTCCTGCTCCTCTTAGCATGATAAAGAAGATTCAAAGAGAGTGAGATGCCAGCTCCTTTCATTCAGTCAGTAGCTTCAATCATTTCTGGATGTTTTTCAATGGCAAAAATCAATGAATATTGTAAATGCACAAACAGTAATTTCTCCGCATTGCAAGGTGCAATTCTGAAATTTTTTGCTTTTTCCTGCTCCTCTTAGCATGATAAAGAAGATTCAAAGAGAGTGAGATGCCAGCTCCTTTCATTCAGTCAGTAGCTTCAAACATTTCTGGTATATGAATAACATGATGTTTTTCAATGGCAAAAATCAATGAATATTGTAAATGCACAAACAGTAATTTCTCCGCATTGCAAGGTGCAAGTCTGAAATTTTTTGCTTTTTCCTGCTCCTCTTAGCATGATAAAGAAGATTCAAAGAGAGTGAGATGCCAGCTACTTTCATTCAGTCAGTAGCTTCAATCATTTCTGGACGTTTTTCAATGGTAAAAATCAATGAATATTGTAAATGCACAAACAGTAATTTCTCCACATTGCAAGGTGCAATTCTGAAATTTTTTGCTTTTTCCTGCTCCTCCTAGCATGATAAAGAATATTCAAAGAGGGTGAGATGCCAGCTCCTTTCATTCAGTCAGTAGCTTCAAACATTTCTGGTATATGAATAACATGATGTTTTTCAATGGCAAAAATCAATGAATATTGTAAATGCACAAACAGTAATTTCTCCGCATTGCAAGGTGCAATTCTGAAATTTTTTGCTTTTTCCTGCTCCTCTTAGCATGATAAAGAAGATTCAAAGAGAGTGAGATGCCAGCTCCTTTCATTCAGTCAGTAGCTTCAATCATTTCTGGATGTTTTTCAATGGCAAAAATCAATGAATATTGTAAATGCACAAACTGTAATTTCTCCGCATTGCAAGGTGCAATTCTGAAATTTTTTGCTTTTTCCTGCTCCTCTTAGCATGGTAAAGAAGATTCAAAGAGAGTGAGATGCCAGCTCCTTTCATTCAGTCAGTAGCTTCAATCATTTCTGGACGTTTTTCAGTGGCAAAAATCAATGAATATTGTAAATGCACAAACAGTAATTTCTCCGCATTGCAAGGTGCAATTCTGAAATTTTTTGCTTTTTCCTGCTCCTCTTAGCATGATAAAGAAGATTCAAAGAGAGTGAGATGCCAGCTCCTTTCATTCAGTCAGTACCTTCAATCATTTCTGGATGTTTTTCAATGGCAAAAATCAATGAATATTGTAAATGCACAAACAGTAATTTCTCCGCATTGCAAGGTGCAATTCTGAAATTTTTTGCTTTTTCCCGCTCCTCTTAGCATGATAAAGAAGATTCAAAGAGAGTGAGGTGCCAGCTCCTTTCATTCAGTCAGTAGCTTCAAACATTTCTGGTATATGAATAACATGTTTTTCAATGGCAAAAATCAATGAATATTGTAAATGCACAAACAGTAATTTCTCCGCATTGCAAGGTGCAATTCTGAAATTTTTTGATTTTTCCTGCTCCTCTTAGCATGATAAAGAAGATTCAAAGAGAGTGAGATGCCAGCTCCTTTCATTCAGTCAGTAGCTTCAATCATTTCTGGACGTTTTTCAATGGCAAAAATCAATGAATATTGTAAATGCACAAACAGTAATTTCTCCGCATTGCAAGGTGCAATTCTGAAATTTTTTGCTTTTTCCTGCTCCTCTTAGCATGATAAAGAAGATTCAAAGAGAGTGAGATGCCAGCTCCTTTCATTCAGTCAGTAGCTTCAATCATTTCTGGACGTTTTTCAATGGCAAAAATCAATGAATATTGTAAATGCACAAACAGTAATTTCTCCGCATTGCAAGGTGCAATTCTGAAATTTTTTGCTTTTTCCTGCTCCTCTTAGCATGATAAAGAAGATTCAAAGAGAGTGAGATGCCAGCTCCTTTCATTCAGTCAGTAGCTTCAAACATTTCTGGTATATGAATAACATGATGTTTTTCAATGGCAAAAATCAATGAATATTGTAAATGCACAAACAGTAATTTCTCCGCATTGCAAGGTGCAAGTCTGAAATTTTTTGCTTTTTCCTGCTCCTCTTAGCATGATAAAGAAGATTCAAAGAGAGTGAGATGCCAGTTACTTTCATTCAGTCAGTAGCTTCAATCATTTCTGGACGTTTTTCAATGGTAAAAATCAATGAATATTGTAAATGCACAAACAGTAATTTCTCCACATTGCAAGGTGCAATTCTGAAATTTTTTGCTTTTTCCTGCTCCTTTTAGCATGATAAAGAAGATTCAAAGAGAGTGAGATGCCAGCTCCTTTCATTCAGTCAGTAGCTTCAAACATTTCTGGTATATGAATAACATGATGTTTTTCAATGGCAAAAATCAATGAATATTGTAAATGCACAAACAGTAATTTCTCCGCATTGCAAGGTGCAATTCTGAAATTTTTTGCTTTTTCCTGCTCCTCTTAGCATGATAAAGAAGATTCAAAGAGAGTGAGATGCCAGCTCCTTTCATTCAGTCAGTAGCTTCAATCATTTCTGGATGTTTTTCAATGGCAAAAATCAATGAATATTGTAAATGCACAAACTGTAATTTCTCCGCATTGCAAGGTGCAATTCTGAAATTTTTTGCTTTTTCCTGCTCCTCTTAGCATGATAAAGAAGATTCAAAGAGAGTGAGATGCCAGCTCCTTTCATTCAGTCAGTAGCTTCAATCATTTCTGGACGTTTTTCAATGGCAAAAACCAATGAATATTGTAAATGCACAAACAGTAATTTCTCCGCATTGCAAGGTGCAATTCTGAAATTTTTTGCTTTTTCCTGCTCCTCTTAGCATGATAAAGAAGATTCAAAGAGAGTGAGATGCCAGCTCCTTTCATTCAGTCAGTACCTTCAATCATTTCTGGACGTTTTTCAATGGCAAAAATCAAAGAATATTGTAAATGCACAAACAGTAATTTCTCCGCATTGCAAGGTGCAATTCTGAAATTTTTTGCTTTTTCCCGCTCCTCTTAGCATGATAAAGAAGATTCAAAGAGAGTGAGGTGCCAGCTCCTTTCATTCAGTCAGTAGCTTCAAACATTTCTGGTATATGAATAACATGATGTTTTTCAATGGCAAAAATCAATGAATATTGTAAATGCACAAACAGTAATTTCTCCGCATTGCAAGGTGCAATTCTGAAATTTTTTGCTTTTTCCTGCTCCTCTTAGCATGATAAAGAAGATTCAAAGAGAGTGAGATGCCAGCTCCTTTCATTCAGTCAGTAGCTTCAATCATTTCTGGACGTTTTTCAATGGCAAAAATCAATGAATATTGTAAATGCACAAACAGTAATTTCTCCGCATTGCAAGGTGCAATTCTGAAATTTTTTGCTTTTTCCTGCTCCTCTTAGCATGATAAAGAAGATTCAAAGAGAGTGAGATGCCAGCTCCTTTCATTCAGTCAGTAGCTTCAAACATTTCTGGTATATGAATAACATGATGTTTTTCAATGGCAAAAATCAATGAATATTGTAAATGCACAAACAGTAATTTCTCCGCATTGCAAGGTGCAAGTCTGAAATTTTTTGCTTTTTCCTGCTCCTCTTAGCATGATAAAGAAGATTCAAAGAGAGTGAGATGCCAGTTACTTTCATTCAGTCAGTAGCTTCAATCATTTCTGGACGTTTTTCAATGGTAAAAATCAATGAATATTGTAAATGCACAAACAGTAATTTCTCCACATTGCAAGGTGCAATTCTGAAATTTTTTGCTTTTTCCTGCTCCTTTTAGCATGATAAAGAAGATTCAAAGAGAGTGAGATGCCAGCTCCTTTCATTCAGTCAGTAGCTTCAAACATTTCTGGTATATGAATAACATGATGTTTTTCAATGGCAAAAATCAATGAATATTGTAAATGCACAAACAGTAATTTCTCCGCATTGCAAGGTGCAATTCTGAAATTTTTTGCTTTTTCCTGCTCCTCTTAGCATGATAAAGAAGATTCAAAGAGAGTGAGATGCCAGCTCCTTTCATTCAGTCAGTAGCTTCAATCATTTCTGGATGTTTTTCAATGGCAAAAATCAATGAATATTGTAAATGCACAAACTGTAATTTCTCCGCATTGCAAGGTGCAATTCTGAAATTTTTTGCTTTTTCTTGCTCCTCTTAGCATGATAAAGAAGATTCAAAGAGAGTGAGATGCCAGCTCCTTTCATTCAGTCAGTAGCTTCAATCATTTCTGGACGTTTTTCAATGGCAAAAACCAATGAATATTGTAAATGCACAAACAGTAATTTCTCCGCATTGCAAGGTGCAATTCTGAAATTTTTTGCTTTTTCCTGCTCCTCTTAGCATGATAAAGAAGATTCAAAGAGAGTGAGATGCCAGCTCCTTTCATTCAGTCAGTACCTTCAATCATTTCTGGACGTTTTTCAATGGCAAAAATCAAAGAATATTGTAAATGCACAAACAGTAATTTCTCCGCATTGCAAGGTGCAATTCTGAAATTTTTTGCTTTTTCCCGCTCCTCTTAGCATGATAAAGAAGATTCAAAGAGAGTGAGGTGCCAGCTCCTTTCATTCAGTCAGTAGCTTCAAACATTTCTGGTATATGAATAACATGTTTTTCAATGGCAAAAATCAATGAATATTGTAAATGCACAAACAGTAATTTCTCCGCATTGCAAGGTGCAATTCTGAAATTTTTTGCTTTTTCCTGCTCCTCTTAGCATGATAAAGAAGATTCAAAGAGAGTGAGATGCCAGCTCCTTTCATTCAGTCAGTAGCTTCAATCATTTCTGGATGTTTTTCAATGGCAAAAATCAATGAATATTGTAAATGCACAAACAGTAATTTCTCCGCATTGCAAGGTGCAATTCTGAAATTTTTTGCTTTTTCCTGCTCCTCTTAGCATGATAAAGAAGATTCAAAGAGAGTGAGATGCCAGCTCCTTTCGTTCAGTCAGTAGCTTCAATCATTTCTGGACGTTTTTCAATGGCAAAAATCATTGAATATTATAAATGCACAAACAGTAATTTCTCCGCATTGCAAGGTGCAATTCTGAAATTTTTTGCTTTTTCCCGCTCCTCTTAGCATGATAAAGAAGATTCAAAGAGAGTGAGGTGCCAGCTCCTTTCATTCAGTCAGTAGCTTCAAACATTTCTGGTATATGAATAACATGTTTTTCAATGGCAAAAATCAATGAATATTGTAAATGCACAAACAGTAATTTCTCCGCATTGCAAGGTGCAATTCTGAAATTTTTTGCTTTTTCCTGCTCCTCTTAGCATGATAAAGAAGATTCAAAGAGAGTGAGATGCCAGCTCCTTTCATTCAGTCAGTAGCTTCAATCATTTCTGGACGTTTTTCAATGGCAAAAATCAATGAATATTGTAAATGCACAAACAGTAATTTCTCCGCATTGCAAGGTGCAATTCTGAAATTTTTTGCTTTTTCCTGCTCCTCTTAGCATGATAAAGAAGATTCAAAGAGAGTGAGATGTCAGCTCCTTTCATTCAGTCAGTAGCTTCAAACATTTCTGGTATATGAATAACATGATGTTTTTCAATGGCAAAAATCAATGAATATTGTAAATGCACAAACAGTAATTTCTCCGCATTGCAAGGTGCAATTCTGAAATTTTTTGCTTTTTCCTGCTCCTCTTAGCATGATAAAGAAGATTCAAAGAGAGTGAGATGCCAGCTCCTTTCATTCAGTCAGTAGCTTCAATCATTTCTGGATGTTTTTCAATGGCAAAAATCAATGAATATTGTAAATGCACAAACAGTAATTTCTCCGCATTGCAAGGTGCAATTCTGAAATTTTTTGCTTTTTCCTGCTCCTCTTAGCATGATAAAGAAGATTCAAAGAGAGTGAGATGCCAGCTCCTTTCGTTCAGTCAGTAGCTTCAATCATTTCTGGACGTTTTTCAATGGCAAAAATCATTGAATATTATAAATGCACAAACAGTAATTTCTCCGCATTGCAAGGTGCAATTCTGAAATTTTTTACTTTTTCCTGCTCCTCTTAGCATGATAAAGAAGATTCAAAGAGAGTGAGATGCCAGCTCCTTTCATTCAGTCAGTAGCTTCAATAATTTCTGGTATATGAATAACATGATGTTTTTCAATGGCAAAAATCAATGAATATTGTAAATGCACAAACAGTAATTTCTCCGCATTGCAAGGTGCAATTCTGAAATTTTTTGCTTTTTCCTGCTCCTCTTAGCATGATAAAGAAGATTCAAAGAGAGTGAGATGCCAGCTCCTTTCATTCAGTCAGTAGCTTCAAACATTTCTGGTATATGAATAACATGATGTTTTTCAATGGCAAAAATCAATGAATATTGTAAATGCACAAACAGTAATTTCTCCGCATTGCAAGGTGCAAGTCTGAAATTTTTTGCTTTTTCCTGCTCCTCTTAGCATGATAAAGAAGATTCAAAGAGAGTGAGATGCCAGCTACTTTCATTCAGTCAGTAGCTTCAATCATTTCTGGACGTTTTTCAATGGTAAAAATCAATGAATATTGTAAATGCACGAACAGTAATTTCTCCGCATTGCAAGGTGCAATTCTGAAATTTTTTGCTTTTTCCTGCTCCTCTTAGCATGATAAAGAAGATTCACAGAGAGTGAGATGCCAGCTCCTTTCATTCAGTCAGTAGCTTCAAACATTTCTGGTATATGAATAACATGATGTTTTTCAATGGCAAAAATCAATGAATATTGTAAATGCACAAACAGTAATTTCTCCGCATTGCAAGGTGCAATTCTGAAATTTTTTGCTTTTTCCTGCTCCTCTTAGCATGATAAAGAAGATTCAAAGAGAGTGAGATGCCAGCTCCTTTCATTCAGTCAGTAGCTTCAAACATTTCTGGTATATGAATAACATGATGTTTTTCAATGGCAAAAATCAATGAATATTGTAAATGCACAAACAGTAATTTCTCCGCATTGCAAGGTGCAAGTCTGAAATTTTTTGCTTTTTCCTGCTCCTCTTAGCATGATAAAGAAGATTCAAAGAGAGTGAGATGCCAGCTACTTTCATTCAGTCAGTAGCTTCAATCATTTCTGGACGTTTTTCAATGGTAAAAATCAATGAATATTGTAAATGCACAAACAGTAATTTCTCCACATTGCAAGGTGCAATTCTGAAATTTTTTGCTTTTTCCTGCTCCTCTTAGCATGATAAAGAAGATTCAAAGAGAGTGAGATGCCAGCTCCTTTCATTCAGTCAGTAGCTTCAAACATTTCTGGTATATGAATAACATGATGTTTTTCAATGGCAAAAATCAATGAATATTGTAAATGCACAAACAGTAATTTCTCCGCATTGCAAGGTGCAATTCTGAAATTTTTTGCTTTTTCCTGCTCCTCTTAGCATGATAAAGAAGATTCAAAGAGAGTGAGATGCCAGCTCCTTTCATTCAGTCAGTAGCTTCAATCATTTCTGGATGTTTTTCAATGGCAAAAATCAATGAATATTGTAAATGCACAAACTGTAATTTCTCCGCATTGCAAGGTGCAATTCTGAAATTTTTTGCTTTTTCCTGCTCCTCTTAGCATGATAAAGAAGATTCAAAGAGAGTGAGATGCCAGCTCCTTTCATTCAGTCAGTAGCTTCAATCATTTCTGGACGTTTTTCAATGGCAAAAACCAATGAATATTGTAAATGCACAAACAGTAATTTCTCCGCATTGCAAGGTGCAATTCTGAAATTTTTTGCTTTTTCCTGCTCCTCTTAGCATGATAAAGAAGATTCAAAGAGAGTGAGATGCCAGCTCCTTTCATTCAGTCAGTACCTTCAATCATTTCTGGACGTTTTTCAATGGCAAAAATCAATGAATATTGTAAATGCACAAACAGTAATTTCTCCGCATTGCAAGGTGCAATTCTGAAATTTTTTGCTTTTTCCTGCTCCTCTTAGCATGATAAAGAAGATTCAAAGAGAGTGAGATGCCAGCTCCTTTCATTCAGTCAGTAGCTTCAAACATTTCTGGTATATGAATAACATGATGTTTTTCAATGGCAAAAATCAATGAATATTGTAAATGCACAAACAGTAATTTCTCCGCATTGCAAGGTGCAATTCTGAAATTTTTTGCTTTTTCCTGCTCCTCTTAGCATGATAAAGAAGATTCAAAGAGAGTGAGATGCCAGCTCCTTTCATTCAGTCAGTAGCTTCAATCATTTCTGGATGTTTTTCAATGGCAAAAATCAATGAATATTGTAAATGCACAAACAGTAATTTCTCCGCATTGAAGGGTGCAATTCTGAAATTTTTTGCTTTTTCCTGCTCTTCTTAGCATGGTAAAGAAGATTCAAAGAGAGTGAGATGCCAGCTCCTTTCATTCAGTCAGTAGCTTCAATCATTTCTGGATGTTTTTCAATGGCAAAAATCAATGAATATTGTAAATGCACAAACAGTAATTTCTCCGCATTGCAAGGTGCAATTCTGAAATTTTTTGCTTTTTCCTGCTCCTCTTAGCATGATAAAGAAGATTCAAAGAGAGTGAGATGCCAGCTCCTTTCGTTCAGTCAGTAGCTTCAATCATTTCTGGACGTTTTTCAAAGGCAAAAATCATTGAATATTATAAATGCACAAACAGTAATTTCTCCGCATTGCAAGGTGCAATTCTGAAATTTTTTGCTTTTTCCCGCTCCTCTTAGCATGATAAAGAAGATTCAAAGAGAGTGAGGTGCCAGCTCCTTTCATTCAGTCAGTAGCTTCAAACATTTCTGGTATATGAATAACATGTTTTTCAATGGCAAAAATCAATGAATATTGTAAATGCACAAACAGTAATTTCTCCGCATTGCAAGGTGCAATTCTGAAATTTTTTGCTTTTTCCTGCTCCTCTTAGCATGATAAAGAAGATTCAAAGAGAGTGAGATGCCAGCTCCTTTCATTCAGTCAGTAGCTTCAATCATTTCTGGACGTTTTTCAATGGCAAAAATCAATGAATATTGTAAATGCACAAACAGTAATTTCTCCGCATTGCAAGGTGCAATTCTGAAATTTTTTGCTTTTTCCTGCTCCTCTTAGCATGATAAAGAAGATTCAAAGAGAGTGAGATGTCAGCTCCTTTCATTCAGTCAGTAGCTTCAAACATTTCTGGTATATGAATAACATGATGTTTTTCAATGCCAAAAATCAATGAATATTGTAAATGCACAAACAGTAATTTCTCCGCATTGCAAGGTGCAATTCTGAAATTTTTTGCTTTTTCCTGCTCCTCTTAGCATGATAAAGAAGATTCAAAGAGAGTGAGATGCCAGCTCCTTTCATTCAGTCAGTAGCTTCAATCATTTCTGGATGTTTTTCAATGGCAAAAATCAATGAATATTGTAAATGCACAAACAGTAATTTCTCCGCATTGCAAGGTGCAATTCTGAAATTTTTTGCTTTTTCCTGCTCCTCTTAGCATGATAAAGAAGATTCAAAGAGAGTGAGATGCCAGCTCCTTTCGTTCAGTCAGTAGCTTCAATCATTTCTGGACGTTTTTCAATGGCAAAAATCATTGAATATTATAAATGCACAAACAGTAATTTCTCCGCATTGCAAGGTGCAATTCTGAAATTTTTTACTTTTTCCTGCTCCTCTTAGCATGATAAAGAAGATTCAAAGAGAGTGAGATGCCAGCTCCTTTCATTCAGTCAGTAGCTTCAATAATTTCTGGTATATGAATAACATGATGTTTTTCAATGGCAAAAATCAATGAATATTGTAAATGCACAAACAGTAATTTCTCCGCATTGCAAGGTGCAATTCTGAAATTTTTTGCTTTTTCCTGCTCCTCTTAGCATGATAAAGAAGATTCAAAGAGAGTGAGATGCCAGCTCCTTTCATTCAGTCAGTAGCTTCAAACATTTCTGGTATATGAATAACATGATGTTTTTCAATGGCAAAAATCAATGAATATTGTAAATGCACAAACAGTAATTTCTCCGCATTGCAAGGTGCAAGTCTGAAATTTTTTGCTTTTTCCTGCTCCTCTTAGCATGATAAAGAAGATTCAAAGAGAGTGAGATGCCAGCTACTTTCATTCAGTCAGTAGCTTCAATCATTTCTGGACGTTTTTCAATGGTAAAAATCAATGAATATTGTAAATGCACAAACAGTAATTTCTCCGCATTGCAAGGTGCAATTCTGAAATTTTTTGCTTTTTCCTGCTCCTCTTAGCATGATAAAGAAGATTCACAGAGAGTGAGATGCCAGCTCCTTTCATTCAGTCAGTAGCTTCAAACATTTCTGGTATATGAATAACATGATGTTTTTCAATGGCAAAAATCAATGAATATTGTAAATGCACAAACAGTAATTTCTCCGCATTGCAAGGTGCAATTCTGAAATTTTTTGCTTTTTCCTGCTCCTCTTAGCATGATAAAGAAGATTCAAAGAGAGTGAGATGCCAGCTCCTTTCATTCAGTCAGTAGCTTCAAACATTTCTGGTATATGAATAACATGATGTTTTTCAATGGCAAAAATCAATGAATATTGTAAATGCACAAACAGTAATTTCTCCGCATTGCAAGGTGCAAGTCTGAAATTTTTTGCTTTTTCCTGCTCCTCTTAGCATGATAAAGAAGATTCAAAGAGAGTGAGATGCCAGCTACTTTCATTCAGTCAGTAGCTTCAATCATTTCTGGACGTTTTTCAATGGTAAAAATCAATGAATATTGTAAATGCACAAACAGTAATTTCTCCACATTGCAAGGTGCAATTCTGAAATTTTTTGCTTTTTCCTGCTCCTCTTAGCATGATAAAGAAGATTCAAAGAGAGTGAGATGCCAGCTCCTTTGATTCAGTCAGTAGCTTCAAACATTTCTGGTATATGAATAACATGATGTTTTTCAATGGCAAAAATCAATGAATATTGTAAATGCACAAACAGTAATTTCTCCGCATTGCAAGGTGCAATTCTGAAATTTTTTGCTTTTTCCTGCTCCTCTTAGCATGATAAAGAAGATTCAAAGAGAGTGAGATGCCAGCTCCTTTCATTCAGTCAGTAGCTTCAATCATTTCTGGATGTTTTTCAATGGCAAAAATCAATGAATATTGTAAATGCACAAACTGTAATTTCTCCGCATTGCAAGGTGCAATTCTGAAATTTTTTGCTTTTTCCTGCTCCTCTTAGCATGATAAAGAAGATTCAAAGAGAGTGAGATGCCAGCTCCTTTCATTCAGTCAGTAGCTTCAATCATTTCTGGACGTTTTTCAATGGCAAAAACCAATGAATATTGTAAATGCACAAACAGTAATTTCTCCGCATTGCAAGGTGCAATTCTGAAATTTTTTGCTTTTTCCTGCTCCTCTTAGCATGATAAAGAAGATTCAAAGAGAGTGAGATGCCAGCTCCTTTCATTCAGTCAGTACCTTCAATCATTTCTGGACGTTTTTCAATGGCAAAAATCAATGAATATTGTAAATGCACAAACAGTAATTTCTCCGCATTGCAAGGTGCAATTCTGAAATTTTTTGCTTTTTCCTGCTCCTCTTAGCATGATAAAGAAGATTCAAAGAGAGTGAGATGCCAGCTCCTTTCATTCAGTCAGTAGCTTCAAACATTTCTGGTATATGAATAACATGATGTTTTTCAATGGCAAAAATCAATGAATATTGTAAATGCACAAACAGTAATTTCTCCGCATTGCAAGGTGCAATTCTGAAATTTTTTGCTTTTTCCTGCTCCTCTTAGCATGATAAAGAAGATTCAAAGAGAGTGAGATGCCAGCTCCTTTCATTCAGTCAGTAGCTTCAATCATTTCTGGATGTTTTTCAATGGCAAAAATCAATGAATATTGTAAATGCACAAACAGTAATTTCTCCGCATTGCAAGGTGCAATTCTGAAATTTTTTGCTTTTTCCTGCTCCTCTTAGCATGATAAAGAAGATTCAAAGAGAGTGAGATGCCAGCTCCTTTCATTCAGTCAGTAGCTTCAATCATTTCTGGATGTTTTTCAATGGCAAAAATCAATGAATATTGTAAATGCACAAACTGTAATTTCTCCGCATTGCAAGGTGCAATTCTGAAATTTTTTGCTTTTTCCTGCTCCTCTTAGCATGATAAAGAAGATTCAAAGAGAGTGAGATGCCAGCTCCTTTCATTCAGTCAGTACCTTCAATCATTTCTGGATGTTTTTCAATGGCAAAAATCAATGAATATTGTAAATGCACAAACAGTAATTTCTCCGCATTGCAAGGTGCAATTCTGAAATTTTTTGCTTTTTCCCGCTCCTCTTAGCATGATAAAGAAGATTCAAAGAGAGTGAGGTGCCAGCTCCTTTCATTCAGTCAGTAGCTTCAAACATTTCTGGTATATGAATAACATGTTTTTCAATGGCAAAAATCAATGAATATTGTAAATGCACAAACAGTAATTTCTCCGCATTGCAAGGTGCAATTCTGAAATTTTTTGATTTTTCCTGCTCCTCTTAGCATGATAAAGAAGATTCAAAGAGAGTGAGATGCCAGCTCCTTTCATTCAGTCAGTACCTTCAATCATTTCTGGATGTTTTTCAATGGCAAAAATCAATGAATATTGTAAATGCACAAACAGTAATTTCTCCGCATTGCAAGGTGCAATTCTGAAATTTTTTGCTTTTTCCCGCTCCTCTTAGCATGATAAAGAAGATTCAAAGAGAGTGAGGTGCCAGCTCCTTTCATTCAGTCAGTAGCTTCAAACATTTCTGGTATATGAATAACATGATGTTTTTCAATGGCAAAAATCAATGAATATTGTAAATGCACAAACAGTAATTTCTCCGCATTGCAAGGTGCAATTCTGAAATTTTTTGCTTTTTCCTGCTCCTCTTAGCATGATAAAGAAGATTCAAAGAGAGTGAGATGCCAGCTCCTTTCATTCAGTCAGTAGCTTCAATCATTTCTGGATGTTTTTCAATGGCAAAAATCAATGAATATTGTAAATGCACAAACTGTAATTTCTCCGCATTGCAAGGTGCAATTCTGAAATTTTTTGCTTTTTCCTGCTCCTCTTAGCATGGTAAAGAAGATTCAAAGAGAGTGAGATGCCAGCTCCTTTCATTCAGTCAGTAGCTTCAATCATTTCTGGACGTTTTTCAGTGGCAAAAATCAATGAATATTGTAAATGCACAAACAGTAATTTCTCCGCATTGCAAGGTGCAATTCTGAAATTTTTTGCTTTTTCCTGCTCCTCTTAGCATGATAAAGAAGATTCAAAGAGAGTGAGATGCCAGCTCCTTTCATTCAGTCAGTACCTTCAATCATTTCTGGATGTTTTTCAATGGCAAAAATCAATGAATATTGTAAATGCACAAACAGTAATTTCTCCGCATTGCAAGGTGCAATTCTGAAATTTTTTGCTTTTTCCCGCTCCTCTTAGCATGATAAAGAAGATTCAAAGAGAGTGAGGTGCCAGCTCCTTTCATTCAGTCAGTAGCTTCAAACATTTCTGGTATATGAATAACATGTTTTTCAATGGCAAAAATCAATGAATATTGTAAATGCACAAACAGTAATTTCTCCGCATTGCAAGGTGCAATTCTGAAATTTTTTGATTTTTCCTGCTCCTCTTAGCATGATAAAGAAGATTCAAAGAGAGTGAGATGCCAGCTCCTTTCATTCAGTCAGTAGCTTCAATCATTTCTGGACGTTTTTCAATGGCAAAAATCAATGAATATTGTAAATGCACAAACAGTAATTTCTCCGCATTGCAAGGTGCAATTCTGAAATTTTTTGCTTTTTCCTGCTCCTCTTAGCATGATAAAGAAGATTCAAAGAGAGTGAGATGCCAGCTCCTTTCATTCAGTCAGTAGCTTCAATCATTTCTGGACGTTTTTCAATGGCAAAAATCAATGAATATTGTAAATGCACAAACAGTAATTTCTCCGCATTGCAAGGTGCAATTCTGAAATTTTTTGCTTTTTCCTGCTCCTCTTAGCATGATAAAGAAGATTCAAAGAGAGTGAGATGCCAGCTCCTTTCATTCAGTCAGTAGCTTCAAACATTTCTGGTATATGAATAACATGATGTTTTTCAATGGCAAAAATCAATGAATATTGTAAATGCACAAACAGTAATTTCTCCGCATTGCAAGGTGCAAGTCTGAAATTTTTTGCTTTTTCATGCTCCTCTTAGCATGATAAAGAAGATTCAAAGAGAGTGAGATGCCAGTTACTTTCATTCAGTCAGTAGCTTCAATCATTTCTGGACGTTTTTCAATGGTAAAAATCTATGAATATTGTAAATGCACAAACAGTAATTTCTCCACATTGCAAGGTGCAATTCTGAAATTTTTTGCTTTTTCCTGCTCCTTTTAGCATGATAAAGAAGATTCAAAGAGAGTGAGATGCCAGCTCCTTTCATTCAGTCAGTAGCTTCAAACATTTCTGGTATATGAATAACATGATGTTTTTCAATGGCAAAAATCAATAAATATTGTAAATGCACAAACAGTAATTTCTCCGCATTGCAAGGTGCAATTCTGAAATTTTTTGCTTTTTCCTGCTCCTCTTAGCATGATAAAGAAGATTCAAAGAGAGTGAGATGCCAGCTCCTTTCATTCAGTCAGTAGCTTCAATCATTTCTGGATGTTTTTCAATGGCAAAAATCAATGAATATTGTAAATGCACAAACTGTAATTTCTCCGCATTGCAAGGTGCAATTCTGAAATTTTTTGCTTTTTCCTGCTCCTCTTAGCATGATAAAGAAGATTCAAAGAGAGTGAGATGCCAGCTCCTTTCATTCAGTCAGTAGCTTCAATCATTTCTGGACGTTTTTCAATGGCAAAAACCAATGAATATTGTAAATGCACAAACAGTAATTTCTCCGCATTGCAAGGTGCAATTCTGAAATTTTTTGCTTTTTCCTGCTCCTCTTAGCATGATAAAGAAGATTCAAAGAGAGTGAGATGCCAGCTCCTTTCATTCAGTCAGTACCTTCAATCATTTCTGGACGTTTTTCAATGGCAAAAATCAAAGAATATTGTAAATGCACAAACAGTAATTTCTCCGCATTGCAAGGTGCAATTCTGAAATTTTTTGCTTTTTCCCGCTCCTCTTAGCATGATAAAGAAGATTCAAAGAGAGTGAGGTGCCAGCTCCTTTCATTCAGTCAGTAGCTTCAAACATTTCTGGTATATGAATAACATGTTTTTCAATGGCAAAAATCAAAGAATATTGTAAATGCACAAACAGTAATTTCTCCGCATTGCAAGGTGCAATTCTGAAATTTTTTGCTTTTTCCTGCTCCTCTTAGCATGATAAAGAAGATTCAAAGAGAGTGAGATGCCAGCTCCTTTCATTCAGTCAGTAGCTTCAATCATTTCTGGACGTTTTTCAATGGCAAAAATCAATGAATATTGTAAATGCACAAACAGCACTTTCTCCGCATTGCAAGGTGCAATTCTGAAATTTTTTGCTTTTTCCTGCTCCTCTTAGCATGATAAAGAAGATTCAAAGAGAGTGAGATGTCAGCTCCTTTCATTCAGTCAGTAGCTTCAAACATTTCTGGTATATGAATAACATGATGTTTTTCAATGGCAAAAATCAATGAATATTGTAAATGCACAAACAGTAATTTCTCCGCATTGCAAGGTGCAATTCTGAAATTTTTTGCTTTTTCCTGCTCCTCTTAGCATGATAAAGAAGATTCAAAGAGAGTGAGATGCCAGCTCCTTTCATTCAGTCAGTAGCTTCAATCATTTCTGGATGTTTTTCAATGGCAAAAATCAATGAATATTGTAAATGCACAAACAGTAATTTCTCCGCATTGCAAGGTGCAATTCTGAAATTTTTTGCTTTTTCCTGCTCCTCTTAGCATGATAAAGAAGATTCAAAGAGAGTGAGATGCCAGCTCCTTTCGTTCAGTCAGTAGCTTCAATCATTTCTGGACGTTTTTCAATGGCAAAAATCATTGAATATTATAAATGCACAAACAGTAATTTCTCCGCATTGCAAGGTGCAATTCTGAAATTTTTTGCTTTTTCCCGCTCCTCTTAGCATGATAAAGAAGATTCAAAGAGAGTGAGGTGCCAGCTCCTTTCATTCAGTCAGTAGCTTCAAACATTTCTGGTATATGAATAACATGTTTTTCAATGGCAAAAATCAATGAATATTGTAAATGCACAAACAGTAATTTCTCCGCATTGCAAGGTGCAATTCTGAAATTTTTTGCTTTTTCCTGCTCCTCTTAGCATGATAAAGAAGATTCAAAGAGAGTGAGATGCCAGCTCCTTTCATTCAGTCAGTAGCTTCAATCATTTCTGGACGTTTTTCAATGGCAAAAATCAATGAATATTGTAAATGCACAAACAGTAATTTCTCCGCATTGCAAGGTGCAATTCTGAAATTTTTTGCTTTTTCCTGCTCCTCTTAGCATGATAAAGAAGATTCAAAGAGAGTGAGATGTCAGCTCCTTTCATTCAGTCAGTAGCTTCAAACATTTCTGGTATATGAATAACATGATGTTTTTCAATGGCAAAAATCAATGAATATTGTAAATGCACAAACAGTAATTTCTCCGCATTGCAAGGTGCAATTCTGAAATTTTTTGCTTTTTCCTGCTCCTCTTAGCATGATAAAGAAGATTCAAAGAGAGTGAGATGCCAGCTCCTTTCATTCAGTCAGTAGCTTCAATCATTTCTGGATGTTTTTCAATGGCAAAAATCAATGAATATTGTAAATGCACAAACAGTAATTTCTCCGCATTGCAAGGTGCAATTCTGAAATTTTTTGCTTTTTCCTGCTCCTCTTAGCATGATAAAGAAGATTCAAAGAGAGTGAGATGCCAGCTCCTTTCGTTCAGTCAGTAGCTTCAATCATTTCTGGACGTTTTTCAATGGCAAAAATCATTGAATATTATAAATGCACAAACAGTAATTTCTCCGCATTGCAAGGTGCAATTCTGAAATTTTTTACTTTTTCCTGCTCCTCTTAGCATGATAAAGAAGATTCAAAGAGAGTGAGATGCCAGCTCCTTTCATTCAGTCAGTAGCTTCAATAATTTCTGGTATATGAATAACATGATGTTTTTCAATGGCAAAAATCAATGAATATTGTAAATGCACAAACAGTAATTTCTCCGCATTGCAAGGTGCAATTCTGAAATTTTTTGCTTTTTCCTGCTCCTCTTAGCATGATAAAGAAGATTCAAAGAGAGTGAGATGCCAGCTCCTTTCATTCAGTCAGTAGCTTCAAACATTTCTGGTATATGAATAACATGATGTTTTTCAATGGCAAAAATCAATGAATATTGTAAATGCACAAACAGTAATTTCTCCGCATTGCAAGGTGCAAGTCTGAAATTTTTTGCTTTTTCCTGCTCCTCTTAGCATGATAAAGAAGATTCAAAGAGAGTGAGATGCCAGCTCCTTTCATTCAGTCAGTAGCTTCAATCATTTCTGGATGTTTTTCAATGGCAAAAATCAATGAATATTGTAAATGCACAAACAGTAATTTCTCCGCATTGCAAGGTGCAATTCTGAAATTTTTTGCTTTTTCCTGCTCCTCTTAGCATGATAAAGAAGATTCAAAGAGAGTGAGATGCCAGCTCCTTTCGTTCAGTCAGTAGCTTCAATCATTTCTGGACGTTTTTCAATGGCAAAAATCATTGAATATTATAAATGCACAAACAGTAATTTCTCCGCATTGCAAGGTGCAATTCTGAAATTTTTTGCTTTTTCCCGCTCCTCTTAGCATGATAAAGAAGATTCAAAGAGAGTGAGGTGCCAGCTCCTTTCATTCAGTCAGTAGCTTCAAACATTTCTGGTATATGAATAACATGTTTTTCAATGGCAAAAATCAATGAATATTGTAAATGCACAAACAGTAATTTCTCCGCATTGCAAGGTGCAATTCTGAAATTTTTTGCTTTTTCCTGCTCCTCTTAGCATGATAAAGAAGATTCAAAGAGAGTGAGATGCCAGCTCCTTTCATTCAGTCAGTAGCTTCAATCATTTCTGGACGTTTTTCAATGGCAAAAATCAATGAATATTGTAAATGCACAAACAGTAATTTCTCCGCATTGCAAGGTGCAATTCTGAAATTTTTTGCTTTTTCCTGCTCCTCTTAGCATGATAAAGAAGATTCAAAGAGAGTGAGATGTCAGCTCCTTTCATTCAGTCAGTAGCTTCAAACATTTCTGGTATATGAATAACATGATGTTTTTCAATGGCAAAAATCAATGAATATTGTAAATGCACAAACAGTAATTTCTCCGCATTGCAAGGTGCAATTCTGAAATTTTTTGCTTTTTCCTGCTCCTCTTAGCATGATAAAGAAGATTCAAAGAGAGTGAGATGCCAGCTCCTTTCATTCAGTCAGTAGCTTCAATCATTTCTGGATGTTTTTCAATGGCAAAAATCAATGAATATTGTAAATGCACAAACAGTAATTTCTCCGCATTGCAAGGTGCAATTCTGAAATTTTTTGCTTTTTCCTGCTCCTCTTAGCATGATAAAGAAGATTCAAAGAGAGTGAGATGCCAGCTCCTTTCGTTCAGTCAGTAGCTTCAATCATTTCTGGACGTTTTTCAATGGCAAAAATCATTGAATATTATAAATGCACAAACAGTAATTTCTCCGCATTGCAAGGTGCAATTCTGAAATTTTTTACTTTTTCCTGCTCCTCTTAGCATGATAAAGAAGATTCAAAGAGAGTGAGATGCCAGCTCCTTTCATTCAGTCAGTAGCTTCAATAATTTCTGGTATATGAATAACATGATGTTTTTCAATGGCAAAAATCAATGAATATTGTAAATGCACAAACAGTAATTTCTCCGCATTGCAAGGTGCAATTCT
The DNA here is from genome assembly GCF_046119375.1 of Phyllobates terribilis. Taxonomy (NCBI): domain Eukaryota; kingdom Metazoa; phylum Chordata; class Amphibia; order Anura; family Dendrobatidae; genus Phyllobates; species Phyllobates terribilis. The sequence continues at coordinate 39,787 of NW_027363330.1, forward strand.
GAAATTTTTTGCTTTTTCCTGCTCCTCTTAGCATGATAAAGAAGATTCAAAGAGAGTGAGATGCCAGCTCCTTTCATTCAGTCAGTAGCTTCAAACATTTCTGGTATATGAATAACATGATGTTTTTCAATGGCAAAAATCAATGAATATTGTAAATGCACAAACAGTAATTTCTCCGCATTGCAAGGTGCAAGTCTGAAATTTTTTGCTTTTTCCTGCTCCTCTTAGCATGATAAAGAAGATTCAAAGAGAGTGAGATGCCAGCTACTTTCATTCAGTCAGTAGCTTCAATCATTTCTGGACGTTTTTCAATGGTAAAAATCAATGAATATTGTAAATGCACAAACAGTAATTTCTCCGCATTGTAAGGTGCAATTCTGAAATTTTTTGCTTTTTCCCGCTCCTCTTAGCATGATAAAGAAGATTCAAAGAGAGTGAGGTGCCAGCTCCTTTCATTCAGTCAGTAGCTTCAAACATTTCTGGTATATGAATAACATGTTTTTCAATGGCAAAAATCAATGAATATTGTAAATGCACAAACAGTAATTTCTCCGCATTGCAAGGTGCAATTCTGAAATTTTTTGATTTTTCCTGCTCCTCTTAGCATGATAAAGAAGATTCAAAGAGAGTGAGATGCCAGCTCCTTTCATTCAGTCAGTAGCTTCAATCATTTCTGGACGTTTTTCAATGGCAAAAATCAATGAATATTGTAAATGCACAAACAGTAATTTCTCCGCATTGCAAGGTGCAATTCTGAAATTTTTTGCTTTTTCCTGCTCCTCTTAGCATGATAAAGAAGATTCAAAGAGAGTGAGATGCCAGCTCCTTTCATTCAGTCAGTAGCTTCAATCATTTCTGGACGTTTTTCAATGGCAAAAATCAATGAATATTGTAAATGCACAAACAGTAATTTCTCCGCATTGCAAGGTGCAATTCTGAAATTTTTTGCTTTTTCCTGCTCCTCTTAGCATGATAAAGAAGATTCAAAGAGAGTGAGATGCCAGCTCCTTTCATTCAGTCAGTAGCTTCAAACATTTCTGGTATATGAATAACATGATGTTTTTCAATGGCAAAAATCAATGAATATTGTAAATGCACAAACAGTAATTTCTCCGCATTGCAAGGTGCAAGTCTGAAATTTTTTGCTTTTTCATGCTCCTCTTAGCATGATAAAGAAGATTCAAAGAGAGTGAGATGCCAGTTACTTTCATTCAGTCAGTAGCTTCAATCATTTCTGGACGTTTTTCAATGGTAAAAATCAATGAATATTGTAAATGCACAAACAGTAATTTCTCCACATTGCAAGGTGCAATTCTGAAATTTTTTGCTTTTTCCTGCTCCTTTTAGCATGATAAAGAAGATTCAAAGAGAGTGAGATGCCAGCTCCTTTCATTCAGTCAGTAGCTTCAAACATTTCTGGTATATGAATAACATGATGTTTTTCAATGGCAAAAATCAATAAATATTGTAAATGCACAAACAGTAATTTCTCCGCATTGCAAGGTGCAATTCTGAAATTTTTTGCTTTTTCCTGCTCCTCTTAGCATGATAAAGAAGATTCAAAGAGAGTGAGATGCCAGCTCCTTTCATTCAGTCAGTAGCTTCAATCATTTCTGGATGTTTTTCAATGGCAAAAATCAATGAATATTGTAAATGCACAAACTGTAATTTCTCCGCATTGCAAGGTGCAATTCTGAAATTTTTTGCTTTTTCCTGCTCCTCTTAGCATGATAAAGAAGATTCAAAGAGAGTGAGATGCCAGCTCCTTTCATTCAGTCAGTAGCTTCAATCATTTCTGGACGTTTTTCAATGGCAAAAACCAATGAATATTGTAAATGCACAAACAGTAATTTCTCCGCATTGCAAGGTGCAATTCTGAAATTTTTTGCTTTTTCCTGCTCCTCTTAGCATGATAAAGAAGATTCAAAGAGAGTGAGATGCCAGCTCCTTTCATTCAGTCAGTACCTTCAATCATTTCTGGACGTTTTTCAATGGCAAAAATCAAAGAATATTGTAAATGCACAAACAGTAATTTCTCCGCATTGCAAGGTGCAATTCTGAAATTTTTTGCTTTTTCCCGCTCCTCTTAGCATGATAAAGAAGATTCAAAGAGAGTGAGGTGCCAGCTCCTTTCATTCAGTCAGTAGCTTCAAACATTTCTGGTATATGAATAACATGTTTTTCAATGGCAAAAATCAATGAATATTGTAAATGCACAAACAGTAATTTCTCCGCATTGCAAGGTGCAATTCTGAAATTTTTTGCTTTTTCCTGCTCCTCTTAGCATGATAAAGAAGATTCAAAGAGAGTGAGATGCCAGCTCCTTTCATTCAGTCAGTAGCTTCAATCATTTCTGGACGTTTTTCAATGGCAAAAATCAATGAATATTGTAAATGCACAAACAGCACTTTCTCCGCATTGCAAGGTGCAATTCTGAAATTTTTTGCTTTTTCCTGCTCCTCTTAGCATGATAAAGAAGATTCAAAGAGAGTGAGATGTCAGCTCCTTTCATTCAGTCAGTAGCTTCAAACATTTCTGGTATATGAATAACATGATGTTTTTCAATGGCAAAAATCAATGAATATTGTAAATGCACAAACAGTAATTTCTCCGCATTGCAAGGTGCAATTCTGAAATTTTTTGCTTTTTCCTGCTCCTCTTAGCATGATAAAGAAGATTCAAAGAGAGTGAGATGCCAGCTCCTTTCATTCAGTCAGTAGCTTCAATCATTTCTGGATGTTTTTCAATGGCAAAAATCAATGAATATTGTAAATGCACAAACAGTAATTTCTCCGCATTGCAAGGTGCAATTCTGAAATTTTTTGCTTTTTCCTGCTCCTCTTAGCATGATAAAGAAGATTCAAAGAGAGTGAGATGCCAGCTCCTTTCGTTCAGTCAGTAGCTTCAATCATTTCTGGACGTTTTTCAATGGCAAAAATCATTGAATATTATAAATGCACAAACAGTAATTTCTCCGCATTGCAAGGTGCAATTCTGAAATTTTTTGCTTTTTCCCGCTCCTCTTAGCATGATAAAGAAGATTCAAAGAGAGTGAGGTGCCAGCTCCTTTCATTCAGTCAGTAGCTTCAAACATTTCTGGTATATGAATAACATGTTTTTCAATGGCAAAAATCAATGAATATTGTAAATGCACAAACAGTAATTTCTCCGCATTGCAAGGTGCAATTCTGAAATTTTTTGCTTTTTCCTGCTCCTCTTAGCATGATAAAGAAGATTCAAAGAGAGTGAGATGCCAGCTCCTTTCATTCAGTCAGTAGCTTCAATCATTTCTGGACGTTTTTCAATGGCAAAAATCAATGAATATTGTAAATGCACAAACAGTAATTTCTCCGCATTGCAAGGTGCAATTCTGAAATTTTTTGCTTTTTCCTGCTCCTCTTAGCATGATAAAGAAGATTCAAAGAGAGTGAGATGTCAGCTCCTTTCATTCAGTCAGTAGCTTCAAACATTTCTGGTATATGAATAACATGATGTTTTTCAATGGCAAAAATCAATGAATATTGTAAATGCACAAACAGTAATTTCTCCGCATTGCAAGGTGCAATTCTGAAATTTTTTGCTTTTTCCTGCTCCTCTTAGCATGATAAAGAAGATTCAAAGAGAGTGAGATGCCAGCTCCTTTCATTCAGTCAGTAGCTTCAATCATTTCTGGATGTTTTTCAATGGCAAAAATCAATGAATATTGTAAATGCACAAACAGTAATTTCTCCGCATTGCAAGGTGCAATTCTGAAATTTTTTGCTTTTTCCTGCTCCTCTTAGCATGATAAAGAAGATTCAAAGAGAGTGAGATGCCAGCTCCTTTCGTTCAGTCAGTAGCTTCAATCATTTCTGGACGTTTTTCAATGGCAAAAATCATTGAATATTATAAATGCACAAACAGTAATTTCTCCGCATTGCAAGGTGCAATTCTGAAATTTTTTACTTTTTCCTGCTCCTCTTAGCATGATAAAGAAGATTCAAAGAGAGTGAGATGCCAGCTCCTTTCATTCAGTCAGTAGCTTCAATAATTTCTGGTATATGAATAACATGATGTTTTTCAATGGCAAAAATCAATGAATATTGTAAATGCACAAACAGTAATTTCTCCGCATTGCAAGGTGCAATTCTGAAATTTTTTGCTTTTTCCTGCTCCTCTTAGCATGATAAAGAAGATTCAAAGAGAGTGAGATGCCAGCTCCTTTCATTCAGTCAGTAGCTTCAAACATTTCTGGTATATGAATAACATGATGTTTTTCAATGGCAAAAATCAATGAATATTGTAAATGCACAAACAGTAATTTCTCCGCATTGCAAGGTGCAAGTCTGAAATTTTTTGCTTTTTCCTGCTCCTCTTAGCATGATAAAGAAGATTCAAAGAGAGTGAGATGCCAGCTACTTTCATTCAGTCAGTAGCTTCAATCATTTCTGGACGTTTTTCAATGGTAAAAATCAATGAATATTGTAAATGCACAAACAGTAATTTCTCCGCATTGTAAGGTGCAATTCTGAAATTTTTTGCTTTTTCCTGCTCCTCTTAGCATGATAAAGAAGATTCACAGAGAGTGAGATGCCAGCTCCTTTCATTCAGTCAGTAGCTTCAAACATTTCTGGTATATGAATAACATGATGTTTTTCAATGGCAAAAATCAATGAATATTGTAAATGCACAAACAGTAATTTCTCCGCATTGCAAGGTGCAATTCTGAAATTTTTTGCTTTTTCCTGCTCCTCTTAGCATGATAAAGAAGATTCAAAGAGAGTGAGATGCCAGCTCCTTTCATTCAGTCAGTAGCTTCAAACATTTCTGGTATATGAATAACATGATGTTTTTCAATGGCAAAAATCAATGAATATTGTAAATGCACAAACAGTAATTTCTCCGCATTGCAAGGTGCAAGTCTGAAATTTTTTGCTTTTTCCTGCTCCTCTTAGCATGATAAAGAAGATTCAAAGAGAGTGAGATGCCAGCTACTTTCATTCAGTCAGTAGCTTCAATCATTTCTGGACGTTTTTCAATGGTAAAAATCAATGAATATTGTAAATGCACAAACAGTAATTTCTCCACATTGCAAGGTGCAATTCTGAAATTTTTTGCTTTTTCCTGCTCCTCTTAGCATGATAAAGAAGATTCAAAGAGAGTGAGATGCCAGCTCCTTTCATTCAGTCAGTAGCTTCAAACATTTCTGGTATATGAATAACATGATGTTTTTCAATGGCAAAAATCAATGAATATTGTAAATGCACAAACAGTAATTTCTCCGCATTGCAAGGTGCAATTCTGAAATTTTTTGCTTTTTCCTGCTCCTCTTAGCATGATAAAGAAGATTCAAAGAGAGTGAGATGCCAGCTCCTTTCATTCAGTCAGTAGCTTCAATCATTTCTGGATGTTTTTCAATGGCAAAAATCAATGAATATTGTAAATGCACAAACTGTAATTTCTCCGCATTGCAAGGTGCAATTCTGAAATTTTTTGCTTTTTCCTGCTCCTCTTAGCATGATAAAGAAGATTCAAAGAGAGTGAGATGCCAGCTCCTTTCATTCAGTCAGTAGCTTCAATCATTTCTGGACGTTTTTCAATGGCAAAAACCAATGAATATTGTAAATGCACAAACAGTAATTTCTCCGCATTGCAAGGTGCAATTCTGAAATTTTTTGCTTTTTCCTGCTCCTCTTAGCATGATAAAGAAGATTCAAAGAGAGTGAGATGCCAGCTCCTTTCATTCAGTCAGTACCTTCAATCATTTCTGGACGTTTTTCAATGGCAAAAATCAATGAATATTGTAAATGCACAAACAGTAATTTCTCCGCATTGCAAGGTGCAATTCTGAAATTTTTTGCTTTTTCCTGCTCCTCTTAGCATGATAAAGAAGATTCAAAGAGAGTGAGATGCCAGCTCCTTTCATTCAGTCAGTAGCTTCAAACATTTCTGGTATATGAATAACATGATGTTTTTCAATGGCAAAAATCAATGAATATTGTAAATGCACAAACAGTAATTTCTCCGCATTGCAAGGTGCAATTCTGAAATTTTTTGCTTTTTCCTGCTCCTCTTAGCATGATAAAGAAGATTCAAAGAGAGTGAGATGCCAGCTCCTTTCATTCAGTCAGTAGCTTCAATCATTTCTGGATGTTTTTCAATGGCAAAAATCAATGAATATTGTAAATGCACAAACAGTAATTTCTCCGCATTGCAAGGTGCAATTCTGAAATTTTTTGCTTTTTCCTGCTCTTCTTAGCATGATAAAGAAGATTCAAAGAGAGTGAGATGTCAGCTCCTTTCATTCAGTCAGTAGCTTCAAACATTTCTGGTATATGAATAACATGATGTTTTTCAATGGCAAAAATCAATGAATATTGTAAATGCACAAACAGTAATTTCTCCGCATTGCAAGGTGCAATTCTGAAATTTTTTGCTTTTTCCTGCTCCTCTTAGCATGATAAAGAAGATTCAAAGAGAGTGAGATGCCAGCTCCTTTCGTTCAGTCAGTAGCTTCAATCATTTCAGGACGTTTTTCAATGGCAAAAATCATTGAATATTATAAATGCACAAACAGTAATTTCTCCGCATTGCAAGGTGCAATTCTGAAATTTTTTTTACTTTTTCCTGCTCCTCTTAGCATGATAAAGAAGATTCAAAGAGAGTGAGATGCCAGCTCCTTTCATTCACTCAGTAGCTTCAATCATTTCTGGTATATGAATAACATGATGTTTTTCAATGGCAAAAATCAATGAATATTGTAAATGCACAAACAGTAATTTCTCCGCATTGCAAGGTGCAAGTCTGAAATTTTTTGCTTTTTCCTGCTCCTCTTAGCATGATAAAGAAGATTCAAAGAGAGTGAGATGCCAGCTACTTTCATTCAGTCAGTAGCTTCAATCATTTCTGGACGTTTTTCAATGGTAAAAATCAATGAATATTGTAAATGCACAAACAGTAATTTCTCCACATTGCAAGGTGCAATTCTGAAATTTTTTGCTTTTTCCTGCTCCTCTTAGCATGATAAAGAAGATTCAAAGAGAGTGAGATGCCAGCTCCTTTCATTCAGTCAGTAGCTTCAAACATTTCTGGTATATGAATAACATGATGTTTTTCAATGGCAAAAATCAATGAATATTGTAAATGCACAAACAGTAATTTCTCCGCATTGCAAGGTGCAATTCTGAAATTTTTTGCTTTTTCCTGCTACTCTTAGCATGATAAAGAAGATTCAAAGAGAGTGAGGTGCCAGCTCCTTTCATTCAGTCAGTAGCTTCAAACATTTCTGGTATATGAATAACATGTTTTTCAATGGCAAAAATCAATGAATATTGTAAATGCACAAACAGTAATTTCTCCGCATTGCAAGGTGCAATTCTGAAATTTTTTGCTTTTTCCTGCTCCTCTTAGCATGATAAAGAAGATTCAAAGAGAGTGAGATGCCAGCTCCTTTCATTCAGTCAGTAGCTTCAATCATTTCTGGACGTTTTTCAATGGCAAAAATCAATGAATATTGTAAATGCACAAACAGTAATTTCTCCGCATTGCAAGGTGCAATTCTGAAATTTTTTGCTTTTTCCTGCTCCTCTTAGCATGATAAAGAAGATTCAAAGAGAGTGAGATGTCAGCTCCTTTCATTCAGTCAGTAGCTTCAAACATTTCTGGTATATGAATAACATGATGTTTTTCAATGGCAAAAATCAATGAATATTGTAAATGCACAAACAGTAATTTCTCCGCATTGCAAGGTGCAATTCTGAAATTTTTTGCTTTTTCCTGCTCCTCTTAGCATGATAAAGAAGATTCAAAGAGAGTGAGATGCCAGCTCCTTTCATTCAGTCAGTAGCTTCAATCATTTCTGGATGTTTTTCAATGGCAAAAATCAATGAATATTGTAAATGCACAAACAGTAATTTCTCCGCATTGCAAGGTGCAATTCTGAAATTTTTTGCTTTTTCCTGCTCCTCTTAGCATGATAAAGAAGATTCAAAGAGAGTGAGATGCCAGCTCCTTTCGTTCAGTCAGTAGCTTCAATCATTTCTGGACGTTTTTCAATGGCAAAAATCATTGAATATTATAAATGCACAAACAGTAATTTCTCCGCATTGCAAGGTGCAATTCTGAAATTTTTTGCTTTTTCCCGCTCCTCTTAGCATGATAAAGAAGATTCAAAGAGAGTGAGGTGCCAGCTCCTTTCATTCAGTCAGTAGCTTCAAACATTTCTGGTATATGAATAACATGATGTTTTTCAATGGCAAAAATCAATGAATATTGTAAATGCACAAACAGTAATTTCTCCGCATTGCAAGGTGCAATTCTGAAATTTTTTGCTTTTTCCTGCTCCTCTTAGCATGATAAAGAAGATTCAAAGAGAGTGAGATGCCAGCTCCTTTCATTCAGTCAGTAGCTTCAATCATTTCTGGATGTTTTTCAATGGCAAAAATCAATGAATATTGTAAATGCACAAACAGTAATTTCTCCGCATTGCAAGGTGCAATTCTGAAATTTTTTGCTTTTTCCTGCTCCTCTTAGCATGATAAAGAAGATTCAAAGAGAGTGAGATGCCAGCTCCTTTCGTTCAGTCAGTAGCTTCAATCATTTCTGGACGTTTTTCAATGGCAAAAATCATTGAATATTATAAATGCACAAACAGTAATTTCTCCGCATTGCAAGGTGCAATTCTGAAATTTTTTACTTTTTCCTGCTCCTCTTAGCATGATAAAGAAGATTCAAAGAGAGTGAGATGCCAGCTCCTTTCATTCAGTCAGTAGCTTCAATCATTTCTGGTATATGAATAACATGATGTTTTTCAATGGCAAAAATCAATGAATATTGTAAATGCACAAACAGTAATTTCTCCGCATTGCAAGGTGCAATTCTGAAATTTTTTGCTTCTTCCTGCTCCTCTTAGCATGATAAAGAAGATTCAAAGAGAGTGAGATGCCAGCTCCTTTCATTCAGTCAGTAGCTTCAAACATTTCTGGTATATGAATAACATGATGTTTTTCAATGGCAAAAATCAATGAATATTGTAAATGCACAAACAGTAATTTCTCCGCATTGCAAGGTGCAAGTCTGAAATTTTTTGCTTTTTCCTGCTCCTCTTAGCATGATAAAGAAGATTCAAAGAGAGTGAGATGCCAGCTACTTTCATTCAGTCAGTAGCTTCAATCATTTCTGGACGTTTTTCAATGGTAAAAATCAATGAATATTGTAAATGCACAAACAGTAATTTCTCCACATTGCAAGGTGCAATTCTGAAATTTTTTGCTTTTTCCTGCTCCTCTTAGCATGATAAAGAAGATTCAAAGAGAGTGAGATGCCAGCTCCTTTCATTCAGTCAGTAGCTTCAAACATTTCTGGTATATGAATAACATGATGTTTTTCAATGGCAAAAATCAATGAATATTGTAAATGCACAAACAGTAATTTCTCCGCATTGCAAGGTGCAATTCTGAAATTTTTTGCTTTTTCCTGCTCCTCTTAGCATGATAAAGAAGATTCAAAGAGAGTGAGATGCCAGCTCCTTTCATTCAGTCAGTAGCTTCAAACATTTCTGGTATATGAATAACATGATGTTTTTCAATGGCAAAAATCAATGAATATTGTAAATGCACAAACAGTAATTTCTCCGCATTGCAAGGTGCAAGTCTGAAATTTTTTGCTTTTTCCTGCTCCTCTTAGCATGATAAAGAAGATTCAAAGAGAGTGAGATGCCAGCTACTTTCATTCAGTCAGTAGCTTCAATCATTTCTGGACGTTTTTCAATGGTAAAAATCAATGAATATTGTAAATGCACAAACAGTAATTTCTCCACATTGCAAGGTGCAATTCTGAAATTTTTTGCTTTTTCCTGCTCCTCTTAGCATGATAAAGAAGATTCAAAGAGAGTGAGATGCCAGCTCCTTTCATTCAGTCAGTAGCTTCAATCATTTCTGGACGTTTTTCAATGGCAAAAACCAATGAATATTGTAAATGCACAAACAGTAATTTCTCCGCATTGCAAGGTGCAATTCTGAAATTTTTTGCTTTTTCCTGCTCCTCTTAGCATGATAAAGAAGATTCAAAGAGAGTGAGATGCCAGCTCCTTTCATTCAGTCAGTACCTTCAATCATTTCTGGACGTTTTTCAATGGCAAAAATCAATGAATATTGTAAATGCACAAACAGTAATTTCTCCGCATTGCAAGGTGCAATTCTGAAATTTTTTGCTTTTTCCCGCTCCTCTTAGCATGATAAAGAAGATTCAAAGAGAGTGAGGTGCCAGCTCCTTTCATTCAGTCAGTAGCTTCAAACATTTCTGGTATATGAATAACATGTTTTTCAATGGCAAAAATCAATGAATATTGTAAATGCACAAACAGTAATTTCTCCGCATTGCAAGGTGCAATTCTGAAATTTTTTGCTTTTTCCTGCTCCTCTTAGCATGATAAAGAAGATTCAAAGAGAGTGAGATGCCAGCTCCTTTCATTCAGTCAGTAGCTTCAATCATTTCTGGACGTTTTTCAATGGTAAAAATCAATGAATATTGTAAATGCACAAACAGTAATTTCTCCGCATTGCAAGGTGCAATTCTGAAATTTTTTGCTTTTTCCTGCTCCTCTTAGCATGATAAAGAAGATTCAAAGAGAGTGAGATGTCAGCTCCTTTCATTCAGTCAGTAGCTTCAAACATTTCTGGTATATGAATAACATGATGTTTTTCAATGGCAAAAATCAATGAATATTGTAAATGCACAAACAGTAATTTCTCCGCATTGCAAGGTGCAATTCTGAAATTTTTTGCTTTTTCCTGCTCCTCTTAGCATGATAAAGAAGATTCAAAGAGAGTGAGATGCCAGCTCCTTTCATTCAGTCAGTAGCTTCAATCATTTCTGGATGTTTTTCAATGGCAAAAATCAATGAATATTGTAAATGCACAAACAGTAATTTCTCCGCATTGCAAGGTGCAATTCTGAAATTTTTTGCTTTTTCCTGCTCCTCTTAGCATGATAAAGAAGATTCAAAGAGAGTGAGATGCCAGCTCCTTTCGTTCAGTCAGTAGCTTCAATCATTTCTGGACGTTTTTCAATGGCAAAAATCATTGAATATTATAAATGCACAAACAGTAATTTCTCCGCATTGCAAGGAGCAATTCTGAAATTTTTTGCTTTTTCCCGCTCCTCTTAGCATGATAAAGAAGATTCAAAGAGAGTGAGGTGCCAGCTCCTTTCATTCAGTCAGTAGCTTCAAACATTTCTGGTATATGAATAACATGTTTTTCAATGGCAAAAATCAATGAATATTGTAAATGCACAAACAGTAATTTCTCCGCATTGCAAGGTGCAATTCTGAAATTTTTTGCTTTTTCCTGCTCCTCTTAGCATGATAAAGAAGATTCAAAGAGAGTGAGATGCCAGCTCCTTTCATTCAGTCAGTAGCTTCAATCATTTCTGGACGTTTTTCAATGGCAAAAATCAATGAATATTGTAAATGCACAAACAGTAATTTCTCCGCATTGCAAGGTGCAATTCTGAAATTTTTTGCCTTTTCCTGCTCCTCTTAGCATGATAAAGAAGATTCAAAGAGAGTGAGATGTCAGCTCCTTTCATTCAGTCAGTAGCTTCAAACATTTCTGGTATATGAATAACATGATGTTTTTCAATGGCAAAAATCAATGAATATTGTAAATGCACAAACAGTAATTTCTCCGCATTGCAATGTGCAATTCTGAAATTTTTTGCTTTTTCCTGCTCCTCTTAGCATGATAAAGAAGATTCAAAGAGAGTGAGATGCCAGCTCCTTTCGTTCAGTCAGTAGCTTCAATCATTTCTGGACGTTTTTCAATGGCAAAAATCATTGAATATTATAAATGCACAAACAGTAATTTCTCCGCATTGCAAGGTGCAATTCTGAAATTTTATACTTTTTCCTGCTCCTCTTAGCATGATAAAGAAGATTCAAAGAGAGTGAGATGCCAGCTCCTTTCATTCAGTCAGTAGCTTCAAACATTTCTGGTATATGAATAACATGATGTTTTTCAATGGCAAAAATCAATGAATATTGTAAATGCACAAACAGTAATTTCTCCGCATTGCAAGGTGCAAGTCTGAAATTTTTTGCTTTTTCCTGCTCCTCTTAGCATGATAAAGAAGATTCAAAGAGAGTGAGATGCCAGCTACTTTCATTCAGTCAGTAGCTTCAATCATTTCTGGACGTTTTTCAATGGCAAAAACCAATGAATATTGTAAATGCACAAACAGTAATTTCTCCGCATTGCAAGGTGCAATTCTGAAATTTTTTGCTTTTTCCTGCTCCTCTTAGCATGATAAAGAAGATTCAAAGAGAGTGAGATGCCAGCTCCTTTCATTCAGTCAGTACCTTCAATCATTTCTGGACGTTTTTCAATGGCAAAAATCAATGAATATTGTAAATGCACAAACAGTAATTTCTCCGCATTGCAAGGTGCAATTCTGAAATTTTTTGCTTTTTCCCGCTCCTCTTAGCATGATAAAGAAGATTCAAAGAGAGTGAGGTGCCAGCTCCTTTCATTCAGTCAGTAGCTTCAAACATTTCTGGTATATGAATAACATGTTTTTCAATGGCAAAAATCAATGAATATTGTAAATGCACAAACAGTAATTTCTCCGCATTGCAAGGTGCAATTCTGAAATTTTTTGCTTTTTCCTGCTCCTCTTAGCATGATAAAGAAGATTCAAAGAGAGTGAGATGCCAGCTCCTTTCATTCAGTCAGTAGCTTCAATCATTTCTGGACGTTTTTCAATGGTAAAAATCAATGAATATTGTAAATGCACAAACAGTAATTTCTCCGCATTGCAAGGTGCAATTCTGAAATTTTTTGCTTTTTCCTGCTCCTCTTAGCATGATAAAGAAGATTCAAAGAGAGTGAGATGTCAGCTCCTTTCATTCAGTCAGTAGCTTCAAACATTTCTGGTATATGAATAACATGATGTTTTTCAATGGCAAAAATCAATGAATATTGTAAATGCACAAACAGTAATTTCTCCGCATTGCAAGGTGCAATTCTGAAATTTTTTGCTTTTTCCTGCTCCTCTTAGCATGATAAAGAAGATTCAAAGAGAGTGAGATGCCAGCTCCTTTCATTCAGTCAGTAGCTTCAATCATTTCTGGATGTTTTTCAATGGCAAAAATCAATGAATATTGTAAATGCACAAACAGTAATTTCTCCGCATTGCAAGGTGCAATTCTGAAATTTTTTGCTTTTTCCTGCTCCTCTTAGCATGATAAAGAAGATTCAAAGAGAGTGAGATGCCAGCTCCTTTCGTTCAGTCAGTAGCTTCAATCATTTCTGGACGTTTTTCAATGGCAAAAATCATTGAATATTATAAATGCACAAACAGTAATTTCTCCGCATTGCAAGGAGCAATTCTGAAATTTTTTGCTTTTTCCCGCTCCTCTTAGCATGATAAAGAAGATTCAAAGAGAGTGAGGTGCCAGCTCCTTTCATTCAGTCAGTAGCTTCAAACATTTCTGGTATATGAATAACATGTTTTTCAATGGCAAAAATCAATGAATATTGTAAATGCACAAACAGTAATTTCTCCGCATTGCAAGGTGCAATTCTGAAATTTTTTGCTTTTTCCTGCTCCTCTTAGCATGATAAAGAAGATTCAAAGAGAGTGAGATGCCAGCTCCTTTCATTCAGTCAGTAGCTTCAATCATTTCTGGACGTTTTTCAATGGCAAAAATCAATGAATATTGTAAATGCACAAACAGTAATTTCTCCGCATTGCAAGGTGCAATTCTGAAATTTTTAGCCTTTTCCTGCTCCTCTTAGCATGATAAAGAAGATTCAAAGAGAGTGAGATGTCAGCTCCTTTCATTCAGTCAGTAGCTTCAAACATTTCTGGTATATGAATAACATGATGTTTTTCAATGGCAAAAATCAATGAATATTGTAAATGCACAAACAGTAATTTCTCCGCATTGCAAGGTGCAATTCTGAAATTTTTTGCTTTTTCCTGCTCCTCTTAGCATGATAAAGAAGATTCAAAGAGAGTGAGATGCCAGCTCCTTTCGTTCAGTCAGTAGCTTCAATCATTTCTGGACGTTTTTCAATGGCAAAAATCATTGAATATTATAAATGCACAAACAGTAATTTCTCCGCATTGCAAGGTGCAATTCTGAAATTTTATACTTTTTCCTGCTCCTCTTAGCATGATAAAGAAGATTCAAAGAGAGTGAGATGCCAGCTCCTTTCATTCAGTCAGTAGCTTCAAACATTTCTGGTATATGAATAACATGATGTTTTTCAATGGCAAAAATCAATGAATATTGTAAATGCACAAACAGTAATTTCTCCGCATTGCAAGGTGCAAGTCTGAAATTTTTTGCTTTTTCCTGCTCCTCTTAGCATGATAAAGAAGATTCAAAGAGAGTGAGATGCCAGCTACTTTCATTCAGTCAGTAGCTTCAATCATTTCTGGACGTTTTTCAATGGTAAAAATCAATGAATATTGTAAATGCACAAACAGTAATTTCTCCACATTGCAAGGTGCAATTCTGAAATTTTTTGCTTTTTCCTGCTCCTCTTAGCATGATAAAGAAGATTCAAAGAGAGTGAGATGCCAGCTCCTTTCATTCAGTCAGTAGCTTCAAACATTTCTGGTATATGAATAACATGATGTTTTTCAATGGCAAAAATCAATGAATATTGTAAATGCACAAACAGTAATTTCTCCGCATTGCAAGGTGCAATTCTGAAATTTTTTGCTTTTTCCTGCTCCTCTTAGCATGATAAAGAAGATTCAAAGAGAGTGAGATGCCAGCTCCTTTCATTCAGTCAGTAGCTTCAATCATTTCTGGATGTTTTTCAATGGCAAAAATCAATGAATATTGTAAATGCACAAACTGTAATTTCTCCGCATTGCAAGGTGCAATTCTGAAATTTTTTGCTTTTTCCTGCTCCTCTTAGCATGATAAAGAAGATTCAAAGAGAGTGAGATGCCAGCTCCTTTCATTCAGTCAGTAGCTTCAAACATTTCTGGTATATGAATAACATGATGTTTTTCAATGGCAAAAATCAATGAATATTGTAAATGCACAAACAGTAATTTCTCCGCATTGCAAGGTGCAAGTCTGAAATTTTTTGCTTTTTCCTGCTCCTCTTAGCATGATAAAGAAGATTCAAAGAGAGTGAGATGCCAGCTACTTTCATTCAGTCAGTAGCTTCAATCATTTCTGGACGTTTTTCAATGGTAAAAATCAATGAATATTGTAAATGCACAAACAGTAATTTCTCCACATTGCAAGGTGCAATTCTGAAATTTTTTGCTTTTTCCTGCTCCTCTTAGCATGATAAAGAAGATTCAAAGAGAGTGAGATGCCAGCTCCTTTCATTCAGTCAGTAGCTTCAATCATTTCTGGACGTTTTTCAATGGCAAAAACCAATGAATATTGTAAATGCACAAACAGTAATTTCTCCGCATTGCAAGGTGCAATTCTGAAATTTTTTGCTTTTTCCTGCTCCTCTTAGCATGATAAAGAAGATTCAAAGAGAGTGAGATGCCAGCTCCTTTCATTCAGTCAGTACCTTCAATCATTTCTGGACGTTTTTCAATGGCAAAAATCAATGAATATTGTAAATGCACAAACAGTAATTTCTCCGCATTGCAAGGTGCAATTCTGAAATTTTTTGCTTTTTCCCGCTCCTCTTAGCATGATAAAGAAGATTCAAAGAGAGTGAGGTGCCAGCTCCTTTCATTCAGTCAGTAGCTTCAAACATTTCTGGTATATGAATAACATGTTTTTCAATGGCAAAAATCAATGAATATTGTAAATGCACAAACAGTAATTTCTCCGCATTGCAAGGTGCAATTCTGAAATTTTTTGCTTTTTCCTGCTCCTCTTAGCATGATAAAGAAGATTCAAAGAGAGTGAGATGCCAGCTCCTTTCATTCAGTCAGTAGCTTCAATCATTTCTGGACGTTTTTCAATGGCAAAAATCAATGAATATTGTAAATGCACAAACAGTAATTTCTCCGCATTGCAAGGTGCAATTCTGAAATTTTTTGCTTTTTCCTGCTCCTCTTAGCATGATAAAGAAGATTCAAAGAGAGTGAGATGTCAGCTCCTTTCATTCAGTCAGTAGCTTCAAACATTTCTGGTATATGAATAACATGATGTTTTTCAATGGCAAAAATCAATGAATATTGTAAATGCACAAACAGCAATTTCTCCGCATTGCAAGGTGCAATTCTGAAATTTTTTGCTTTTTCCTGCTCCTCTTAGCATGATAAAGAAGATTCAAAGAGAGTGAGATGCCAGCTCCTTTCATTCAGTCAGTAGCTTCAATCATTTCTGGATGTTTTTCAATGGCAAAAATCAATGAATATTGTAAATGCACAAACAGTAATTTCTCCGCATTGCAAGGTGCAATTCTGAAATTTTTTGCTTTTTCCTGCTCCTCTTAGCATGATAAAGAAGATTCAAAGAGAGTGAGATGCCAGCTCCTTTCGTTCAGTCAGTAGCTTCAATCATTTCTGGACGTTTTTCAATGGCAAAAATCATTGAATATTATAAATGCACAAACAGTAATTTCTCCGCATTGCAAGGTGCAATTCTGAAATTTTTTGCTTTTTCCCGCTCCTCTTAGCATGATAAAGAAGATTCAAAGAGAGTGAGGTGCCAGCTCCTTTCATTCAGTCAGTAGCTTCAAACATTTCTGGTATATGAATAACATGTTTTTCAATGGCAAAAATCAATGAATATTGTAAATGCACAAACAGTAATTTCTCCGCATTGCAAGGTGCAATTCTGAAATTTTTTGCTTTTTCCTGCTCCTCTTAGCATGATAAAGAAGATTCAAAGAGAGTGAGATGCCAGCTCCTTTCATTCAGTCAGTAGCTTCAATCATTTCTGGACGTTTTTCAATGGCAAAAATCAATGAATATTGTAAATGCACAAACAGTAATTTCTCCGCATTGCAAGGTGCAATTCTGAAATTTTTTGCCTTTTCCTGCTCCTCTTAGCATGATAAAGAAGATTCAAAGAGAGTGAGATGTCAGCTCCTTTCATTCAGTCAGTAGCTTCAAACATTTCTGGTATATGAATAACATGATGTTTTTCAATGGCAAAAATCAATGAATATTGTAAATGCACAAACAGTAATTTCTCCGCATTGCAAGGTGCAATTCTGAAATTTTTTGCTTTTTCCTGCTCCTCTTAGCATGATAAAGAAGATTCAAAGAGAGTGAGATGCCAGCTCCTTTCATTCAGTCAGTAGCTTCAATCATTTCTGGATGTTTTTCAATGGCAAAAATCAATGAATATTGTAAATGCACAAACAGTAATTTCTCCGCATTGCAAGGTGCAATTCTGAAATTTTTTGCTTTTTCCTGCTCCTCTTAGCATGATAAAGAAGATTCAAAGAGAGTGAGATGCCAGCTCCTTTCGTTCAGTCAGTAGCTTCAATCATTTCTGGACGTTTTTCAATGGCAAAAATCATTGAATATTATAAATGCACAAACAGTAATTTCTCCGCATTGCAAGGTGCAATTCTGAAATTTTATACTTTTTCCTGCTCCTCTTAGCATGATAAAGAAGATTCAAAGAGAGTGAGATGCCAGCTCCTTTCATTCAGTCAGTAGCTTCAAACATTTCTGGTATATGAATAACATGATGTTTTTCAATGGCAAAAATCAATGAATATTGTAAATGCACAAACAGTAATTTCTCCGCATTGCAAGGTGCAAGTCTGAAATTTTTTGCTTTTTCCTGCTCCTCTTAGCATGATAAAGAAGATTCAAAGAGAGTGAGATGCCAGCTACTTTCATTCAGTCAGTAGCTTCAATCATTTCTGGACGTTTTTCAATGGTAAAAATCAATGAATATTGTAAATGCACAAACAGTAATTTCTCCACATTGCAAGGTGCAATTCTGAAATTTTTTGCTTTTTCCTGCTCCTCTTAGCATGATAAAGAAGATTCAAAGAGAGTGAGATGCCAGCTCCTTTCATTCAGTCAGTAGCTTCAAACATTTCTGGTATATGAATAACATGATGTTTTTCAATGGCAAAAATCAATGAATATTGTAAATGCACAAACAGTAATTTCTCCGCATTGCAAGGTGCAATTCTGAAATTTTTTGCTTTTTCCTGCTCCTCTTAGCATGATAAAGAAGATTCAAAGAGAGTGAGATGCCAGCTCCTTTCATTCAGTCAGTAGCTTCAATCATTTCTGGATATTTTTCAATGGCAAAAACCAATGAATATTGTAAATGCACAAACAGTAATTTCTCCGCATTGCAAGGTGCAATTCTGAAATTTTTTGCTTTTTCCTGCTCCTCTTAGCATGATAAAGAAGATTCAAAGAGAGTGAGATGACAGCTCCTTTCATTCAGTCAGTACCTTCAATCATTTCTGGACGTTTTTCAATGGCAAAAATCAATGAATATTGTAAATGCACAAACAGTAATTTCTCCGCATTGCAAGGTGCAATTCTGAAATTTTTTGCTTTTTCCCGCTCCTCTTAGCATGATAAAGAAGATTCAAAAAGAGTGAGGTGCCAGCTCCTTTCATTCAGTCAGTAGCTTCAAACATTTCTGGTATATGAATAACATGTTTTTCAATGGCAAAAATCAATGAATATTGTAAATGCACAAACAGTAATTTCTCCGCATTGCAAGGTGCAATTCTGAAATTTTTTGCTTTTTCCTGCTCCTCTTAGCATGATAAAGAAGTTTCAAAGAGAGTGAGATGCCAGCTCCTTTCATTCAGTCAGTAGCTTCAATCATTTCTGGACGTTTTTCAATGGCAAAAATCAATGAATATTGTAAATGCACAAACAGTAATTTCTCCGCATTGCAAGGTGCAATTCTGAAATTTTTTGCTTTTTCCTGCTCCTCTTAGCATGATAAAGAAGATTCAAAGAGATTGAGATGTCAGCTCCTTTCATTCAGTCAGTAGCTTCAAACATTTCTGGTACATGAATAACATGATGTTTTTCAATGGCAAAAATCAATGAATATTGTAAATGCACAAACAGTAATTTCTCCGCATTGCAAGGTGCAATTCTGAAATTTTTTGCTTTTTCCTGCTCCTCTTAGCATGATAAAGAAGATTCAAAGAGAGTGAGATGCCAGCTCCTTTCATTCAGTCAGTAGCTTCAATCATTTCTGGACGTTTTTCAATGGCAAAAATCAATGAATATTGTAAATGCACAAACAGTAATTTCTCCGCATTGCAAGGTGCAATTCTGAAATTTTTTGCTTTTTCCTGCTCCTCTTAGCATGATAAAGAAGATTCAAAGAGAGTGAGATGTCAGCTCCTTTCATTCAGTCAGTAGCTTCAAACATTTCTGGTATATGAATAACATGATGTTTTTCAATGGCAAAAATCAATGAATATTGTAAATGCACAAACAGTAATTTCTCCGCATTGCAAGGTGCAATTCTGAAATTTTTTGGTTTTTCCTGCTCCTCTTAGCATGATAAAGAAGATTCAAAGAGAGTGAGATGCCAGCTCCTTTCATTCAGTCAGTAGCTTCAATCATTTCTGGATGTTTTTCAATGGCAAAAATCAATGAATATTGTAAATGCACAAACAGTAATTTCTCCGCATTGCAAGGTGCAATTCTGAAATTTTTTGCTTTTTCCTGCTCCTCTTAGCATGATAAAGAAGATTCAAAGAGAGTGAGATGCCAGCTCCTTTCGTTCAGTCAGTAGCTTCAATCATTTCTGGACGTTTTTCAATGGCAAAAATCATTGAATATTATAAATGCACAAACAGTAATTTCTCCGCATTGCAAGGTGCAATTCTGAAATTTTTTACTTTTTCCTGCTCCTCTTAGCATGATAAAGAAGATTCAAAGAGAGTGAGATGCCAGCTCCTTTCATTCAGTCAGTAGCTTCAATCATTTCTGGTATATGAATAACATGATGTTTTTCAATGGCAAAAATCAATGAATATTGTAAATGCACAAACAGTAATTTCTCCGCATTGCAAGGTGCAATTCTGAAATTTTTTGCTTTTTCCTGCTCCTCTTAGCATGATAAAGAAGATTCAAAGAGAGTGAGATGCCAGCTCCTTTCATTCAGTCAGTAGCTTCAAACATTTCTGGTATATGAATAACATGATGTTTTTCAATGGCAAAAATCAATGAATATTGTAAATGCACAAACAGTAATTTCTCCGCATTGCAAGGTGCAAGTCTGAAATTTTTTGCTTTTTCCTGCTCCTCTTAGCATGATAAAGAAGATTCAAAGAGAGTGAGATGCCAGCTACTTTCATTCAGTCAGTAGCTTCAATCATTTCTGGACGTTTTTCAATGGTAAAAATCAATGAATATTGTAAATGCACAAACAGTAATTTCTCCACATTGCAAGGTGCAATTCTGAAATTTTTTGCTTTTTCCTGCTCCTCTTAGCATGATAAAGAAGATTCAAAGAGAGTGAGATGCCAGCTCCTTTCATTCAGTCAGTAGCTTCAAACATTTCTGGTATATGAATAACATGATGTTTTTCAATGGCAAAAATCAATGAATATTGTAAATGCACAAACAGTAATTTCTCCGCATTGCAAGGTGCAATTCTGAAATTTTTTGCTTTTTCCTGCTCCTCTTAGCATGATAAAGAAGATTCAAAGAGAGTGAGATGCCAGCTCCTTTCATTCAGTCAGTAGCTTCAAACATTTCTGGTATATGAATAACATGATGTTTTTCAATGGCAAAAATCAATGAATATTGTAAATGCACAAACAGTAATTTCTCCGCATTGCAAGGTGCAAGTCTGAAATTTTTTGCTTTTTCCTGCTCCTCTTAGCATGATAAAGAAGATTCAAAGAGAGTGAGATGCCAGCTACTTTCATTCAGTCAGTAGCTTCAATCATTTCTGGACGTTTTTCAATGGTAAAAATCAATGAATATTGTAAATGCACAAACAGTAATTTCTCCACATTGCAAGGTGCAATTCTGAAATTTTTTGCTTTTTCCTGCTCCTCTTAGCATGATAAAGAAGATTCAAAGAGAGTGAGATGCCAGCTCCTTTCATTCAGTCAGTAGCTTCAAACATTTCTGGTATATGAATAACATGATGTTTTTCAATGGCAAAAATCAATGAATATTGTAAATGCACAAACAGTAATTTCTCCGCATTGCAAGGTGCTATTCTGAATTTTTTTGCTTTTTCCTGCTCCTCTTAGCATGATAAAGAAGATTCAAAGAGAGTGAGATGCCAGCTCCTTTCATTCAGTCAGTAGCTTCAATCATTTCTGGATGTTTTTCAATGGCAAAAATCAATGAATATTGTAAATGCACAAACTGTAATTTCTCCGCATTGCAAGGTGCAATTCTGAAATTTTTTGCTTTTTCCTGCTCCTCTTAGCATGATAAAGAAGATTCAAAGAGAGTGAGATGCCAGCTCCTTTCATTCAGTCAGTAGCTTCAATCATTTCTGGACGTTTTTCAATGGCAAAAATCAATGAATATTGTAAATGCACAAACAGTAATTTCTCCGCATTGCAAGGTGCAATTCTGAAATTTTTTGCTTTTTCCTGCTCCTCTTAGCATGATAAAGAAGATTCAAAGAGAGTGAGATGCCAGCTCCTTTCATTCAGTCAGTACCTTCAATCATTTCTGGACGTTTTTCAATGGCAAAAATCAATGAATATTGTAAATGCACAAACAGTAATTTCTCCGCATTGCAAGGTGCAATTCTGAAATTTTTTGCTTTTTCCCGCTCCTCTTAGCATGATAAAGAAGATTCAAAGAGAGTGAGGTGCCAGCTCCTTTCATTCAGTCAGTAGCTTCAAACATTTCTGGTATATGAATAACATGTTTTTCAATGGCAAAAATCAATGAATATTGTAAATGCACAAACAGTAATTTCTCCGCATTGCAAGGTGCAATTCTGAAATTTTTTGCTTTTTCCTGCTCCTCTTAGCATGATAAAGAAGATTCAAAGAGAGTGAGATGCCAGCTCCTTTCATTCAGTCAGTAGCTTCAATCATTTCTGGACGTTTTTCAATGGCAAAAATCAATGAATATTGTAAATGCACAAACAGTAATTTCTCCGCATTGCAAGGTGCAATTCTGAAATTTTTTGCTTTTTCCTGCTCCTCTTAGCATGATAAAGAAGATTCAAAGAGAGTGAGATGCCAGCTCCTTTCATTCAGTCAGTAGCTTCAATCATTTCTGGACGTTTTTCAATGGCAAAAATCAATGAATATTGTAAATGCACAAACAGTAATTTCTCCGCATTGCAAGGTGCAATTCTGAAATTTTTTGCTTTTTCCTGCTCCTCTTAGCATGATAAAGAAGATTCAAAGAGAGTGAGATGCCAGCTCCTTTCATTCAGTCAGTAGCTTCAAACATTTCTGGTATATGAATAACATGATGTTTTTCAATGGCAAAAATCAATGAATATTGTAAATGCACAAACAGTAATTTCTCCGCATTGCAAGGTGCAAGTCTGAAATTTTTTGCTTTTTCCTGCTCCTCTTAGCATGATAAAGAAGATTCAAAGAGAGTGAGATGCCAGCTACTTTCATTCAGTCAGTAGCTTCAATCATTTCTGGACGTTTTTCAATGGTAAAAATCAATGAATATTGTAAATGCACAAACAGTAATTTCTCCACATTGCAAGGTGCAATTCTGAAATTTTTTGCTTTTTCCTGCTCCTCTTAGCATGATAAAGAAGATTCAAAGAGAGTGAGATGCCAACTCCTTTCATTCAGTCAGTAGCTTCAAACATTTCTGATATATCAATTACATGATGTTTTTCAATGGCAAAAATCAATGAATATTGTAAATGCACAAACAGTAATTTCTCCGCATTGCAAGGTGCAATTCTGAAATTTTTTGCTTTTTCCTGCTCCTCTTAGCATGATAAAGAAGATTCAAAGAGAGTGAGATGCCAGCTCCTTTCATTCAGTCAGTAGCTTCAAACATTTCTGGTATATGAATAACATGATGTTTTTCAATGGCAAAAATCAATGAATATTGTAAATGCACAAACAGTAATTTCTCCGCATTGCAAGGTGCAATTCTGAAATTTTTTGCTTTTTCCTGCTCCTCTTAGCATGATAAAGAAGATTTAAAGAGAGTGAGATGCCAGCTCCTTTCATTCAGTCAGTAGCTTCAATCATTTCTGGACGTTTTTCAATGGCAAAAATCAATGAATATTCTAAATGCACAAACAGTAATTTCTCCGCATTGCAAGGTGCAATTCTGAAATTTTTTGCTTTTTCCTGCTCCTCTTAGCATGATAAAGAAGATTCAAAGAGAGTGAGATGTCAGCTCCTTTCATTCAGTGATTAGCTTCAAACATTTCTGGTATATGAATAACATGATGTTTTTCAATGGCAAAAATCAATGAATATTGTAAATGCACAAACAGTAATTTCTCCGCATTGCAAGGTGCAATTCTGAAATTTTTTGCTTTTTCCTGCTCCTCTTAGCATGATAAAGAAGATTCAAAGAGAGTGAGATGCCAGCTCCTTTCGTTCAGTCAGTAGCTTCAATCATTTCTGGACGTTTTTCAATGGCAAAAATCATTGAATATTATAAATGCACAAACAGTAATTTCTCCGCATTGCAAGGTGCAATTCTGAAATTTTTTACTTTTTCCTGCTCCTCTTAGCATGATAAAGAAGATTCAAAGAGAGTGAGATGCCAGCTCCTTTCATTCAGTCAGTAGCTTCAATCATTTCTGGTATATGAATAACATGATGTTTTTCAATGGCAAAAATCAATGAATATTGTAAATGCACAAACAGTAATTTCTCCGCATTGCAAGGTGCAATTCTGAAATTTTTTGCTTTTTCCTGCTCCTCTTAGCATGATAAAGAAGATTCAAAGAGAGTGAGATGCCAGCTCCTTTCATTCAGTCAGTAGCTTCAATCATTTCTGGACGTTTTTCAATGGCAAAAATCAATGAATATTGTAAATGCACAAACAGTAATTTCTCCGCATTGCAACGTGCAATTCTGAAATTTTTTGCTTTTTCCTGCTCCTCTTAGCATGATAAACAAGATTCAAAGAGAGTGAGATGCCAGCTCCTTTCATTCAGTCAGTAGCTTCAATCATTTCTGGACGTTTTTCAATGGCAAAAATCAATGAATATTGTAAATGCACAAACAGTAATTTCTCCGCATTGCAAGGTGCAATTCTGAAATTTTTTGCTTTTTCCTGCTCCTCTTAGCATGATAAAGAAGATTCAAAGAGAGTGAGATGCCAGCTCCTTTCATTCAGTCAGTAGCTTCAATCATTTCTGGACGTTTTTCAATGGCAAAAATCAATGAATATTGTAAATGCAAAAACAGTAATTTCTCCGCATTGCAAGGTGCAATTCTGAAATTTTTTGCTTTTTCCTGCTCCTCTTAGCATGATAAAGAAGATTCAAAGAGAGTGAGATGCCAGCTCCTTTCATTCAGTCAGTAGCTTCAATCATTTCTGGTATATGAATAACATGATGTTTTTCAATGGCAAAAATCAATGAATATTGTAAATGCACAAACAGTAATTTCTCCGCATTGCAAGGTGCAATTCTGAAATTTTTTGCTTTTTCCTGCTCCTCTTAGCATGATAAAGAAGATTCAAAGAGAGTGAGATGCCAGCTCCTTTCATTCAGTCAGTAGCTTCAATCATTTCTGGACGTTTTTCAATGGCAAAAATCAATGAATATTGTAAATGCACAAACAGTAATTTCTCCGCATTGCAAGGTGCAATTCTGAAATTTTTTGCTTTTTCCTGCTCCTCTTAGCATGATAAACATGATTCAAAGAGAGTGAGTTGCCAGCTCCTTTCATTCAGTCAGTAGCTTCAATCATTTCTGGACGTTTTTCAATTGCAAAAATCAATGAATATTGTAAATGCACAAACAGTAATTTCTCCGCATTGCAAGGTGCAATTCTGAAATTTTTTGCTTTTTCCTGCTCCTCTTAGCATGATAAAGACGATTCAAAGAGAGTGAGATGCCAGCTACTTTCATTCAGTCAGTAGCTTCAATCATTTCTGGTATATGAATAACATGATGTTTTTCAATGGCAAAAATCAATGAATATTGTAAATGCACAAACAGTAATTTCTCCGCATTGCAAGGTGCAATTCTGAAATTTTTTGCTTTTTCCTGCTCCTCTTAGCATGATAAAGAAGATTCAAAGAGAGTGAGGTGCCAGCTCCTTTCATTCAGTCAGTAGCTTCAAACATTTCTGGTATATGAATAACATGTTTTTCAATGGCAAAAATCAATGAATATTGTAAATGCACAAACAGTAATTTCTCCGCATTGCAAGGTGCAATTGTGAAATTTTTTGCTTTTTCCTGCTCCTCTTAGCATGATAAAGAAGATTCAAAGAGAGTGAGATGCCAGCTCCTTTCATTCAGTCAGTAGCTTCAATCATTTCTGGACGTTTTTCAATGGCAAAAATCAATGAATATTGTAAATGCACAAACAGTAATTTCTCCGCATTGCAAGGTGCAATTCTGAAATTTTTTGCTTTTTCCTGCTCCTCTTAGCATGATAAAGAAGATTCAAAGAGAGTGAGATGCCAGCTCCTTTCATTCAGTCAGTAGCTTCAATCATTTCTGGACGTTTTTCAATGGCAAAAATCAATGAATATTGTAAATGCACAAACAGTAATTTCTCCGCATTGCAAGGTGCAATTCTGAAATTTTTTGCTTTTTCCTGCTCCTCTTAGCATGATAAAGAAGATTCAAAGAGAGTGAGATGCCAGCTCCTTTCATTCAGTCAGTAGCTTCAAACATTTCTGGTATATGAATAACATGATGTTTTTCAATGGCAAAAATCAATGAATATTGTAAATGCACAAACAGTAATTTCTCCGCATTGCAAGGTGCAAGTCTGAAATTTTTTGCTTTTTCCTGCTCCTCTTAGCATGCTAAAGAAGATTCAAAGAGAGTGAGATGCCAGCTACTTTCATTCAGTCAGTAGCTTCAATCATTTCTGGACGTTTTTCAATGGTAAAAATCAATGAATATTGTAAATGCACAAACAGTAATTTCTCCACATTGCAAGGTGCAATTCTGAAATTTTTTGCTTTTTCCTGCTCCTCTTAGCATGATAAAGAAGATTCAAAGAGAGTGAGATGCCAGCTCCTTTCATTCAGTCAGTAGCTTCAAACATTTCTGGTATATGAATAACATGATGTTTTCAATGGCAAAAATCAATGAATATTGTAAATGCACAAACAGTAAATTCTCCGCATTGCAAGGTGCAATTCTGAAATTTTTTGCTTTTTCCTGCTCCTCTTAGCATGATAAAGAAGATTCAAAGAGAGTGAGATGCCAGCTCCTTTCATTCAGTCAGTAGCTTCAAACATTTCTGGTATATGAATAACATGATGTTTTTCAATGGCAAAAATCAATGAATATTGTAAATGCACAAACAGTAATTTCTCCGCATTGCAAGGTGCAAGTCTGAAATTTTTTGCTTTTTCCTGCTCCTCTTAGCATGATAAAGAAGATTCAAAGAGAGTGAGATGCCAGCTACTTTCATTCAGTCAGTAGATTCAATCATTTCTGGACGTTTTTCAATGTTAAAAATCAATGAATATTGTAAATGCACAAACAGTAATTTCTCCACATTGCAAGGTGCAATTCTGAAATTTTTTGCTTTTTCCTGCTCCTCTTAGCATGATAATGAAGATTCAAAGAGAGTGAGATGCCAGCTCCTTTCATTCAGTCAGTAGCTTCAAACATTTCTGGTATATGAATAACATGATGTTTTTCAATGGCAAAAATCAATGAATATTGTAAATGCACAAACAGTAATTTCTCCGCATTGCAAGGTGCAATTCTGAAATTTTTTGCTTTTTCCTGCTCCTCTTAGCATGATAAAGAAGATTCAAAGAGAGTGAGATGCCAGCTCCTTTCATTCAGTCAGTAGCTTCAATCATTTCTGGATGTTTTTCAATGGCAAAAATCAATGAATATTGTAAATGCACAAACTGTAATTTCTCCGCATTGCAAGGTGCAATTCTGAAATTTTTTACTTTTTCCTGCTCCTCTTAGCATGATAAAGAAGATTCAAAGAGAGTGAGATGCCAGCTCCTTTCATTCAGTCAGTAGCTTCAATCATTTCTGGACGTTTTTCAATGGCAAAAATCAATGAATATTGTAAATGCACAAACAGTAATTTCTCCGCATTGCAAGGTGCAATTCTGAAATTTTTTGCTTTTTCCTGCTCCTCTTAGCATGATAAAGAAGATTCAAAGAGAGTGAGATGCCAGCTCCTTTCATTCAGTCAGTACTTTCAATCATTTCTGGACGTTTTTCAATGGCAAAAATCAATGAATATTGTAAATGCACAAACAGTAATTTCTCCGCATTGCAAGGTGCAATTCTGAAATTTTTTGCTTTTTCCTGCTCCTCTTAGCATGATAAAGAAGATTCAAAGAGAGTGAGATGCCAGCTCCTTTCATTCAGTCAGTAGCTTCAATCATTTCTGGACGTTTTTCAATGGCAAAAATCAATGAATATTGTAAATGCACAAACAGTAATTTCTCCACATTGCAAGGTGCAATTCTGAAATTTTTTGCTTTTTCCTGCTCCTCTTAGCATGATAATGAAGATTCAAAGAGAGTGAGATGCCAGCTCCTTTCATTCAGTCAGTAGCTTCAAACATTTCTGGTATATGAATAACATGATGTTTTTCAATTGCAAAAATCAATGAATATTGTAAATGCACAAACAGTAATTTCTCCGCATTGCAAGGTGCAATTCTGAAATTTTTTGCTTTTTCCTGCTCCTCTTAGCATGATAAAGAAGATTCAAAGAGAGTGAGATGCCAGCTCCTTTCATTCAGTCAGTAGCTTCAATCATTTCTGGATGTTTTTCAATGGCAAAAATCAATGAATATTGTAAATGCACAAACTGTAATTTCTCCGCATTGCAAGGTGCAATTCTGAAATTTTTTACTTTTTCCTGCTCCTCTTAGCATGATAAAGAAGATTCAAAGAGAGTGAGATGCCAGCTCCTTTCATTCAGTCAGTAGCTTCAATCATTTCTGGACGTTTTTCAATGGCAAAAATCAATGAATATTGTAAATGCACAAACAGTAATTTCTCCGCATTGCAAGGTGCAATTCTGAAATTTTTTGCTTTTTCCTGCTCCTCTTAGCATGATAAAGAAGATTCAAAGAGAGTGAGATGCCAGCTCCTTTCATTCAGTCAGTACTTTCAATCATTTCTGGACGTTTTTCAATGGCAAAAATCAATGAATATTGTAAATGCACAAACAGTAATTTCTCCGCATTGCAAGGTGCAATTCTGAAATTTTTTGCTTTTTCCTGCTCCTCTTAGCATGATAAAGAAGATTCAAAGAGAGTGAGATGCCAGCTCCTTTCATTCAGTCAGTAGCTTCAAACATTTCTGGTATATGAATAACATGATGTTTTTCAATGGCAAAAATCAATGAATATTGTAAATGCACAAACAGTAATTTCTCCGCATTGCAAGGTGCAAGTCTGAAATTTTTTGCTTTTTCCTGCTCCTCTTAGCATGATAAAGAAGATTCAAAGAGAGTGAGATGCCAGCTACTTTCATTCAGTCAGTAGCTTCAATCATTTCTGGACGTTTTTCAATGGTAAAAATCAATGAATATTGTAAATGCACAAACAGTAATTTCTCCACATTGCAAGGTGCAATTCTGAAATTTTTTGCTTTTTCCTGCTCCTCTTAGCATGATAAAGAAGATTCAAAGAGAGTGAGATGCCAGCTCCTTTCATTCAGTCAGTAGCTTCAAACATTTCTGGTATATGAATAACATGATGTTTTCAATGGCAAAAATCAATGAATATTGTAAATGCACAAACAGTAAATTCTCCGCATTGCAAGGTGCAATTCTGAAATTTTTTGCTTTTTCCTGCTCCTCTTAGCATGATAAAGAAGATTCAAAGAGAGTGAGATGCCAGCTCCTTTCATTCAGTCAGTAGCTTCAAACATTTCTGGTATATGAATAACATGATGTTTTTCAATGGCAAAAATCAATGAATATTGTAAATGCACAAACAGTAATTTCTCCGCATTGCAAGGTGCAAGTCTGAAATTTTTTGCTTTTTCCTGCTCCTCTTAGCATGATAAAGAAGATTCAAAGAGAGTGAGAAGCCAGCTACTTTCATTCAGTCAGTAGATTCAATCATTTCTGGACGTTTTTCAATGTTAAAAATCAATGAATATTGTAAATGCACAAACAGTAATTTCTCCACATTGCAAGGTGCAATTCTGAAATTTTTTGCTTTTTCCTGCTCCTCTTAGCATGATAATGAAGATTCAAAGAGAGTGAGATGCCAGCTCCTTTCATCCAGTCAGTAGCTTCAAACATTTCTGGTATATGAATAACATGATGTTTTTCAATGGCAAAAATCAATGAATATTGTAAATGCACAAACAGTAATTTCTCCGCATTGCAAGGTGCAATTCTGAAATTTTTTGCTTTTTCCTGCTCCTCTTAGCATGATAAAGAAGATTCAAAGAGAGTGAGATGCCAGCTCCTTTCATTCAGTCAGTAGCTTCAATCATTTCTGGATGTTTTTCAATGGCAAAAATCAATGAATATTGTAAATGCACAAACTGTAATTTCTCCGCATTGCAAGGTGCAATTCTGAAATTTTTTACTTTTTCCTGCTCCTCTTAGCATGATAAAGAAGATTCAAAGAGAGTGAGATGCCAGCTCCTTTCATTCAGTCAGTAGCTTCAATCATTTCTGGACGTTTTTCAATGGCAAAAATCAATGAATATTGTAAATGCACAAACAGTAATTTCTCCGCATTGCAAGGTGCAATTCTGAAATTTTTTGCTTTTTCCTGCTCCTCTTAGCATGATAAAGAAGATTCAAAGAGAGTGAGATGCCAGCTCCTTTCATTCAGTCAGTACTTTCAATCATTTCTGGACGTTTTTCAATGGCAAAAATCAATGAATATTGTAAATGCACAAACAGTAATTTCTCCGCATTGCAAGGTGCAATTCTGAATTTTTTTGCTTTTTCCCGCTCCGCTTAGCATGATAAAGAAGATTCAAAGAGAATGAGGTGCCAGCTCCTTTCATTCAGTCAGTAGCTTCAAACATTTCTGGTATATGAATAACATGTTTTTCAATGGCAAAAATCAATGAATATTGTAAATGCACAAACAGTAATTTCTCCGCATTGCAAGGTGCAATTCTGAAATTTTTTGCTTTTTCCTGCTCCGCTTAGCATGATAAAGAAGATTCAAAGAGAGTGAGATGCCAGCTCCTTTCATTCAGTCAGTAGCTTCAAACATTTCTGGTATATGAATAACATGATGTTTTTCAATGTCAAAAATCAATGAATATTGTAAATGCACAAACAGTAATTTCTCCGCATTGCAAGGTGCAATTCTGAAATTTTTTGCTTTTTCCTGCTCCTCTTAGCATGATAAAGAAGATTCAAAGAGAGTGAGATGCCAGCTCCTTTCATTCAGTCAGTAGCTTCAATCATTTCTGGATGTTTTTCAATGGCAAAAATCAATGAATATTGTAAATGCACAAACTGTAATTTCTCCGCATTGCAAGGTGCAATTCTGAAATTTTTTACTTTTTCCTGCTCCTCTTAGCATGATAAAGAAGATTCAAAGAGAGTGAGATGCCAGCTCCTTTCATTCAGTCAGTAGCTTCAATCATTTCTGGACGTTTTTCAATGGCAAAAATCAATGAATATTGTAAATGCACAAACAGTAATTTCTCCGCATTGCAAGGTGCAATTCTGAAATTTTTTGCTTTTTCCTGCTCCTCTTAGCATGATAAAGAAGATTCAAAGAGAGTGAGATGCCAGCTCCTTTCATTCAGTCAGTACTTTCAATCATTTCTGGACGTTTTTCAATGGCAAAAATCAATGAATATTGTAAATGCACAAACAGTAATTTCTCCGCATTGCAAGGTGCAATTCTGAATTTTTTTGCTTTTTCCCGCTCCGCTTAGCATGATAAAGAAGATTCAAAGAGAATGAGGTGCCAGCTCCTATCATTCAGTCAGTAGCTTCAAACATTTCTGGTATATGAATAACATGTTTTTCAATGGCAAAAATCAATGAATATTGTAAATGCACAAACAGTAATTTCTCCGCATTGCAAGGTGCAATTCTGAAATTTTTTGCTTTTTCCTGCTCCGCTTAGCATGATAAAGAAGATTCAAAGAGAGTGAGATGCCAGCTCCTTTCATTCAGTCAGTAGCTTCAAACATTTCTGGTATATGAATAACATGATGTTTTTCAATGTCAAAAATCAATGAATATTGTAAATGCACAAACAGTAATTTCTCCGCATTGCAAGGTGCAAGTCTGAAATTTTTTGCTTTTTCCTGCTCCTCTTAGCATGATAAAGAAGATTCAAAGAGAGTGAGATGCCAGCTACTTTCATTCAGTCAGTAGCTTCAATCATTTCTGGACGTTTTTCAATGGTAAAAATCAATGAATATTGTAAATGCACAAACAGTAATTTCTCTGCATTGCAAGGTGCAATTCTGAAATTTTTTGCTTTTTCCTGCTCCTCTTAGCATGATAAAGAAGATTCAAAGAGATTGAGAGGCCAGCTCCTTTCGTTCAGTCAGTAGCTTCAATCATTTCTGGACGTTTTTCAATGGCAAAAATCATTGAATATTATAAATGCACAAACAGTAATTTCTCCGCATTGCAAGGTGCAATTCTGAAATTTTTTACTTTTTCCTGCTCCTCTTAGCATGATAAAGAAGATTCAAAGAGAGTGAGATGCCAGCTCCTTTCATTCAGTCAGTAGCTTCAATCATTTCTGGTATATGAATAACATGATGTTTTTCAATGGCAAAAATCAATGAATATTGTAAATGCACAAACAGTAATTTCTCCGCATTGCAAGGTGCAATTCTGAAATTTTTTGCTTTTTCCTGCTCCTCTTAGCATGATAAAGAAGATTCAAAGAGAGTGAGATGCCAGCTCCTTTCATTCAGTCAGTAGCTTCAATCATTTCTGGACGTTTTTCAATGGCAAAAATCAATGAATATTGTAAATGCACAAACAGTAATTTCTCCGCATTGCAAGGTGCAATTCTGAAATTTTTTGGTTTTTCCTGCTCCTCTTAGCATGATAAAGAAGATTCAAAGAGAGTGAGATGCCAGCTACTTTCATTCAGTCAGTAGCTTCAAACATTTCTGGTATATGAATAACATAATGTTTTTCAATGGCAAAAATCAATGAATATTGTAAATGCACAAACAGTAATTTCTCCGCATTGCAAGGTGCAAGTCTGAAATTTTTTGCTTTTTCCTGCTCCTCTTAGCATGATAAAGAAGATTCAAAGAGAGTGAGATGCCAGCTACTTTCATTCAGTCAGTAGCTTCAATCATTTCTGGACGTTTTTCAATGGTAAAAATCAATGAATATTGTAAATGCACAAACAGTAATTTCTCCACATTGCAAGGTGCAATTCTGAAATTTTTTGCTTTTTCCTGCTCCTCTTAGCATGATAAAGAAGATTCAAAGAGAGTGAGATGCCAGCTCCTTTCATTCAGTCAGTAGCTTCAAACATTTCTGGTATATGAATAACATGATGTTTTTCAATGGCAAAAATCAATGAATATTGTAAATGCACAAACAGTAATTTCTCCGCATTGCAAGGTGCAATTCTGAAATTTTTTGCTTTTTCCTGCTCCTCTTAGCATGATAAAGAACATTCAAAGAGAGTGAGATGCCAGCTCCTTTCATTCAGTCAGTAGCTTCAATCATTTCTGGATGTTTTTCAATGGCAAAAATCAATGAATATTGTAAATGCACAAACTGTAATTTCTCCGCATTGCAAGGTGCAATTCTGAAATTTTTTGCTTTTTCCTGCTCCTCTTAGCATGATAAAGAAGATTCAAAGAGAGTGAGATGCCAGC
The DNA here is from genome assembly GCF_046119375.1 of Phyllobates terribilis. Lineage (NCBI taxonomy): Eukaryota > Metazoa > Chordata > Amphibia > Anura > Dendrobatidae > Phyllobates > Phyllobates terribilis. The sequence goes on from NW_027363330.1 coordinate 72,603, forward strand.
TCCTTTCATTCAGTCAGTAGCTTCAATCATTTCTGGACGTTTTCCAATGGCAAAAATCAATGAATATTGTAAATGCACAAACAGTAATTTCTCCGCATTGCAAGGTGCAATTCTGAAATTTTTTGCTTTTTCCTGCTCCTCTTAGCATGATAAAGAAGATTCAAAGAGAGTGAGATGCCAGCTCCTTTCATTCAGTCAGTACCTTCAATCATTTCTGGACGTTTTTCAATGGCAAAAATCAATGAATATTGTTAATGCACAAACAGTAATTTCTCCGCATTGCAAGGTGCAATTCTGAAATTTTTTGCTTTTTCCCGCTCCTCTTAGCATGATAAAGAAGATTCAAAGAGAGTGAGGTGCCAGCTCCTTTCATTCAGTCAGTAGCTTCAAACATTTCTGGTATATGAATAACATGTTTTTCAATGGCAAAAATCAATGAATATTGTAAATGCACAAACAGTAATTTCTCCGCATTGCAAGGTGCAATTCTGAAATTTTTTGATTTTTCCTGCTCCTCTTAGCATGATAAAGAAGATTCAAAGAGAGTGAGATGCCAGCTCCTTTCATTCAGTCAGTAGCTTCAATCATTTCTGGACGTTTTTCAATGGCAAAAATCAATGAATATTGTAAATGCACAAACAGTAATTTCTCCGCATTGCAAGGTGCAATTCTGAAATTTTTTGCTTTTTCCTGCTCCTCTTAGCATGATAAAGAAGATTCAAAGAGATTGAGATGCCAGCTCCTTTCATTCAGTCAGTAGCTTCAAACATTTCTGGTATATGAATAACATGATGTTTTTCAATGGCAAAAATCAATGAATATTGTAAATGCACAAACAGTAATTTCTCCGCATTGCAAGGTGCAATTCTGAAATTTTTTGCTTTTTCCTGCTCCTCTTAGCATGATAAAGAAGATTCAAAGAGAGTGAGATGCCAGCTCCTTTCATTCAGTCAGTAGCTTCAAACATTTCTGGTATATGAATAACATGATGTTTTTCAATGGCAAAAATCAATGAATATTGTAAATGCACAAACAGTAATTTCTCCGCATTGCAAGGTGCAAGTCTGAAATTTTTTGCTTTTTCCTGCTCCTCTTAGCATGATAAAGAAGATTCAAAGAGAGTGAGATGCCAGCTACTTTCATTCAGTCAGTAGCTTCAATCATTTCTGGACGTTTTTCAATGGTAAAAATCAATGAATATTGTAAATGCACAAACAGTAATTTCTCCACATTGCAAGGTGCAATTCTGAAATTTTTTGCTTTTTCCTGCTCCTCTTAGCATGATAAAGAAGATTCAAAGAGAGTGAGATGCCAGCTCCTTTCATTCAGTCAGTAGCTTCAAACATTTCTGGTATATGAATAACATGATGTTTTTCAATGGCAAAAATCAATGAATATTGTAAATACACAAACAGTAATTTCTCCGCATTGCAAGGTGCAATTCTGAAATTTTTTGCTTTTTCCTGCTCCTCTTAGCATGATAAAGAAGATTCAAAGAGAGTGAGATGCCAGCTCCTTTCATTCAGTCAGTAGCTTCAATCATTTCTGGATGTTTTTCAATGGCAAAAATCAATGAATATTGTAAATGCACAAACTGTAATTTCTCCGCATTGCAAGGTGCAATTCTGAAATTTTTTGCTTTTTCCTGCTCCTCTTAGCATGTTAAAGAAGATTCAAAGAGAGTGAGATGCCAGCTCCTTTCATTCAGTCAGTAGCTTCAATCATTTCTGGACGTTTTTCAGTGGCAAAAATCAATGAATATTGTAAATGCACAAACAGTAATTTCTCCGCATTGCAAGGTGCAATTCTGAAATTTTTTGCTTTTTCCTGCTCCTCTTAGCATGATAAAGAAGATTCAAAGAGAGTGAGATGCCAGCTCCTTTCATTCAGTCAGTACCTTCAATCATTTCTGGACGTTTTTCAATGGCAAAAATCAATGAATATTGTAAATGCACAAACAGTAATTTCTCCGCATTGCAAGGTGCAAGTCTGAAATTTTTTGCTTTTTCCTGCTCCTCTTAGCATGATAAAGAAGATTCAAAGAGAGTGAGATGCCAGCTACTTTCATTCAGTCAGTAGCTTCAATCATTTCTGGACGTTTTTCAATGGTAAAAATCAATGAATATTGTAAATGCACAAACAGTAATTTCTCCACATTGCAAGTTGCAATTCTGAAATTTTTTGCTTTTTCCTGCTCCTCTTAGAATGATAAAGAAGATTCAAAGAGAGTGAGATGCCAGCTCCTTTCATTCAGTCAGTAGCTTCAAACATTTCTGGTATATGAATAACATGATGTTTTTCAATGGCAAAAATCAATGAATATTGTAAATGCACAAACAGTAATTTCTCCGCATTGCAAGGTGCAATTCTGAAATTTTTTGCTTTTTCCTGCTCCTCTTAGCATGATAAAGAAGATTCAAAGAGAGTGAGATGCCAGCTCCTTTCATTCAGTCAGTAGCTTCAATCATTTCTGGATGTTTTTCAATGGCAAAAATCAATGAATATTGTAAATGCACAAACTGTAATTTCTCCGCATTGCAAGGTGCAATTCTGAAATTTTTTGCTTTTTCCTGCTCCTCTTAGCATGATAAAGAAGATTCAAAGAGAGTGAGATGCCAGCTCCTTTCATTCAGTCAGTAGCTTCAATCATTTCTGGACGTTTTTCAATGGCAAAAATCAATGAATATTGTAAATGCACAAACAGTAATTTCTCCGCATTGCAAGGTGCAATTCTGAAATTTTTTGCTTTTTCCTGCTCCTCTTAGCATGATAAAGAAGATTCAAAGAGAGTGAGATGCCAGCTCCTTTCATTCAGTCAGTACCTTCAATCATTTCTGGACGTTTTTCAATGGCAAAAATCAATGAATATTGTAAATGCACAAACAGTAATTTCTCCGCATTGCAAGGTGCAATTCTGAAATTTTTTGCTTTTTCCCGCTCCTCTTAGCATGATAAAGAAGATTCAAAGAGAGTGAGGTGCCAGCTCCTTTCATTCAGTCAGTAGCTTCAAACATTTCTGGTATATGAATAACATGTTTTTCAATGGCAAAAATCAATGAATATTGTAAATGCACAAACAGTAATTTCTCCGCATTGCAAGGTGCAATTCTGAAATTTTTTGATTTTTCCTGCTCCTCTTAGCATGATAAAGAAGATTCAAAGAGAGTGAGATGCCAGCTCCTTTCATTCAGTCAGTAGCTTCAATCATTTCTGGATGTTTTTCAATGGCAAAAATCAATGAATATTGTAAATGCACAAACAGTAATTTCTCCGCATTGCAAGGTGCAAGTCTGAAATTTTTTGCTTTTTCCTGCTCCTCTTAGCATGATAAAGAAGATTCAAAGAGAGTGAGATGCCAGCTCCTTTCATTCAGTCAGTAGCTTCAAACATTTCTGGTATATGAATAACATGATGTTTTTCAATGGCAAAAATCAATGAATATTGTAAATGCACAAACAGTAATTTCTCCGCATTGCAAGGTGCAATTCTGAAATTTTTTGCTTTTTCCTGCTCCTCTTAGCATGATAAAGAAGATTCAAAGAGAGTGAGATGCCAGCTCCTTTCATTCAGTCAGTAGCTTCAAACATTTCTGGTATATGAATAACATGATGTTTTTCAATGGCAAAAATCAATGAATATTGTAAATGCACAAACAGTAATTTCTCCGCATTGCAAGGTGCAAGTCTGAAATTTTTTGCTTTTTACTGCTCCTCTTAGCATGATAAAGAAGATTCAAAGAGAGTGAGATGCCAGCTACTTTCATTCAGTCAGTAGCTTCAATCATTTCTGGACGTTTTTCAATGGTAAAAATCAATGAATATTGTAAATGCACAAACAGTAATTTCTCCACATTGCAAGGTGCAATTCTGAAATTTTTTGCTTTTTCCTGCTCCTCTTAGCATGATAAAGAAGATTCAAAGAGAGTGAGATGCCAGCTCCTTTCATTCAGTCAGTAGCTTCAAACATTTCTGGTATATGAATAACATGATGTTTTTCAATGGCAAAAATCAATGAATATTGTAAATACACAAACAGTAATTTCTCCGCATTGCAAGGTGCAATTCTGAAATTTTTTGCTTTTTCCTGCTCCTCTTAGCATGATAAAGAAGATTCAAAGAGAGTGAGATGCCAGCTCCTTTCATTCAGTCAGTAGCTTCAATCATTTCTGGATGTTTTTCAATGGCAAAAATCAATGAATATTGTAAATGCACAAACTGTAATTTCTCCGCATTGCAAGGTGCAATTCTGAAATTTTTTGCTTTTTCCTGCTCCTCTTAGCATGTTAAAGAAGATTCAAAGAGAGTGAGATGCCAGCTCCTTTCATTCAGTCAGTAGCTTCAATCATTTCTGGACGTTTTTCAGTGGCAAAAATCAATGAATATTGTAAATGCACAAACAGTAATTTCTCCGCATTGCAAGGTGCAATTCTGAAATTTTTTGCTTTTTCCTGCTCCTCTTAGCATGATAAAGAAGATTCAAAGAGAGTGAGATGCCAGCTCCTTTCATTCAGTCAGTACCTTCAATCATTTCTGGACGTTTTTCAATGGCAAAAATCAATGAATATTGTAAATGCACAAACAGTAATTTCTCCGCATTGCAAGGTGCAAGTCTGAAATTTTTTGCTTTTTCCTGCTCCTCTTAGCATGATAAAGAAGATTCAAAGAGAGTGAGATGCCAGCTACTTTCATTCAGTCAGTAGCTTCAATCATTTCTGGACGTTTTTCAATGGTAAAAATCAATGAATATTGTAAATGCACAAACAGTAATTTCTCCACATTGCAAGTTGCAATTCTGAAATTTTTTGCTTTTTCCTGCTCCTCTTAGAATGATAAAGAAGATTCAAAGAGAGTGAGATGCCAGCTCCTTTCATTCAGTCAGTAGCTTCAAACATTTCTGGTATATGAATAACATGATGTTTTTCAATGGCAAAAATCAATGAATATTGTAAATGCACAAACAGTAATTTCTCCGCATTGCAAGGTGCAATTCTGAAATTTTTTGCTTTTTCCTGCTCCTCTTAGCATGATAAAGAAGATTCAAAGAGAGTGAGATGCCAGCTCCTTTCATTCAGTCAGTAGCTTCAATCATTTCTGGATGTTTTTCAATGGCAAAAATCAATGAATATTGTAAATGCACAAACTGTAATTTCTCCGCATTGCAAGGTGCAATTCTGAAATTTTTTGCTTTTTCCTACTCCTCTTAGCATGATAAAGAAGATTCAAAGAGAGTGAGATGCCAGCTCCTTTCATTCAGTCAGTAGCTTCAAACATTTCTGGACGTTTTTCAATGGCAAAAATCAATGAATATTGTAAATGCACAAACAGTAATTTCTCCGCATTGCAAGGTGCAATTCTGAAATTTTTTGCTTTTTCCTGCTCCTCTTAGCATGATAAAGAAGATTCAAAGAGAGTGAGATGCCAGCTCCTTTCATTCAGTCAGTACCTTCAATCATTTCTGGACGTTTTTCAATGGCAAAAATCAATGAATATTGTAAATGCACAAACAGTAATTTCTCCGCATTGCAAGGTGCAATTCTGAAATTTTTTGCTTTTTCCCGCTCCTCTTAGCATGATAAAGAAGATTCAAAGAGAGTGAGGTGCCAGCTCCTTTCATTCAGTCAGTAGCTTCAAACATTTCTGGTATATGAATAACATGTTTTTCAATGGCAAAAATCAATGAATATTGTAAATGCACAAACAGTAATTTCTCCGCATTGCAAGGTGCAATTCTGAAATTTTTTGATTTTTCCTGCTCCTCTTAGCATGATAAAGAAGATTCAAAGAGAGTGAGATGCCAGCTCCTTTCATTCAGTCAGTAGCTTCAATCATTTCTGGACGTTTTTCAATGGCAAAAATCAATGAATATTGTAAATGCACAAACAGTAATTTCTCCGCATTGCAAGGTGCAAGTCTGAAATTTTTTGCTTTTTCCTGCTCCTCTTAGCATGATAAAGAAGATTCAAAGAGAGTGAGATGCCAGCTCCTTTCATTCAGTCAGTAGCTTCAAACATTTCTGGTATATGAATAACATGATGTTTTTCAATGGCAAAAATCAATGAATATTGTAAATGCACAAACAGTAATTTCTCCGCATTGCAAGGTGCAATTCTGAAATTTTTTGCTTTTTCCTGCTCCTCTTAGCATGATAAAGAAGATTCAAAGAGAGTGAGATGCCAGCTCCTTTCATTCAGTCAGTAGCTTCAAACATTTCTGGTATATGAATAACATGATGTTTTTCAATGGCAAAAATCAATGAATATTGTAAATGCACAAACAGTAATTTCTCCGCATTGCAAGGTGCAAGTCTGAAATTTTTTGCTTTTTACTGCTCCTCTTAGCATGATAAAGAAGATTCAAAGAGAGTGAGATGCCAGCTACTTTCATTCAGTCAGTAGCTTCAATCATTTCTGGACGTTTTTCAATGGCAAAAATCAATGAATATTGTAAATGCACAAACAGTAATTTCTCCGCATTGCAAGGTGCAATTCTGAAATTTTTTGCTTCATCCTGCTCCTCTTAGCATGATAAAGAAGATTCAAAGAGAGTGAGATGCCAGCTCCTTTCATTCAGTCAGTAGCTTCAATCATTTCTGGATGTTTTTCAATGGCAAAAATCAATGAATATTGTAAATGCACAAACTGTAATTTCTCCGCATTGCAAGGTGCAATTCTGAAATTTTTTGCTTTTTCCTGCTCCTCTTAGCATGATAAAGAAGATTCAAAGAGAGTGAGATGCCAGCTCCTTTCATTCAGTCAGTAGCTTCAAACATTTCTGGTATATGAATAACATGTTTTTCAATGGCAAAAATCAATGAATATTGTAAATGCACAAACAGTAATTTCTCCGCATTGCAAGGTGCAAGTCTGAAATTTTTTGCTTTTACTGCTCCTCTTAGCATGATAAAGAAGATTCAAAGAGAGTGAGATGCCAGCTACTTTCATTCAGTCAGTAGCTTCAATCATTTCTGGACGTTTTTCAATGGTAAAAATCAATGAATATTGTAAATGCACAAACAGTAATTTCTCCACATTGCAAGGTGCAATTCTGAAATTTTTTGCTTTTTCCTGCTCCTCTTAACATGATAAAGAAGATTCAAAGAGAGTGAGATGCCAGCTCCTTTCATTCAGTCAGTAGCTTCAAACATTTCTGGTATATGAATAACATGTTTTTCAATGGCAAAAATCAATGAATATTGTAAATGCACAAACAGTAATTTCTCCGCATTGCAAGGTGCAATTCTGAAATTTTTTGCTTTATCCTGCTCCTCTTAGCATGATAAAGAGGATTCAAAGAGAGTGAGATGCCAGCTCCTTTCATTCAGTCAGTAGCTTCAATCATTTCTGGATGTTTTTCAATGGCAAAAATCAATGAATATTGTAAATGCACAAACTGTAATTTCTCCGCATTGCAAGGTGCAATTCTGAAATTTTTTGCTTTTTCCTGCTCCTCTTAGCATGATAAAGAAGATTCAAAGAGAGTGAGATGCCAGCTCCTTTCATTCAGTCAGTAGCTTCAAACATTTCTGGTATATGAATAACATGTTTTTCAATGGCAAAAATCAATGAATATTGTAAATGCACAAACAGTAATTTCTCCGCATTGCAAGGTGCAATTCTGAAATTTTTTGCTTTTTCCCGCTCCTCTTAGCATGATAAAGAAGATTCAAAGAGAGTGAGGTGCCAGCTCCTTTCATTCAGTCAGTAGCTTCAAACATTTCTGGTATATGAATAACATGTTTTTCAATGGCAAAAATCAATGAATATTGTAAATGCACAAACAGTAATTTCTCCGCATTGCAAGGTGCAATTCTGAAATTTTTTGATTTTTCCTGCTCCTCTTAGCATGATAAAGAAAATTCAAAGAGAGTGAGATGCCGGCTCCTTTCATTCAGTCAGTAGCTTCAATCATTTCTGGACGTTTTTCAATGGCAAAAATCAATGAATATTGCAAATGCACAAACAGTAATTTCTCCGCATTGCAAGGTGCAATTCTGAAATTTTTTGCTTTTTCCTGCTCCTCTTAGCATGATAAAGAAGATTCAAAGAGAGTGAGATGCCAGCTCCTTTCATTCAGTCAGTAGCTTCAAACATTTCTGGTATATGAATAACATGTTTTTCAATGGCAAAAATCAATGAATATTGTAAATGCACAAACAGTAATTTCTCCGCATTGCAAGGTGCAATTCTGAAATTTTTTGATTTTTCCTGCTCCTCTTAGCATGATAAAGAAGATTCAAAGAGAGTGAGATGCCAGCTCCTTTCATTCAGTCAGTAGCTTCAATCATTTCTGGACGTTTTTCAATGGCAAAAATCAATGAATATTGTAAATGCACAAACAGTAATTTCTCCGCATTGCAAGGTGCAATTCTGAAATTTTTTGCTTTTTCCTGCTCCTCTTAGCATGATAAAGAAGATTCAAAGAGAGTGAGATGCCAGCTCCTTTCATTCAGTCAGTAGCTTCAAACATGTCTGGTATATGAATAACATGATGTTTTTCAATGGCAAAAATCAATGAATATTGTAAATGCACAAACAGTAATTTCTCCGCATTGCAAGGTGCAATTCTGAAATTTTTTGCTTTTTCCTGCTCCTCTTAGCATGATAAAGAAGATTCAAAGAGAGTGAGATGCCAGTTACTTTCATTCAGTCAGTAGCTTCAATCATTTCTGGACGTTTTTCAATGGTAAAAATCAATGAATATTGTAAATGTACAAACAGTAATTTCTCCACATTGCAAGGTGCAATTCTGAAATTTTTTGCTTTTTCCTGCTCCTCTTAGCATGATAAAGAAGATTCAAAGAGAGTGAGATGCCAGCTCCTTTCATTCAGTCAGTAGCTTCAAACATTTCTGGTATATGAATAACATGATGTTTTTCAATGGCAAAAATCAATGAATATTGTAAATGCACAAACAGTAATTTCTCCGCATTGCAAGGTGCAATTCTGAAATTTTTTGCTTTTTCCTGCTCCTCTTAGCATGATAAAGAAGATTCAAAGAGAGTGAGATGCCAGCTCCTTTCATTCAGTCAGTAGCTTCAAACATTTCTGGTATATGAATAACATGATGTTTTTCAATGGCAAAAATCAATGAATATTGTAAATGCACAAACAGTAATTTCTCCGCATTGCAAGGTGCAATTCTGAAATTTTTTGCTTTTTCCTGCTCCTCTTAGCATGATAAAGAAGATTCAAAGAGAGTGAGATGCCAGCTCCTTTCATTCAGTCAGTAGCTTCAATCATTTCTGGATGTTTTTCAATGGCAAAAATCAATGAATATTGTAAATGCACAAACAGTAATTTCTCCGCATTGCAAGGTGCAATTCTGAAATTTTTTGCTTTTTCCTGCTCCTCTTAGCATGATAAAGAAGATTCAAAGAGAGTGAGATGTCAGCTCCTTTCATTCAGTCAGTAGCTTCAAACATTTCTGGTATATGAATAACATGATGTTTTTCAATGGCAAAAATCAATGAATATTGTAAATGCACAAACAGTAATTTCTCCGCATTGCAAGGTGCAATTCTGAAATTTTTTGCTTTTTCCTGCTCCTCTTAGCATGATAAAGAAGATTCAAAGAGAGTGAGATGCCAGCTCCTTTCATTCAGTCAGTAGCTTCAATCATTTCTGGATGTTTTTCAATGGCAAAAATCAATGAATATTGTAAATGCACAAACAGTAATTTCTCCGCATTGCAAGGTGCAATTCTGAAATTTTTTGCTTTTTCCTGCTCCTCTTAGCATGATAAAGAAGATTCAAAGAGAGTGAGATGCCAGCTCCTTTCGTTCAGTCAGTAGCTTCAATCATTTCTGGACGTTTTTCAATGGCAAAAATCATTGAATATTATAAATGCACAAACAGTAATTTCTCCGCATTGCAAGGTGCAATTCTGAAATTTTTTACTTTTTCCTGCTCCTCTTAGCATGATAAAGAAGATTCAAAGAGAGTGAGATGCCAGCTCCTTTCATTCAGTCAGTAGCTTCAATCATTTCTGGTATATGAATAACATGATGTTTTTCAATGGCAAAAATCAATGAATATTGTAAATGCACAAACAGTAATTTCTCCGCATTGCAAGGTGCAATTCTGAAATTTTTTGCTTTTTCCTGCTCCTCTTAGCATGATAAAGAAGATTCAAAGAGAGTGAGATGCCAGCTCCTTTCATTCAGTCAGTACCTTCAATCATTTCTGGACGTTTTTCAATGGCAAAAATCAATGAATATTGTAAATGCACAAACTGTAATTTCTCCGCATTGCAAGGTGCAATTCTGAAATTTTTTGCTTTTTCCTGCTCCTCTTAGCATGATAAACAAGATTCAAAGAGAGTGAGATGCCAGTTCCTTTCATTCAGTCAGTAGCTTCAATCATTTCTGGATGTTTTTCAATGGCAAAAATCAATGAATATTGTAAATGCACAAACAGTAATTTCTCCGCATTGCAAGGTGCAATTCTGAAATTTTTTGCTTTTTCCTGCTCCTCTTAGCATGATAAAGAAGATTCAAAGAGAGTGAGATGCCAGCTCCTTTCATTCAGTCAGTAGCTTCAATCATTTCTGGACGTTTTTCAATGGCAAAAATCAATGAATATTGTAAATTCACAAACAGTAATTTCTCCGCATTGCAAGGTGCAATTCTGAAATTTTTTGCTTTTTCCTGCTCCTCTTAGCATGATAAAGAAGATTCAAAGAGAGTGAGATGCCAGCTCCTTTCATTCAGTCAGTAGCTTCAAACATTTCTGGTATATGAATAACATGATGTTTTTCAATGGCAAAAATCAATGAATATTGTAAATGCACAAACAGTAATTTCTCCGCATTGCAAGGTGCAATTCTGAAATTTTTTGCTTTTTCCTGCTCCTCTTAGCATGATAAAGAAGATTCAAAGAGAGTGAGATGCCAGCTCCTTTCGTTCAGTCAGTAGCTTCAATCATTTCTGGACGTTTTTCAATGGCAAAAATCATTGAATATTATAAATGCACAAACAGTAATTTCTCCGCATTGCAAGGTGCAATTCTGAAATTTTTTACTTTTTCCTGCTCCTCTTAGCATGATAAAGAAGATTCAAAGAGAGTGAGATGCCAGCTCCTTTCATTCAGTCAGTAGCTTCAATCATTTCTGGAATATGAATAACATGATGTTTTTCAATGGCAAAAATCAATGAATATTGTAAATGCACAAACAGTAATTGCTCCGCATTGCAAGGTGCAATTCTGAAATTTTTTGCTTTTTCCTGCTCCTCTTAGCATGATAAAGAAGATTCAAAGAGAGTGAGATGCCAGCTCCTTTCATTCAGTCAGTAGCTTCAATCATTTCTGGACGTTTTTCAATGGCAAAAATCAATGAATATTGTAAATGCACAAACAGTAATTTCTCCGCATTGCAAGGTGCAATTCTGAAATTTTTTGCTTTTTCCTGCTCCTTTTAGCATGATAAAGAAGATTCAAAGAGAGTGAGATGCCAGCTCCTTTCATTCAGTCAGTAGCTTCAATCATTTCTGGACGTTTTTCAATGGCAAAAATCAATGAATATTGTAAATGCACAAACAGTAATTTCTCCGCATTGCAAGGTGCAATTCTGAAATTTTTTGCTTTTTCCTGCTCCTCTTAGCATGATAAAGAAGATTCAAAGAGAGTGAGATGCCAGCTCCTTTCATTCAGTCAGTAGCTTCAATCATTTCTGGACGTTTTTCAATGGCAAAAATCAATGAATATTGTAAATGCACAAACAGTAATTTCTCCGCATTGCAAGGTGCAATTCTGAAATTTTTTACTTTTTCCTGCTCCTCTTAGCATGATAAAGAAGATTCAAAGAGAGTGAGATGCCAGCTCCTTTCATTCAGTCAGTAGCTTCAATCATTTCTGGTATATGAATAACATGATGTTTTTCAATCGCAAAAATCAATGAATATTGTAAATGCACAAACAGTAATTTCTCCGCATTGCAAGGTGCAATTCTGAAATTTTTTGTTTTTCCTGCTCCGCTTAGCATGATAAAGAAGATTCAAAGAGAGTGAGATGCCAGCTCCTTTCATTCAGTCAGTAGCTTCAATCATTTCTGGATGTTTTTCAATGGCAAAAATCAATGAATATTGGAAATGCACAAACAGTAATTTCTCCGCATTGCAAGGTGCAATTCTGAAATTTTTTGCTTTTTCCTGCTCCTCTTAGCATGATAAAGAAGATTCAAAGAGAGTGAGATGCCAGCTCCTTTCCTTCAGTCAGTAGCTTCAATCATTTCTGGTATATGAATAACATGATGTTTTTCAATGGCAAAAATCAATGAATTTTGTAAATGCACAAACAGTAATTTCTCCGCATTGCAAAGCGCAATTCTGAATTTTTTTGCTTTTTCCTGCTCCTCTTAGCATGATAAAGAAGATTCAAAGAGAGTGAGATGCCAGCTCCTTTCGTTCAGTCAGTAGCTTCAATCATTTCTGGACGTTTTTCAATGGCAAAAATCAATGAATATTGTAAATGCACAAACAGTAATTTCTCCGCATTGCAAGGTGCAATTCTGAAATTTTTTGCTTTTTCCTGCTCCTCTTAGCATGATAAAGAAGATTCAAAGAGAGTGAGATGCCAGCTCCTTTCATTCAGTCAGTAGCTTCAATCATTTCTGGACGTTTTTCAATGGCAAAAATCAATGAATATTGTAAATGCACAAACAGTAATTTCTCCGCATTGCAAGGTGCAATTCTGAAATTTTTTGCTTTTTCCTGCTCCTCTTAGCATGATAAAGAAGATTCAAAGAGAGTGAGATGCCAGCTCCTTTCCTTCAGTCAGTAGCGTCAATCATTTCTGGCATATGAATAACATGATGTTTTTCAATGGCAAAAATCAATGAATTTTGTAAATGCACAAACAGTAATTTCTCCGCATTGCAAGGCGCAATTCTGAAATTTTTTGCTTTTTCCTGCTCCTCTTAGCATGATAAAGAAGATTCAAAGAGAGTGAGATGCCAGCTCCTTTCATTCAGTCAGTAGCTTCAATCATTTCTGGACATTTTTCAATGGCAAAAATCAATGAATATTGTAAATGCACAAACAGTAATTTCTCCGCATTGCAAGGTGCAATTCTGAAATTTTTTGCTTTTTCCTGCTCCTCTTAGCATGATAAAGAAGATTCAAAGAGAGTGAGATGACAGCTCCTTTCATTCAGTCAGTAGCTTCAATCATTTCTGGACGTTTTTCAATGGCAAAAATCAATGAATATTGTAAATGCACAAACAGTAATTTCTCCGCATTGCAAGGTGCAATTCTGAAATTTTTCCTTTTTCCTGCTCCTCTTAGCATGATAAAGAAGATTCAAAGAGAGTGAGGTGCCAGCTCCTTTCATTCAGTCAGGAGCTTCAAACATTTCTGGTATATGAATAACATGTTTTTCAATGGCAAAAATCAATGAATATTGTAAATGCACAAACAGTAATTTCTCCGCATTGCAAGGTGCAATTCTGAAATTTTTTGCTTTTTCCTGCTCCTCTTAGCATGATAAAGAAGATTCAAAGAGAGTGAGATGCCAGCTCCTTTCATTCAGTCAGTAGCTTCAATCATTTCTGGACGTTTTTCAATGGCAAAAATCAATGAATATTGTAAATGCACAAACAGTAATTTCTCCGCATTGCAAGGTGCAATTCTGAAATTTTTTGCTTTTTCCTGCTCCTCTTAGCATGATAAAGAAGATTCAAAGAGAGTGAGATGCCAGCTCCTTTCATTCAGTCAGTAGCTTCAATCATTTCTGGACGTTTTTCAATGGCAAAAATCAATGAATATTGTAAATGCACAAACAGTAATTTCTCCGCATTGCAAGGTGCAATTCTGAAATTTTTTGCTTTTTCCTGCTCCTCTTAGCATGATAAACAAGATTCAAAGAGAGTGAGATGTCAGCTCCTTTCATTCAGTCAGTAGCTTCAATCATTTCTGGACGTTTTTCAATGGTAAAAATCAATGAATATTGTAAATGTACAAACAGTAATTTCTCCACATTGCAAGGTGCAATTCTGAAATTTTTTGCTTTTTCCTGCTCCTCTTAGCATGATAAAGAAGATTCAAAGAGAGTGAGATGCCAGCTCCTTTCATTCAGTCAGTAGCTTCAAACATTTCTGGTATATGAATAACATGATGTTTTTCAATGGCAAAAATCAATGAATATTGTAAATGCACAAACAGTAATTTCTCCGCATTGCAAGGTGCAATTCTGAAATTTTTTGCTTTTTCCTGCTCCTCTTAGCATGATAAAGAAGATTCAAAGAGAGTGAGATGCCAGCTCCTTTCATTCAGTCAGTAGCTTCAAACATTTCTGGTATATGAATAACATGATGTTTTTCAATGGCAAAAATCAATGAATATTGTAAATGCACAAACAGTAATTTCTCCGCATTGCAAGGTGCAATTCTGAAATTTTTTGCTTTTTCCTGCTCCTCTTAGCATGATAAAGAAGATTCAAAGAGAGTGAGATGCCAGCTCCTTTCATTCAGTCAGTAGCTTCAATCATTTCTGGATGTTTTTCAATGGCAAAAATCAATGAATATTGTAAATGCACAAACAGTAATTTCTCCGCATTGCAAGGTGCAATTCTGAAATTTTTTGCTTTTTCCTGCTCCTCTTAGCATGATAAAGAAGATTCAAAGAGAGTGAGATGTCAGCTCCTTTCATTCAGTCAGTAGCTTCAAACATTTCTGGTATATGAATAACATGATGTTTTTCAATGGCAAAAATCAATGAATATTGTAAATGCACAAACAGTAATTTCTCCGCATTGCAAGGTGCAATTCTGAAATTTTTTGCTTTTTCCTGCTCCTCTTAGCATGATAAAGAAGATTCAAAGAGAGTGAGATGCCAGCTCCTTTCATTCAGTCAGTAGCTTCAATCATTTCTGGATGTTTTTCAATGGCAAAAATCAATGAATATTGTAAATGCACAAACAGTAATTTCTCCGCATTGCAAGGTGCAATTCTGAAATTTTTTGCTTTTTCCTGCTCCTCTTAGCATGATAAAGAAGATTCAAAGAGAGTGAGATGCCAGCTCCTTTCGTTCAGTCAGTAGCTTCAATCATTTCTGGACGTTTTTCAATGGCAAAAATCATTGAATATTATAAATGCACAAACAGTAATTTCTCCGCATTGCAAGGTGCAATTCTGAAATTTTTTACTTTTTCCTGCTCCTCTTAGCATGATAAAGAAGATTCAAAGAGAGTGAGATGCCAGCTCCTTTCATTCAGTCAGTAGCTTCAATCATTTCTGGTATATGAATAACATGATGTTTTTCAATGGCAAAAATCAATGAATATTGTAAATGCACAAACAGTAATTTCTCCGCATTGCAAGGTGCAATTCTGAAATTTTTTGCTTTTTCCTGCTCCTCTTAGCATGATAAAGAAGATTCAAAGAGAGTGAGATGCCAGCTCCTTTCATTCAGTCAGTACCTTCAATCATTTCTGGACGTTTTTCAATGGCAAAAATCAATGAATATTGTAAATGCACAAACTGTAATTTCTCCGCATTGCAAGGTGCAATTCTGAAATTTTTTGCTTTTTCCTGCTCCTCTTAGCATGATAAACAAGATTCAAAGAGAGTGAGATGCCAGTTCCTTTCATTCAGTCAGTAGCTTCAATCATTTCTGGATGTTTTTCAATGGCAAAAATCAATGAATATTGTAAATGCACAAACAGTAATTTCTCCGCATTGCAAGGTGCAATTCTGAAATTTTTTGCTTTTTCCTGCTCCTCTTAGCATGATAAAGAAGATTCAAAGAGAGTGAGATGCCAGCTCCTTTCATTCAGTCAGTAGCTTCAATCATTTCTGGACGTTTTTCAATGGCAAAAATCAATGAATATTGTAAATTCACAAACAGTAATTTCTCCGCATTGCAAGGTGCAATTCTGAAATTTTTTGCTTTTTCCTGCTCCTCTTAGCATGATAAAGAAGATTCAAAGAGAGTGAGATGCCAGCTCCTTTCATTCAGTCAGTAGCTTCAAACATTTCTGGTATATGAATAACATGATGTTTTTCAATGGCAAAAATCAATGAATATTGTAAATGCACAAACAGTAATTTCTCCGCATTGCAAGGTGCAATTCTGAAATTTTTTGCTTTTTCCTGCTCCTCTTAGCATGATAAAGAAGATTCAAAGAGAGTGAGATGCCAGCTCCTTTCGTTCAGTCAGTAGCTTCAATCATTTCTGGACGTTTTTCAATGGCAAAAATCATTGAATATTATAAATGCACAAACAGTAATTTCTCCGCATTGCAAGGTGCAATTCTGAAATTTTTTACTTTTTCCTGCTCCTCTTAGCATGATAAAGAAGATTCAAAGAGAGTGAGATGCCAGCTCCTTTCATTCAGTCAGTAGCTTCAATCATTTCTGGAATATGAATAACATGATGTTTTTCAATGGCAAAAATCAATGAATATTGTAAATGCACAAACAGTAATTGCTCCGCATTGCAAGGTGCAATTCTGAAATTTTTTGCTTTTTCCTGCTCCTCTTAGCATGATAAAGAAGATTCAAAGAGAGTGAGATGCCAGCTCCTTTCATTCAGTCAGTAGCTTCAATCATTTCTGGACGTTTTTCAATGGCAAAAATCAATGAATATTGTAAATGCACAAACAGTAATTTCTCCGCATTGCAAGGTGCAATTCTGAAATTTTTTGCTTTTTCCTGCTCCTTTTAGCATGATAAAGAAGATTCAAAGAGAGTGAGATGCCAGCTCCTTTCATTCAGTCAGTAGCTTCAATCATTTCTGGACGTTTTTCAATGGCAAAAATCAATGAATATTGTAAATGCACAAACAGTAATTTCTCCGCATTGCAAGGTGCAATTCTGAAATTTTTTGCTTTTTCCTGCTCCTCTTAGCATGATAAAGAAGATTCAAAGAGAGTGAGATGCCAGCTCCTTTCATTCAGTCAGTAGCTTCAATCATTTCTGGACGTTTTTCAATGGCAAAAATCAATGAATATTGTAAATGCACAAACAGTAATTTCTCCGCATTGCAAGGTGCAATTCTGAAATTTTTTACTTTTTCCTGCTCCTCTTAGCATGATAAAGAAGATTCAAAGAGAGTGAGATGCCAGCTCCTTTCATTCAGTCAGTAGCTTCAATCATTTCTGGTATATGAATAACATGATGTTTTTCAATCGCAAAAATCAATGAATATTGTAAATGCACAAACAGTAATTTCTCCGCATTGCAAGGTGCAATTCTGAAATTTTTTGTTTTTCCTGCTCCGCTTAGCATGATAAAGAAGATTCAAAGAGAGTGAGATGCCAGCTCCTTTCATTCAGTCAGTAGCTTCAATCATTTCTGGATGTTTTTCAATGGCAAAAATCAATGAATATTGGAAATGCACAAACAGTAATTTCTCCGCATTGCAAGGTGCAATTCTGAAATTTTTTGCTTTTTCCTGCTCCTCTTAGCATGATAAAGAAGATTCAAAGAGAGTGAGATGCCAGCTCCTTTCCTTCAGTCAGTAGCTTCAATCATTTCTGGTATATGAATAACATGATGTTTTTCAATGGCAAAAATCAATGAATTTTGTAAATGCACAAACAGTAATTTCTCCGCATTGCAAAGCGCAATTCTGAATTTTTTTGCTTTTTCCTGCTCCTCTTAGCATGATAAAGAAGATTCAAAGAGAGTGAGATGCCAGCTCCTTTCGTTCAGTCAGTAGCTTCAATCATTTCTGGACGTTTTTCAATGGCAAAAATCAATGAATATTGTAAATGCACAAACAGTAATTTCTCCGCATTGCAAGGTGCAATTCTGAAATTTTTTGCTTTTTCCTGCTCCTCTTAGCATGATAAAGAAGATTCAAAGAGAGTGAGATGCCAGCTCCTTTCATTCAGTCAGTAGCTTCAATCATTTCTGGACGTTTTTCAATGGCAAAAATCAATGAATATTGTAAATTCACAAACAGTAATTTCTCCGCATTGCAAGGTGCAATTCTGAAATTTTTTGCTTTTTCCTGCTCCTCTTAGCATGATAAAGAAGATTCAAAGAGAGTGAGATGCCAGCTCCTTTCATTCAGTCAGTAGCTTCAAACATTTCTGGTATATGAATAACATGATGTTTTTCAATGGCAAAAATCAATGAATATTGTAAATGCACAAACAGTAATTTCTCCGCATTGCAAGGTGCAATTCTGAAATTTTTTGCTTTTTCCTGCTCCTCTTAGCATGATAAAGAAGATTCAAAGAGAGTGAGATGCCAGCTCCTTTCGTTCAGTCAGTAGCTTCAATCATTTCTGGACGTTTTTCAATGGCAAAAATCATTGAATATTATAAATGCACAAACAGTAATTTCTCCGCATTGCAAGGTGCAATTCTGAAATTTTTTACTTTTTCCTGCTCCTCTTAGCATGATAAAGAAGATTCAAAGAGAGTGAGATGCCAGCTCCTTTCATTCAGTCAGTAGCTTCAATCATTTCTGGAATATGAATAACATGATGTTTTTCAATGGCAAAAATCAATGAATATTGTAAATGCACAAACAGTAATTGCTCCGCATTGCAAGGTGCAATTCTGAAATTTTTTGCTTTTTCCTGCTCCTCTTAGCATGATAAAGAAGATTCAAAGAGAGTGAGATGCCAGCTCCTTTCATTCAGTCAGTAGCTTCAATCATTTCTGGACGTTTTTCAATGGCAAAAATCAATGAATATTGTAAATGCACAAACAGTAATTTCTCCGCATTGCAAGGTGCAATTCTGAAATTTTTTGCTTTTTCCTGCTCCTTTTAGCATGATAAAGAAGATTCAAAGAGAGTGAGATGCCAGCTCCTTTCATTCAGTCAGTAGCTTCAATCATTTCTGGACGTTTTTCAATGGCAAAAATCAATGAATATTGTAAATGCACAAACAGTAATTTCTCCGCATTGCAAGGTGCAATTCTGAAATTTTTTGCTTTTTCCTGCTCCTCTTAGCATGATAAAGAAGATTCAAAGAGAGTGAGATGCCAGCTCCTTTCATTCAGTCAGTAGCTTCAATCATTTCTGGACGTTTTTCAATGGCAAAAATCAATGAATATTGTAAATGCACAAACAGTAATTTCTCCGCATTGCAAGGTGCAATTCTGAAATTTTTTACTTTTTCCTGCTCCTCTTAGCATGATAAAGAAGATTCAAAGAGAGTGAGATGCCAGCTCCTTTCATTCAGTCAGTAGCTTCAATCATTTCTGGTATATGAATAACATGATGTTTTTCAATCGCAAAAATCAATGAATATTGTAAATGCACAAACAGTAATTTCTCCGCATTGCAAGGTGCAATTCTGAAATTTTTTGTTTTTCCTGCTCCGCTTAGCATGATAAAGAAGATTCAAAGAGAGTGAGATGCCAGCTCCTTTCATTCAGTCAGTAGCTTCAATCATTTCTGGATGTTTTTCAATGGCAAAAATCAATGAATATTGGAAATGCACAAACAGTAATTTCTCCGCATTGCAAGGTGCAATTCTGAAATTTTTTGCTTTTTCCTGCTCCTCTTAGCATGATAAAGAAGATTCAAAGAGAGTGAGATGCCAGCTCCTTTCCTTCAGTCAGTAGCTTCAATCATTTCTGGTATATGAATAACATGATGTTTTTCAATGGCAAAAATCAATGAATTTTGTAAATGCACAAACAGTAATTTCTCCGCATTGCAAAGCGCAATTCTGAATTTTTTTGCTTTTTCCTGCTCCTCTTAGCATGATAAAGAAGATTCAAAGAGAGTGAGATGCCAGCTCCTTTCGTTCAGTCAGTAGCTTCAATCATTTCTGGACGTTTTTCAATGGCAAAAATCAATGAATATTGTAAATGCACAAACAGTAATTTCTCCGCATTGCAAGGTGCAATTCTGAAATTTTTTGCTTTTTCCTGCTCCTCTTAGCATGATAAAGAAGATTCAAAGAGAGTGAGATGCCAGCTCCTTTCATTCAGTCAGTAGCTTCAATCATTTCTGGACGTTTTTCAATGGCAAAAATCAATGAATATTGTAAATGCACAAACAGTAATTTCTCCGCATTGCAAGGTGCAATTCTGAAATTTTTTGCTTTTTCCTGCTCCTCTTAGCATGATAAAGAAGATTCAAAGAGAGTGAGATGCCAGCTCCTTTCCTTCAGTCAGTAGCGTCAATCATTTCTGGCATATGAATAACATGATGTTTTTCAATGGCAAAAATCAATGAATTTTGTAAATGCACAAACAGTAATTTCTCCGCATTGCAAGGCGCAATTCTGAAATTTTTTGCTTTTTCCTGCTCCTCTTAGCATGATAAAGAAGATTCAAAGAGAGTGAGATGCCAGCTCCTTTCATTCAGTCAGTAGCTTCAATCATTTCTGGACATTTTTCAATGGCAAAAATCAATGAATATTGTAAATGCACAAACAGTAATTTCTCCGCATTGCAAGGTGCAATTCTGAAATTTTTTGCTTTTTCCTGCTCCTCTTAGCATGATAAAGAAGATTCAAAGAGAGTGAGATGACAGCTCCTTTCATTCAGTCAGTAGCTTCAATCATTTCTGGACGTTTTTCAATGGCAAAAATCAATGAATATTGTAAATGCACAAACAGTAATTTCTCCGCATTGCAAGGTGCAATTCTGAAATTTTTCCTTTTTCCTGCTCCTCTTAGCATGATAAAGAAGATTCAAAGAGAGTGAGGTGCCAGCTCCTTTCATTCAGTCAGGAGCTTCAAACATTTCTGGTATATGAATAACATGTTTTTCAATGGCAAAAATCAATGAATATTGTAAATGCACAAACAGTAATTTCTCCGCATTGCAAGGTGCAATTCTGAAATTTTTTGCTTTTTCCTGCTCCTCTTAGCATGATAAAGAAGATTCAAAGAGAGTGAGATGCCAGCTCCTTTCATTCAGTCAGTAGCTTCAATCATTTCTGGACGTTTTTCAATGGCAAAAATCAATGAATATTGTAAATGCACAAACAGTAATTTCTCCGCATTGCAAGGTGCAATTCTGAAATTTTTTGCTTTTTCCTGCTCCTCTTAGCATGATAAAGAAGATTCAAAGAGAGTGAGATGCCAGCTCCTTTCATTCAGTCAGTAGCTTCAATCATTTCTGGACGTTTTTCAATGGCAAAAATCAATGAATATTGTAAATGCACAAACAGTAATTTCTCCGCATTGCAAGGTGCAATTCTGAAATTTTTTGCTTTTTCCTGCTCCTCTTAGCATGATAAACAAGATTCAAAGAGAGTGAGATGTCAGCTCCTTTCATTCAGTCAGTAGCTTCAATCATTTCTGGACGTTTTTCAATGGCAAAAATCATTGAATATTGTAAATGCACAAACAGTAATTTCTCCGCATTGCAAGGTGCAATTCTGAAATTTTTTACTTTTTCCTGCTCCTCTTAGCATGATAAAGAAGATTCAAAGAGAGTGAGATGCCAGCTCCTTTCATTCACTCAGTAGCTTCAATCATTTCTGGTATATGAATAACATGATGTTTTTCAATCGCAAAAATCAATGAATATTGTAAATGCACAAACAGTAATTTCTCCGCATTGCAAGGTGCAATTCTGAAATTTTTTGCTTTTTCCTGCTCCTCTTAGCATGATAAAGAAGATTCAAAGAGAGTGAGATGCCAGCTCCTTTCATTCAGTCAGTAGCTTCAATCATTTCTGGATGTTTTTCAATGGCAAAAATCAATGAATATTGTAAATGCACAAACAGTAATTTCTCCGCATTGCAAGGTGCAATTCTGAAATTTTTTGCTTTTTCCTGCTCCTCTTAGCATGATAAAGAAGATTCAAAGAGAGTGAGATGCCAGCTCCTTTCCTTCAGTCAGTAGCTTCAATCATTTCTGGTATATGAATAACATGATGTTTTTCAATGGCAAAAATCAATGAATTTTGTAAATGCACAAACATTAATTTCTCCGCATTGCAAGGCGCAATTCTGAAATTTTTTGCTTTTTCCTGCTCCTCTTAGCATGATAAAGAAGATTCAAAGAGAGTGAGATGCCAGCTCCTTTCATTCAGTCAGTAGCTTCAATCATTTCTGGACATTTTTCAATGGCAAAAATCAATGAATATTGTAAATGCACAAACAGTAATTTCTCCGCATTGCAAGGTGCAATTCTGAAATTTTTTGCTTTTTCCTGCTCCTCTTAGCATGATAAAGAAGATTCAAAGAGAGTGAGATGCCAGCTCCTTTCATTCAGTCAGTAGCTTCAATCATTTCTGGACGTTTTTCAATGGCAAAAATCAATGAATATTGTAAATGCACAAACAGTAATTTCTCCGCATTGCAAGGTGCAATTCTGAAATTTTTTGCTTTTTCCTGCTCCTCTTAGCATGATAAAGAAGATTCAAAGAGAGTGAGATGCCAGCTCCTTTCATTCAGTCAGTACCTTCAATCATTTCTGGACGTTTTTCAATGGCAAAAATCAATGAATATTGTAAATGCACAAACTGTAATTTCTCCGCATTGAAAGGTGCAATTCTGAAATTTTTTGCTTTTTCCTGCTCCTCTTAGCATGATTAAGAAGATTCAAAGAGAGTGAGATGCCAGCTCCTTTCATTCAGTCAGTAGCTTCAATCATTTCTGGTATATGAATAACATGATGTTTTTCAATAGCAAAAATCAATGAATATTGTAAATGCACAAACAGTAATTTCTCCGCATTGCAAGGTGCAATTCTGAAATTTTTTGCTTTTTCCTGCTCCTCTTAGCATGATAAAGAAGATTCAAAGAGAGTGAGATGCCAGCTCCTTTCATTCAGTCAGTAGCTTCAATCATTTCTGGACGTTTTTCAATGGCAAAAATCAATGAATATTGTAAATGCACAAACAGTAATTTCTCCGCATTGCAAGGTGCAATTCTGAAATTTTTTGCTTTTTCCTGCTCCTCTTAGCATGATAAAGAAGATTCAAAGAGAGTGAGATGCCAGCTCCTTTCATTCAGTCAGTAGCTTCAATCATTTCTGGACGTTTTTCAATGGCAAAAATCAATGAATATTGTAAATGCACAAACAGTAATTTCTCCGCATTGCAAGGTGCAATTCTGAAATTTTTTACTTTTTCCTGCTCCTCTTAGCATGATAAAGAAGATTCAAAGAGAGTGAGATGCCAGCTCCTTTCATTCAGTCAGTAGCTTCAATCATTTCTGGTATATGAATAACATGATGTTTTTCAATCGCAAAAATCAATGAATATTGTAAATGCACAAACAGTAATTTCTCCGCATTGCAAGGTGCAATTCTGAAATTTTTTGTTTTTCCTGCTCCGCTTAGCATGATAAAGAAGATTCAAAGAGAGTGAGATGCCAGCTCCTTTCATTCAGTCAGTAGCTTCAATCATTTCTGGATGTTTTTCAATGGCAAAAATCAATGAATATTGGAAATGCACAAACAGTAATTTCTCCGCATTGCAAGGTGCAATTCTGAAATTTTTTGCTTTTTCCTGCTCCTCTTAGCATGATAAAGAAGATTCAAAGAGAGTGAGATGCCAGCTCCTTTCCTTCAGTCAGTAGCTTCAATCATTTCTGGTATATGAATAACATGATGTTTTTCAATGGCAAAAATCAATGAATTTTGTAAATGCACAAACAGTAATTTCTCCGCATTGCAAAGCGCAATTCTGAATTTTTTTGCTTTTTCCTGCTCCTCTTAGCATGATAAAGAAGATTCAAAGAGAGTGAGATGCCAGCTCCTTTCGTTCAGTCAGTAGCTTCAATCATTTCTGGACATTTTTCAATGGCAAAAATCAATGAATATGGAAAATGCACAAACAGTAATTTCTCCGCATGGCAAGGTGCAATTCTGAAATTTTTTGCTTTTTCCTGCTCCTCTTAGCATGATAAAGAAGATTCAAAGAGAGTGAAATGCCAGCTCCTTTCATTCAGTCAGTAGCTTCAATCATTTCTGGACGTTTTTCAATGGCAAAAATCAATGAATATTGTAAATGCACAAACAGTAATTTCTCCGCATTGCAAGGTGCAATTCTGAAATTTTTTGCTTTTTCCTGCTCCTCTTAGCATGATAAAGAAGATTCAAAGAGAGTGAGATGCCAGCTCCTTTCATTCAGTCAGTAGCTTCAATCATTTCTGGACGTTTTTCAATGGCAAAAATCAATGAATATTGTAAATGCACAAACAGTAATTTCTCCGCATTGCAAGGTGCAATTCTGAAATTTTTTGCTTTTTCCTGCTCCTCTTAGCATGATAAAGAAGATTCAAAGAGAGTGAGATGCCAGCTCCTTTCCTTCAGTCAGTAGCGTCAATCATTTCTGGCATATGAATAACATGATGTTTTTCAATGGCAAAAATCAATGAATTTTGTAAATGCACAAACAGTAATTTCTCCGCATTGCAAGGCGCAATTCTGAAATTTTTTGCTTTTTCCTGCTCCTCTTAGCATGATAAAGAAGATTCAAAGAGAGTGAGATGCCAGCTCCTTTCATTCAGTCAGTAGCTTCAATCATTTCTGGACATTTTTCAATGGCAAAAATCAATGAATATTGTAAATGCACAAACAGTAATTTCTCCGCATTGCAAGGTGCAATTCTGAAATTTTTTGCTTTTTCCTGCTCCTCTTAGCATGATAAAGAAGATTCAAAGAGAGTGAGATGACAGCTCCTTTCATTCAGTCAGTAGCTTCAATCATTTCTGGACGTTTTTCAATGGCAAAAATCAATGAATATTGTAAATGCACAAACAGTAATTTCTCCGCATTGCAAGGTGCAATTCTGAAATTTTTCCTTTTTCCTGCTCCTCTTAGCATGATAAAGAAGATTCAAAGAGAGTGAGGTGCCAGCTCCTTTCATTCAGTCAGGAGCTTCAAACATTTCTGGTATATGAATAACATGTTTTTCAATGGCAAAAATCAATGAATATTGTAAATGCACAAACAGTAATTTCTCCGCATTGCAAGGTGCAATTCTGAAATTTTTTGCTTTTTCCTGCTCCTCTTAGCATGATAAAGAAGATTCAAAGAGAGTGAGATGCCAGCTCCTTTCATTCAGTCAGTAGCTTCAATCATTTCTGGACGTTTTTCAATGGCAAAAATCAATGAATATTGTAAATGCACAAACAGTAATTTCTCCGCATTGCAAGGTGCAATTCTGAAATTTTTTGCTTTTTCCTGCTCCTCTTAGCATGATAAAGAAGATTCAAAGAGAGTGAGATGCCAGCTCCTTTCATTCAGTCAGTAGCTTCAATCATTTCTGGACGTTTTTCAATGGCAAAAATCAATGAATATTGTAAATGCACAAACAGTAATTTCTCCGCATTGCAAGGTGCAATTCTGAAATTTTTTGCTTTTTCCTGCTCCTCTTAGCATGATAAACAAGATTCAAAGAGAGTGAGATGTCAGCTCCTTTCATTCAGTCAGTAGCTTCAATCATTTCTGGACGTTTTTCAATGGCAAAAATCATTGAATATTGTAAATGCACAAACAGTAATTTCTCCGCATTGCAAGGTGCAATTCTGAAATTTTTTACTTTTTCCTGCTCCTCTTAGCATGATAAAGAAGATTCAAAGAGAGTGAGATGCCAGCTCCTTTCATTCACTCAGTAGCTTCAATCATTTCTGGTATATGAATAACATGATGTTTTTCAATCGCAAAAATCAATGAATATTGTAAATGCACAAACAGTAATTTCTCCGCATTGCAAGGTGCAATTCTGAAATTTTTTGCTTTTTCCTGCTCCTCTTAGCATGATAAAGAAGATTCAAAGAGAGTGAGATGCCAGCTCCTTTCATTCAGTCAGTAGCTTCAATCATTTCTGGACGTTTTTCAATGGCAAAAATCAATGAATATTGTAAATGCACAAACAGTAATTTCTCCGCATTGCAAGGTGCAATTCTGAAATTTTTTGCTTTTTCCTGCTCCTCTTAGCATGATAAAGAAGATTCAAAGAGAGTGAGATGCCAGCTCCTTTCATTCAGTCAGTAGCTTCAATCATTTCTGGACGTTTTTCAATGGCAAAAATCAATGAATATTGTAAATGCACAAACAGTAATTTCTCCGCATTGCAAGGTGCAATTCTGAAATTTTTTACTTTTTCCTGCTCCTCTTAGCATGATAAAGAAGATTCAAAGAGAGTGAGATGCCAGCTCCTTTCATTCAGTCAGTAGCTTCAATCATTTCTGGTATATGAATAACATGATGTTTTTCAATCGCAAAAATCAATGAATATTGTAAATGCACAAACAGTAATTTCTCCGCATTGCAAGGTGCAATTCTGAAATTTTTTGTTTTTCCTGCTCCGCTTAGCATGATAAAGAAGATTCAAAGAGAGTGAGATGCCAGCTCCTTTCATTCAGTCAGTAGCTTCAATCATTTCTGGATGTTTTTCAATGGCAAAAATCAATGAATATTGGAAATGCACAAACAGTAATTTCTCCGCATTGCAAGGTGCAATTCTGAAATTTTTTGCTTTTTCCTGCTCCTCTTAGCATGATAAAGAAGATTCAAAGAGAGTGAGATGCCAGCTCCTTTCCTTCAGTCAGTAGCTTCAATCATTTCTGGTATATGAATAACATGATGTTTTTCAATGGCAAAAATCAATGAATTTTGTAAATGCACAAACAGTAATTTCTCCGCATTGCAAAGCGCAATTCTGAATTTTTTTGCTTTTTCCTGCTCCTTTTAGCATGATAAAGAAGATTCAAAGAGAGTGAGATGCCAGCTCCTTTCGTTCAGTCAGTAGCTTCAATCATTTCTGGACATTTTTCAATGGCAAAAATCAATGAATATGGAAAATGCACAAACAGTAATTTCTCCGCATGGCAAGGTGCAATTCTGAAATTTTTTGCTTTTTCCTGCTCCTCTTAGCATGATAAAGAAGATTCAAAGAGAGTGAAATGCCAGCTCCTTTCATTCAGTCAGTAGCTTCAATCATTTCTGGACGTTTTTCAATGGCAAAAATCAATGAATATTGTAAATGCACAAACAGTAATTTCTCCGCATTGCAAGGTGCAATTCTGAAATTTTTTGCTTTTTCCTGCTCCTCTTAGCATGATAAAGAAGATTCAAAGAGAGTGAGATGCCAGCTCCTTTCATTCAGTCAGTAGCTTCAATCATTTCTGGACGTTTTTCAATGGCAAAAATCAATGAATATTGTAAATGCACAAACAGTAATTTCTCCGCATTGCAAGGTGCAATTCTGAAATTTTTTGCTTTTTCCTGCTCCTCTTAGCATGATAAAGAAGATTCAAAGAGAGTGAGATGCCAGCTCCTTTCCTTCAGTCAGTAGCGTCAATCATTTCTGGCATATGAATAACATGATGTTTTTCAATGGCAAAAATCAATGAATTTTGTAAATGCACAAACAGTAATTTCTCCGCATTGCAAGGCGCAATTCTGAAATTTTTTGCTTTTTCCTGCTCCTCTTAGCATGATAAAGAAGATTCAAAGAGAGTGAGATGCCAGCTCCTTTCATTCAGTCAGTAGCTTCAATCATTTCTGGACATTTTTCAATGGCAAAAATCAATGAATATTGTAAATGCACAAACAGTAATTTCTCCGCATTGCAAGGTGCAATTCTGAAATTTTTTGCTTTTTCCTGCTCCTCTTAGCATGATAAAGAAGATTCAAAGAGAGTGAGATGACAGCTCCTTTCATTCAGTCAGTAGCTTCAATCATTTCTGGACGTTTTTCAATGGCAAAAATCAATGAATATTGTAAATGCACAAACAGTAATTTCTCCGCATTGCAAGGTGCAATTCTGAAATTTTTCCTTTTTCCTGCTCCTCTTAGCATGATAAAGAAGATTCAAAGAGAGTGAGGTGCCAGCTCCTTTCATTCAGTCAGGAGCTTCAAACATTTCTGGTATATGAATAACATGTTTTTCAATGGCAAAAATCAATGAATATTGTAAATGCACAAACAGTAATTTCTCCGCATTGCAAGGTGCAATTCTGAAATTTTTTGCTTTTTCCTGCTCCTCTTAGCATGATAAAGAAGATTCAAAGAGAGTGAGATGCCAGCTCCTTTCATTCAGTCAGTAGCTTCAATCATTTCTGGACGTTTTTCAATGGCAAAAATCAATGAATATTGTAAATGCACAAACAGTAATTTCTCCGCATTGCAAGGTGCAATTCTGAAATTTTTTGCTTTTTCCTGCTCCTCTTAGCATGATAAAGAAGATTCAAAGAGAGTGAGATGCCAGCTCCTTTCATTCAGTCAGTAGCTTCAATCATTTCTGGACGTTTTTCAATGGCAAAAATCAATGAATATTGTAAATGCACAAACAGTAATTTCTCCGCATTGCAAGGTGCAATTCTGAAATTTTTTGCTTTTTCCTGCTCCTCTTAGCATGATAAACAAGATTCAAAGAGAGTGAGATGTCAGCTCCTTTCATTCAGTCAGTAGCTTCAATCATTTCTGGACGTTTTTCAATGGCAAAAATCATTGAATATTGTAAATGCACAAACAGTAATTTCTCCGCATTGCAAGGTGCAATTCTGAAATTTTTTACTTTTTCCTGCTCCTCTTAGCATGATAAAGAAGATTCAAAGAGAGTGAGATGCCAGCTCCTTTCATTCACTCAGTAGCTTCAATCATTTCTGGTATATGAATAACATGATGTTTTTCAATCGCAAAAATCAATGAATATTGTAAATGCACAAACAGTAATTTCTCCGCATTGCAAGGTGCAATTCTGAAATTTTTTGCTTTTTCCTGCTCCTCTTAGCATGATAAAGAAGATTCAAAGAGAGTGAGATGCCAGCTCCTTTCATTCAGTCAGTAGCTTCAATCATTTCTGGATGTTTTTCAATGGCAAAAATCAATGAATATTGTAAATGCACAAACAGTAATTTCTCCGCATTGCAAGGTGCAATTCTGAAATTTTTTGCTTTTTCCTGCTCCTCTTAGCATGATAAAGAAGATTCAAAGAGAGTGAGATGCCAGCTCCTTTCCTTCAGTCAGTAGCTTCAATCATTTCTGGTATATGAATAACATGATGTTTTTCAATGGCAAAAATCAATGAATTTTGTAAATGCACAAACATTAATTTCTCCGCATTGCAAGGCGCAATTCTGAAATTTTTTGCTTTTTCCTGCTCCTCTTAGCATGATAAAGAAGATTCAAAGAGAGTGAGATGCCAGCTCCTTTCATTCAGTCAGTAGCTTCAATCATTTCTGGACATTTTTCAATGGCAAAAATCAATGAATATTGTAAATGCACAAACAGTAATTTCTCCGCATTGCAAGGTGCAATTCTGAAATTTTTTGCTTTTTCCTGCTCCTCTTAGCATGATAAAGAAGATTCAAAGAGAGTGAGATGCCAGCTCCTTTCATTCAGTCAGTAGCTTCAATCATTTCTGGACGTTTTTCAATGGCAAAAATCAATGAATATTGTAAATGCACAAACAGTAATTTCTCCGCATTGCAAAGTGCAATTCTGAAATTTTTTGATTTTTCCTGCTCCTCTTAGCATGATAAAGAAGATTCAAAGAGAGTGAGATGCCAGCTCCTTTCATTCAGTCAGTACCTTCAATCATTTCTGGACGTTTTTCAATGGCAAAAATCAATGAATATTGTAAATGCACAAACAGTAATTTCTCCGCATTGCAAGGTGCAATTCTGAAATTTTTTGCTTTTTCCTGCTCCTCTTAGCATGATAAAGAAGATTCAAAGAGAGTGAGATGCCAGCTCCTTTCATTCAGTCAGTAGCTTCAATCATTTCTGGACGTTTTTCAATGGCAAAAATCAATGAATATTGTAAATGCACAAACTGTAATTTCTCCGCATTGCAAGGTGCAATTCTGAAATTTTTTGCTTTTTCCTGCTCCTCTTAGCATGATTAAGAAGATTCAAAGAGAGTGAGATGCCAGCTCCTTTCATTCAGTCAGTAGCTTCAATCATTTCTGGTATATGAATAACATGATGTTTTTCAATAGCAAAAATCAATGAATATTGTAAATGCACAAACAGTAATTTCTCCGCATTGCAAGGTGCAATTCTGAAATTTTTTGCTTTTTCCTGCTCCTCTTAGCATGATAAACAAGATTCAAAGAGAGTGAGATGCCAGCTCCTTTCATTCAGTCAGTAGCTTCAATCATTTCTGGACGTTTTTCAATGGCAAAAATCATTGAATATTGTAAATGCACAAACAGTAATTTCTCCGCATTGCAAGGTGCAATTCTGAAATTTTTTACTTTTTCCTGCTCCTCTTAGCATGATAAAGAAGATTCAAAGAGAGTGAGATGCCAGCTCCTTTCATTCAGTCTGTAGCTTCAATCATTTCTGGTATATTAATAACATGATGTTTTTCAATCGCAAAAATCAATGAATATTGTAAATGCACAAACAGTAATTTCTCCGCATTGCAAGGTGCAATTCTGAAATTTTTTGCTTTTTCCTGCTCCTCTTAGCATGATAAAGAAGATTCAAAGAGAGTGAGATGCCAGCTCCTTTCATTCAGTCAGTAGCTTCAATCATTTCTGGACGTTTTTCAATGGCAAAAATCAATGAATATTGTAAATGCACAAACAGTAATTTCTCCGCATTGCAAGGTGCAATTCTGAAATTTTTTGCTTTTTCCTGCTCCTCTTAGCATGATAAAGAAGATTCAAAGAGAGTGAGATGCCAGCTCCTTTCATTCAGTCAGTAGCTTCAATCATTTCTGGTATATGAATAACATGATGTTTTTCAATGGCAAAAATCAATGAATATTGTAAATGCACAAACAGTAATTTCTCCGCATTGCAAGGTGCAATTCTGAAATTTTTTGCTTTTTCCTGCTCCTCTTAGCATGATAAAGAAGATTCAAAGAGAGTGAGATGCCAGCTCCTTTCATTCAGTCAGTAGCTTCAATCATTTCTGGACGTTTTTCCATGGCAAAAATCAATGAATATTGTAAATGCACAAACAGTAATTTCTCCGCATTGCAAGGTGCAATTCTGAAATTTTTTGCTTTTTCCTGCTCCTCTTAGCATGATAAAGAAGATTCAAAGAGAGTGAGATGCCAGCTCCTTTCATTCAGCCAGTAGCTTCAATCATTTCTGGACGTTTTTCAATGGTAAAAATCAATGAATATTGTAAATGCACAAACAGTAATTTCTCCACATTGCAAGGTGCAATTCTGAAATTTTTTGCTTTTTCCTGCTCCTCTTAGCATGATAAAGAAGATTCAAAGAGAGTGAGATGCCAGCTCCTTTCATTCAGTCAGTAGCTTCAAACATTTCTGGTATATGAATAACATGATGTTTTTCAATGGCAAAAATCAATGAATATTGTAAATGCACAAACAGTAATTTCTCCGCATTGCAAGGTGCAAGTCTGAAATTTTTTGCTTTTTCCTGCTCCTCTTAGCATGATAAAGAAGATTCAAAGAGAGTGAGATGCCAGCTACTTTCATTCAGTCAGTAGCTTCAATCATTTCTGGACGTTTTTCAATGGTAAAAATCAATGAATATTGTAAATGCACAAACAGTAATTTCTCCACATTGCAAGGTGCAATTCTGAAATTTTTTGCTTTTTCCTGCTCCTCTTAGCATGATAAAGAAGATTCAAAGAGAGTGAGATGCCAACTCCTTTCATTCAGTCAGTAGCTTCAAACATTTCTGGTATATGAATAACATGATGTTTTTCAATGGCAAAAATCAATGAATATTGTAAATGCACAAACAGTAATTTCTCCGCATTGCAAGGTGCAATTCTGAAATTTTTTGCTTTTTCCTGCTCCTCTTAGCATGATAAAGAAGATTCAAAGAGAGTGAGATGCCAGCTCCTTTCATTCAGTCAGTAGCTTCAATCATTTCTGGACGTTTTTCAATGGCAAAAATCAATGAATATTGTAAATGCACAAACAGTAATTTCTCCGCATTGCAAGGTGCAATTCTGAAATTTTTTGCTTTTTCCTGCTCCTCTTAGCATGATAAAGAAGATTCAAAGAGAGTGAGATGCCAGCTCCTTTCATTCAGTCAGTACCTTCAATCATTTCTGGACGTTTTTCAATGGCAAAAATCAATGAATATTGTAAATGCACAAACAGTAATTTCTCCGCATTGCAAGGTGCAATTCTGAAATTTTTTGCTTTTTCCCGCTCCTCTTAGCATGATAAAGAA
This sequence comes from Phyllobates terribilis, assembly GCF_046119375.1. NCBI lineage: Eukaryota > Metazoa > Chordata > Amphibia > Anura > Dendrobatidae > Phyllobates > Phyllobates terribilis. The sequence goes on from NW_027363330.1 coordinate 104,584, forward strand.
GATTCAAAGAGAGTGAGGTGCCAGCTCCTTTCATTCAGTCAGTAGCTTCAAACATTTCTGGTATATGAATAACATGTTTTTCAATGGCAAAAATCAATGAATATTGTAAATGCACAAACAGTAATTTCTCCGCATTGCAAGGTGCAATTCTGAAATTTTTTGCTTTTTCCTGCTCCTCTTAGCATGATAAAGAAGATTCAAAGAGAGTGAGATGCCAGCTCCTTTCATTCAGTCAGTAGCTTCAATCATTTCTGGACGTTTTTCAATGGCAAAAATCAATGAATATTGTAAATGCACAAACAGTAATTTCTCCGCATTGCAAGGTGCAATTCTGAAATTTTTTGCTTTTTCCTGCTCCTCTTAGCATGATAAAGAAGATTCAAAGAGAGTGAGATGCCAGCTCCTTTCATTCAGTCAGTAGCTTCAATCATTTCTGGACGTTTTTCAATGGCAAAAATCAATGAATATTGTAAATGCACAAACAGTAATTTCTCCGCATTGCAAGGTGCAATTCTGAAATTTTTTGCTTTTTCCTGCTCCTCTTAGCATGATAAAGAAGATTCAAAGAGAGTGAGATGCCAGCTCCTTTAATTCAGTCAGTAGCTTCAAACATTTCTGGTATATGAATAACATGATGTTTTTCAATGGCAAAAATCAATGAATATTGTAAATGCACAAACAGTAATTTCTCCGCATTGCAAGGTGCAAGTCTGAAATTTTTTGCTTTTTCCTGCTCCTCTTAGCATGATAAAGAAGATTCAAAGAGAGTGAGATGCCAGCTACTTTCATTCAGTCAGTAGCTTCAATCATTTCTGGACGTTTTTCAATGGTAAAAATCAATGAATATTGTAAATGCACAAACAGTAATTTCTCCACATTGCAAGGTGCAATTCTGAAATTTTTTGCTTTTTCCTGCTCCTCTTAGCATGATAAAGAAGATTCAAAGAGAGTGAGATGCCAGCTCCTTTCATTCAGTCAGTAGCTTCAAACATTTCTGGTATATGAATAACATGATGTTTTTCAATGGCAAAAATCAATGAATATTGTAAATGCACAAACAGTAATTTCTCCGCATTGCAAGGTGCAAGTCTGAAATTTTTTGCTTTTTCCTGCTCCTCTTAGCATGATAAAGAAGATTCAAAGAGAGTGAGATGCCAGCTACTTTCATTCAGTCAGTAGCTTCAATCATTTCTGGACGTTTTTCAATGGTAAAAATCAATGAATATTGTAAATGCACAAACAGTAATTTCTCCACATTGCAAGGTGCAATTCTGAAATTTTTTGCTTTTTCCTGCTCCTCTTAGCATGATAAAGAAGATTCAAAGAGAGTGAGATGCCAGCTCCTTTCATTCAGTCAGTAGCTTCAAACATTTCTGGTATATGAATAACATGATGTTTTTCAATGGCAAAAATCAATGAATATTGTAAATGCACAAACAGTAATTTCTCCACATTGCAAGGTGCAATTCTGAAATTTTTTGCTTTTTCCTGCTCCTCTTAGCATGATAAAGAAGATTCAAAGAGAGTGAGATGCCAGCTCCTTTCATTCAGTCAGTAGCTTCAAACATTTCTGGTATATGAATAACATGATGTTTTTCAATGGCAAAAATCAATGAATATTGTAAATGCACAAACAGTAATTTCTCCGCATTGCAAGGTGCAATTCTGAAATTTTTTGCTTTTTCCTGCTCCTCTTAGCATGATAAAGAAGATTCAAAGAGAGTGAGATGCCAGCTCCTTTCATTCAGTCAGTAGCTTCAATCATTTCTGGACGTTTTTCAATGGCAAAAATCAATGAATATTGTAAATGCACAAACAGTAATTTCTCCGCATTGCAAGGTGCAATTCTGAAATTTTTTGCTTTTTCCTGCTCCTCTTAGCATGATAACGAAGATTCAAAGAGAGTGAGATGTCAGCTCCCTTCATTCAGTCAGTAGCTTCAAACATTTCTGGTATATGAATAACATGATGTTTTTCAATGGCAAAAATCAATGAATATTGTAAATGCACAAACAGTAATTTCTCCGCATTGCAAGGTGCAATTCTGAAATTTTTTGCTTTTTCCTGCTCCTCTTAGCATGATAAAGAAGATTCAAAGAGAGTGAGATGCCAGCTCCTTTCATTCAGTCAGTAGCTTCAATCATTTCTGGACGTTTTTCAATGGCAAAAATCAATGAATATTGTAAATGCACAAACAGTAATTTCTCCGCATTGCAAGGTGCAATTCTGAAATTTTTTGCTTTTTCCTGCTCCTCTTAGCATGATAAAGAGGATTCAAAGAGAGTGAGATGCCAGCTCCTTTCATTCAGTCAGTAGCTTCAATCATTTCTGGATGTTTTTCAATGGCAAAAATCAATGAATATTGTAAATGCACAAACAGTAATTTCTCCGCATTGCAAGGTGCAATTCTGAAATTTTTTGCTTTTTCCTGCTCCTCTTAGCATGATAAAGAAGATTCAAAGAGAGTGAGATGCCAGCTCCTTTCATTCAGTCAGTAGCTTCAAACATTTCTGGTATATGAATAACATGATGTTTTTCAATGGCAAAAATCAATGAATATTGTAAATGCACAAACAGTAATTTCTCCGCATTGCAAGGTGCAAGTCTGAAATTTTTTGCTTTTTCCTGCTCCTCTTAGCATGATAAAGAAGATTCAAAGAGAGTGAGATGCCAGCTACTTTCATTCAGTCAGTAGCTTCAATCATTTCTGGACGTTTTTCAATGGTAAAAATCAATGAATATTGTAAATGCACAAACAGTAATTTCTCCACATTGCAATGTGCAATTCTAAAATTTTTTGCTTTTTCCTGCTCCTCTTAGCATGATAAAGAAGATTCAAAGAGAGTGAGATGCCAGCTCCTTTCATTCAGTCAGTAGCTTCAAACATTTCTGGTATATGAATAACATGATGTTTTTCAATGGCAAAAATCAATGAATATTGTAAATGCACAAACAGTAATTTCTCCGCATTGCAAGGTGCAATTCTGAAATTTTTTGCTTTTTCCTGCTCCTCTTAGCATGATAAAGAATATTCAAAGAGAGTGAGATGCCAACTCCTTTCATTCAGTCAGTAGCTTCAAACATTTCTGGTATATGAATAACATGATGTTTTTCAATGGCAAAAATCAATGAATATTGTAAATGCACAAACAGTAATTTCTCCGCATTGCAAGGTGCAATTCTGAAATTTTTTGCTTTTTCCTGCTCCTCTTAGCATGATAAAGAAGATTCAATGAGAGTGAGATGCCAGCTCCTTTCATTCAGTCAGTAGCTTCAATCATTTCTGGACGTTTTTCAATGGCAAAAATCAATGAATATTGTAAATGCACAAACAGTAATTTCTCCGCATTGCAAGGTGCAATTCTGAAATTTTTTGCTTTTTCCTGCTCCTCTTAGCATGATAAAGAAGATTCAAAGAGAGTGAGATGCCAGCTCCTTTCATTCAGTCAGTACCTTCAATCATTTCTGGACGTTTTTCAATGGCAAAAATCAATGAATATTGTAAATGCACAAACAGTAATTTCTCCGCATTGCAAGGTGCAATTCTGAAATTTTTTGCTTTTTCCCGCTCCTCTTAGCATGATAAAGAAGATTCAAAGAGAGTGAGGTGCCAGCTCCTTTCATTCAGTCAGTAGCTTCAAACATTTCTGGTATATGAATAACATGTTTTTCAATGGCAAAAATCAATGAATATTGTAAATGCACAAACAGTAATTTCTCCGCATTGCAAGGTGCAATTCTGAAATTTTTTGCTTTTTCCTGCTCCTCTTAGCATGATAAAGAAGATTCAAAGAGAGTGAGATGCCAGCTCCTTTCATTCAGTCAGTAGCTTCAATCATTTCTGGACGTTTTTCAATGGCAAAAATCAATGAATATTGTAAATGCACAAACAGTAATTTCTCCGCATTGCAAGGTGCAATTCTGAAATTTTTTGCTTTTTCCTGCTCCTCTTAGCATGATAAAGAAGATTCAAAGAGAGTGAGATGCCAGCTCCTTTCATTCAGTCAGTAGCTTCAATCATTTCTGGACGTTTTTCAATGGCAAAAATCAATGAATATTGTAAATGCACAAACAGTAATTTCTCCGCATTGCAAGGTGCAATTCTGAAATTTTTTGCTTTTTCCTGCTCCTCTTAGCATGATAAAGAAGATTCAAAGAGAGTGAGATGCCAGCTCCTTTGATTCAGTCAGTAGCTTCAAACATTTCTGGTATATGAATAACATGATGTTTTTCAAAGGCAAAAATCAATGAATATTGTAAATGCACAAACAGTAATTTCTCCGCATTGCAAGGTGCAAGTCTGAAATTTTTTGCTTTTTCCTGCTCCTCTTAGCATGATAAAGAAGATTCAAAGAGAGTGAGATGCCAGCTACTTTCATTCAGTCAGTAGCTTCAATCATTTCTGGACGTTTTTCAATGGTAAAAATCAATGAATATTGTAAATGCACAAACAGTAATTTCTCCACATTGCAAGGTGCAATTCTGAAATTTTTTGCTTTTTCCTGCTCCTCTTAGCATGATAAAGAAGATTCAAAGAGAGTGAGATGCCAGCTCCTTTCATTCAGTCAGTAGCTTCAAACATTTCTGGTATATGAATAACATGATGTTTTTCAATGGCAAAAATCAATGAATATTGTAAATGCACAAACAGTAATTTCTCCGCATTGCAAGGTGCAAGTCTGAAATTTTTTGCTTTTTCCTGCTCCTCTTAGCATGATAAAGAAGATTCAAAGAGAGTGAGATGCCAGCTACTTTCATTCAGTCAGTAGCTTCAATCATTTCTGGACGTTTTTCAATGGTAAAAATCAATGAATATTGTAAATGCACAAACAGTAATTTCTCCACATTGCAAGGTGCAATTCTGAAATTTTTTGCTTTTTCCTGCTCCTCTTAGCATCATAAAGAAGATTCAAAGAGAGTGAGATGCCAGCTCCTTTCATTCAGTCAGTAGCTTCAAACATTTCTGGTATATGAATAACATGATGTTTTTCAATGGCAAAAATCAATGAATATTGTAAATGCACAAACAGTAATTTCTCCACATTGCAAGGTGCAATTCTGAAATTTTTTGCTTTTTCCTGCTCCTCTTAGCATGATAAAGAAGATTCAAAGAGAGTGAGATGCCAGCTCCTTTCATTCAGTCAGTAGCTTCAAACATTTCTGGTATATGAATAACATGATGTTTTTCAATGGCAAAAATCAATGAATATTGTAAATGCACAAACAGTAATTTCTCCGCATTGCAAGGTGCAATTCTGAAATTTTTTGCTTTTTCCTGCTCCTCTTAGCATGATAAAGAAGATTCAAAGAGAGTGAGATGCCAGCTCCTTTCATTCAGTCAGTAGCTTCAATCATTTCTGGACGTTTTTCAATGGCAAAAATCAATGAATATTGTAAATGCACAAACAGTAATTTCTCCGCATTGCAAGGTGCAATTCTGAAATTTTTTGCTTTTTCCCGCTCCTCTTAGCATGATAAAGAAGATTCAAAGAGAGTGAGGTGCCAGCTCCTTTCATTCAGTCAGTAGCTTCAAACATTTCTGGTATATGAATAACATGTTTTTCAATGGCAAAAATCAATGAATATTGTAAATGCACAAACAGTAATTTCTCCGCATTGCAAGGTGCAATTCTGAAATTTTTTGCTTTTTCCTGCTCCTCTTAGCATGATAAAGAAGATTCAAAGAGAGTGAGATGCCAGCTCCTTTCATTCAATCAGTAGCTTCAATCATTTCTGGACGTTTTTCAATGGCAAAAATCAATGAATATTGTATATGCACAAACAGTAATTTCTCCGCATTGCAAGGTGCAATTCTGAAATTTTTTGCTTTTTCCTGCTCCTCTTAGCATGATAAAGAAGATTCAAAGAGAGTGAGGTGCCAGCTCCTTTCATTCAGTCAGTAGCTTCAAACATTTCTGGTATATGAATAACATGTTTTTCAATGGCAAAAATCAATGAATATTGTAAATGCACAAACAGTAATTTCTCCGCATTGCAAGGTGCAATTCTGAAATTTTTTGCTTTTTCCTGCTCCTCTTAGCATGATAAAGAAGATTCAAAGAGAGTGAGATGCCAGCTCCTTTCATTCAGTCAGTAGCTTCAATCATTTCTGGACGTTTTTCAATGGCAAAAATCAATGAATATTGTAAATGCACAAACAGTAATTTCTCCGCATTGCAAGGTGCAATTCTGAAATTTTTTGCTTTTTCCTGCTCCTCTTAGCATGATAAAGAAGATTCAAAGAGAGTGAGATGCCAGCTCCTTTCATTCAGTCAGTAGCTTCAATCATTTCTGGACGTTTTTCAATGGCAAAAATCAATGAATATTGTAAATGCACAAACAGTAATTTCTCCGCATTGCAAGGTGCAATTCTGAAATTTTTTGCTTTTTCCTGCTCCTCTTAGCATGATAAAGAAGATTCAAAGAGAGTGAGATGCCAGCTCCTTTGATTCAGTCAGTAGCTTCAAACATTTCTGGTATATGAATAACATGATGTTTTTCAATGGCAAAAATCAATGAATATTGTAAATGCACAAACAGTAATTTCTCCGCATTGCAAGGTGCAAGTCTGAAATTTTTTGCTTTTTCCTGCTCCTCTTAGCATGATAAAGAAGATTCAAAGAGAGTGAGATGCCAGCTACTTTCATTCAGTCAGTAGCTTCAATCATTTCTGGACGTTTTTCAATGGTAAAAATCAATGAATATTGTAAATGCACAAACAGTAATTTCTCCACATTGCAAGGTGCAATTCTGAAATTTTTTGCTTTTTCCTGCTCCTCTTAGCATGATAAAGAAGATTCAAAGAGAGTGAGATGCCAGCTCCTTTCATTCAGTCAGTAGCTTCAAACATTTCTGGTATATGAATAACATGATGTTTTTCAATGGCAAAAATCAATGAATATTGTAAATGCACAAACAGTAATTTGTCCGCATTGCAAGGTGCAAGTCTGAAATTTTTTGCTTTTTCCTGCTCCTCTTAGCATGATAAAGAAGATTCAAAGAGAGTGAGATGCCAGCTACTTTCATTCAGTCAGTAGCTTCAATCATTTCTGGACGTTTTTCAATGGTAAAAATCAATGAATATTGTAAATGCACAAACAGTAATTTCTCCACATTGCAAGGTGCAATTCTGAAATTTTTTGCTTTTTCCTGCTCCTCTTAGCATGATAAAGAAGATTCAAAGAGAGTGAGATGCCAGCTCCTTTCATTCAGTCAGTAGCTTCAAACATTTCTGGTATATGAATAACATGATGTTTTTCAATGGCAAAAATCAATGAATATTGTAAATGCACAAACAGTAATTTCTCCACATTGCAAGGTGCAATTCTGAAATTTTTTGCTTTTTCCTGCTCCTCTTAGCATGATAAAGAAGATTCAAAGAGAGTGAGATGCCAGCTCCTTTCATTCAGTCAGTAGCTTCAAACATTTCTGGTATATGAATAACATGTTTTTCAATGGCAAAAATCAATGAATATTGTAAATGCACAAACAGTAATTTCTCCGCATTGCAAGGTGCAATTCTGAAATTTTTTGCTTTTTCCTGCTCCTCTTAGCATGATAAAGAAGATTCAAAGAGAGTGAGATGCCAGCTCCTTTCATTCAATCAGTAGCTTCAATCATTTCTGGACGTTTTTCAATGGCAAAAATCAATGAATATTGTATATGCACAAACAGTAATTTCTCCGCATTGCAAGGTGCAATTCTGAAATTTTTTGCTTTTTCCTGCTCCTCTTAGCATGATAAAGAAGATTCAAAGAGAGTGAGGTGCCAGCTCCTTTCATTCAGTCAGTAGCTTCAAACATTTCTGGTATATGAATAACATGTTTTTCAATGGCAAAAATCAATGAATATTGTAAATGCACAAGCAGTAATTTCTCCGCATTGCAAGGTGCAATTCTGAAATTTTTTGCTTTTTCCTGCTCCTCTTAGCATGATAAAGAAGATTCAAAGAGAGTGAGATGCCAGCTCCTTTCATTCAGTCAGTAGCTTCAATCATTTCTGGACGTTTTTCAATGGCAAAAATCAATGAATATTGTAAATGCACAAACAGTAATTTCTCCGCATTGCAAGGTGCAATTCTGAAATTTTTTGCTTTTTCCTGCTCCTCTTAGCATGATAAAGAAGATTCAAAGAGAGTGAGATGCCAGCTCCTTTCATTCAGTCAGTAGCTTCAATCATTTCTGGACGTTTTTCAATGGTAAAAATCAATGAATATTGTAAATGCACAAACAGTAATTTCTCCACATTGCAAGGTGCAATTCTGAAATTTTTTGCTTTTTCCTGCTCCTCTTAGCATGATAAAGAAGATTCAAAGAGAGTGAGATGCCAGCTCCTTTCATTCAGTCAGTAGCTTCAAACATTTCTGGTATATGAATAACATGATGTTTTTCAATGGCAAAAATCAATGAATATTGTAAATGCACAAACAGTAATTTCTCCACATTGCAAGGTGCAATTCTGAAATTTTTTGCTTTTTCCTGCTCCTCTTAGCATGATAAAGAAGATTCAAAGAGAGTGAGATGCCAGCTCCTTTCATTCAGTCAGTAGCTTCAAACATTTCTGGTATATGAATAACATGATGTTTTTCAATGGCAAAAATCAATGAATATTGTAAATGCACAAACAGTAATTTCTCCGCATTGCAAGGTGCAATTCTGAAATTTTTTGCTTTTTCCTGCTCCTCTTAGCATGATAAAGAAGATTCAAAGAGAGTGAGATGCCAGCTCCTTTCATTCAGTCAGTAGCTTCAATCATTTCTGGACGTTTTTCAATGGCAAAAATCAATGAATATTGTAAATGCACAAACAGTAATTTCTCCGCATTGCAAGGTGCAATTCTGAAATTTTTTGCTTTTTCCTGCTCCTCTTAGCATGATAAAGAAGATTCAAAGAGAGTGAGATGTCAGCTCCTTTCATTCAGTCAGTAGCTTCAAACATTTCTGGTATATGAATAACATGATGTTTTTCAATGGCAAAAATCAATGAATATTATAAATGCACAAACAGTAATTTCTCCGCATTGCAAGGTGCAATTCTGAAATTTTTTGCTTTTTCCTGCTCCTCTTAGCATGATAAAGAAGATTCAAAGAGAGTGAGATGCCAGCTCCTTTCATTCAGTCAGTAGCTTCAATCATTTCTGGACGTTTTTCAATGGCAAAAATCAATGAATATTGTAAATGCACAAACAGTAATTTCTCCGCATTGCAAGGTGCAATTCTGAAATTTTTTGCTTTTTCCTGCTCCTCTTAGCATGATAAAGAAGATTCAAAGAGAGTGAGATGCCAGCTCCTTTCATTCAGTCAGTAGCTTCAATCATTTCTGGACGTTTTTCAATGGCAAAAATCAATGAATATTGTAAATGCACAAACAGTAATTTCTCCGCATTGCAAGGTGCAATTCTGAAATTTTTTGCTTTTTCCTGCTCCTCTTAGCATGATAAAGAAGATTCAAAGAGAGTGAGATGCCAACTCCTTTCATTCAGTCAGTAGCTTCAAACATTTCTGGTATATGAATAACATGATGTTTTTCAATGGCAAAAATCAATGAATATTGAAAATGCACAAACAGTAATTTCTCCGCATTGCAAGGTGCAATTCTGAAATTTTTTGCTTTTTCCTGCTCCTCTTAGCATGATAAAGAAGATTCAAAGAGAGTGAGATGCCAGCTCCTTTCATTCAGTCAGTACCTTCAATCATTTCTGGACGTTTTTCAATGGCAAAAATCAATGAATATTGTAAATGCACAAACAGTAATTTCTCCGCATTGCAAGGTGCAATTCTGAAATTTTTTGCTTTTTCCCGCTCCTCTTAGCATGATAAAGAAGATTCAAAGAGAGTGAGGTGCCAGCTCCTTTCATTCAGTCAGTAGCTTCAAACATTTCTGGTATATGAATAACATGTTTTTCAATGGCAAAAATCAATGAATATTGTAAATGCACAAACAGTAATTTCTCCGCATTGCAAGGTGCAATTCTGAAATTTTTTGCTTTTTCCTGCTCCTCTTAGCATGATAAAGAAGATTCAAAGAGAGTGAGATGCCAGCTCCTTTCATTCAATCAGTAGCTTCAATCATTTCTGGACGTTTTTCAATGGCAAAAATCAATGAATATTGTATATGCACAAACAGTAATTTCTCCGCATTGCAAGGTGCAATTCTGAAATTTTTTGCTTTTTCCTGCTCCTCTTAGCATGATAAAGAAGATTCAAAGAGAGTGAGGTGCCAGCTCCTTTCATTCAGTCAGTAGCTTCAAACATTTCTGGTATATGAATAACATGTTTTTCAATGGCAAAAATCAATGAATATTGTAAATGCACAAGCAGTAATTTCTCCGCATTGCAAGGTGCAATTCTGAAATTTTTTGCTTTTTCCTGCTCCTCTTAGCATGATAAAGAAGATTCAAAGAGAGTGAGATGCCAGCTCCTTTCATTCAGTCAGTAGCTTCAATCATTTCTGGACGTTTTTCAATGGCAAAAATCAATGAATATTGTAAATGCACAAACAGTAATTTCTCCGCATTGCAAGGTGCAATTCTGAAATTTTTTGCTTTTTCCTGCTCCTCTTAGCATGATAAAGAAGATTCAAAGAGAGTGAGATGCCAGCTCCTTTCATTCAGTCAGTAGCTTCAATCATTTCTGGACGTTTTTCAATGGTAAAAATCAATGAATATTGTAAATGCACAAACAGTAATTTCTCCACATTGCAAGGTGCAATTCTGAAATTTTTTGCTTTTTCCTGCTCCTCTTAGCATGATAAAGAAGATTCAAAGAGAGTGAGATGCCAGCTCCTTTCATTCAGTCAGTAGCTTCAAACATTTCTGGTATATGAATAACATGATGTTTTTCAATGGCAAAAATCAATGAATATTGTAAATGCACAAACAGTAATTTCTCCACATTGCAAGGTGCAATTCTGAAATTTTTTGCTTTTTCCTGCTCCTCTTAGCATGATAAAGAAGATTCAAAGAGAGTGAGATGCCAGCTCCTTTCATTCAGTCAGTAGCTTCAAACATTTCTGGTATATGAATAACATGATGTTTTTCAATGGCAAAAATCAATGAATATTGTAAATGCACAAACAGTAATTTCTCCGCATTGCAAGGTGCAATTCTGAAATTTTTTGCTTTTTCCTGCTCCTCTTAGCATGATAAAGAAGATTCAAAGAGAGTGAGATGCCAGCTCCTTTCATTCAGTCAGTAGCTTCAATCATTTCTGGACGTTTTTCAATGGCAAAAATCAATGAATATTGTAAATGCACAAACAGTAATTTCTCCGCATTGCAAGGTGCAATTCTGAAATTTTTTGCTTTTTCCTGCTCCTCTTAGCATGATAAAGAAGATTCAAAGAGAGTGAGATGTCAGCTCCTTTCATTCAGTCAGTAGCTTCAAACATTTCTGGTATATGAATAACATGATGTTTTTCAATGGCAAAAATCAATGAATATTATAAATGCACAAACAGTAATTTCTCCGCATTGCAAGGTGCAATTCTGAAATTTTTTGCTTTTTCCTGCTCCTCTTAGCATGATAAAGAAGATTCAAAGAGAGTGAGATGCCAGCTCCTTTCATTCAGTCAGTAGCTTCAATCATTTCTGGACGTTTTTCAATGGCAAAAATCAATGAATATTGTAAATGCACAAACAGTAATTTCTCCGCATTGCAAGGTGCAATTCTGAAATTTTTTGCTTTTTCCTGCTCCTCTTAGCATGATAAAGAAGATTCAAAGAGAGTGAGATGCCAGCTCCTTTCATTCAGTCAGTAGCTTCAATCATTTCTGGACGTTTTTCAATGGCAAAAATCAATGAATATTGTAAATGCACAAACAGTAATTTCTCCGCATTGCAAGGTGCAATTCTGAAATTTTTTGCTTTTTCCTGCTCCTCTTAGCATGATAAAGAAGATTCAAAGAGAGTGAGATGCCAACTCCTTTCATTCAGTCAGTAGCTTCAAACATTTCTGGTATATGAATAACATGATGTTTTTCAATGGCAAAAATCAATGAATATTGAAAATGCACAAACAGTAATTTCTCCGCATTGCAAGGTGCAATTCTGAAATTTTTTGCTTTTTCCTGCTCCTCTTAGCATGATAAAGAAGATTCAAAGAGAGTGAGATGCCAGCTCCTTTCATTCAGTCAGTAGCTTCAATCATTTCTGGACGTTTTTCAATGGCAAAAATCAATGAATATTGTAAATGCACAAACAGTAATTTCTCCGCATTGCAAGGTGCAATTCTGAAATTTTTTGCTTTTTCCTGCTCCTCTTAGCATGATAAAGAAGATTCAAAGAGAGTGAGATGCCAGCTCCTTTCATTCAGTCAGTACCTTCAATCATTTCTGGACGTTTTTCAATGGCAAAAATCAATGAATATTGTAAATGCACAAACAGTAATTTCTCCGCATTGCAAGGTGCAATTCTGAAATTTTTTGCTTTTTCCCGCTCCTCTTAGCATGATAAAGAAGATTCAAAGAGAGTGAGGTGCCAGCTCCTTTCATTCAGTCAGTAGCTTCAAACATTTCTGGTATATGAATAACATGTTTTTCAATGGCAAAAATCAATGAATATTGTAAATGCACAAACAGTAATTTCTCCGCATTGCAAGGTGCAATTCTGAAATTTTTTGCTTTTTCCTGCTCCTCTTAGCATGATAAAGAAGATTCAAAGAGAGTGAGATGCCAGCTCCTTTCATTCAATCAGTAGCTTCAATCATTTCTGGACGTTTTTCAATGGCAAAAATCAATGAATATTGTATATGCACAAACAGTAATTTCTCCGCATTGCAAGGTGCAATTCTGAAATTTTTTGCTTTTTCCTGCTCCTCTTAGCATGATAAAGAAGATTCAAAGAGAGTGAGATGCCAGCTCCTTTCATTCAGTCAGTAGCTTCAATCATTTCTGGACGTTTTTCAATGGCAAAAATCAATGAATATTGTAAATGCACAAACAGTAATTTCTCCGCATTGCAAGGTGCAATTCTGAAATTTTTTGCTTTTTCCTGCTCCTCTTAGCATGATAAAGAAGATTCAAAGAGAGTGAGATGCCAGCTCCTTTGATTCAGTCAGTAGCTTCAAACATTTCTGGTATATGAATAACATGATGTTTTTCAATGGCAAAAATCAATGAATATTGTAAATGCACAAACAGTAATTTCTCCGCATTGCAAGGTGCAAGTCTGAAATTTTTTGCTTTTTCCTGCTCCTCTTAGCATGATAAAGAAGATTCAAAGAGAGTGAGATGCCAGCTACTTTCATTCAGTCAGTAGCTTCAATCATTTCTGGACGTTTTTCAATGGTAAAAATCAATGAATATTGTAAATGCACAAACAGTAATTTCTCCACATTGCAAGGTGCAATTCTGAAATTTTTTGCTTTTTCCTGCTCCTCTTAGCATGATAAAGAAGATTCAAAGAGAGTGAGATGCCAGCTCCTTTCATTCAGTCAGTAGCTTCAAACATTTCTGGTATATGAATAACATGATGTTTTTCAATGGCAAAAATCAATGAATATTGTAAATGCACAAACAGTAATTTCTCCGCATTGCAAGGTGCAAGTCTGAAATTTTTTGCTTTTTCCTGCTCCTCTTAGCATGATAAAGAAGATTCAAAGAGAGTGAGATGCCAGCTACTTTCATTCAGTCAGTAGCTTCAATCATTTCTGGACGTTTTTCAATGGTAAAAATCAATGAATATTGTAAATGCACAAACAGTAATTTCTCCACATTGCAAGGTGCAATTCTGAAATTTTTTGCTTTTTCCTGCTCCTCTTAGCATGATAAAGAAGATTCAAAGAGAGTGAGATGCCAGCTCCTTTCATTCAGTCAGTAGCTTCAAACATTTCTGGTATATGAATAACATGATGTTTTTCAATGGCAAAAATCAATGAATATTGTAAATGCACAAACAGTAATTTCTCCACATTGCAAGGTGCAATTCTGAAATTTTTTGCTTTTTCCTGCTCCTCTTAGCATGATAAAGAAGATTCAAAGAGAGTGAGATGCCAGCTCCTTTCATTCAGTCAGTAGCTTCAAACATTTCTGGTATATGAATAACATGATGTTTTTCAATGGCAAAAATCAATGAATATTGTAAATGCACAAACAGTAATTTCTCCGCATTGCAAGGTGCAATTCTGAAATTTTTTGCTTTTTCCTGCTCCTCTTAGCATGATAAAGAAGATTCAAAGAGAGTGAGATGCCAGATCCTTTCATTCAGTCAGTAGCTTCAATCATTTCTGGACGTTTTTCAATGGCAAAAATCAATGAATATTGTAAATGCACAAACAGTAATTTCTCCGCATTGCAAGGTGCAATTCTGAAATTTTTTGCTTTTTCCTGCTCCTCTTAGCATGATAAAGAAGATTCAAAGAGAGTGAGATGTCAGCTCCTTTCATTCAGTCAGTAGCTTCAAACATTTCTGGTATATGAATAACATGATGTTTTTCAATGGCAAAAATCAATGAATATTGTAAATGCACAAACAGTAATTTCTCCGCATTGCAAGGTGCAATTCTGAAATTTTTTGCTTTTTCCTGCTCCTCTTAGCATGATAAAGAAGATTCAAAGAGAGTGAGATGCCAGCTCCTTTCATTCAGTCAGTAGCTTCAATCATTTCTGGACGTTTTTCAATGGCAAAAATCAATGAATATTGTAAATGCACAAACAGTAATTTCTCCGCATTGCAAGGTGCAATTCTGAATTTTTTTGCTTTTTCCTGCTCCTCTTAGCATGATAAAGAAGATTCAAAGAGAGTGAGATGCCAGCTCCTTTCATTCAGTCAGTAGCTTCAATCATTTCTGGACGTTTTTCAATGGCAAAAATCAATGAATATTGTAAATGCACAAACAGTAATTTCTCCGCATTGCAAGGTGCAATTCTGAAATTTTTTGCTTTTTCCTGCTCCTCTTAGCATGATAAAGAAGATTCAAAGAGAGTGAGATGCCAGCTCCTTTGATTCAGTCAGTAGCTTCAAACATTTCTGGTATATGAATAACATGATGTTTTTCAATGGCAAAAATCAATGAATATTGTAAATGCACAAACAGTAATTTCTCCGCATTGCAAGGTGCAAGTCTGAAATTTTTTGCTTTTTCCTGCTCCTCTTAGCATGATAAAGAAGATTCAAAGAGAGTGAGATGCCAGCTACTTTCATTCAGTCAGTAGCTTCAATCATTTCTGGACGTTTTTCAATGGTAAAAATCAATGAATATTGTAAATGCACAAACAGTAATTTCTCCACATTGCAAGGTGCAATTCTGAAATTTTTTGCTTTTTCCTGCTCCTCTTAGCATGATAAAGAAGATTCAAAGAGAGTGAGATGCCAGCTCCTTTCATTCAGTCAGTAGCTTCAAACATTTCTGGTATATGAATAACATGATGTTTTTCAATGGCAAAAATCAATGAATATTGTAAATGCACAAACAGTAATTTCTCCGCATTGCAAGGTGCAAGTTTGAAATTTTTTGCTTTTTCCTGCTCCTCTTAGCATGATAAAGAAGATTCAAAGAGAGTGAGATGCCAGCTACTTTCATTCAGTCAGTAGCTTCAATCATTTCTGGACGTTTTTCAATGGTAAAAATCAATGAATATTGTAAATGCACAAACAGTAATTTCTCCACATTGCAAGGTGCAATTCTGAAATTTTTTGCTTTTTACTGCTCCTCTTAGCATGATAAAGAAGATTCAAAGAGAGTGAGATGCCAGCTCCTTTCATTCAGTCAGTAGCTTCAAACATTTCTGGTATATGAATAACATGATGTTTTTCAATGGCAAAAATCAATGAATATTGTAAATGCACAAACAGTAATTTCTCCACATTGCAAGGTGCAATTCTGAAATTTTTTGCTTTTTCCTGCTCCTCTTAGCATGATAAAGAAGATTCAAAGAGAGTGAGATGCCAGCTCCTTTCATTCAGTCAGTAGCTTCAAACATTTCTGGTATATGAATAACATGATGTTTTTCAATGGCAAAAATCAATGAATATTGTAAATGCACAAACAGTAATTTCTCCGCATTGCAAGGTGCAATTCTGAAATTTTTTGCTTTTTCCTGCTCCTCTTAGCATGATAAAGAAGATTCAAAGAGAGTGAGATGCCAGCTCCTTTCATTCAGTCAGTAGCTTCAATCATTTCTGGACGTTTTTCAATGGCAAAAATCAATGAATATTGTAAATGCACAAACAGTAATTTCTCCGCATTGCAAGGTGCAATTCTGAAATTTTTTGCTTTTTCCTGCTCCTCTTAGCATGATAAAGAAGATTCAAAGAGAGTGAGATGCCAACTCCTTTCATTCAGTCAGTAGCTTCAAACATTTCTGGTATATGAATAACATGATGTTTTTCAATGGCAAAAATCATTGAATATTGTAAATGCACAAACAGTAATTTCTCCGCATTGCAAGGTGCAATTCTGAAATTTTTTGCTTTTTCCTGCTCCTCTTAGCATGATAAAGAAGATTCAAAGAGAGTGAGATGCCAGCTCCTTTCATTCAGTCAGTAGCTTCAATCATTTCTGGACGTTTTTCAATGGCAAAAATCAATGAATATTGTAAATGCACAAACAGTAATTTCTCCGCATTGCAAGGTGCAATTCTGAAATTTTTTGCTTTTTCCTGCTCCTCTTAGCATGATAAAGAAGATTCAAAGAGAGTGAGATGCCAGCTCCTTTCATTCAGTCAGTACCTTCAATCATTTCTGGACGTTTTTCAATGGCAAAAATCAATGAATATTGTAAATGCACAAACAGTAATTTCTCCGCATTGCAAGGTGCAATTCTGAAATTTTTTGCTTTTTCCCGCTCCTCTTAGCATGATAAAGAAGATTCAAAGAGAGTGAGGTGCCAGCTCCTTTCATTCAGTCAGTAGCTTCAAACATTTCTGGTATATGAATAACATGTTTTTCAATGGCAAAAATCAATGAATATTGTAAATGCACAAACAGTAATTTCTCCGCATTGCAAGGTGCAATTCTGAAATTTTTTGCTTTTTCCTGCTCCTCTTAGCATGATAAAGAAGATTCAAAGAGAGTGAGATGCCAGCTCCTTTCATTCAATCAGTAGCTTCAATCATTTCTGGACGTTTTTCAATGGCAAAAATCAATGAATATTGTATATGCACAAACAGTAATTTCTCCGCATTGCAAGGTGCAATTCTGAAATTTTTTGCTTTTTCCTGCTCCTCTTAGCATGATAAAGAAGATTCAAAGAGAGTGAGATGCCAGCTCCTTTCATTCAGTCAGTAGCTTCAATCATTTCTGGACGTTTTTCAATGGCAAAAATCAATGAATATTGTAAATGCACAAACAGTAATTTCTCCGCATTGCAAGGTGCAATTCTGAAATTTTTTGCTTTTTCCTGCTCCTCTTAGCATTATAAAGAAGATTCAAAGAGAGTGAGATGCCAGCTCCTTTGATTCAGTCAGTAGCTTCAAACATTTCTGGTATATGAATAACATGATGTTTTTCAATGGCAAAAATCAATGAATATTGTAAATGCACAAACAGTAATTTCTCCGCATTGCAAGGTGCAAGTCTGAAATTTTTTGCTTTTTCCTGCTCCTCTTAGCATGATAAAGAAGATTCAAAGAGAGTGAGATGCCAGCTACTTTCATTCAGTCAGTAGCTTCAATCATTTCTGGACGTTTTTCAATGGTAAAAATCAATGAATATTGTAAATGCACAAACAGTAATTTCTCCACATTGCAAGGTGCAATTCTGAAATTTTTTGCTTTTTCCTGCTCCTCTTAGCATGATAAAGAAGATTCAAAGAGAGTGAGATGCCAGCTCCTTTCATTCAGTCAGTAGCTTCAAACATTTCTGGTATATGAATAACATGATGTTTTTCAATGGCAAAAATCAATGAATATTGTAAATGCACAAACAGTAATTTCTCCGCATTGCAAGGTGCAAGTCTGAAATTTTTTGCTTTTTCCTGCTCCTCTTAGCATGATAAAGAAGATTCAAAGAGAGTGAGATGCCAGCTACTTTCATTCAGTCAGTAGCTTCAATCATTTCTGGACGTTTTTCAATGGTAAAAATCAATGAATATTGTAAATGCACAAACAGTAATTTCTCCACATTGCAAGGTGCAATTCTGAAATTTTTTGCTTTTTCCTGCTCCTCTTAGCATGATAAAGAAGATTCAAAGAGAGTGAGATGCCAGCTCCTTTCATTCAGTCAGTAGCTTCAAACATTTCTGGTATATGAATAACATGATGTTTTTCAATGGCAAAAATCAATGAATATTGTAAATGCACAAACAGTAATTTCTCCGCATTGCAAGGTGCAAGTTTGAAATTTTTTGCTTTTTCCTGCTCCTCTTAGCATGATAAAGAAGATTCAAAGAGAGTGAGATGCCAGCTACTTTCATTCAGTCAGTAGCTTCAATCATTTCTGGACGTTTTTCAATGGTAAAAATCAATGAATATTGTAAATGCACAAACAGTAATTTCTCCACATTGCAAGGTGCAATTCTGAAATTTTTTGCTTTTTACTGCTCCTCTTAGCATGATAAAGAAGATTCAAAGAGAGTGAGATGCCAGCTCCTTTCATTCAGTCAGTAGCTTCAAACATTTCTGGTATATGAATAACATGATGTTTTTCAATGGCAAAAATCAATGAATATTGTAAATGCACAAACAGTAATTTCTCCACATTGCAAGGTGCAATTCTGAAATTTTTTGCTTTTTCCTGCTCCTCTTAGCATGATAAAGAAGATTCAAAGAGAGTGAGATGCCAGCTCCTTTCATTCAGTCAGTAGCTTCAAACATTTCTGGTATATGAATAACATGATGTTTTTCAATGGCAAAAATCAATGAATATTGTAAATGCACAAACAGTAATTTCTCCGCATTGCAAGGTGCAATTCTGAAATTTTTTGCTTTTTCCTGCTCCTCTTAGCATGATAAAGAAGATTCAAAGAGAGTGAGATGCCAGCTCCTTTCATTCAGTCAGTAGCTTCAATCATTTCTGGACGTTTTTCAATGGCAAAAATCAATGAATATTGTAAATGCACAAACAGTAATTTCTCCGCATTGCAAGGTGCAATTCTGAAATTTTTTGCTTTTTCCTGCTCCTCTTAGCATGATAAAGAAGATTGAAAGAGAGTGAGATGCCAACTCCTTTCATTCAGTCAGTAGCTTCAAACATTTCTGGTATATGAATAACATGATGTTTTTCAATGGCAAAAATCATTGAATATTGTAAATGCACAAACAGTAATTTCTCCGCATTGCAAGGTGCAATTCTGAAATTTTTTGCTTTTTCCTGCTCCTCTTAGCATGATAAAGAAGATTCAAAGAGAGTGAGATGCCAGCTCCTTTCATTCAGTCAGTAGCTTCAATCATTTCTGGACGTTTTTCAATGGCAAAAATCAATGAATATTGTAAATGCACAAACAGTAATTTCTCCGCATTGCAAGGTGCAATTCTGAAATTTTTTGCTTTTTCCTGCTCCTCTTAGCATGATAAAGAAGATTCAAAGAGAGTGAGATGCCAGCTCCTTTCATTCAGTCAGTACCTTCAATCATTTCTGGACGTTTTTCAATGGCAAAAATCAATGAATATTGTAAATGCACAAACAGTAATTTCTCCGCATTGCAAGGTGCAATTCTGAAATTTTTTGCTTTTTCCCGCTCCTCTTAGCATGATAAAGAAGATTCAAAGAGAGTGAGGTGCCAGCTCCTTTCATTCAGTCAGTAGCTTCAAACATTTCTGGTATATGAATAACATGTTTTTCAATGGCAAAAATCAATGAATATTGTAAATGCACAAACAGTAATTTCTCCGCATTGCAAGGTGCAATTCTGAAATTTTTTGCTTTTTCCTGCTCCTCTTAGCATGATAAAGAAGATTCAAAGAGAGTGAGATGCCAGCTCCTTTCATTCAATCAGTAGCTTCAATCATTTCTGGACGTTTTTCAATGGCAAAAATCAATGAATATTGTATATGCACAAACAGTAATTTCTCCGCATTGCAAGGTGCAATTCTGAAATTTTTTGCTTTTTCCTGCTCCTCTTAGCATGATAAAGAAGATTCAAAGAGAGTGAGATGCCAGCTCCTTTCATTCAGTCAGTAGCTTCAATCATTTCTGGACGTTTTTCAATGGCAAAAATCAATGAATATTGTAAATGCACAAACAGTAATTTCTCCGCATTGCAAGGTGCAATTCTGAAATTTTTTGCTTTTTCCTGCTCCTCTTAGCATTATAAAGAAGATTCAAAGAGAGTGAGATGCCAGCTCCTTTGATTCAGTCAGTAGCTTCAAACATTTCTGGTATATGAATAACATGATGTTTTTCAATGGCAAAAATCAATGAATATTGTAAATGCACAAACAGTAATTTCTCCGCATTGCAAGGTGCAAGTCTGAAATTTTTTGCTTTTTCCTGCTCCTCTTAGCATGATAAAGAAGATTCAAAGAGAGTGAGATGCCAGCTACTTTCATTCAGTCAGTAGCTTCAATCATTTCTGGACGTTTTTCAATGGTAAAAATCAATGAATATTGTAAATGCACAAACAGTAATTTCTCCACATTGCAAGGTGCAATTCTGAAATTTTTTGCTTTTTCCTGCTCCTCTTAGCATGATAAAGAAGATTCAAAGAGAGTGAGATGCCAGCTCCTTTCATTCAGTCAGTAGCTTCAAACATTTCTGGTATATGAATAACATGATGTTTTTCAATGGCAAAAATCAATGAATATTGTAAATGCACAAACAGTAATTTCTCCGCATTGCAAGGTGCAAGTCTGAAATTTTTTGCTTTTTCCTGCTCCTCTTAGCATGATAAAGAAGATTCAAAGAGAGTGAGATGCCAGCTACTTTCATTCAGTCAGTAGCTTCAATCATTTCTGGACGTTTTTCAATGGTAAAAATCAATGAATATTGTAAATGCACAAACAGTAATTTCTCCACATTGCAAGGTGCAATTCTGAAATTTTTTGCTTTTTCCTGCTCCTCTTAGCATGATAAAGAAGATTCAAAGAGAGTGAGATGCCAGCTCCTTTCATTCAGTCAGTACCTTCAATCATTTCTGGACGTTTTTCAATGGCAAAAATCAATGAATATTGTAAATGCACAAACAGTAATTTCTCCGCATTGCAAGGTGCAATTCTGAAATTTTTTGCTTTTTCCCGCTCCTCTTAGCATGATAAAGAAGATTCAAAGAGAGTGAGGTGCCAGCTCCTTTCATTCAGTCAGTAGCTTCAAACATTTCTGGTATATGAATAACATGTTTTTCAATGGCAAAAATCAATGAATATTGTAAATGCACAAACAGTAATTTCTCCGCATTGCAAGGTGCAATTCTGAAATTTTTTGCTTTTTCCTGCTCCTCTTAGCATGATAAAGAAGATTCAAAGAGAGTGAGATGCCAGCTCCTTTCATTCAATCAGTAGCTTCAATCATTTCTGGACGTTTTTCAATGGCAAAAATCAATGAATATTGTATATGCACAAACAGTAATTTCTCCGCATTGCAAGGTGCAATTCTGAAATTTTTTGCTTTTTCCTGCTCCTCTTAGCATGATAAAGAAGATTCAAAGAGAGTGAGATGCCAGCTCCTTTCATTCAGTCAGTAGCTTCAATCATTTCTGGACGTTTTTCAATGGCAAAAATCAATGAATATTGTAAATGCACAAACAGTAATTTCTCCGCATTGCAAGGTGCAATTCTGAAATTTTTTGCTTTTTCCTGCTCCTCTTAGCATTATAAAGAAGATTCAAAGAGAGTGAGATGCCAGCTCCTTTGATTCAGTCAGTAGCTTCAAACATTTCTGGTATATGAATAACATGATGTTTTTCAATGGCAAAAATCAATGAATATTGTAAATGCACAAACAGTAATTTCTCCGCATTGCAAGGTGCAAGTCTGAAATTTTTTGCTTTTTCCTGCTCCTCTTAGCATGATAAAGAAGATTCAAAGAGAGTGAGATGCCAGCTACTTTCATTCAGTCAGTAGCTTCAATCATTTCTGGACGTTTTTCAATGGTAAAAATCAATGAATATTGTAAATGCACAAACAGTAATTTCTCCACATTGCAAGGTGCAATTCTGAAATTTTTTGCTTTTTCCTGCTCCTCTTAGCATGATAAAGAAGATTCAAAGAGAGTGAGATGCCAGCTCCTTTCATTCAGTCAGTAGCTTCAAACATTTCTGGTATATGAATAACATGATGTTTTTCAATGGCAAAAATCAATGAATATTGTAAATGCACAAACAGTAATTTCTCCGCATTGCAAGGTGCAAGTCTGAAATTTTTTGCTTTTTCCTGCTCCTCTTAGCATGATAAAGAAGATTCAAAGAGAGTGAGATGCCAGCTACTTTCATTCAGTCAGTAGCTTCAATCATTTCTGGACGTTTTTCAATAGTAAAAATCAATGAATATTGTAAATGCACAAACAGTAATTTCTCCACATTGCAAGGTGCAATTCTGAAATTTTTTGCTTTTTCCTGCTCCTCTTAGCATGATAAAGAAGATTCAAAGAGAGTGAGATGCCAGCTCCTTTCATTCAGTCAGTAGCTTCAAACATTTCTGGTATATGAATAACATGATGTTTTTCAATGGCAAAAATCAATGAATATTGTAAATGCACAAACAGTAATTTCTCCACATTGCAAGGTGCAATTCTGAAATTTTTTGCTTTTTCCTGCTCCTCTTAGCATGATAAAGAAGATTCAAAGAGAGTGAGATGCCAGCTCCTTTCATTCAGTCAGTAGCTTCAAACATTTCTGGTATATGAATAACATGATGTTTTTCAATGGCAAAAATCAATGAATATTGTAAATGCACAAACAGTAATTTCTCCGCATTGCAAGGTGCAATTCTGAAATTTTTTGCTTTTTCCTGCTCCTCTTAGCATGATAAAGAAGATTCAAAGAGAGTGAGATGCCAGCTCCTTTCATTCAGTCAGTAGCTTCAATCATTTCTGGACGTTTTTCAATGGCAAAAATCAATGAATATTGTAAATGCATAAACAGTAATTTCTCCGCATTGCAAGGTGCAATTCTGAAATTTTTTGCTTTTTCCTGCTCCTCTTAGCATGATAAAGAAGATTCAAAGAGAGTGAGATGTCAGCTCCTTTCATTCAGTCAGTAGCTTCAAACATTTCTGGTATATGAATAACATGATGTTTTTCAATGGCAAAAATCAATGAATATTGTAAATGCACAAACAGTAATTTCTCCGCATTGCAAGGTGCAATTCTGAAATTTTTTGCTTTTTCCTGTTCCTCTTAGCATGATAAAGAAGATTCAAAGAGAGTGAGATGCCAGCTCCTTTCATTCAGTCAGTAGCTTCAATCATTTCTGGACGTTTTTCAATGGCAAAAATCAATGAATATTGTAAATGCACAAACAGTAATTTCTCCGCATTGCAAGGTGCAATTCTGAAATTTTTTGCTTTTTCCTGCTCCTCTTAGCATGATAAAGAAGATTCAAAGAGAGTGAGATGCCAGCTCCTTTCGTTCAGTCAGTAGCTTCAATCATTTCTGGACGTTTTTCAATGGCAAAAATCATTGAATATTATAAATGCACAAACAGTAATTTCTCCGCATTGCAAGGTGCAATTCTGAAATTTTTTACTTTTTCCTGCTCCTCTTAGCATGATAAAGAAGATTCAAAGAGAGTGAGATGCCAGCTCCTTTCATTCAGTCAGTAGCTTAAATCATTTCTAGTATATGAATAACATGATGTTTTTCAATGGCAAAAATCAATGAATATTGTAAATGCACAAACAGTAATTTCTCCGCATTGCAAGGTGCAATTCTGAAATTTTTTGCTTTTTCCTGCTCCTCTTAGCATGATAAAGAAGATTCAAAGAGAGTGAGATGCCAGCTCCTTTCATTCAGTCAGTAGCTTCAATCATTTCTGGACGTTTTTCAATGGCAAAAATCAATGAATATTGTAAATGCACAAACAGTAATTTCTCCGCATTGCAAGGTGCAATTCTGAAATTTTTTGCTTTTTCCTGCTCCTCTTAGCATGATAAACAAGATTCAAAGAGAGTGAGATGCCAGCTCCTTTCATTCAGTCAGTAGCTTCAATCATTTCTGGACGTTTTTCAATGGCAAAAATCAATGAATATTGTAAATGCACAAACAGTAATTTCTCCGCATTGCAAGGTGCAATTCTGAAATTTTTTGCTTTTTCCTGCTCCTCTTAGCATGATAAAGAAGATTCAAAGAGAGTGAGATGCCAGCTCCTTTCATTCAGTCAGTAGCTTCAAACATTTCTGGTATATGAATAACATGATGTTTTTCAATGGCAAAAATCAATGAATATTGTAAATGCACAAACAGTAATTTCTCCGCATTGCAAGGTGCAAGTCTGAAATTTTTTGCTTTTTCCTGCTCCTCTTAGCATGATAAAGAAGATTCAAAGAGAGTGAGATGCCAGCTCCTTTCATTCAGTCAGTAGCTTCAATCATTTCTGGATGTTTTTCAATGGCAAAAATCAATGAATATTGTAAATGCACAAACTGTAATTTCTCCGTATTGCAAGGTGCAATTCTGAAATTTTTTGCTTTTTCCTGCTCCTCTTAGCATGATAAAGAAGATTCAAAGAGAGTGAGGTGCCAGCTCCTTTCATTCAGTCAGTAGCTTCAAACATTTCTGGTATATGAATAACATGTTTTTCAATGGCAAAAATCAATGAATATTGTAAATGCACAAACAGTAATTTCTCCGCATTGCAAGGTGCAATTCTGAAATTTTTTGATTTTTCCTGCTCCTCTTAGCATGATAAAGAAGATTCAAAGAGAGTGAGATGCCAGCTCCTTTCATTCAGTCAGTAGCTTCAATCATTTCTGGACGTTTTTCAATGGCAAAAATCAATGAATATTGTAAATGCACAAACAGTAATTTCTCCGCATTGCAAGGTGCAATTCTGAAATTTTTTGCTTTTTCCTGCTCCTCTTAGCATGATAAAGAAGATTCAAAGAGAGTGAGATGCCAGCTCCTTTCATTCAGTCAGTAGCTTCAAACATTTCTGATATATGAATAACATGATGTTTTTCAATGGCAAAAATCAATGAATATTGTAAATGCACAAACAGTAATTTCTCCGCATTGCAAGGTGCAATTCTGAAATTTTTTGCTTTTTCCTGCTCCTCTTAGCATGATAAAGAAGATTCAAAGAGAGTGAGATGCCAGCTCCTTTCATTCAGTCAGTAGCTTCAAACATTTCTGGTATATGAATAACATGATGTTTTTCAATGGCAAAAATCAATGAATATTGTAAATGCACAAACAGTAATTTTTCCGCATTGCAAGGTGCAAGTCTGAAATTTTTTGCTTTTTCCTGCTCCTCTTAGCATGATAAAGAAGATTCAAAGAGAGTGAGATGCCAGCTACTTTCATTCAGTCAGTAGCTTCAATCATTTCTGGACGTTTTTCAATGGTAAAAATCAATGAATATTGTAAATGCACAAACAGTAATTTCTCCACATTGCAAGGTGCAATTCTGAAATTTTTTGCTTTTTCCTGCTCCTCTTAGCATGATAAAGAAGATTCAAAGAGAGTGAGATGCCAGCTCCTTTCATTCAGTCAGTAGCTTCAAACATTTCTGGTATATGAATAACATGATGTTTTTCAATGGCAAAAATCAATGAATATTGTAAATGCACAAACAGTAATTTCTCCGCATTGCAAGGTGCAATTCTGAAATTTTTTGCTTTTTCCTGCTCCTCTTAGCATGATAAAGAAGATTCAAAGAGAGTGAGATGCCAGCTCCTTTCATTCAGTCAGTAGCTTCAATCATTTCTGGATGTTTTTCAATGGCAAAAATCAATGAATATTGTAAATGCACAAACTGTAATTTCTCCGCATTGCAAGGTGCAATTCTGAAATTTTTTGCTTTTTCCTGCTCCTCTTAGCATGATAAAGAAGATTCAAAGAGAGTGAGATGCCAGCTCCTTTCATTCAGTCAGTAGCTTCAATCATTTCTGGACGTTTTTCAGTGGCAAAAATCAATGAATATTGTAAATGCACAAACAGTAATTTCTCCACATTGCAAGGTGCAATTCTGAAATTTTTTGCTTTTTCCTGCTCCTCTTAGCATGATAAAGAAGATTCAAAGAGAGTGAGATGCCAGCTCCTTTCATTCAGTCAGTACCTTCAATCATTTCTGGACGTTTTTCAATGGCAAAAATCAATGAATATTGTAAATGCACAAACAGTAATTTCTCCGCATTGCAAGGTGCAAGTCTGAAATTTTTTGCTTTTTCCTGCTCCTCTTAGCATGATAAAGAAGATTCAAAGAGAGTGAGATGCCAGCTACTTTCATTCAGTCAGTAGCTTCAATCATTTCTGGACGTTTTTCAATGGTAAAAATCAATGAATATTGTAAATGCACAAACAGTAATTTCTCCACATTGCAAGGTGCAATTCTGAAATTTTTTGCTTTTTCCTGCTCCTCTTAGCATGATAAAGAAGATTCAAAGAGAGTGAGATGCCAGCTCCTTTCATTCAGTCAGTAGCTTCAAACATTTCTGGTATATGAATAACATGATGTTTTTCAATGGCAAAAATCAATGAATATTGTAAATGCACAAACAGTAATTTCTCCGCATTGCAAGGTGCAATTCTGAAATTTTTTGCTTTTTCCTGCTCCTCTTAGCATGATAAAGAAGATTCAAAGAGAGTGAGATGCCAGCTCCTTTCATTCAGTCAGTAGCTTCAATCATTTCTGGATGTTTTTCAATGGCAAAAATCAATGAATATTGTAAATGCACAAACTGTAATTTCTCCGCATTGCAAGGTGCAATTCTGAAATTTTTTGCTTTTTCCTGCTCCTCTTAGCATGATAAAGAAGATTCAAAGAGAGTGAGATGCCAGCTCCTTTCATTCAGTCAGTAGCTTCAATCATTTCTGGACGTTTTTCAATGGCAAAAATCAATGAATATTGTAAATGCACAAACAGTAATTTCTCCGCATTGCAAGGTGCAATTCTGAAATTTTTTGCTTTTTCCTGCTCCTCTTAGCATGATAAAGAAGATTCAAAGAGAGTGAGATGCCAGCTCCTTTCATTCAGTCAGTAGCTTCAATCATTTCTGGACGTTTTTCAATGGCAAAAATCAATGAATATTGTAAATGCACAAACAGTAATTTCTCCGCATTGCAAGGTGCAATTCTGAAATTTTTTGCTTTTTCCCGCTCCTCTTAGCATGATAAAGAAGATTCAAAGAGAGTGAGGTGCCAGCTCCTTTCATTCAGTCAGTAGCTTCAAACATTTCTGGTATATGAATAACATGTTTTTCAATGGCAAAAATCAATGAATATTGTAAATGCACAAACAGTAATTTCTCCGCATTGCAAGGTGCAATTCTGAAATTTTTTGATTTTTCCTGCTCCTCTTAGCATGATAAAGAAGATTCAAAGAGAGTGAGATGCCAGCTCCTTTCATTCAGTCAGTAGCTACAATCATTTCTGGACGTTTTTCAATGGCAAAAATCAATGAATATTGTAAAAGCACAAACAGTAATTTCTCCGCATTGCAAGGTGCAATTCTGAAATTTTTTGCTTTTTCCTGCTCCTCTTAGCATGATAAAGAAGATTCAAAGAGAGTGAGATGCCAGCTCCTTTCATTCAGTCAGTAGCTTCAAACATTTCTGGTATATGAATAACATGATGTTTTTCAATGGCAAAAATCAATGAATATTGTAAATGCACAAACAGTAATTTCTCCGCATTGCAAGGTGCAATTCTGAAATTTTTTGCTTTTTCCTGCTCCTCTTAGCATGATAAAGAAGATTCAAAGAGAGTGAGATGCCAGCTCCTTTCATTCAGTCAGTAGCTTCAAACATTTCTGGTATATGAATAACATGATGTTTTTCAATGGCAAAAATCAATGAATATTGTAAATGCACAAACAGTAATTTCTCCGCATTGCAAGGTGCAAGTCTGAAATTTTTTGCTTTTTCCTGCTCCTCTTAGCATGAGAAAGAAGATTCAAAGAGAGTGAGATGCCAGCTACTTTCATTCAGTCAGTAGCTTCAATCATTTCTGGACGTTTTTCAATGGTAAAAATCAATGAATATTGTAAATGCACAAACAGTAATTTCTCCACATTGCAAGGTGCAATTCTGAAATTTTTTGCTTTTTCCTGCTCCTCTTAGCATGATAAAGAAGATTCAAAGAGAGTGAGATGCCAGCTCCTTTCATTCAGTCAGTAGCTTCAAACATTTCTGGTATATGAATAACATGATGTTTTTCAATGGCAAAAATCAATGAATATTGTAAATGCACAAACAGTAATTTCTCCGCATTGCAAGGTGCAATTCTGAAATTTTTTGCTTTTTCCTGCTCCTCTTAGCATGATAAAGAAGATTCAAAGAGAGTGAGATGCCAGCTCCTTTCATTCAGTCAGTAGCTTCAATCATTTCTGGATGTTTTTCAATGGCAAAAATCAATGAATATTGTAAATGCACAAACTGTAATTTCTCCGCATTGCAAGGTGCAATTCTGAAATTTTTTGCTTTTTCCTGCTCCTCTTAGCATGATAAAGAAGATTCAAAGAGAGTGAGATGCCAGCTCCTTTCATTCAGTCAGTAGCTTCAATCATTTCTGGACGTTTTTCAGTGGCAAAAATCAATGAATATTGTAAATGCACAAACAGTAATTTCTCCGCATTGCAAGGTGCAATTCTGAAATTTTTTGCTTTTTCCTGCTCCTCTTAGCATGATAAAGAAGATTCAAAGAGAGTGAGATGCCAGCTCCTTTCATTCAGTCAGTACCTTCAATCATTTCTGGACGTTTTTCAATGGCAAAAATCAATGAATATTGTAAATGCACAAACAGTAATTTCTCCGCATTGCAAGGTGCAATTCTGAAATTTTTTGCTTTTTCCCGCTCCTCTTAGCATGATAAAGAAGATTCAAAGAGAGTGAGGTGCCAGCTCCTTTCATTCAGTCAGTAGCTTCAAACATTTCTGGTATATGAATAACATGTTTTTCAATGGCAAAAATCAATGAATATTGTAAATGCACAAACAGTAATTTCTCCGCATTGCAAGGTGCAATTCTGAAATTTTTTGATTTTTCCTGCTCCTCTTAGCATGATAAAGAAGATTCAAAGAGAGTGAGATGCCAGCTCCTTTCATTCAGTCAGTAGCTTCAATCATTTCTGGACGTTTTTCAATGGCAAAAATCAATGAATATTGTAAATGCACAAACAGTAATTTCTCCGCATTGCAAGGTGCAATTCTGAAATTTTTTGCTTTTTCCTGCTCCTCTTAGCATGATAAAGAAGATTCCAAGAGAGTGAGATGCCAGCTCCTTTCATTCAGTCAGTAGCTTCAATCATTTCTGGACGTTTTTCAATGGCAAAAATCAATGAATATTGTAAATGCACAAACAGTAATTTCTCCGCATTGCAAGGTGCAATTCTGAAATTTTTTGCTTTTTCCTGCTCCTCTTAGCATGATAAAGAAGATTCAAAGAGAGTGAGATGCCAGCTCCTTTCATTCAGTCAGTAGCTTCAAACATTTCTGGTATATGAATAACATGATGTTTTTCAATGGCAAAAATCAATGAATATTGTAAATGCACAAACAGTAATTTCTCCGCATTGCAAGGTGCAAGTCTGAAATTTTTTGCTTTTTCCTGCTCCTCTTAGCATGATAAAGAAGATTCAAAGAGAGTGAGATGCCAGTTACTTTCATTCAGTCAGTAGCTTCAATCATTTCTGGACGTTTTTCAATGGTAAAAATCAATGAATATTGTAAATGCACAAACAGTAATTTCTCCACATTGCAAGGTGCAATTCTGAAATTTTTTGCTTTTTCCTGCTCCTCTTAGCATGATAAAGAAGATTCAAAGAGAGTGAGATGCCAGCTCCTTTCATTCAGTCAGTAGCTTCAAACATTTCTGGTATATGAATAACATGATGTTTTTCAATGGCAAAAATCAATGAATATTGTAAATGCACAAACAGTAATTTCTCCGCATTGCAAGGTGCAATTCTGAAATTTTTTGCTTTTTCCTGCTCCTCTTAGCATGATAAAGAAGATTCAAAGAGAGTGAGATGCCAGCTCCTTTCATTCAGTCAGTAGCTTCAAACATTTCTGGTATATGAATAACATGATGTTTTTCAATGGCAAAAATCAATGAATATTGTAAATGCACAAACAGTAATTTCTCCGCATTGCAAGGTGCAATTCTGAAATTTTTTGCTTTTTCCTGCTCCTCTTAGCATGATAAAGAAGATTCAAAGAGAGTGAGATGCCAGCTCCTTTCATTCAGTCAGTAGCTTCAATCATTTCTGGATGTTTTTCAATGGCAAAAATCAATGAATATTGTAAATGCACAAACAGTAATTTCTCCGCATTGCAAGGTGCAATTCTGAAATTTTTTGCTTTTTCCTGCTCCTCTTAGCATGATAAAGAAGATTCAAAGAGAGTGAGATGCCAGCTCCTTTCATTCAGTCAGTACCTTCAATCATTTCTGGACGTTTTTCAATGGCAAAAATCAATGAATATTGTAAATGCACAAACAGTAATTTCTCCGCATTGCAAGGTGCAAGTCTGAAATTTTTTGCTTTTTCCTGCTCCTCTTAGCATGATAAAGAAGATTCAAAGAGAGTGAGATGCCAGCTACTTTCATTCAGTCAGTAGCTTCAATCATTTCTGGACGTTTTTCAATGGTAAAAATCAATGAATATTGTAAATGCACAAACAGTAATTTCTCCACATTGCAAGGTGCAATTCTGAAATTTTTTGCTTTTTCCTGCTCCTCTTAGCATGATAAAGAAGATTCAAAGAGAGTGAGATGCCAGCTCCTTTCATTCAGTCAGTAGCTTCAAACATTTCTGGTATATGAATAACATGATGTTTTTCAATGGCAAAAATCAATGAATATTGTAAATGCACAAACAGTAATTTCTCCGCATTGCAAGGTGCAATTCTGAAATTTTTTGCTTTTTCCTGCTCCTCTTAGCATGATAAAGAAGATTCAAAGAGAGTGAGATGCCAGCTCCTTTCATTCAGTCAGTAGCTTCAATCATTTCTGGATGTTTTTCAATGGCAAAAATCAATGAATATTGTAAATGCACAAACTGTAATTTCTCCGCATTGCAAGGTGCAATTCTGAAATTTTTTGCTTTTTCCTGCTCCTCTTCGCATGATAAAGAAGATTCAAAGAGAGTGAGATGCCAGCTCCTTTCATTCAGTCAGTAGCTTCAATCATTTCTGGACGTTTTTCAATGGCAAAAATCAATGAATATTGTAAATGCACAAACAGTAATTTCTCCGCATTGCAAGGTGCAATTCTGAAATTTTTTGCTTTTTCCTGCTCCTCTTAGCATGATAAAGAAGATTCAAAGAGAGTGAGATGCCAGCTCCTTTCATTCAGTCAGTAGCTTCAATCATTTCTGGACGTTTTTCAATGGCAAAAATCAATGAATATTGTAAATGCACAAACAGTAATTTCTCCGCATTGCAAGGTGCAATTCTGAAATTTTTTGCTTTTTCCCGCTCCTCTTAGCATGATAAAGAAGATTCAAAGAGAGTGAGGTGCCAGCTCCTTTCATTCAGTCAGTAGCTTCAAACATTTCTGGTATATGAATAACATGTTTTTCAATGGCAAAAATCAATGAATATTGTAAATGCACAAACAGTAATTTCTCCGCATTGCAAGGTGCAATTCTGAAATTTTTTGATTTTTCCTGCTCCTCTTAGCATGATAAAGAAGATTCAAAGAGAGTGAGATGCCAGCTCCTTTCATTCAGTCAGTAGCTACAATCATTTCTGGACGTTTTTCAATGGCAAAAATCAATGAATATTGTAAAAGCACAAACAGTAATTTCTCCGCATTGCAAGGTGCAATTCTGAAATTTTTTGCTTTTTCCTGCTCCTCTTAGCATGATAAAGAAGATTCAAAGAGAGTGAGATGCCAGCTCCTTTCATTCAGTCAGTAGCTTCAAACATTTCTGGTATATGAATAACATGATGTTTTTCAATGGCAAAAATCAATGAATATTGTAAATGCACAAACAGTAATTTCTCCGCATTGCAAGGTGCAATTCTGAAATTTTTTGCTTTTTCCTGCTCCTCTTAGCATGATAAAGAAGATTCAAAGAGAGTGAGATGCCAGCTCCTTTCATTCAGTCAGTAGCTTCAAACATTTCTGGTATATGAATAACATGATGTTTTTCAATGGCAAAAATCAATGAATATTGTAAATGCACAAACAGTAATTTCTCCGCATTGCAAGGTGCAAGTCTGAAATTTTTTGCTTTTTCCTGCTCCTCTTAGCATGATAAAGAAGATTCAAAGAGAGTGAGATGCCAGCTACTTTCATTCAGTCAGTAGCTTCAATCATTTCTGGACGTTTTTCAATGGTAAAAATCAATGAATATTGTAAATGCACAAACAGTAATTTCTCCACATTGCAAGGTGCAATTCTGAAATTTTTTGCTTTTTCCTGCTCCTCTTAGCATGATAAAGAAGATTCAAAGAGAGTGAGATGCCAGCTCCTTTCATTCAGTCAGTAGCTTCAAACATTTCTGGTATATGAATAACATGATGTTTTTCAATGGCAAAAATCAATGAATATTGTAAATGCACAAACAGTAATTTCTCCGCATTGCAAGGTGCAATTCTGAAATTTTTTGCTTTTTCCTGCTCCTCTTAGCATGATAAAGAAGATTCAAAGAGAGTGAGATGCCAGCTCCTTTCATTCAGTCAGTAGCTTCAATCATTTCTGGATGTTTTTCAATGGCAAAAATCAATGAATATTGTAAATGCACAAACTGTAATTTCTCCGCATTGCAAGGTGCAATTCTGAAATTTTTTGCTTTTTCCTGCTCCTCTTAGCATGATAAAGAAGATTCAAAGAGAGTGAGATGCCAGCTCCTTTCATTCAGTCAGTAGCTTCAATCATTTCTGGACGTTTTTCAGTGGCAAAAATCAATGAATATTGTAAATGCACAAACAGTAATTTCTCCGCATTGCAAGGTGCAATTCTGAAATTTTTTGCTTTTTCCTGCTCCTCTTAGCATGATAAAGAAGATTCAAAGATAGTGAGATGCCAGCTCCTTTCATTCAGTCAGTACCTTCAATCATTTCTGGACGTTTTTCAATGGCAAAAATCAATGAATATTGTAAATGCACAAACAGTAATTTCTCCGCATTGCAAGGTGCAATTCTGAAATTTTTTGCTTTTTCCCGCTCCTCTTAGCATGATAAAGAAGATTCAAAGAGAGTGAGGTGCCAGCTCCTTTCATTCAGTCAGTAGCTTCAAACATTTCTGGTATATGAATAACATGTTTTTCAATGGCAAAAATCAATGAATATTGTAAATGCACAAACAGTAATTTCTCCGCATTGCAAGGTGCAATTCTGAAATTTTTTGATTTTTCCTGCTCCTCTTAGCATGATAAAGAAGATTCAAAGAGAGTGAGATGCCAGCTCCTTTCATTCAGTCAGTAGCTTCAATCATTTCTGGACGTTTTTCAATGGCAAAAATCAATGAATATTGTAAATGCACAAACAGTAATTTCTCCGCATTGCAAGGTGCAATTCTGAAATTTTTTGCTTTTTCCTGCTCCTCTTAGCATGATAAAGAAGATTCCAAGAGAGTGAGATGCCAGCTCCTTTCATTCAGTCAGTAGCTTCAATCATTTCTGGACGTTTTTCAATGGCAAAAATCAATGAATATTGTAAATGCACAAACAGTAATTTCTCCGCATTGCAAGGTGCAATTCTGAAATTTTTTGCTTTTTCCTGCTCCTCTTAGCATGATAAAGAAGATTCAAAGAGAGTGAGATGCCAGCTCCTTTCATTCAGTCAGTAGCTTCAAACATTTCTGGTATATGAATAACATGATGTTTTTCAATGGCAAAAATCAATGAATATTGTAAATGCACAAACAGTAATTTCTCCGCATTGCAAGGTGCAAGTCTGAAATTTTTTGCTTTTTCCTGCTCCTCTTAGCATGATAAAGAAGATTCAAAGAGAGTGAGATGCCAGTTACTTTCATTCAGTCAGTAGCTTCAATCATTTCTGGACGTTTTTCAATGGTAAAAATCAATGAATATTGTAAATGCACAAACAGTAATTTCTCCACATTGCAAGGTGCAATTCTGAAATTTTTTGCTTTTTCCTGCTCCTCTTAGCATGATAAAGAAGATTCAAAGAGAGTGAGATGCCAGCTCCTTTCATTCAGTCAGTAGCTTCAAACATTTCTGGTATATGAATAACATGATGTTTTTCAATGGCAAAAATCAATGAATATTGTAAATGCACAAACAGTAATTTCTCCGCATTGCAAGGTGCAATTCTGAAATTTTTTGCTTTTTCCTGCTCCTCTTAGCATGATAAAGAAGATTCAAAGAGAGTGAGATGCCAGCTCCTTTCATTCAGTCAGTAGCTTCAAACATTTCTGGTATATGAATAACATGATGTTTTTCAATGGCAAAAATCAATGAATATTGTAAATGCACAAACAGTAATTTCTCCGCATTGCAAGGTGCAATTCTGAAATTTTTTGCTTTTTCCTGCTCCTCTTAGCATGATAAAGAAGATTCAAAGAGAGTGAGATGCCAGCTCCTTTCATTCAGTCAGTAGCTTCAATCATTTCTGGATGTTTTTCAATGGCAAAAATCAATGAATATTGTAAATGCACAAACAGTAATTTCTCCGCATTGCAAGGTGCAATTCTGAAATTTTTTGCTTTTTCCTGCTCCTCTTAGCATGATAAAGAAGATTCAAAGAGAGTGAGATGTCAGCTCCTTTCATTCAGTCAGTAGCTTCAAACATTTCTGGTATATGAATAACATGATGTTTTTCAATGGCAAAAATCAATGAATATTGTAAATGCACAAACAGTAATTTCTCCGCATTGCAAGGTGCAATTCTGAAATTTTTTGCTTTTTCCTGCTCCTCTTAGCATGATAAAGAAGATTCAAAGAGAGTGAGATGCCAGCTCCTTTCATTCAGTCAGTAGCTTCAATCATTTCTGGATGTTTTTCAATGGCAAAAATCAATGAATATTGTAAATGCACAAACTGTAATTTCTCCGCATTGCAAGGTGCAATTCTGAAATTTTTTGCTTTTTCCTGCTCCTCTTAGCATGATAAAGAAGATTCAAAGAGAGTGAGATGCCAGCTCCTTTCATTCAGTCAGTAGCTTCAATCATTTCTGGACGTTTTTCAATGGCAAAAACCAATGAATATTGTAAATGCACAAACAGTAATTTCTCCGCATTGCAAGGTGCAATTCTGAAATTTTTTGCTTTTTCCTGCTCCTCTTAGCATGATAAAGAAGATTCAAAGAGAGTGAGATGCCAGCTCCTTTCATTCAGTCAGTACCTTCAATCATTTCTGGACGTTTTTCAATGGCAAAAATCAATGAATATTGTAAATGCACAAACAGTAATTTCTCCGCATTGCAAGGTGCAATTCTGAAATTTTTTGCTTTTTCCCGCTCCTCTTAGCATGATAAAGAAGATTCAAAGAGAGTGAGGTGCCAGCTCCTTTCATTCAGTCAGTAGCTTCAAACATTTCTGGTATATGAATAACATGTTTTTCAATGGCAAAAATCAATGAATATTGTAAATGCACAAACAGTAATTTCTCCGCATTGCAAGGTGCAATTCTGAAATTTTTTGCTTTTTCCTGCTCCTCTTAGCATGATAAAGAAGATTCAAAGAGAGTGAGATGCCAGCTCCTTTCATTCAGTCAGTAGCTTCAATCATTTCTGGACGTTTTTCAATGGCAAAAATCAATGAATATTGTAAATGCACAAACAGTAATTTCTCCGCATTGCAAGGTGCAATTCTGAAATTTTTTGCTTTTTCCTGCTCCTCTTAGCATGGTAAAGAAGATTCAAAGAGAGTGAGATGTCAGCTCCTTTCATTCAGTCAGTAGCTTCAAACATTTCTGGTATATGAATAACATGATGTTTTTCAATGGCAAAAATCAATGAATATTGTAAATGCACAAACAGTAATTTCTCCGCATTGCAAGGTGCAATTCTGAAATTTTTTGCTTTTTCCTGCTCCTCTTAGCATGATAAAGAAGATTCAAAGAGAGTGAGATGCCAGCTCCTTTCGTTCAGTCAGTAGCTTCAATCATTTCTGGACGTTTTTCAATGGCAAAAATCATTGAATATTATAAATGCACAAACAGTAATTTCTCCGCATTGCAAGGTGCAATTCTGAAATTTTTTGCTTTTTCCCGCTCCTCTTAGCATGATAAAGAAGATTCAAAGAGAGTGAGGTGCCAGCTCCTTTCATTCAGTCAGTAGCTTCAAACATTTCTGGTATATGAATAACATGTTTTTCAATGGCAAAAATCAATGAATATTGTAAATGCACAAACAGTAATTTCTCCGCATTGCAAGGTGCAATTCTGAAATTTTTTGCTTTTTCCTGCTCCTCTTAGCATGATAAAGAAGATTCAAAGAGAGTGAGATGCCAGCTCCTTTCATTCAGTCAGTAGCTTCAATCATTTCTGGACGTTTTTCAATGGCAAAAATCAATGAATATTGTAAATGCACAAACAGTAATTTCTCCGCATTGCAAGGTGCAATTCTGAAATTTTTTGCTTTTTCCTGCTCCTCTTAGCATGATAAAGAAGATTCAAAGAGAGTGAGATGTCAGCTCCTTTCATTCAGTCAGTAGCTTCAAACATTTCTGGTATATGAATAACATGATGTTTTTCAATGGCAAAAATCAATGAATATTGTAAATGCACAAACAGTAATTTCTCCGCATTGCAAGGTGCAATTCTGAAATTTTTTGCTTTTTCCTGCTCCTTTTAGCATGATAAAGAAGATTCAAAGAGAGTGAGATGCCAGCTCCTTTCATTCAGTCAGTAGCTTCAATCATTTCTGGATGTTTTTCAATGGCAAAAATCAATGAATATTGTAAATGCACAAACAGTAATTTCTCCGCATTGCAAGGTGCAATTCTGAAATTTTTTGCTTTTTCCTGCTCCTCTTAGCATGATAAAGAAGATTCAAAGAGAGTGAGATGCCAGCTCCTTTCGTTCAGTCAGTAGCTTCAATCATTTCTGGACGTTTTTCAATGGCAAAAATCATTGAATATTATAAATGCACAAACAGTAATTTCTCCGCATTGCAAGGTGCAATTCTGAAATTTTTTACTTTTTCCTGCTCCTCTTAGCATGATAAAGAAGATTCAAAGAGAGTGAGATGCCAGCTCCTTTCATTCAGTCAGTAGCTTCAATCATTTCTGGTATATGAATAACATGATGTTTTTCAATGGCAAAAATCAAAGAATATTGTAAATGCACAAACAGTAATTTCTCCGCATTGCAAGGTGCAATTCTGAAATTTTTTGCTTTTTCCTGCTCCTCTTAGCATGATAAAGAAGATTCAAAGAGAGTGAGATGCCAGCTCCTTTCATTCAGTCAGTAGCTTCAAACATTTCTGGTATATGAATAACATGATGTTTTTCAATGGCAAAAATCAATGAATATTGTAAATGCACAAACAGTAATTTCTCTGCATTGCAAGGTGCAAGTCTGAAATTTTTTGCTTTTTCCTGCTCCTCTTAGCATGATAAAGAAGATTCAAAGAGAGTGAGATGCCAGCTACTTTCATTCAGTCAGTAGCTTCAATCATTTCTGGACGTTTTTCAATGGTAAAAATCAATGAATATTGTAAATGCACAAACAGTAATTTCTCCACATTGCAAGGTGCAATTCTGAAATTTTTTGCTTTTTCCTGCTCCTCTTAGCATGATAAAGAAGATTCAAAGAGAGTGAGATGCCAGCTCCTTTCATTCAGTCAGTAGCTTCAAACATTTCTGGTATATGAATAACATGATGTTTTTCAATGGCAAAAATCAATGAATATTGTAAATGCACAAACAGTAATTTCTCCGCATTGCAAGGTGCAATTCTGAAATTTTTTGCTTTTTCCTGCTCCTCTTAGCATGATAAAGAAGATTCAAAGAGAGTGAGATGCCAGCTCCTTTCATTCAGTCAGTAGCTTCAAACATTTCTGGTATATGAATAACATGATGTTTTTCAATGGCAAAAATCAATGAATATTGTAAATGCACAAACAGTAATTTCTCCGCATTGCAAGGTGCAAGTCTGAAATTTTTTGCTTTTTCCTGCTCCTCTTAGCATGATAAAGAAGATTCAAAGAGAGTGAGATGCCAGCTACTTTCATTCAGTCAGTAGCTTCAATCATTTCTGGACGTTTTTCAATGGTAAAAATCAATGAATATTGTAAATGCACAAACAGTAATTTCTCCGCATTGCAAGGTGCAATTCTGAAATTTTTTGCTTTTTCCTGCTCCTCTTAGCATGATAAAGAAGATTCAAAGAGAGTGAGATGCCAGCTCCTTTCATTCAGTCTGTAGCTTCAATCATTTCTGGACGTTTTTCAATGGCAAAAACCAATGAATATTGTAAATGCACAAACAGTAATTTCTCCGCATTGCAAGGTGCAATTCTGAAATTTTTTGCTTTTTCCTGCTCCTCTTAGCATGATAAAGAAGATTCAAAGAGAGTGAGATGCCAGCTCCTTTCATTCAGTCAGTACCTTCAATCATTTCTGGACGTTTTTCAATGGCAAAAATCAATGAATATTGTAAATGCACAAACAGTAATTTCTCCGCATTGCAAGGTGCAATTCTGAAATTTTTTGCTTTTTCCTGCTCCTCTTAGCATGATAAAGAAGATTCAAAGAGAGTGAGATGCCAGCTCCTTTCATTCAGTCAGTAGCTTCAAACATTTCTGGTATATGAATAACATGATGTTTTTCAATGGCAAAAATCAATGAATATTGTAAATGCACAAACAGTAATTTCTCCGCATTGCAAGGTGCAATTCTGAAATTTTTTGCTTTTTCCTGCTCCTCTTAGCATGATAAAGAAGATTCAAAGAGAGTGAGATGCCAGCTCCTTTCATTCAGTCAGTAGCTTCAATCATTTCTGGATGTTTTTCAATGGCAAAAATCAATGAATATTGTAAATGCACAAACAGTAATTTCTCCGCATTGCAAGGTGCAATTCTGAAATTTTTTGCTTTTTCTTGCTCCTCTTAGCATGATAAAGAAGATTCAAAGAGAGTGAGATGTCAGCTCCTTTCATTCAGTCAGTAGCTTCAAACATTTCTGGTATATGAATAACATGATGTTTTTCAATGGCAAAAATCAATGAATATTGTAAATGCACAAACAGTAATTTCTCCGCATTGCAAGGTGCAATTCTGAAATTTTTTGCTTTTTCCTGCTCCTCTTAGCATGATAAAGAAGATTCAAAGAGAGTGAGATGCCAGCTCCTTTCATTCAGTCAGTAGCTTCAATCATTTCTGGATGTTTTTCAATGGCAAAAATCAATGAATATTGTAAATGCACAAACAGTAATTTCTCCGCATTGCAAGGTGCAATTCTGAAATTTTTTGCTTTTTCCTGCTCCTCTTAGCATGATAAAGAAGATTCAAAGAGAGTGAGATGCCAGCTCCTTTCATTCAGTCAGTAGCTTCAAACATTTCTGGTATATGAATAACATGATGTTTTTCAATGGCAAAAATCAATGAATATTGTAAATGCACAAACAGTAATTTCTCCGCATTGCAAGGTGCAAGTCTGAAATTTTTTGCTTTTTCCTGCTCCTCTTAGCATGATAAAGAAGATTCAAAGAGAGTGAGATGCCAGCTACTTTCATTCAGTCAGTAGCTTCAATCATTTCTGGACGTTTTTCAATGGTAAAAATCAATGAATATTGTAAATGCACAAACAGTAATTTCTCCACATTGCAAGGTGCAATTCTGAAATTTTTTGCTTTTTCCTGCTCCTCTTAGCATGATAAAGAAGATTCAAAGAGAGTGAGATGCCAGCTCCTTTCATTCAGTCAGTAGCTTCAAACATTTCTGGTATATGAATAACATGATGTTTTTCAATGGCAAAAATCAATGAATATTGTAAATGCACAAACAGTAATTTCTCCGCATTGCAAGGTGCAATTCTGAAATTTTTTGCTTTTTCCTGCTCCTCTTAGCATGATAAAGAAGATTCAAAGAGAGTGAGATGCCAGCTCCTTTCATTCAGTCAGTAGCTTCAATCATTTCTGGATGTTTTTCAATGGCAAAAATCAATGAATATTGTAAATGCACAAACAGTAATTTCTCCGCATTGCAAGGTGCAATTCTGAAATTTTTTGCTTTTTCCTGCTCCTCTTAGCATGATAAAGAAGATTCAAAGAGAGTGAGATGTCAGCTCCTTTCATTCAGTCAGTAGCTTCAAACATTTCTGGTATATGAATAACATGATGTTTTTCAATGGCAAAAATCAATGAATATTGTAAATGCACAAACAGTAATTTCTCCGCATTGCAAGGTGCAATTCTGAAATTTTTTGCTTTTTCCTGCTCCTCTTAGCATGATAAAGAAGATTCAAAGAGAGTGAGATGCCAGCTCCTTTCATTCAGTCAGTAGCTTCAATCATTTCTGGATGTTTTTCAATGGCAAAAATCAATGAATATTGTAAATGCACAAACAGTAATTTCTCCGCATTGCAAGGTGCAATTCTGAAATTTTTTGCTTTTTCCTGCTCCTCTTAGCATGATAAAGAAGATTCAAAGAGAGTGAGATGCCAGCTCCTTTCATTCAGTCAGTAGCTTCAAACATTTCTGGTATATGAATAACATGATGTTTTTCAATGGCAAAAATCAATGAATATTGTAAATGCACAAACAGTAATTTCTCCGCATTGCAAGGTGCAAGTCTGAAATTTTTTGCTTTTTCCTGCTCCTCTTAGCATGATAAAGAAGATTCAAAGAGAGTGAGATGCCAGCTACTTTCATTCAGTCAGTAGCTTCAATCATTTCTGGACGTTTTTCAATGGTAAAAATCAATGAATATTGTAAATGCACAAACAGTAATTTCTCCACATTGCAAGGTGCAATTCTGAAATTTTTTGCTTTTTCCTGCTCCTCTTAGCATGATAAAGAAGATTCAAAGAGAGTGAGATGCCAGCTCCTTTCATTCAGTCAGTAGCTTCAAACATTTCTGGTATATGAATAACATGATGTTTTTCAATGGCAAAAATCAATGAATATTGTAAATGCACAAACAGTAATTTCTCCGCATTGCAAGGTGCAATTCTGAAATTTTTTGCTTTTTCCTGCTCCTCTTAGCATGATAAAGAAGATTCAAAGATAGTGAGATGCCAGCTCCTTTCATTCAGTCAGTAGCTTCAAACATTTCTGGTATATGAATAACATGATGTTTTTCAATGGCAAAAATCAATGAATATTGTAAATGCACAAACAGTAATTTCTCCGCATTGCAAGGTGCAAGTCTGAAATTTTTTGCTTTTTCCTGCTCCTCTTAGCATGATAAAGAAGATTCAAAGAGAGTGAGATGCCAGCTACTTTCATTCAGTCAGTAGCTTCAATCATTTCTGGACGTTTTTCAATGGTAAAAATCAATGAATATTGTAAATGCACAAACAGTAATTTCTCCGCATTGCAAGGTGCAATTCTGAAATTTTTTGCTTTTTCCTGCTCCTCTTAGCATGATAAAGAAGATTCAAAGAGAGTGAGATGCCAGCTCCTTTCATTCAGTCTGTAGCTTCAATCATTTCTGGACGTTTTTCAATGGCAAAAACCAATGAATATTGTAAATGCACAAACAGTAATTTCTCCGCATTGCAAGGTGCAATTCTGAAATTTTTTGCTTTTTCCTGCTCCTCTTAGCATGATAAAGAAGATTCAAAGAGAGTGAGATGCCAGCTCCTTTCATTCAGTCAGTACCTTCAATCATTTCTGGACGTTTTTCAATGGCAAAAATCAATGAATATTGTAAATGCACAAACAGTAATTTCTCCGCATTGCAAGGTGCAATTCTGAAATTTTTTGCTTTTTCCTGCTCCTCTTAGCATGATAAAGAAGATTCAAAGAGAGTGAGATGCCAGCTCCTTTCATTCAGTCAGTAGCTTCAAACATTTCTGGTATATGAATAACATGATGTTTTTCAATGGCAAAAATCAATGAATATTGTAAATGCACAAACAGTAATTTCTCCGCATTGCAAGGTGCAATTCTGAAATTTTTTGCTTTTTCCTGCTCCTCTTAGCATGATAAAGAAGATTCAAAGAGAGTGAGATGCCAGCTCCTTTCATTCAGTCAGTAGCTTCAATCATTTCTGGATGTTTTTCAATGGCAAAAATCAATGAATATTGTAAATGCACAAACAGTAATTTCTCCGCATTGCAAGGTGCAATTCTGAAATTTTTTGCTTTTTCCTGCTCCTCTTAGCATGATAAAGAAGATTCAAAGAGAGTGAGATGTCAGCTCCTTTCATTCAGTCAGTAGCTTCAAACATTTCTGGTATATGAATAACATGATGTTTTTCAATGGCAAAAATCAATGAATATTGTAAATGCACAAACAGTAATTTCTCCGCATTGCAAGGTGCAATTCTGAAATTTTTTGCTTTTTCCTGCTCCTCTTAGCATGATCAAGAAGATTCAAAGAGAGTGAGATGCCAGCTCCTTTCATTCAGTCAGTAGCTTCAATCATTTCTGGATGTTTTTCAATGGCAAAAATCAATGAATATTGTAAATGCACAAACAGTAATTTCTCCGCATTGCAAGGTGCAATTCTGAAATTTTTTGCTTTTTCCTGCTCCTCTTAGCATGATAAAGAAGATTCAAAGAGAGTGAGATGCCAGCTCCTTTCATTCAGTCAGTAGCTTCAAACATTTCTGGTATATGAATAACATGATGTTTTTCAATGGCAAAAATCAATGAATATTGTAAATGCACAAACAGTAATTTC
Source organism: Phyllobates terribilis (assembly GCF_046119375.1). NCBI lineage: Eukaryota > Metazoa > Chordata > Amphibia > Anura > Dendrobatidae > Phyllobates > Phyllobates terribilis. The sequence goes on from NW_027363330.1 coordinate 147,305, forward strand.
TCCGCATTGCAAGGTGCAAGTCTGAAATTTTTTGCTTTTTCCTGCTCCTCTTAGCATGATAAAGAAGATTCAAAGAGAGTGAGATGCCAGCTACTTTCATTCAGTCAGTAGCTTCAATCATTTCTGGACGTTTTTCAATGGTAAAAATCAATGAATATTGTAAATGCACAAACAGTAATTTCTCCACATTGCAAGGTGCAATTCTGAAATTTTTTGCTTTTTCCTGCTCCTCTTAGCATGATAAAGAAGATTCAAAGAGAGTGAGATGCCAGCTCCTTTCATTCAGTCAGTAGCTTCAAACATTTCTGGTATATGAATAACATGATGTTTTTCAATGGCAAAAATCAATGAATATTGTAAATGCACAAACAGTAATTTCTCCGCATTGCAAGGAGCAATTCTGAAATTTTTTGCTTTTTCCTGCTCCTCTTAGCATGATAAAGAAGATTCAAAGAGAGTGAGATGCCAGCTCCTTTCATTCAGTCAGTAGCTTCAATCATTTCTGGATGTTTTTCAATGGCAAAAATCAATGAATATTGTAAATGCACAAACTGTAATTTCTCCGCATTGCAAGGTGCAATTCTGAAATTTTTTGCTTTTTCCTGCTCCTCTTAGCATGATAAAGAAGATTCAAAGAGTGTGAGATGCCAGCTCCTTTCATTCAGTCAGTAGCTTCAATCATTTCTGGACGTTTTTCAATGGCAAAAACCAATGAATATTGTAAATGCACAAACAGTAATTTCTCCGCATTGCAAGGTGCAATTCTGAAATTTTTTGCTTTTTCCTGCTCCTCTTAGCATGATAAAGAAGATTCAAAGAGAGTGAGATGCCAGCTCCTTTCATTCAGTCAGTACCTTCAATCATTTCTGGACGTTTTTCAATGGCAAAAATCAATGAATATTGTAAATGCACAAACAGTAATTTCTCCGCATTGCAAGGTGCAATTCTGAAATTTTTTGCTTTTTCCCGCTCCTCTTAGCATGATAAAGAAGATTCAAAGAGAGTGAGGTGCCAGCTCCTTTCATTCAGTCAGTAGCTTCAAACATTTCTGGTATATGAATAACATGTTTTTCAATGGCAAAAATCAATGAATATTGTAAATGCACAAACAGTAATTTCTCCGCATTGCAAGGTGCAATTCTGAAATTTTTTGCTTTTTCCTGCTCCTCTTAGCATGATAAAGAAGATTCAAAGAGAGTGAGATGCCAGCTCCTTTCATTCAGTCAGTAGCTTCAATCATTTCTGGACGTTTTTCAATGGCAAAAATCAATGAATATTGTAAATGCACAAACAGTAATTTCTCCGCATTGCAAGGTGCAATTCTGAAATTTTTTGCTTTTTCCTGCTCCTCTTAGCATGATAAAGAAGATTCAAAGAGAGTGAGATGTCAGCTCCTTTCATTCAGTCAGTAGCTTCAAACATTTCTGGTATATGAATAACATGATGTTTTTCAATGGCAAAAATCAATGAATATTGTAAATGCACAAACAGTAATTTCTCCGCATTGCAAGGTGCAATTCTGAAATTTTTTGCTTTTTCCTGCTCCTCTTAGCATGATAAAGAAGATTCAAAGAGAGTGAGATGCCAGCTCCTTTCATTCAGTCAGTAGCTTCAATCATTTCTGGATGTTTTTCAATGGCAAAAATCAATGAATATTGTAAATGCACAAACAGTAATTTCTCCGCATTGCAAGGTGCAATTCTGAAATTTTTTGCTTTTTCCTGCTCCTCTTAGCATGATAAAGAAGATTCAAAGAGAGTGAGATGCCAGCTCCTTTCGTTCAGTCAGTAGCTTCAATCATTTCTGGACGTTTTTCAATGGCAAAAACCAATGAATATTGTAAATGCACAAACAGTAATTTCTCCGCATTGCAAGGTGCAATTCTGAAATTTTTTGCTTTTTCCTGCTCCTCTTAGCATGATAAAGAAGATTCAAAGAGAGTGAGATGCCAGCTCCTTTCATTCAGTCAGTACCTTCAATCATTTCTGGACGTTTTTCAATGGCAAAAATCAATGAATATTGTAAATGCACAAACAGTAATTTCTCCGCATTGCAAGGTGCAATTCTGAAATTTTTTGCTTTTTCCTGCTCCTCTTAGCATGATAAAGAAGATTCAAAGAGAGTGAGATGCCAGCTCCTTTCATTCAGTCAGTAGCTTCAAACATTTCTGGTATATGAATAACATGATGTTTTTCAATGGCAAAAATCAATGAATATTGTAAATGCACAAACAGTAATTTCTCCGCATTGCAAGGTGCAATTCTGAAATTTTTTGCTTTTTCCTGCTCCTCTTAGCATGATAAAGAAGATTCAAAGAGAGTGAGATGCCAGCTCCTTTCATTCAGTCAGTAGCTTCAATCATTTCTGGATGTTTTTCAATGGCAAAAATCAATGAATATTGTAAATGCACAAACAGTAATTTCTCCGCATTGCAAGGTGCAATTCTGAAATTTTTTGCTTTTTCCTGCTCCTCTTAGCATGATAAAGAAGATTCAAAGAGAGTGAGATGTCAGCTCCTTTCATTCAGTCAGTAGCTTCAAACATTTCTGGTATATGAATAACATGATGTTTTTCAATGGCAAAAATCAATGAATATTGTAAATGCACAAACAGTAATTTCTCCGCATTGCAAGGTGCAATTCTGAAATTTTTTGCTTTTTCCTGCTCCTCTTAGCATGATCAAGAAGATTCAAAGAGAGTGAGATGCCAGCTCCTTTCATTCAGTCAGTAGCTTCAATCATTTCTGGATGTTTTTCAATGGCAAAAATCAATGAATATTGTAAATGCACAAACAGTAATTTCTCCGCATTGCAAGGTGCAATTCTGAAATTTTTTGCTTTTTCCTGCTCCTCTTAGCATGATAAAGAAGATTCAAAGAGAGTGAGATGCCAGCTCCTTTCATTCAGTCAGTAGCTTCAAACATTTCTGGTATATGAATAACATGATGTTTTTCAATGGCAAAAATCAATGAATATTGTAAATGCACAAACAGTAATTTCTCCGCATTGCAAGGTGCAAGTCTGAAATTTTTTGCTTTTTCCTGCTCCTCTTAGCATGATAAAGAAGATTCAAAGAGAGTGAGATGCCAGCTACTTTCATTCAGTCAGTAGCTTCAATCATTTCTGGACGTTTTTCAATGGTAAAAATCAATGAATATTGTAAATGCACAAACAGTAATTTCTCCACATTGCAAGGTGCAATTCTGAAATTTTTTGCTTTTTCCTGCTCCTCTTAGCATGATAAAGAAGATTCAAAGAGAGTGAGATGCCAGCTCCTTTCATTCAGTCAGTAGCTTCAAACATTTCTGGTATATGAATAACATGATGTTTTTCAATGGCAAAAATCAATGAATATTGTAAATGCACAAACAGTAATTTCTCCGCATTGCAAGGAGCAATTCTGAAATTTTTTGCTTTTTCCTGCTCCTCTTAGCATGATAAAGAAGATTCAAAGAGAGTGAGATGCCAGCTCCTTTCATTCAGTCAGTAGCTTCAATCATTTCTGGATGTTTTTCAATGGCAAAAATCAATGAATATTGTAAATGCACAAACTGTAATTTCTCCGCATTGCAAGGTGCAATTCTGAAATTTTTTGCTTTTTCCTGCTCCTCTTAGCATGATAAAGAAGATTCAAAGAGTGTGAGATGCCAGCTCCTTTCATTCAGTCAGTAGCTTCAATCATTTCTGGACGTTTTTCAATGGCAAAAACCAATGAATATTGTAAATGCACAAACAGTAATTTCTCCGCATTGCAAGGTGCAATTCTGAAATTTTTTGCTTTTTCCTGCTCCTCTTAGCATGATAAAGAAGATTCAAAGAGAGTGAGATGCCAGCTCCTTTCATTCAGTCAGTACCTTCAATCATTTCTGGACGTTTTTCAATGGCAAAAATCAATGAATATTGTAAATGCACAAACAGTAATTTCTCCGCATTGCAAGGTGCAATTCTGAAATTTTTTGCTTTTTCCCGCTCCTCTTAGCATGATAAAGAAGATTCAAAGAGAGTGAGGTGCCAGCTCCTTTCATTCAGTCAGTAGCTTCAAACATTTCTGGTATATGAATAACATGTTTTTCAATGGCAAAAATCAATGAATATTGTAAATGCACAAACAGTAATTTCTCCGCATTGCAAGGTGCAATTCTGAAATTTTTTGCTTTTTCCTGCTCCTCTTAGCATGATAAAGAAGATTCAAAGAGAGTGAGATGCCAGCTCCTTTCATTCAGTCAGTAGCTTCAATCATTTCTGGACGTTTTTCAATGGCAAAAATCAATGAATATTGTAAATGCACAAACAGTAATTTCTCCGCATTGCAAGGTGCAATTCTGAAATTTTTTGCTTTTTCCTGCTGCTCTTAGCATGATAAAGAAGATTCAAAGAGAGTGAGATGTCAGCTCCTTTCATTCAGTCAGTAGCTTCAAACATTTCTGGTATATGAATAACATGATGTTTTTCAATGGCAAAAATCAATGAATATTGTAAATGCACAAACAGTAATTTCTCCGCATTGCAAGGTGCAATTCTGAAATTTTTTGCTTTTTCCTGCTCCTCTTAGCATGATAAAGAAGATTCAAAGAGAGTGAGATGCCAGCTCCTTTCATTCAGTCAGTAGCTTCAATCATTTCTGGATGTTTTTCAATGGCAAAAATCAATGAATATTGTAAATGCACAAACAGTAATTTCTCCGCATTGCAAGGTGCAATTCTGAAATTTTTTGCTTTTTCCTGCTCCTCTTAGCATGATAAAGAAGATTCAAAGAGAGTGAGATGCCAGCTCCTTTCGTTCAGTCAGTAGCTTCAATCATTTCTGGACGTTTTTCAATGGCAAAAATCATTGAATATTATAAATGCACAAACAGTAATTTCTCCGCATTGCAAGGTGCAATTCTGAAATTTTTTACTTTTTCCTGCTCCTCTTAGCATGATAAAGAAGATTCAAAGAGAGTGAGATGCCAGCTCCTTTCATTCAGTCAGTAGCTTCAATCATTTCTGGTATATGAATAACATGATGTTTTTCAATGGCAAAAATCAATGAATATTGTAAATGCACAAACAGTAATTTCTCCGCATTGCAAGGTGCAATTCTGAAATTTTTTGCTTTTTCCTGCTCCTCTTAGCATGATAAAGAAGATTCAAAGAGAGTGAGATGCCAGCTCCTTTCATTCAGTCAGTAGCTTCAAACATTTCTGGTATATGAATAACATGATGTTTTTCAATGGCAAAAATCAATGAATATTGTAAATGCACAAACAGTAATTTCTCCGCATTGCAAGGTGCAAGTCTGAAATTTTTTGCTTTTTCCTGCTCCTCTTAGCATGATAAAGAAGATTCAAAGAGAGTGAGATGCCAGCTACTTTCATTCAGTCAGTAGCTTCAATCATTTCTGGACGTTTTTCAATGGTAAAAATCAATGAATATTGTAAATGCACAAACAGTAATTTCTCCACATTGCAAGGTGCAATTCTGAAATTTTTTGCTTTTTCCTGCTCCTCTTAGCATGATAAAGAAGATTCAAAGAGAGTGAGATGCCAGCTCCTTTCATTCAGTCAGTAGCTTCAAACATTTCTGGTATATGAATAACATGATGTTTTTCAATGGCAAAAATCAATGAATATTGTAAATGCACAAACAGTAATTTCTCCGCATTGCAAGGTGCAATTCTGAAATTTTTTGCTTTTTCCTGCTCCTCTTAGCATGATAAAGAAGATTCAAAGAGAGTGAGATGCCAGCTCCTTTCATTCAGTCAGTAGCTTCAAACATTTCTGGTATATGAATAACATGATGTTTTTCAATGGCAAAAATCAATGAATATTGTAAATGCACAAACAGTAATTTCTCCGCATTGCAAGGTGCAAGTCTGAAATTTTTTGCTTTTTCCTGCTCCTCTTAGCATGATAAAGAAGATTCAAAGAGAGTGAGATGCCAGCTACTTTCATTCAGTCAGTAGCTTCAATCATTTCTGGACGTTTTTCAATGGTAAAAATCAATGAATATTGTAAATGCACAAACAGTAATTTCTCCACATTGCAAGGTGCAATTCTGAAATTTTTTGCTTTTTCCTGCTCCTCTTAGCATGATAAAGAAGATTCAAAGAGAGTGAGATGCCAGCTCCTTTCATTCAGTCAGTAGCTTCAAACATTTCTGGTATATGAATAACATGATGTTTTTCAATGGCAAAAATCAATGAATATTGTAAATGCACAAACAGTAATTTCTCCGCATTGCAAGGTGCAATTCTGAAATTTTTTGCTTTTTCCTGCTCCTCTTAGCATGATAAAGAAGATTCAAAGAGAGTGAGATGCCAGCTCCTTTCATTCAGTCAGTAGCTTCAATCATTTCTGGATGTTTTTCAATGGCAAAAATCAATGAATCTTGTAAATGCACAAACTGTAATTTCTCCGCATTGCAAGGTGCAATTCTGAAATTTTTTGCTTTTTCCTGCTCCTCTTAGCATGATAAAGAAGATTCAAAGAGAGTGAGATGCCAGCTCCTTTCATTCAGTCAGTAGCTTCAATCATTTCTGGACGTTTTTCAATGGCAAAAACCAATGAATATTGTAAATGCACAAACAGTAATTTCTCCGCATTGCAAGGTGCAATTCTGAAATTTTTTGCTTTTTCCTGCTCCTCTTAGCATGATAAAGAAGATTCAAAGAGAGTGAGATGCCAGCTCCTTTCATTCAGTCAGTACCTTCAATCATTTCTGGACGTTTTTCAATGGCAAAAATCAATGAATATTGTAAATGCACAAACAGTAATTTCTCCGCATTGCAAGGTGCAATTCTGAAATTTTTTGCTTTTTCCTGCTCCTCTTAGCATGATAAAGAAGATTCAAAGAGAGTGAGATGCCAGCTCCTTTCATTCAGTCAGTAGCTTCAAACATTTCTGGTATATGAATAACATGATGTTTTTCAATGGCAAAAATCAATGAATATTGTAAATGCACAAACAGTAATTTCTCCGCATTGCAAGGTGCAATTCTGAAATTTTTTGCTTTTTCCTGCTCCTCTTAGCATGATAAAGAAGATTCAAAGAGAGTGAGATGCCAGCTCCTTTCATTCAGTCAGTAGCTTCAATCATTTCTGGATGTTTTTCAATGGCAAAAATCAATGAATATTGTAAATGCACAAACAGTAATTTCTCCGCATTGCAAGGTGCAATTCTGAAATTTTTTGCTTTTTCCTGCTCCTCTTAGCATGATAAAGAAGATTCAAAGAGAGTGAGATGTCAGCTCCTTTCATTCAGTCAGTAGCTTCAAACATTTCTGGTATATGAATAACATGATGTTTTTCAATGGCAAAAATCAATGAATATTGTAAATGCACAAACAGTAATTTCTCCGCATTGCAAGGTGCAATTCTGAAATTTTTTGCTTTTTCCTGCTCCTCTTAGCATGATAAAGAAGATTCAAAGAGAGTGAGATGCCAGCTCCTTTCGTTCAGTCAGTAGCTTCAATCATTTCTGGACGTTTTTCAATGGCAAAAATCATTGAATATTATAAATGCACAAACAGTAATTTCTCCGCATTGCAAGGTGCAATTCTGAAATTTTTTTTACTTTTTCCTGCTCCTCTTAGCATGATAAAGAAGATTCAAAGAGAGTGAGATGCCAGCTCCTTTCATTCAGTCAGTAGCTTCAATCATTTCTGGTATATGAATAACATGATGTTTTTCAATGGCAAAAATCAATGAATATTGTAAATGCACAAACAGTAATTTCTCCGCATTGCAAGGTGCAATTCTGAAATTTTTTGCTTTTTCCTGCTCCTCTTAGCATGATAAAGAAGATTCAAAGAGAGTGAGATGCCAGCTCCTTTCATTCAGTCAGTAGCTTCAATCATTTCTGGATGTTTTTCAATGGCAAAAATCAATGAATATTGTAAATGCACAAACAGTAATTTCTCCGCATTGCAAGGTGCAATTCTGAAATTTTTTGCTTTTTCCTGCTCCTCTTAGCATGATAAAGAAGATTCAAAGAGAGTGAGATGCCAGCTCCTTTCGTTCAGTCAGTAGCTTCAATCATTTCTGGACGTTTTTCAATGGCAAAAATCATTGAATATTATAAATGCACAAACAGTAATTTCTCCGCATTGCAAGGTGCAATTCTGAAATTTTTTACTTTTTCCTGCTCCTCTTAGCATGATAAAGAAGATTCAAAGAGAGTGAGATGCCAGCTCCTTTCATTCAGTCAGTAGCTTCAATCATTTCTGGTATATGAATAACATGATGTTTTTCAATGGCAAAAATCAATGAATATTGTAAATGCACAAACAGTAATTTCTCCGCATTGCAAGGTGCAATTCTGAAATTTTTTGCTTTTTCCTGCTCCTCTTAGCATGATAAAGAAGATTCAAAGAGAGTGAGATGCCAGCTCCTTTCATTCAGTCAGTAGCTTCAAACATTTCTGGTATATGAATAACATGATGTTTTTCAATGGCAAAAATCAATGAATATTGTAAATGCACAAACAGTAATTTCTCCGCATTGCAAGGTGCAAGTCTGAAATTTTTTGCTTTTTCCTGCTCCTCTTAGCATGATAAAGAAGATTCAAAGAGAGTGAGATGCCAGCTACTTTCATTCAGTCAGTAGCTTCAATCATTTCTGGACGTTTTTCAATGGTAAAAATCAATGAATATTGTAAATGCACAAACAGTAATTTCTCCACATTGCAAGGTGCAATTCTGAAATTTTTTGCTTTTTCCTGCTCCTCTTAGCATGATAAAGAAGATTCAAAGAGAGTGAGATGCCAGCTCCTTTCATTCAGTCAGTAGCTTCAAACATTTCTGGTATATGAATAACATGATGTTTTTCAATGGCAAAAATCAATGAATATTGTAAATGCACAAACAGTAATTTCTCCGCATTGCAAGGTGCAATTCTGAAATTTTTTGCTTTTTCCTGCTCCTCTTAGCATGATAAAGAAGATTCAAAGAGAGTGAGATGCCAGCTCCTTTCATTCAGTCAGTAGCTTCAAACATTTCTGGTATATGAATAACATGATGTTTTTCAATGGCAAAAATCAATGAATATTGTAAATGCACAAACAGTAATTTCTCCGCATTGCAAGGTGCAAGTCTGAAATTTTTTGCTTTTTCCTGCTCCTCTTAGCATGATAAAGAAGATTCAAAGAGAGTGAGATGCCAGCTACTTTCATTCAGTCAGTAGCTTCAATCATTTCTGGACGTTTTTCAATGGTAAAAATCAATGAATATTGTAAATGCACAAACAGTAATTTCTCCACATTGCAAGGTGCAATTCTGAAATTTTTTGCTTTTTCCTGCTCCTCTTAGCATGATAAAGAAGATTCAAAGAGAGTGAGATGCCAGCTCCTTTCATTCAGTCAGTAGCTTCAAACATTTCTGGTATATGAATAACATGATGTTTTTCAATGGCAAAAATCAATGAATATTGTAAATGCACAAACAGTAATTTCTCCGCATTGCAAGGTGCAATTCTGAAATTTTTTGCTTTTTCCTGCTCCTCTTAGCATGATAAAGAAGATTCAAAGAGAGTGAGATGCCAGCTCCTTTCATTCAGTCAGTAGCTTCAATCATTTCTGGATGTTTTTCAATGGCAAAAATCAATGAATATTGTAAATGCACAAACTGTAATTTCTCCGCATTGCAAGGTGCAATTCTGAAATTTTTTGCTTTTTCCTGCTCCTCTTAGCATGATAAAGAAGATTCAAAGAGAGTGAGATGCCAGCTCCTTTCATTCAGTCAGTAGCTTCAATCATTTCTGGACGTTTTTCAATGGCAAAAACCAATGAATATTGTAAATGCACAAACAGTAATTTCTCCGCATTGCAAGGTGCAATTCTGAAATTTTTTGCTTTTTCCTGCTCCTCTTAGCATGATAAAGAAGATTCAAAGAGAGTGAGATGCCAGCTCCTTTCATTCAGTCAGTACCTTCAATCATTTCTGGACGTTTTTCAATGGCAAAAATCAATGAATATTGTAAATGCACAAACAGTAATTTCTCCGCATTGCAAGGTGCAATTCTGAAATTTTTTGCTTTTTCCTGCTCCTCTTAGCATGATAAAGAAGATTCAAAGAGAGTGAGATGCCAGCTCCTTTCATTCAGTCAGTAGCTTCAAACATTTCTGGTATATGAATAACATGATGTTTTTCAATGGCAAAAATCAATGAATATTGTAAATGCACAAACAGTAATTTCTCCGCATTGCAAGGTGCAATTCTGAAATTTTTTGCTTTTTCCTGCTCCTCTTAGCATGATAAAGAAGATTCAAAGAGAGTGAGATGCCAGCTCCTTTCATTCAGTCAGTAGCTTCAATCATTTCTGGATGTTTTTCAATGGCAAAAATCAATGAATATTGTAAATGCACAAACAGTAATTTCTCCGCATTGCAAGGTGCAATTCTGAAATTTTTTGCTTTTTCCTGCTCCTCTTAGCATGATAAAGAAGATTCAAAGAGAGTGAGATGTCAGCTCCTTTCATTCAGTCAGTAGCTTCAAACATTTCTGGTATATGAATAACATGATGTTTTTCAATGGCAAAAATCAATGAATATTGTAAATGCACAAACAGTAATTTCTCCGCATTGCAAGGTGCAATTCTGAAATTTTTTGCTTTTTCCTGCTCCTCTTAGCATGATAAAGAAGATTCAAAGAGAGTGAGATGCCAGCTCCTTTCGTTCAGTCAGTAGCTTCAATCATTTCTGGACGTTTTTCAATGGCAAAAATCATTGAATATTATAAATGCACAAACAGTAATTTCTCCGCATTGCAAGGTGCAATTCTGAAATTTTTTTTACTTTTTCCTGCTCCTCTTAGCATGATAAAGAAGATTCAAAGAGAGTGAGATGCCAGCTCCTTTCATTCAGTCAGTAGCTTCAATCATTTCTGGTATATGAATAACATGATGTTTTTCAATGGCAAAAATCAATGAATATTGTAAATGCACAAACAGTAATTTCTCCGCATTGCAAGGTGCAAGTCTGAAATTTTTTGCTTTTTCCTGCTCCTCTTAGCATGATAAAGAAGATTCAAAGAGAGTGAGATGCCAGCTACTTTCATTCAGTCAGTAGCTTCAATCATTTCTGGACGTTTTTCAATGGTAAAAATCAATGAATATTGTAAATGCACAAACAGTAATTTCTCCACATTGCAAGGTGCAATTCTGAAATTTTTTGATTTTTCCTGCTCCTCTTAGCATGATAAAGAAGATTCAAAGAGAGTGAGATGCCAGCTCCTTTCATTCAGTCAGTAGCTTCAAACATTTCTGGTATATGAATAACATGATGTTTTTCAATGGCAAAAATCAATGAATATTGTAAATGCACAAACAGTAATTTCTCCGCATTGCAAGGTGCAATTCTGAAATTTTTTGCTTTTTCCTGCTCCTCTTAGCATGATAAAGAAGATTCAAAGAGAGTGAGGTGCCAGCTCCTTTCATTCAGTCAGTAGCTTCAAACATTTCTGGTATATGAATAACATGTTTTTCAATGGCAAAAATCAATGAATATTGTAAATGCACAAACAGTAATTTATCCGCATTGCAAGGTGCAATTCTGAAATTTTTTGCTTTTTCCTGCTCCTCTTAGCATGATAAAGAAGATTCAAAGAGAGTGAGATGCCAGCTCCTTTCATTCAGTCAGTAGCTTCAATCATTTCTGGACGTTTTTCAATGGCAAAAATCAATGAATATTGTAAATGCACAAACAGTAATTTCTCCGCATTGCAAGGTGCAATTCTGAAATTTTTTGCTTTTTCCTGCTCCTCTTAGCATGATAAAGAAGATTCAAAGAGAGTGAGATGTCAGCTCCTTTCATTCAGTCAGTAGCTTCAAACATTTCTGGTATATGAATAACATGATGTTTTTCAATGGCAAAAATCAATGAATATTGTAAATGCACAAACAGTAATTTCTCCGCATTGCAAGGTGCAATTCTGAAATTTTTTGCTTTTTCCTGCTCCTCTTAGCATGATAAAGAAGATTCAAAGAGAGTGAGATGCCAGCTCCTTTCATTCAGTCAGTAGCTTCAATCATTTCTGGATGTTTTTCAATGGCAAAAATCAATGAATATTGTAAATGCACAAACAGTAATTTCTCCGCATTGCAAGGTGCAATTCTGAAATTTTTTGCTTTTTCCTGCTCCTCTTAGCATGATAAAGAAGATTCAAAGAGAGTGAGATGTCAGCTCCTTTCATTCAGTCAGTAGCTTCAAACATTTCTGGTATATGAATAACATGATGTTTTTCAATGGCAAAAATCAATGAATATTGTAAATGCACAAACAGTAATTTCTCCGCATTGCAAGGTGCAATTCTGAAATTTTTTGCTTTTTCCTGCTCCTCTTAGCATGATAAAGAAGATTCAAAGAGAGTGAGATGCCAGCTCCTTTCGTTCAGTCAGTAGCTTCAATCATTTCTGGACGTTTTTCAATGGCAAAAATCATTGAATATTATAAATGCACAAACAGTAATTTCTCCGCATTGCAAGGTGCAATTCTGAAATTTTTTTTACTTTTTCCTGCTCCTCTTAGCATGATAAAGAAGATTCAAAGAGAGTGAGATGCCAGCTCCTTTCATTCAGTCAGTAGCTTCAATCATTTCTGGTATATGAATAACATGATGTTTTTCAATGGCAAAAATCAATGAATATTGTAAATGCACAAACAGTAATTTCTCCGCATTGCAAGGTGCAATTCTGAAATTTTTTGCTTTTTCCTGCTCCTCTTAGCATGATAAAGAAGATTCAAAGAGAGTGAGATGCCAGCTCCTTTCATTCAGTCAGTAGCTTCAATCATTTCTGGATGTTTTTCAATGGCAAAAATCAATGAATATTGTAAATGCACAAACAGTAATTTCTCCGCATTGCAAGGTGCAATTCTGAAATTTTTTGCTTTTTCCTGCTCCTCTTAGCATGATAAAGAAGATTCAAAGAGAGTGAGATGCCAGCTCCTTTCGTTCAGTCAGTAGCTTCAATCATTTCTGGACGTTTTTCAATGGCAAAAATCATTGAATATTATAAATGCACAAACAGTAATTTCTCCGCATTGCAAGGTGCAATTCTGAAATTTTTTACTTTTTCCTGCTCCTCTTAGCATGATAAAGAAGATTCAAAGAGAGTGAGATGCCAGCTCCTTTCATTCAGTCAGTAGCTTCAATCATTTCTGGTATATGAATAACATGATGTTTTTCAATGGCAAAAATCAATGAATATTGTAAATGCACAAACAGTAATTTCTCCGCATTGCAAGGTGCAATTCTGAAATTTTTTGCTTTTTCCTGCTCCTCTTAGCATGATAAAGAAGATTCAAAGAGAGTGAGATGCCAGCTCCTTTCATTCAGTCAGTAGCTTCAAACATTTCTGGTATATGAATAACATGATGTTTTTCAATGGCAAAAATCAATGAATATTGTAAATGCACAAACAGTAATTTCTCCGCATTGCAAGGTGCAAGTCTGAAATTTTTTGCTTTTTCCTGCTCCTCTTAGCATGATAAAGAAGATTCAAAGAGAGTGAGATGCCAGCTACTTTCATTCAGTCAGTAGCTTCAATCATTTCTGGACGTTTTTCAATGGTAAAAATCAATGAATATTGTAAATGCACAAACAGTAATTTCTCCACATTGCAAGGTGCAATTCTGAAATTTTTTGCTTTTTCCTGCTCCTCTTAGCATGATAAAGAAGATTCAAAGAGAGTGAGATGCCAGCTCCTTTCATTCAGTCAGTAGCTTCAAACATTTCTGGTATATGAATAACATGATGTTTTTCAATGGCAAAAATCAATGAATATTGTAAATGCACAAACAGTAATTTCTCCGCATTGCAAGGTGCAATTCTGAAATTTTTTGCTTTTTCCTGCTCCTCTTAGCATGATAAAGAAGATTCAAAGAGAGTGAGATGCCAGCTCCTTTCATTCAGTCAGTAGCTTCAAACATTTCTGGTATATGAATAACATGATGTTTTTCAATGGCAAAAATCAATGTATATTGTAAATGCACAAACAGTAATTTCTCCGCATTGCAAGGTGCAAGTCTGAAATTTTTTGCTTTTTCCTGCTCCTCTTAGCATGATAAAGAAGATTCAAAGAGAGTGAGATGCCAGCTACTTTCATTCAGTCAGTAGCTTCCATCATTTCTGGACGTTTTTCAATGGTAAAAATCAATGAATATTGTAAATGCACAAACAGTAATTTCTCCACATTGCAAGGTGCAATTCTGAATTTTTTTGCTTTTTCCTGCTCCTCTTAGCATGATAAAGAAGATTCAAAGAGAGTGAGATGCCAGCTCCTTTCATTCAGTCAGTAGCTTCAAACATTTCTGGTATATGAATAACATGATGTTTTTCAATGGCAAAAATCAATGAATATTGTAAATGCACAAACAGTAATTTCTCCGCATTGCAAGGTGCAATTCTGAAATTTTTTGCTTTTTCCTTCTCCTCTGAGCATGATAAAGAAGATTCAAAGAGAGTGAGATGCCAGCTCCTTTCATTCAGTCAGTAGCTTCAATCATTTCTGGATGTTTTTCAATGGCAAAAATCAATGAATATTGTAAATGCACAAACTGTAATTTCTCCGCATTGCAAGGTGCAATTCTGAAATTTTTTGCTTTTTCCTGCTCCTCTTAGCATGATAAAGAAGATTCAAAGAGAGTGAGATGCCAGCTCCTTTCATTCAGTCAGTAGCTTCAATCATTTCTGGACGTTTTTCAATGGCAAAAACCAATGAATATTGTAAATGCACAAACAGTAATTTCTCCGCATTGCAAGGTGCAATTCTGAAATTTTTTGCTTTTTCCTGCTCCTCTTAGCATGATAAAGAAGATTCAAAGAGAGTGAGATGCCAGCTCCTTTCATTCAGTCAGTACCTTCAATCATTTCTGGACGTTTTTCAATGGCAAAAATCAATGAATATTGTAAATGCACAAACAGTAATTTCTCCGCATTGCAAGGTGCAATTCTGAAATTTTTTGCTTTTTCCTGCTCCTCTTAGCATGATAAAGAAGATTCAAAGAGAGTGAGATGCCAGCTCCTTTCATTCAGTCAGTAGCTTCAAACATTTCTGGTATATGAATAACATGATGTTTTTCAATGGCAAAAATCAATGAATATTGTAAATGCACAAACAGTAATTTCTCCGCATTGCAAGGTGCAATTCTGAAATTTTTTGCTTTTTCCTGCTCCTCTTAGCATGATAAAGAAGATTCAAAGAGAGTGAGATGCCAGCTCCTTTCATTCAGTCAGTAGCTTCAATCATTTCTGGATGTTTTTCAATGGCAAAAATCAATGAATATTGTAAATGCACAAACAGTAATTTCTCCGCATTGCAAGGTGCAATTCTGAAATTTTTTGCTTTTTCCTGCTCCTCTTAGCATGATAAAGAAGATTCAAAGAGAGTGAGATGTCAGCTCCTTTCATTCAGTCAGTAGCTTCAAACATTTCTGGTATATGAATAACATGATGTTTTTCAATGGCAAAAATCAATGAATATTGTAAATGCACAAACAGTAATTTCTCCGCATTGCAAGGTGCAATTCTGAAATTTTTTGCTTTTTCCTGCTCCTCTTAGCATGATAAAGAAGATTCAAAGAGAGTGAGATGCCAGCTCCTTTCGTTCAGTCAGTAGCTTCAATCATTTCTGGACGTTTTTCAATGGCAAAAATCATTGAATATTATAAATGCACAAACAGTAATTTCTCCGCATTGCAAGGTGCAATTCTGAAATTTTTTTTACTTTTTCCTGCTCCTCTTAGCATGATAAAGAAGATTCAAAGAGAGTGAGATGCCAGCTCCTTTCATTCAGTCAGTAGCTTCAATCATTTCTGGTATATGAATAACATGATGTTTTTCAATGGCAAAAATCAATGAATATTGTAAATGCACAAACAGTAATTTCTCCGCATTGCAAGGTGCAAGTCTGAAATTTTTTGCTTTTTCCTGCTCCTCTTAGCATGATAAAGAAGATTCAAAGAGAGTGAGATGCCAGCTACTTTCATTCAGTCAGTAGCTTCAATCATTTCTGGACGTTTTTCAATGGTAAAAATCAATGAATATTGTAAATGCACAAACAGTAATTTCTCCACATTGCAAGGTGCAATTCTGAAATTTTTTGCTTTTTCCTGCTCCTCTTAGCATGATAAAGAAGATTCAAAGAGAGTGAGATGCCAGCTCCTTTCATTCAGTCAGTAGCTTCAAACATTTCTGGTATATGAATAACATGATGTTTTTCAATGGCAAAAATCAATGAATATTGTAAATGCACAAACAGTAATTTCTCCGCATTGCAAGGTGCAATTCTGAAATTTTTTGCTTTTTCCTGCTCCTCTTAGCATGATAAAGAAGATTCAAAGAGAGTGAGGTGCCAGCTCCTTTCATTCAGTCAGTAGCTTCAAACATTTCTGGTATATGAATAACATGTTTTTCAATGGCAAAAATCAATGAATATTGTAAATGCACAAACAGTAATTTATCCGCATTGCAAGGTGCAATTCTGAAATTTTTTGCTTTTTCCTGCTCCTCTTAGCATGATAAAGAAGATTCAAAGAGAGTGAGATGCCAGCTCCTTTCATTCAGTCAGTAGCTTCAATCATTTCTGGACGTTTTTCAATGGCAAAAATCAATGAATATTGTAAATGCACAAACAGTAATTTCTCCGCATTGCAAGGTGCAATTCTGAAATTTTTTGCTTTTTCCTGCTCCTCTTAGCATGATAAAGAAGATTCAAAGAGAGTGAGATGTCAGCTCCTTTCATTCAGTCAGTAGCTTCAAACATTTCTGGTATATGAATAACATGATGTTTTTCAATGGCAAAAATCAATGAATATTGTAAATGCACAAACAGTAATTTCTCCGCATTGCAAGGTGCAATTCTGAAATTTTTTGCTTTTTCCTGCTCCTCTTAGCATGATAAAGAAGATTCAAAGAGAGTGAGATGCCAGCTCCTTTCATTCAGTCAGTAGCTTCAATCATTTCTGGATGTTTTTCAATGGCAAAAATCAATGAATATTGTAAATGCACAAACAGTAATTTCTCCGCATTGCAAGGTGCAATTCTGAAATTTTTTGCTTTTTCCTGCTCCTCTTAGCATGATAAAGAAGATTCAAAGAGAGTGAGATGCCAGCTCCTTTCGTTCAGTCAGTAGCTTCAATCATTTCTGGACGTTTTTCAATAGCAAAAATCATTGAATATTATAAATGCACAAACAGTAATTTCTCCGCATTGCAAGGTGCAATTCTGAAATTTTTTGCTTTTTCCCGCTCCTCTTAGCATGATAAAGAAGATTCAAAGAGAGTGAGGTGCCAGCTCCTTTCATTCAGTCAGTAGCTTCAAACATTTCTGGTATATGAATAACATGTTTTTCAATGGCAAAAATCAATGAATATTGTAAATGCACAAACAGTAATTTCTCCGCATTGCAAGGTGCAATTCTGAAATTTTTTGCTTTTTCCTGCTCCTCTTAGCATGATAAAGAAGATTCAAAGAGAGTGAGATGCCAGCTCCTTTCATTCAGTCAGTAGCTTCAATCATTTCTGGACGTTTTTCAATGGCAAAAATCAATGAATATTGTAAATGCATAAACAGTAATTTCTCCGCATTGCAAGGTGCAATTCTGAAATTTTTTGCTTTTTCCTGCTCCTCTTAGCATGATAAAGAAGATTCAAAGAGAGTGAGATGTCAGCTCCTTTCATTCAGTCAGTAGCTTCAAACATTTCTGGTATATGAATAACATGATGTTTTTCAATTGCAAAAATCAATGAATATTGTAAATGCACAAACAGTAATTTCTCCGCATTGCAAGGTGCAATTCTGAAATTTTTTGCTATTTCCTGCTCCTCTTAGCATGATAAAGAAGATTCAAAGAGAGTGAGATGCCAGCTCCTTTCATTCAGTCAGTAGCTTCAATCATTTCTGGATGTTTTTCAATGGCAAAAATCAATGAATATTGTAAATGCACAAACAGTAATTTCTCCGCATTGCAAGGTGCAATTCTGAAATTTTTTGCTTTTTCCTGCTCCTCTTAGCATGATAAAGAAGATTCAAAGAGAGTGAGATGCCAGCTCCTTTCGTTCAGTCAGTAGCTTCAATCATTTCTGGACGTTTTTCAATGGCAAAAATCATTGAATATTATAAATGCACAAACAGTAATTTCTCCGCATTGCAAGGTGCAATTCTGAAATTTTTTACTTTTTCCTGCTCCTCTTAGCATGATAAAGAAGATTCAAAGAGAGTGAGATGCCAGCTCCTTTCATTCAGTCAGTAGCTTCAATCATTTCTGGTATATGAATAACATGATGTTTTTCAATGGCAAAAATCAATGAATATTGTAAATGCACAAACAGTAATTTCTCCGCATTGCAAGGTGCAATTCTGAAATTTTTTGCTTTTTCCTGCTCCTATTAGCATGATAAAGAAGATTCAAAGAGAGTGAGATGCCAGCTCCTTTCATTCAGTCAGTAGCTTCAAACATTTCTGGTATATGAATAACATGATGTTTTTCAATGGCAAAAATCAATGAATATTGTAAATGCACAAACAGTAATTTCTCCGCATTGCAAGGTGCAAGTCTGAAATTTTTTGCTTTTTCCTGCTCCTCTTAGCATGATAAAGAAGATTCAAAGAGAGTGAGATGCCAGCTACTTTCATTCAGTCAGTAGCTTCAATCATTTCTGGACGTTTTTCAATGGTAAAAATCAATGAATATTGTAAATGCACAAACAGTAATTTCTCCACATTGCAAGGTGCAATTCTGAAATTTTTTGCTTTTTCCTGCTCCTCTTAGCATGATAAAGAAGATTCAAAGAGAGTGAGATACCAGCTCCTTTCATTCAGTCAGTAGCTTCAAACATTTCTGGTATATGAATAACATGATGTTTTTCAATGGCAAAAATCAATGAATATTGTAAATGCACAAACAGTAATTTCTCCGCATTGCAAGGTGCAATTCTGAAATTTTTTGCTTTTTCCTGCTCCTCTTAGCATGATAAAGAAGATTCAAAGAGAGTGAGATGCCAGCTCCTTTCATTCAGTCAGTAGCTTCAAACATTTCTGGTATATGAATAACATGATGTTTTTCAATGGCAAAAATCAATGAATATTGTAAATGCACAAACAGTAATTTCTCCGCATTGCAAGGTGCAAGTCTGAAATTTTTTGCTTTTTCCTGCTCCTCTTAGCATGATAAAGAAGATTCAAAGAGAGTGAGATGCCAGCTACTTTCATTCAGTCAGTAGCTTCAATCATTTCTGGACGTTTTTCAATGGTAAAAATCAATGAATCTTGTAAATGCACAAACAGTAATTTCTCCACATTGCAAGGTGCAATTCTGAAATTTTTTGCTTTTTCCTGCTCCTCTTAGCATGATAAAGAAGATTCAAAGAGAGTGAGATGCCAGCTCCTTTCATTCAGTCAGTAGCTTCAAACATTTCTGGTATATGAATAACATGATGTTTTTCAATGGCAAAAATCAATGAATATTGTAAATGCACAAACAGTAATTTCTCCGCATTGCAAGGTGCAATTCTGAAATTTTTTGCTTTTTCCTGCTCCTCTTAGCATGATAAAGAAGATTCAAAGAGAGTGAGATGCCAGCTCCTTTCATTCAGTCAGTAGCTTCAATCATTTCTGGATGTTTTTCAATGGCAAAAATCAATGAATATTGTAAATGCACAAACTGTAATTTCTCCGCATTGCAAGGTGCAATTCTGAAATTTTTTGCTTTTTCCTGCTCCTCTTAGCATGATAAAGAAGATTCAAAGAGAGTGAGATGCCAGCTCCTTTCATTCAGTCAGTAGCTTCAATAATTTCTGGACGTTTTTCAATGGCAAAAACCAATGAATATTGTAAATGCACAAACAGTAATTTCTCCGCATTGCAAGGTGCAATTCTGAAATTTTTTGCTTTTTCCTGCTCCTCTTAGCATGATAAAGAAGATTCAAAGAGAGTGAGATGCCAGCTCCTTTCATTCAGTCAGTACCTTCAATCATTTCTGGACGTTTTTCAATGGCAAAAATCAATGAATATTGTAAATGCACAAACAGTAATTTCTCCGCATTGCAAGGTGCAATTCTGAAATTTTTTGCTTTTTCCCGCTCCTCTTAGCATGATAAAGAAGATTCAAAGAGAGTGAGGTGCCAGCTCCTTTCATTCAGTCAGTAGCTTCAAACATTTCTGGTATATGAATAACATGTTTTTCAATGGCAAAAATCAATGAATATTGTAAATGCACAAACAGTAATTTCTCCGCATTGCAAGGTGCAATTCTGAAATTTTTTGCTTTTTCCTGCTCCTCTTAGCATGATAAAGAAGATTCAAAGAGAGTGAGGTGCCAGCTCCTTTCATTCAGTCAGTAGCTTCAATCATTTCTGGACGTTTTTCAATGGCAAAAATCAATGAATATTGTAAATGCACAAACAGTAATTTCTCCGCATTGCAAGGTGCAATTCTGAAATTTTTTGCTTTTTCCTGCTCCTCTTAGCATGATAAAGAAGATTCAAAGAGAGTGAGATGTCACCTCCTTTCATTCAGTCAGTAGCTTCAAACATTTCTGGTATATGAATAACATGATGTTTTTCAATGGCAAAAATCAATGAATATTGTAAATGCACAAACAGTAATTTCTCCGCATTGCAAGGTGCAATTCTGAAATTTTTTGCTTTTTCCTGCTCCTCTTAGCATGATAAAGAAGATTCAAAGAGAGTGAGGTGCCAGCTCCTTTCATTCAGTCAGTAGCTTCAAACATTTCTGGTATATGAATAACATGTTTTTCAATGGCAAAAATCAATGAATATTGTAAATGCACAAACAGTAATTTATCCGCATTGCAAGGTGCAATTCTGAAATTTTTTGCTTTTTCCTGCTCCTCTTAGCATGATAAAGAAGATTCAAAGAGAGTGAGATGCCAGCTCCTTTCATTCAGTCAGTAGCTTCAATCATTTCTGGACGTTTTTCAATGGCAAAAATCAATGAATATTGTAAATGCACAAACAGTAATTTCTCCGCATTGCAAGGTGCAATTCTGAAATTTTTTGCTTTTTCCTGCTCCTCTTAGCATGATAAAGAAGATTCAAAGAGAGTGAGATGTCAGCTCCTTTCATTCAGTCAGTAGCTTCAAACATTTCTGGTATATGAATAACATGATGTTTTTCAATGGCAAAAATCAATGAATATTGTAAATGCACAAACAGTAATTTCTCCGCATTGCAAGGTGCAATTCTGAAATTTTTTGCTTTTTCCTGCTCCTCTTAGCATGATAAAGAAGATTCAAAGAGAGTGAGATGCCAGCTCCTTTCATTCAGTCAGTAGCTTCAATCATTTCTGGATGTTTTTCAATGGCAAAAATCAATGAATATTGTAAATGCACAAACAGTAATTTCTCCGCATTGCAAGGTGCAATTCTGAAATTTTTTGCTTTTTCCTGCTCCTCTTAGCATGATAAAGAAGATTCAAAGAGAGTGAGATGCCAGCTCCTTTCGTTCAGTCAGTAGCTTCAATCATTTCTGGACGTTTTTCAATAGCAAAAATCATTGAATATTATAAATGCACAAACAGTAATTTCTCCGCATTGCAAGGTGCAATTCTGAAATTTTTTGCTTTTTCCCGCTCCTCTTAGCATGATAAAGAAGATTCAAAGAGAGTGAGGTGCCAGCTCCTTTCATTCAGTCAGTAGCTTCAAACATTTCTGGTATATGAATAACATGTTTTTCAATGGCAAAAATCAATGAATATTGTAAATGCACAAACAGTAATTTCTCCGCATTGCAAGGTGCAATTCTGAAA
Source organism: Phyllobates terribilis (assembly GCF_046119375.1). NCBI lineage: Eukaryota > Metazoa > Chordata > Amphibia > Anura > Dendrobatidae > Phyllobates > Phyllobates terribilis. The sequence continues at coordinate 169,041 of NW_027363330.1, forward strand.
TTTTTTGCTTTTTCCTGCTCCTCTTAGCATGATAAAGAAGATTCAAAGAGAGTGAGATGCCAGCTCCTTTCATTCAGTCAGTAGCTTCAATCATTTCTGGACGTTTTTCAATGGCAAAAATCAATGAATATTGTAAATGCATAAACAGTAATTTCTCCGCATTGCAAGGTGCAATTCTGAAATTTTTTGCTTTTTCCTGCTCCTCTTAGCATGATAAAGAAGATTCAAAGAGAGTGAGATGTCAGCTCCTTTCATTCAGTCAGTAGCTTCAAACATTTCTGGTATATGAATAACATGATGTTTTTCAATTGCAAAAATCAATGAATATTGTAAATGCACAAACAGTAATTTCTCCGCATTGCAAGGTGCAATTCTGAAATTTTTTGCTATTTCCTGCTCCTCTTAGCATGATAAAGAAGATTCAAAGAGAGTGAGATGCCAGCTCCTTTCATTCAGTCAGTAGCTTCAATCATTTCTGGATGTTTTTCAATGGCAAAAATCAATGAATATTGTAAATGCACAAACAGTAATTTCTCCGCATTGCAAGGTGCAATTCTGAAATTTTTTGCTTTTTCCTGCTCCTCTTAGCATGATAAAGAAGATTCAAAGAGAGTGAGATGCCAGCTCCTTTCGTTCAGTCAGTAGCTTCAATCATTTCTGGACGTTTTTCAATGGCAAAAATCATTGAATATTATAAATGCACAAACAGTAATTTCTCCGCATTGCAAGGTGCAATTCTGAAATTTTTTACTTTTTCCTGCTCCTCTTAGCATGATAAAGAAGATTCAAAGAGAGTGAGATGCCAGCTCCTTTCATTCAGTCAGTAGCTTCAATCATTTCTGGTATATGAATAACATGATGTTTTTCAATGGCAAAAATCAATGAATATTGTAAATGCACAAACAGTAATTTCTCCGCATTGCAAGGTGCAATTCTGAAATTTTTTGCTTTTTCCTGCTCCTATTAGCATGATAAAGAAGATTCAAAGAGAGTGAGATGCCAGCTCCTTTCATTCAGTCAGTAGCTTCAAACATTTCTGGTATATGAATAACATGATGTTTTTCAATGGCAAAAATCAATGAATATTGTAAATGCACAAACAGTAATTTCTCCGCATTGCAAGGTGCAAGTCTGAAATTTTTTGCTTTTTCCTGCTCCTCTTAGCATGATAAAGAAGATTCAAAGAGAGTGAGATGCCAGCTACTTTCATTCAGTCAGTAGCTTCAATCATTTCTGGACGTTTTTCAATGGTAAAAATCAATGAATATTGTAAATGCACAAACAGTAATTTCTCCACATTGCAAGGTGCAATTCTGAAATTTTTTGCTTTTTCCTGCTCCTCTTAGCATGATAAAGAAGATTCAAAGAGAGTGAGATACCAGCTCCTTTCATTCAGTCAGTAGCTTCAAACATTTCTGGTATATGAATAACATGATGTTTTTCAATGGCAAAAATCAATGAATATTGTAAATGCACAAACAGTAATTTCTCCGCATTGCAAGGTGCAATTCTGAAATTTTTTGCTTTTTCCTGCTCCTCTTAGCATGATAAAGAAGATTCAAAGAGAGTGAGATGCCAGCTCCTTTCATTCAGTCAGTAGCTTCAAACATTTCTGGTATATGAATAACATGATGTTTTTCAATGGCAAAAATCAATGAATATTGTAAATGCACAAACAGTAATTTCTCCGCATTGCAAGGTGCAAGTCTGAAATTTTTTGCTTTTTCCTGCTCCTCTTAGCATGATAAAGAAGATTCAAAGAGAGTGAGATGCCAGCTACTTTCATTCAGTCAGTAGCTTCAATCATTTCTGGACGTTTTTCAATGGTAAAAATCAATGAATCTTGTAAATGCACAAACAGTAATTTCTCCACATTGCAAGGTGCAATTCTGAAATTTTTTGCTTTTTCCTGCTCCTCTTAGCATGATAAAGAAGATTCAAAGAGAGTGAGATGCCAGCTCCTTTCATTCAGTCAGTAGCTTCAAACATTTCTGGTATATGAATAACATGATGTTTTTCAATGGCAAAAATCAATGAATATTGTAAATGCACAAACAGTAATTTCTCCGCATTGCAAGGTGCAATTCTGAAATTTTTTGCTTTTTCCTGCTCCTCTTAGCATGATAAAGAAGATTCAAAGAGAGTGAGATGCCAGCTCCTTTCATTCAGTCAGTAGCTTCAATCATTTCTGGATGTTTTTCAATGGCAAAAATCAATGAATATTGTAAATGCACAAACTGTAATTTCTCCGCATTGCAAGGTGCAATTCTGAAATTTTTTGCTTTTTCCTGCTCCTCTTAGCATGATAAAGAAGATTCAAAGAGAGTGAGATGCCAGCTCCTTTCATTCAGTCAGTAGCTTCAATAATTTCTGGACGTTTTTCAATGGCAAAAACCAATGAATATTGTAAATGCACAAACAGTAATTTCTCCGCATTGCAAGGTGCAATTCTGAAATTTTTTGCTTTTTCCTGCTCCTCTTAGCATGATAAAGAAGATTCAAAGAGAGTGAGATGCCAGCTCCTTTCATTCAGTCAGTACCTTCAATCATTTCTGGACGTTTTTCAATGGCAAAAATCAATGAATATTGTAAATGCACAAACAGTAATTTCTCCGCATTGCAAGGTGCAATTCTGAAATTTTTTGCTTTTTCCCGCTCCTCTTAGCATGATAAAGAAGATTCAAAGAGAGTGAGGTGCCAGCTCCTTTCATTCAGTCAGTAGCTTCAAACATTTCTGGTATATGAATAACATGTTTTTCAATGGCAAAAATCAATGAATATTGTAAATGCACAAACAGTAATTTCTCCGCATTGCAAGGTGCAATTCTGAAATTTTTTGCTTTTTCCTGCTCCTCTTAGCATGATAAAGAAGATTCAAAGAGAGTGAGGTGCCAGCTCCTTTCATTCAGTCAGTAGCTTCAATCATTTCTGGACGTTTTTCAATGGCAAAAATCAATGAATATTGTAAATGCACAAACAGTAATTTCTCCGCATTGCAAGGTGCAATTCTGAAATTTTTTGCTTTTTCCTGCTCCTCTTAGCATGATAAAGAAGATTCAAAGAGAGTGAGATGTCACCTCCTTTCATTCAGTCAGTAGCTTCAAACATTTCTGGTATATGAATAACATGATGTTTTTCAATGGCAAAAATCAATGAATATTGTAAATGCACAAACAGTAATTTCTCCGCATTGCAAGGTGCAATTCTGAAATTTTTTGCTTTTTCCTGCTCCTCTTAGCATGATAAAGAAGATTCAAAGAGAGTGAGATGCCAGCTCCTTTCATTCAGTCAGTAGCTTCAATCATTTCTGGATGTTTTTCAATGGCAAAAATCAATGAATATTGTAAATGCACAAACAGTAATTTCTCCGCATTGCAAGGTGCAATTCTGAAATTTTTTGCTTTTTCCTGCTCCTCTTAGCATGATAAAGAAGATTCAAAGAGAGTGAGATGCCAGCTCCTTTCGTTCAGTCAGTAGCTTCAATCATTTCTGGACGTTTTTCAATGGCAAAAATCATTGAATATTATAAATGCACAAACAGTAATTTCTCCGCATTGCAAGGTGCAATTCTGAAATTTTTTGCTTTTTCCCGCTCCTCTTAGCATGATAAAGAAGATTCAAAGAGAGTGAGGTGCCAGCTCCTTTCATTCAGTCAGTAGCTTCAAACATTTCTGGTATATGAATAACATGTTTTTCAATGGCAAAAATCAATGAATATTGTAAATGCACAAACAGTAATTTCTCCGCATTGCAAGGTGCAATTCTGAAATTTTTTGCTTTTTCCTGCTCCTCTTAGCATGATAAAGAAGATTCAAAGAGAGTGAGATGCCAGCTCCTTTCATTCAGTCAGTAGCTTCAATCATTTCTGGACGTTTTTCAATGGCAAAAATCAATGAATATTGTAAATGCACAAACAGTAATTTCTCCGCATTGCAAGGTGCAATTCTGAAATTTTTTGCTTTTTCCTGCTCCTCTTAGCATGATAAAGAAGATTCAAAGAGAGTGAGATGTCAGCTCCTTTCATTCAGTCAGTAGCTTCAAACATTTCTGGTATATGAATAACATGATGTTTTTCAATGGCAAAAATCAATGAATATTGTAAATGCACAAACAGTAATTTCTCCGCATTGCAAGGTGCAATTCTGAAATTTTTTGCTTTTTCCTGCTCCTCTTAGCATGATAAAGAAGATTCAAAGAGAGTGAGATGCCAGCTCCTTTCATTCAGTCAGTAGCTTCAATCATTTCTGGATGTTTTTCAATGGCAAAAATCAATGAATATTGTAAATGCACAAACAGTAATTTCTCCGCATTGCAAGGTGCAATTCTGAAATTTTTTGCTTTTTCCTGCTCCTCTTAGCATGATAAAGAAGATTCAAAGAGAGTGAGATGCCAGCTCCTTTCGTTCAGTCAGTAGCTTCAATCATTTCTGGACGTTTTTCAATGGCAAAAATCATTGAATATTATAAATGCACAAACAGTAATTTCTCCGCATTGCAAGGTGCAATTCTGAAATTTTATACTTTTTCCTGCTCCTCTTAGCATGATAAAGAAGATTCAAAGAGAGTGAGATGCCAGCTCCTTTCATTCAGTCAGTAGCTTCAAACATTTCTGGTATATGAATAACATGATGTTTTTCAATGGCAAAAATCAATGAATATTGTAAATGCACAAACAGTAATTTCTCCGCATTGCAAGGTGCAAGTCTGAAATTTTTTGCTTTTTCCTGCTCCTCTTAGCATGATAAAGAAGATTCAAAGAGAGTGAGATGCCAGCTCCTTTCATTCAGTCAGTAGCTTCAATCATTTCTGGATGTTTTTCAATGGCAAAAATCAATGAATATTGTAAATGCACAAACTGTAATTTCTCCGCATTGCAAGGTGCAATTCTGAAATTTTTTGCTTTTTCCTGCTCCTCTTAGCATGATAAAGAAGATTCAAAGAGAGTGAGATGCCAGCTCCTTTCATTCAGTCAGTAGCTTCAATCATTTCTGGACGTTTTTCAATGGCAAAAACCAATGAATATTGTAAATGCACAAACAGTAATTTCTCCGCATTGCAAGGTGCAATTCTGAAATTTTTTGCTTTTTCCTGCTCCTCTTAGCATGATAAAGAAGATTCAAAGAGAGTGAGATGACAGCTCCTTTCATTCAGTCAGTACCTTCAATCATTTCTGGACGTTTTTCAATGGCAAAAATCAATGAATATTGTAAATGCACAAACAGTAATTTCTCCGCATTGCAAGGTGCAATTCTGAAATTTTTTGCTTTTTCCCACTCCTCTTAGCATGATAAAGAAGATTCAAAGAGAGTGAGGTGCCAGCTCCTTTCATTCAGTCAGTAGCTTCAAACATTTCTGGTATATGAATAACATGTTTTTCAATGGCAAAAATCAATGAATATTGTAAATGCACAAACAGTAATTTCTCCGCATTGCAAGGTGCAATTCTGAAATTTTTTGCTTTTTCCTGCTCCTCTTAGCATGATAAAGAAGTTTCAAAGAGAGTGAGATGCCAGCTCCTTTCATTCAGTCAGTAGCTTCAATCATTTCTGGACGTTTTTCAATGGCAAAAATCAATGAATATTGTAAATGCACAAACAGTAATTTCTCCGCATTGCAAGGTGCAATTCTGAAATTTTTTGCTTTTTCCTGCTCCTCTTAGCATGATAAAGAAGATTCAAAGAGAGTGAGATGTCAGCTCCTTTCATTCAGTCAGTAGCTTCAAACATTTCTGGTATATGAATAACATGATGTTTTTCAATGGCAAAAATCAATGAATATTGTAAATGCACAAACAGTAATTTCTCCGCATTGCAAGGTGCAATTCTGAAATTTTTTGCTTTTTCCTGCTCCTATTAGCATGATAAAGAAGATTCAAAGAGAGTGAGATGCCAGCTCCTTTCATTCAGTCAGTAGCTTCAATCATTTCTGGATGTTTTTCAATGGCAAAAATCAATGAATATTGTAAATGCACAAACAGTAATTTCTCCGCATTGCAAGGTGCAATTCTGAAATTTTTTGCTTTTTCCTGCTCCTCTTAGCATGATAAAGAAGATTCAAAGAGAGTGAGATGCCAGCTCCTTTCGTTCAGTCAGTAGCTTCAATCATTTCTGGACGTTTTTCAATGGCAAAAATCATTGAATATTATAAATGCACAAACAGTAATTTCTCCGCATTGCAAGGTGCAATTCTGAAATTTTTTGCTTTTTCCCGCTCCTCTTAGCATGATAAAGAAGATTCAAAGAGAGTGAGGTGCCAGCTCCTTTCATTCAGTCAGTAGCTTCAAACATTTCTGGTATATGAATAACATGTTTTTGAATGGCAAAAATCAATGAATATTGTAAATGCACAAACAGTAATTTCTCCGCATTGCAAGGTGCAATTCTGAAATTTTTTGCTTTTTCCTGCTCCTCTTAGCATGATAAAGAAGATTCAAAGAGAGTGAGATGCCAGCTCCTTTCATTCAGTCAGTAGCTTCAATCATTTCTGGACGTTTTTCAATGGCAAAAATCAATGAATATTGTAAATGCACAAACAGTAATTTCTCCGCATTGCAAGGTGCAATTCTGAAATTTTTTGCTTTTTCCTGCTCCTCTTAGCATGATAAAGAAGATTCAAAGAGAGTGAGATGTCAGCTCCTTTCATTCAGTCAGTAGCTTCAAACATTTCTGGTATATGAATAACATGATGTTTTTCAATGGCAAAAATCAATGAATATTGTAAATGCACAAACAGTAATTTCTCCGCATTGCAAGGTGCAATTCTGAAATTTTTTGCTTTTTCCTGCTCCTCTTAGCATGATAAAGAAGATTCAAAGAGAGTGAGATGCCAGCTCCTTTCATTCAGTCAGTAGCTTCAATCATTTCTGGATGTTTTTCAATGGCAAAAATCAATGAATATTGTAAATGCACAAACAGTAATTTCTCCGCATTGCAAGGTGCAATTCTGAAATTTTTTGCTTTTTCCTGCTCCTCTTAGCATGATAAAGAAGATTCAAAGAGAGTGAGATGCCAGCTCCTTTCGTTCAGTCAGTAGCTTCAATCATTTCTGGACGTTTTTCAATGGCAAAAATCATTGAATATTATAAATGCACAAACAGTAATTTCTCCGCATTGCAAGGTGCAATTCTGAAATTTTTTACTTTTTCCTGCTCCTCTTAGCATGATAAAGAAGATTCAAAGAGAGTGAGATGCCAGCTCCTTTCATTCAGTCAGTAGCTTCAATCATTTCTGGTATATGAATAACATGATGTTTTTCAATGGCAAAAATCAATGAATATTGTAAATGCACAAACAGTAATTTCTCCGCATTGCAAGGTGCAATTCTGAAATTTTTTGCTTTTTCCTGCTCCTCTTAGCATGATAAAGAAGATTCAAAGAGAGTGAGATGCCAGCTCCTTTCATTCAGTCAGTAGCTTCAAACATTTCTGGTATATGAATAACATGATGTTTTTCAATGGCAAAAATCAATGAATATTGTAAATGCACAAACAGTAATTTCTCCGCATTGCAAGGTGCAAGTCTGAAATTTTTTGCTTTTTCCTGCTCCTCTTAGCATGATAAAGAAGATTCAAAGAGAGTGAGATGCCAGCTACTTTCATTCAGTCAGTAGCTTCAATCATTTCTGGACGTTTTTCAATGGTAAAAATCAATGAATATTGTAAATGCACAAACAGTAATTTCTCCACATTGCAAGGTGCAATTCTGAAATTTTTTGCTTTTTCCTGCTCCTCTTAGCATGATAAAGAAGATTCAAAGAGAGTGAGATGCCAGCTCCTTTCATTCAGTCAGTAGCTTCAAACATTTCTGGTATATGAATAACATGATGTTTTTCAATGGCAAAAATCAATGAATATTGTAAATGCACAAACAGTAATTTCTCCGCATTGCAAGGTGCAATTCTGAAATTTTTTGCTTTTTCCTGCTCCTCTTAGCATGATAAAGAAGATTCAAAGAGAGTGAGATGCCAGCTCCTTTCATTCAGTCAGTAGCTTCAAACATTTCTGGTATATGAATAACATGATGTTTTTCAATGGCAAAAATCAATGAATATTGTAAATGCACAAACAGTAATTTCTCCGCATTGCAAGGTGCAAGTCTGAAATTTTTTGCTTTTTCCTGCTCCTCTTAGCATGATAAAGAAGATTCAAAGAGAGTGAGATGCCAGCTACTTTCATTCAGTCATTAGCTTCAATCATTTCTGGACGTTTTTCAATGGTAAAAATCAATGAATATTGTAAATGCACAAACAGTAATTTCTCCACATTGCAAGGTGCAATTCTGAAATTTTTTGCTTTTTCCTGCTCCTCTTAGCATGATAAAGAAGATTCAAAGAGAGTGAGATGCCAGCTCCTTTCATTCAGTCAGTAGCTTCAAACATTTCTGGTATATGAATAACATGATGTTTTTCAATGGCAAAAATCAATGAATATTGTAAATGCACAAACAGTAATTTCTCCGCATTGCAAGGTGCTACTCTGAAATTTTTTGCTTTTTCCTGCTCCTCTTAGCATGATAAAGAAGATTCAAAGAGAGTGAGATGCCAGCTCCTTTCATTCAGTCAGTAGCTTCAATCATTTCTGGATGTTTTTCAATGGCAAAAATCAATGAATATTGTAAATGCACAAACTGTAATTTCTCCGCATTGCAAGGTGCAATTCTGAAATTTTTTGCTTTTTCCTGCTCCTCTTAGCATGATAAAGAAGATTCAAAGAGAGTGAGATGCCAGCTCCTTTCATTCAGTCAGTAGCTTCAATCATTTCTGGACGTTTTTCAATGGCAAAAATCAATGAATATTGTAAATGCACAAACAGTAATTTCTCCGCATTGCAAGGTGCAATTCTGAAATTTTTTGCTTTTTCCTGCTCCTCTTATCATGATAAAGAAGATTCAAAGAGAGTGAGATGCCAGCTCCTTTCATTCAGTCAGTACCTTCAATCATTTCTGGACGTTTTTCAATGGCAAAAATCAATGAATATTGTAAATGCACAAACAGTAATTTCTCCGCATTGCAAGGTGCAATTCTGAAATTTTTTGCTTTTTCCCGCTCCTCTTAGCATGATAAAGAAGATTCAAAGAGAGTGAGGTGCCAGCTCCTTTCATTCAGTCAGTAGCTTCAAACATTTCTGGTATATGAATAACATGTTTTTCAATGGCAAAAATCAATGAATATTGTAAATGCACAAACAGTAATTTCTCCGCATTGCAAGGTGCAATTCTGAAATTTTTTGCTTTTTCCTGCTCCTCTTAGCATGATAAAGAAGATTCAAAGAGAGTGAGATGCCAGCTCCTTTCATTCAGTCAGTAGCTTCAATCATTTCTGGACGTTTTTCAATGGCAAAAATCAATGAATATTGTAAATGCACAAACAGTAATTTCTCCGCATTGCAAGGTGCAATTCTGAAATTTTTTGCTTTTTCCTGCTCCTCTTAGCATGATAAAGAAGATTCAAAGAGAGTGAGATGCCAGCTCCTTTCATTCAGTCAGTAGCTTCAATCATTTCTGGACGTTTTTCAATGGCAAAAATCAATGAATATTGTAAATGCACAAACAGTAATTTCTCCGCATTGCAAGGTGCAATTCTGAAATTTTTTGCTTTTTCCTGCTCCTCTTAGCATGATAAAGAAGATTCAAAGAGAGTGAGATGCCAGCTCCTTTCATTCAGTCAGTAGCTTCAAACATTTCTGGTATATGAATAACATGATGTTTTTCAATGGCAAAAATCAATGAATATTGTAAATGCATAAACAGTAATTTCTCCGCATTGCAAGGTGCAAGTCTGAAATTTTTTGCTTTTTCCTGCTCCTCTTAGCATGATAAAGAAGATTCAAAGAGAGTGAGATGCCAGCTACTTTCATTCAGTCAGTAGCTTCAATCATTTCTGGACGTTTTTCAATGGTAAAAATCAATGAATATTGTAAATGCACAAACAGTAATTTCTCCACATTGCAAGGTGCAATTCTGAAATTTTTTGCTTTTTCCTGCTCCTCTTAGCATGATAAAGAAGATTCAAAGAGAGTGAGATGCCAGCTCCTTTCATTCAGTCAGTAGCTTCAAACATTTCTGATATATGAATAACATGATGTTTTTCAATGGCAAAAATCAATGAATATTGTAAATGCACAAACAGTAATTTCTCCGCATTGCAAGGTGCAATTCTGAAATTTTTTGCTTTTTCCTGCTCCTCTTAGCATGATAAAGAAGATTCAAAGAGAGTGAGATGCCAGCTCCTTTCGTTCAGTCAGTAGCTTCAATCATTTCTGGACGTTTTTCAATGGCAAAAATCATTGAATATTATAAATGCACAAACAGTAATTTCTCCGCATTGCAAGGTGCAATTCTGAAATTTTTTGCTTTTTCCCGCTCCTCTTAGCATGATAAAGAAGATTCAAAGAGAGTGAGGTGCCAGCTCCTTTCATTCAGTCAGTAGCTTCAAACATTTCTGGTATATGAATAACATGTTTTTGAATGGCAAAAATCAATGAATATTGTAAATGCACAAACAGTAATTTCTCCGCATTGCAAGGTGCAATTCTGAAATTTTTTGCTTTTTCCTGCTCCTCTTAGCATGATAAAGAAGATTCAAAGAGAGTGAGATGCCAGCTCCTTTCATTCAGTCAGTAGCTTCAATCATTTCTGGACGTTTTTCAATGGCAAAAATCAATGAATATTGTAAATGCACAAACAGTAATTTCTCCGCATTGCAAGGTGCAATTCTGAAATTTTTTGCTTTTTCCTGCTCCTCTTAGCATGATAAAGAAGATTCAAAGAGAGTGAGATGTCAGCTCCTTTCATTCAGTCAGTAGCTTCAAACATTTCTGGTATATGAATAACATGATGTTTTTCAATGGCAAAAATCAATGAATATTGTAAATGCACAAACAGTAATTTCTCCGCATTGCAAGGTGCAATTCTGAAATTTTTTGCTTTTTCCTGCTCCTCTTAGCATGATAAAGAAGATTCAAAGAGAGTGAGATGCCAGCTCCTTTCATTCAGTCAGTAGCTTCAATCATTTCTGGATGTTTTTCAATGGCAAAAATCAATGAATATTGTAAATGCACAAACAGTAATTTCTCCGCATTGCAAGGTGCAATTCTGAAATTTTTTGCTTTTTCCTGCTCCTCTTAGCATGATAAAGAAGATTCAAAGAGAGTGAGATGCCAGCTCCTTTCGTTCAGTCAGTAGCTTCAATCATTTCTGGACGTTTTTCAATGGCAAAAATCATTGAATATTATAAATGCACAAACAGTAATTTCTCCGCATTGCAAGGTGCAATTCTGAAATTTTTTACTTTTTCCTGCTCCTCTTAGCATGATAAAGAAGATTCAAAGAGAGTGAGATGCCAGCTCCTTTCATTCAGTCAGTAGCTTCAATCATTTCTGGTATATGAATAACATGATGTTTTTCAATGGCAAAAATCAATGAATATTGTAAATGCACAAACAGTAATTTCTCCGCATTGCAAGGTGCAATTCTGAAATTTTTTGCTTTTTCCTGCTCCTCTTAGCATGATAAAGAAGATTCAAAGAGAGTGAGATGCCAGCTCCTTTCATTCAGTCAGTAGCTTCAAACATTTCTGGTATATGAATAACATGATGTTTTTCAATGGCAAAAATCAATGAATATTGTAAATGCACAAACAGTAATTTCTCCGCATTGCAAGGTGCAAGTCTGAAATTTTTTGCTTTTTCCTGCTCCTCTTAGCATGATAAAGAAGATTCAAAGAGAGTGAGATGCCAGCTACTTTCATTCAGTCAGTAGCTTCAATCATTTCTGGACGTTTTTCAATGGTAAAAATCAATGAATATTGTAAATGCACAAACAGTAATTTCTCCACATTGCAAGGTGCAATTCTGAAATTTTTTGCTTTTTCCTGCTCCTCTTAGCATGATAAAGAAGATTCAAAGAGAGTGAGATGCCAGCTCCTTTCATTCAGTCAGTAGCTTCAAACATTTCTGGTATATGAATAACATGATGTTTTTCAATGGCAAAAATCAATGAATATTGTAAATGCACAAACAGTAATTTCTCCGCATTGCAAGGTGCAATTCTGAAATTTTTTGCTTTTTCCTGCTCCTCTTAGCATGATAAAGAAGATTCAAAGAGAGTGAGATGCCAGCTCCTTTCATTCAGTCAGTAGCTTCAAACATTTCTGGTATATGAATAACATGATGTTTTTCAATGGCAAAAATCAATGAATATTGTAAATGCACAAACAGTAATTTCTCCGCATTGCAAGGTGCAAGTCTGAAATTTTTTGCTTTTTCCTGCTCCTCTTAGCATGATAAAGAAGATTCAAAGAGAGTGAGATGCCAGCTACTTTCATTCAGTCATTAGCTTCAATCATTTCTGGACGTTTTTCAATGGTAAAAATCAATGAATATTGTAAATGCACAAACAGTAATTTCTCCACATTGCAAGGTGCAATTCTGAAATTTTTTGCTTTTTCCTGCTCCTCTTAGCATGATAAAGAAGATTCAAAGAGAGTGAGATGCCAGCTCCTTTCATTCAGTCAGTAGCTTCAAACATTTCTGGTATATGAATAACATGATGTTTTTCAATGGCAAAAATCAATGAATATTGTAAATGCACAAACAGTAATTTCTCCGCATTGCAAGGTGCTACTCTGAAATTTTTTGCTTTTTCCTGCTCCTCTTAGCATGATAAAGAAGATTCAAAGAGAGTGAGATGCCAGCTCCTTTCATTCAGTCAGTAGCTTCAATCATTTCTGGATGTTTTTCAATGGCAAAAATCAATGAATATTGTAAATGCACAAACTGTAATTTCTCCGCATTGCAAGGTGCAATTCTGAAATTTTTTGCTTTTTCCTGCTCCTCTTAGCATGATAAAGAAGATTCAAAGAGAGTGAGATGCCAGCTCCTTTCATTCAGTCAGTAGCTTCAATCATTTCTGGACGTTTTTCAATGGCAAAAATCAATGAATATTGTAAATGCACAAACAGTAATTTCTCCGCATTGCAAGGTGCAATTCTGAAATTTTTTGCTTTTTCCTGCTCCTCTTATCATGATAAAGAAGATTCAAAGAGAGTGAGATGCCAGCTCCTTTCATTCAGTCAGTACCTTCAATCATTTCTGGACGTTTTTCAATGGCAAAAATCAATGAATATTGTAAATGCACAAACAGTAATTTCTCCGCATTGCAAGGTGCAATTCTGAAATTTTTTGCTTTTTCCCGCTCCTCTTAGCATGATAAAGAAGATTCAAAGAGAGTGAGGTGCCAGCTCCTTTCATTCAGTCAGTAGCTTCAAACATTTCTGGTATATGAATAACATGTTTTTCAATGGCAAAAATCAATGAATATTGTAAATGCACAAACAGTAATTTCTCCGCATTGCAAGGTGCAATTCTGAAATTTTTTGCTTTTTCCTGCTCCTCTTAGCATGATAAAGAAGATTCAAAGAGAGTGAGATGCCAGCTCCTTTCATTCAGTCAGTAGCTTCAATCATTTCTGGACGTTTTTCAATGGCAAAAATCAATGAATATTGTAAATGCACAAACAGTAATTTCTCCGCATTGCAAGGTGCAATTCTGAAATTTTTTGCTTTTTCCTGCTCCTCTTAGCATGATAAAGAAGATTCAAAGAGAGTGAGATGCCAGCTCCTTTCATTCAGTCAGTAGCTTCAATCATTTCTGGACGTTTTTCAATGGCAAAAATCAATGAATATTGTAAATGCACAAACAGTAATTTCTCCGCATTGCAAGGTGCAATTCTGAAATTTTTTGCTTTTTCCTGCTCCTCTTAGCATGATAAAGAAGATTCAAAGAGAGTGAGATGCCAGCTCCTTTCATTCAGTCAGTAGCTTCAAACATTTCTGGTATATGAATAACATGATGTTTTTCAATGGCAAAAATCAATGAATATTGTAAATGCATAAACAGTAATTTCTCCGCATTGCAAGGTGCAAGTCTGAAATTTTTTGCTTTTTCCTGCTCCTCTTAGCATGATAAAGAAGATTCAAAGAGAGTGAGATGCCAGCTACTTTCATTCAGTCAGTAGCTTCAATCATTTCTGGACGTTTTTCAATGGTAAAAATCAATGAATATTGTAAATGCACAAACAGTAATTTCTCCACATTGCAAGGTGCAATTCTGAAATTTTTTGCTTTTTCCTGCTCCTCTTAGCATGATAAAGAAGATTCAAAGAGAGTGAGATGCCAGCTCCTTTCATTCAGTCAGTAGCTTCAAACATTTCTGATATATGAATAACATGATGTTTTTCAATGGCAAAAATCAATGAATATTGTAAATGCACAAACAGTAATTTCTCCGCATTGCAAGGTGCAATTCTGAAATTTTTTGCTTTTTCCTGCTCCTCTTAGCATGATAAAGAAGATTCAAAGAGAGTGAGATGCCAGCTCCTTTCATTCAGTCAGTAGCTTCAAACATTTCTGGTATATGAATAACATGATGTTTTTCAATGGCAAAAATCAATGAATATTGTAAATGCACAAACAGTAATTTCTCCGCATTGCAAGGTGCAATTCTGAAATTTTTTGCTTTTTCCTGCTCCTCTTAGCATGATAAAGAAGATTCAAAGAGAGTGAGATGCCAGCTCCTTTCATTCAGTCAGTAGCTTCAATTATTTCTGGACGTTTTTCAATGGCAAAAATCAATGAATATTGTAAATGCACAAACAGTAATTTCTCCGCATTGCAAGGTGCAATTCTGAAATTTTTTGCTTTTTCCTGCTCCTCTTAGCATGATAAAGAAGATTCAAAGAGAGTGAGATGTCAGCTCCTTTCATTCAGTCATTAGCTTCAAACATTTCTGGTATATGAATAACATGATGTTTTTCAATGGCAAAAATCAATGAATATTGTAAATGCACAAACAGTAATTTCTCCGCATTGCAAGGTGCAATTCTGAAATTTTTTGCTTTTTCCTGCTCCTCTTAGCATGATAAAGAAGATTCAAAGAGAGTGAGATGCCAGCTCCTTTCATTCAGTCAGTAGCTTCAATCATTTCTGGACGTTTTTCAATGGCAAAAATCAATGAATATTGTAAATGCACAAACAGTAATTTCTCCGCATTGCAAGGTGCAATTCTGAAATTTTTTGCTTTTTCCTGCTCCTCTTAGCATGATAAAGAAGATTCAAATAGAGTGAGATGCCAGCTCCTTTCGTTCAGTCAGTAGCTTCAATCATTTCTGGACGTTTTTCAATGGCAAAAATAATTGAATATTATAAATGCACAAACAGTAATTTCTCCGCATTGCAAGGTGCAATTCTGAAATTTTTTACTTTTTCCTGCTCCTCTTAGCATGATAAAGAAGATTCAAAGAGAGTGAGATGCCAGCTCCTTTCATTCAGTCAGTAGCTTCAATCATTTCTGGTATATGAATAACATGATGTTTTTCAATGGCAAAAATCAATGAATATTGTAAATGCACGAACAGTAATTTCTCCGCATTGCAAGGTGCAATTCTGAAATTTTTTGCTTTTTCCTGCTCCTCTTAGCATGATAAAGAAGATTCAAAGAGAGTGAGATGCCAGCTCCTTTCATTCAGTCAGTAGCTTCAATCATTTCTGGACGTTTTTCAATGGCAAAAATCAATGAATATTGTAAATGCACAAACAGTAATTTCTCCGCATTGCAAGGTGCAATTCTGAAATTTTTTGCTTTTTCCTGCTCCTCTTAGCATGATAAACAAGATTCAAAGAGAGTGAGATGCCAGCTCCTTTCATTCAGTCAGTAGCTTCAATCATTTCTGGACGTTTTTCAATGGCAAAAATCAATGAATATTGTAAATGCACAAACAGTAATTTCTCCGCATTGCAAGGTGCAATTCTGAAATTTTTTGCTTTTTCCTGCTCCTCTTAGCATGATAAAGAAGATTCAAAGAGAGTGAGATGCCAGCTCCTTTCATTCAGTCAGTAGCTTCAATCATTTCTGGACGTTTTTCAATGGCAAAAATCAATGAATATTGTAAATGCACAAACAGTAATTTCTCCGCATTGCAAGGTGCAATTCTGAAATTTTTTGCTTTTTCCTGCTCCTCTTAGCATGATAAAGAAGATTCAAAGAGAGTGAGATGCCAGCTCCTTTCATTCAGTCAGTAGCTTCAATCATTTCTGGTATATGAATAACATGATGTTTTTCAATGGCAAAAATCAATGAATATTGTAAATGCACAAACAGTAATTTCTCCGCATTGCAAGGTGCAATTCTGAAATTTTTTGCTTTTTCCTGCTCCTCTTAGCATGATAAAGAAGATTCAAAGAGAGTGAGATGCCAGCTCCTTTCATTCAGTCAGTACCTTCAATCATTTCTGGACGTTTTTCAATGGCAAAAATCAATGAATATTGTAAATGCACAAACAGTAATTTCTCCGCATTGCAAGGTGCAATTCTGAAATTTTTTGCTTTTTCCCGCTCCTCTTAGCATGATAAAGAAGATTCAAAGAGAGTGAGGTGCCAGCTCCTTTCATTCAGTCAGTAGCTTCAAACATTTCTGGTATATGAATAACATGTTTTTCAATGGCAAAAATCAATGAATATTGTAAATGCACAAACAGTAATTTCTCCGCATTGCAAGGTGCAATTCTGAAATTTTTTGCTTTTTCCTGCTCCTCTTAGCATGATAAAGAAGATTCAAAGAGAGTGAGATGCCAGCTCCTTTCATTCAGTCAGTAGCTTCAATCATTTCTGGACGTTTTTCAATGGCAAAAATCAATGAATATTGTAAATGCACAAACAGTAATTTCTCCGCATTGCAAGGTGCAATTCTGAAATTTTTTGCTTTTTCCTGCTCCTCTTAGCATGATAAAGAAGATTCAAAGAGAGTGAGATGCCAGCTCCTTTCATTCAGTCAGTAGCTTCAAACATTTCTGATATATGAATAACATGATGTTTTTCAATGGCAAAAATCAATGAATATTGTAAATGCACAAACAGTAATTTCTCCGCATTGCAAGGTGCAATTCTGAAATTTTTTGCTTTTTCCTGCTCCTCTTAGCATGATAAAAAAGATTCAAAGAGAGTGAGATGCCAGCTCCTTTCATTCAGTCAGTAGCTTCAAACATTTCTGGTATATGAATAACATGATGTTTTTCAATGGCAAAAATCAATGAATATTGTAAATGCACAAACAGTAATTTCTCCGCATTGCAAGGTGCAATTCTGAAATTTTTTGCTTTTTCCTGCTCCTCTTAGCATGATAAAGAAGATTCAAAGAGAGTGAGATGCCAGCTCCTTTCATTCAGTCAGTAGCTTCAATCATTTCTGGACGTTTTTCAATGGCAAAAATCAATGAATATTGTAAATGCACAAACAGTAATTTCTCCGCATTGCAAGGTGCAATTCTGAAATTTTTTGCTTTTTCCTGCTCCTCTTAGCATGATAAAGAAGATTCAAAGAGAGTGAGATGTCAGCTCCTTTCATTCAGTCATTAGCTTCAAACATTTCTGGTATATGAATAACATGATGTTTTTCAATGGCAAAAATCAATGAATATTGTAAATGCACAAACAGTAATTTCTCCGCATTGCAAGGTGCAATTCTGAAATTTTTTGCTTTTTCCTGCTCCTCTTAGCATGATAAAGAAGATTCAAAGAGAGTGAGATGCCAGCTCCTTTCATTCAGTCAGTAGCTTCAATCATTTCTGGACGTTTTTCAATGGCAAAAATCAATGAATATTGTAAATGCACAAACAGTAATTTCTCCGCATTGCAAGGTGCAATTCTGAAATTTTTTGCTTTTTCCCACTCCTCTTAGCATGATAAAGAAGATTCAAAGAGAGTGAGGTGCCAGCTCCTTTCATTCAGTCAGTAGCTTCAAACATTTCTGGTATATGAATAACATGTTTTTCAATGGCAAAAATCAATGAATATTGTAAATGCACAAACAGTAATTTCTCCGCATTGCAAGGTGCAATTCTGAAATTTTTTGCTTTTTCCTGCTCCTCTTAGCATGATAAAGAAGTTTCAAAGAGAGTGAGATGCCAGCTCCTTTCATTCAGTCAGTAGCTTCAATCATTTCTGGACGTTTTTCAATGGCAAAAATCAATGAATATTGTAAATGCACAAACAGTAATTTCTCCGCATTGCAAGGTGCAATTCTGAAATTTTTTGCTTTTTCCTGCTCCTCTTAGCATGATAAAGAAGATTCAAAGAGAGTGAGATGTCAGCTCCTTTCATTCAGTCAGTAGCTTCAAACATTTCTGGTATATGAATAACATGATGTTTTTCAATGGCAAAAATCAATGAATATTGTAAATGCACAAACAGTAATTTCTCCGCATTGCAAGGTGCAATTCTGAAATTTTTTGCTTTTTCCTGCTCCTATTAGCATGATAAAGAAGATTCAAAGAGAGTGAGATGCCAGCTCCTTTCATTCAGTCAGTAGCTTCAATCATTTCTGGATGTTTTTCAATGGCAAAAATCAATGAATATTGTAAATGCACAAACAGTAATTTCTCCGCATTGCAAGGTGCAATTCTGAAATTTTTTGCTTTTTCCTGCTCCTCTTAGCATGATAAAGAAGATTCAAAGAGAGTGAGATGCCAGCTCCTTTCGTTCAGTCAGTAGCTTCAATCATTTCTGGACGTTTTTCAATGGCAAAAATCATTGAATATTATAAATGCACAAACAGTAATTTCTCCGCATTGCAAGGTGCAATTCTGAAATTTTTTGCTTTTTCCCGCTCCTCTTAGCATGATAAAGAAGATTCAAAGAGAGTGAGGTGCCAGCTCCTTTCATTCAGTCAGTAGCTTCAAACATTTCTGGTATATGAATAACATGTTTTTGAATGGCAAAAATCAATGAATATTGTAAATGCACAAACAGTAATTTCTCCGCATTGCAAGGTGCAATTCTGAAATTTTTTGCTTTTTCCTGCTCCTCTTAGCATGATAAAGAAGATTCAAAGAGAGTGAGATGCCAGCTCCTTTCATTCAGTCAGTAGCTTCAATCATTTCTGGACGTTTTTCAATGGCAAAAATCAATGAATATTGTAAATGCACAAACAGTAATTTCTCCGCATTGCAAGGTGCAATTCTGAAATTTTTTGCTTTTTCCTGCTCCTCTTAGCATGATAAAGAAGATTCAAAGAGAGTGAGATGTCAGCTCCTTTCATTCAGTCAGTAGCTTCAAACATTTCTGGTATATGAATAACATGATGTTTTTCAATGGCAAAAATCAATGAATATTGTAAATGCACAAACAGTAATTTCTCCGCATTGCAAGGTGCAATTCTGAAATTTTTTGCTTTTTCCTGCTCCTCTTAGCATGATAAAGAAGATTCAAAGAGAGTGAGATGCCAGCTCCTTTCATTCAGTCAGTAGCTTCAATCATTTCTGGATGTTTTTCAATGGCAAAAATCAATGAATATTGTAAATGCACAAACAGTAATTTCTCCGCATTGCAAGGTGCAATTCTGAAATTTTTTGCTTTTTCCTGCTCCTCTTAGCATGATAAAGAAGATTCAAAGAGAGTGAGATGCCAGCTCCTTTCGTTCAGTCAGTAGCTTCAATCATTTCTGGACGTTTTTCAATGGCAAAAATCATTGAATATTATAAATGCACAAACAGTAATTTCTCCGCATTGCAAGGTGCAATTCTGAAATTTTTTACTTTTTCCTGCTCCTCTTAGCATGATAAAGAAGATTCAAAGAGAGTGAGATGCCAGCTCCTTTCATTCAGTCAGTAGCTTCAATCATTTCTGGTATATGAATAACATGATGTTTTTCAATGGCAAAAATCAATGAATATTGTAAATGCACAAACAGTAATTTCTCCGCATTGCAAGGTGCAATTCTGAAATTTTTTGCTTTTTCCTGCTCCTCTTAGCATGATAAAGAAGATTCAAAGAGAGTGAGATGCCAGCTCCTTTCATTCAGTCAGTAGCTTCAAACATTTCTGGTATATGAATAACATGATGTTTTTCAATGGCAAAAATCAATGAATATTGTAAATGCACAAACAGTAATTTCTCCGCATTGCAAGGTGCAAGTCTGAAATTTTTTGCTTTTTCCTGCTCCTCTTAGCATGATAAAGAAGATTCAAAGAGAGTGAGATGCCAGCTACTTTCATTCAGTCAGTAGCTTCAATCATTTCTGGACGTTTTTCAATGGTAAAAATCAATGAATATTGTAAATGCACAAACAGTAATTTCTCCACATTGCAAGGTGCAATTCTGAAATTTTTTGCTTTTTCCTGCTCCTCTTAGCATGATAAAGAAGATTCAAAGAGAGTGAGATGCCAGCTCCTTTCATTCAGTCAGTAGCTTCAAACATTTCTGGTATATGAATAACATGATGTTTTTCAATGGCAAAAATCAATGAATATTGTAAATGCACAAACAGTAATTTCTCCGCATTGCAAGGTGCAATTCTGAAATTTTTTGCTTTTTCCTGCTCCTCTTAGCATGATAAAGAAGATTCAAAGAGAGTGAGATGCCAGCTCCTTTCATTCAGTCAGTAGCTTCAAACATTTCTGGTATATGAATAACATGATGTTTTTCAATGGCAAAAATCAATGAATATTGTAAATGCACAAACAGTAATTTCTCCGCATTGCAAGGTGCAAGTCTGAAATTTTTTGCTTTTTCCTGCTCCTCTTAGCATGATAAAGAAGATTCAAAGAGAGTGAGATGCCAGCTACTTTCATTCAGTCATTAGCTTCAATCATTTCTGGACGTTTTTCAATGGTAAAAATCAATGAATATTGTAAATGCACAAACAGTAATTTCTCCACATTGCAAGGTGCAATTCTGAAATTTTTTGCTTTTTCCTGCTCCTCTTAGCATGATAAAGAAGATTCAAAGAGAGTGAGATGCCAGCTCCTTTCATTCAGTCAGTAGCTTCAAACATTTCTGGTATATGAATAACATGATGTTTTTCAATGGCAAAAATCAATGAATATTGTAAATGCACAAACAGTAATTTCTCCGCATTGCAAGGTGCTACTCTGAAATTTTTTGCTTTTTCCTGCTCCTCTTAGCATGATAAAGAAGATTCAAAGAGAGTGAGATGCCAGCTCCTTTCATTCAGTCAGTAGCTTCAATCATTTCTGGATGTTTTTCAATGGCAAAAATCAATGAATATTGTAAATGCACAAACTGTAATTTCTCCGCATTGCAAGGTGCAATTCTGAAATTTTTTGCTTTTTCCTGCTCCTCTTAGCATGATAAAGAAGATTCAAAGAGAGTGAGATGCCAGCTCCTTTCATTCAGTCAGTAGCTTCAATCATTTCTGGACGTTTTTCAATGGCAAAAATCAATGAATATTGTAAATGCACAAACAGTAATTTCTCCGCATTGCAAGGTGCAATTCTGAAATTTTTTGCTTTTTCCTGCTCCTCTTATCATGATAAAGAAGATTCAAAGAGAGTGAGATGCCAGCTCCTTTCATTCAGTCAGTACCTTCAATCATTTCTGGACGTTTTTCAATGGCAAAAATCAATGAATATTGTAAATGCACAAACAGTAATTTCTCCGCATTGCAAGGTGCAATTCTGAAATTTTTTGCTTTTTCCCGCTCCTCTTAGCATGATAAAGAAGATTCAAAGAGAGTGAGGTGCCAGCTCCTTTCATTCAGTCAGTAGCTTCAAACATTTCTGGTATATGAATAACATGTTTTTCAATGGCAAAAATCAATGAATATTGTAAATGCACAAACAGTAATTTCTCCGCATTGCAAGGTGCAATTCTGAAATTTTTTGCTTTTTCCTGCTCCTCTTAGCATGATAAAGAAGATTCAAAGAGAGTGAGATGCCAGCTCCTTTCATTCAGTCAGTAGCTTCAATCATTTCTGGACGTTTTTCAATGGCAAAAATCAATGAATATTGTAAATGCACAAACAGTAATTTCTCCGCATTGCAAGGTGCAATTCTGAAATTTTTTGCTTTTTCCTGCTCCTCTTAGCATGATAAAGAAGATTCAAAGAGAGTGAGATGCCAGCTCCTTTCATTCAGTCAGTAGCTTCAATCATTTCTGGACGTTTTTCAATGGCAAAAATCAATGAATATTGTAAATGCACAAACAGTAATTTCTCCGCATTGCAAGGTGCAATTCTGAAATTTTTTGCTTTTTCCTGCTCCTCTTAGCATGATAAAGAAGATTCAAAGAGAGTGAGATGCCAGCTCCTTTCATTCAGTCAGTAGCTTCAAACATTTCTGGTATATGAATAACATGATGTTTTTCAATGGCAAAAATCAATGAATATTGTAAATGCATAAACAGTAATTTCTCCGCATTGCAAGGTGCAAGTCTGAAATTTTTTGCTTTTTCCTGCTCCTCTTAGCATGATAAAGAAGATTCAAAGAGAGTGAGATGCCAGCTACTTTCATTCAGTCAGTAGCTTCAATCATTTCTGGACGTTTTTCAATGGTAAAAATCAATGAATATTGTAAATGCACAAACAGTAATTTCTCCACATTGCAAGGTGCAATTCTGAAATTTTTTGCTTTTTCCTGCTCCTCTTAGCATGATAAAGAAGATTCAAAGAGAGTGAGATGCCAGCTCCTTTCATTCAGTCAGTAGCTTCAAACATTTCTGATATATGAATAACATGATGTTTTTCAATGGCAAAAATCAATGAATATTGTAAATGCACAAACAGTAATTTCTCCGCATTGCAAGGTGCAATTCTGAAATTTTTTGCTTTTTCCTGCTCCTCTTAGCATGATAAAGAAGATTCAAAGAGAGTGAGATGCCAGCTCCTTTCGTTCAGTCAGTAGCTTCAATCATTTCTGGACGTTTTTCAATGGCAAAAATCATTGAATATTATAAATGCACAAACAGTAATTTCTCCGCATTGCAAGGTGCAATTCTGAAATTTTTTGCTTTTTCCCGCTCCTCTTAGCATGATAAAGAAGATTCAAAGAGAGTGAGGTGCCAGCTCCTTTCATTCAGTCAGTAGCTTCAAACATTTCTGGTATATGAATAACATGTTTTTGAATGGCAAAAATCAATGAATATTGTAAATGCACAAACAGTAATTTCTCCGCATTGCAAGGTGCAATTCTGAAATTTTTTGCTTTTTCCTGCTCCTCTTAGCATGATAAAGAAGATTCAAAGAGAGTGAGATGCCAGCTCCTTTCATTCAGTCAGTAGCTTCAATCATTTCTGGACGTTTTTCAATGGCAAAAATCAATGAATATTGTAAATGCACAAACAGTAATTTCTCCGCATTGCAAGGTGCAATTCTGAAATTTTTTGCTTTTTCCTGCTCCTCTTAGCATGATAAAGAAGATTCAAAGAGAGTGAGATGTCAGCTCCTTTCATTCAGTCAGTAGCTTCAAACATTTCTGGTATATGAATAACATGATGTTTTTCAATGGCAAAAATCAATGAATATTGTAAATGCACAAACAGTAATTTCTCCGCATTGCAAGGTGCAATTCTGAAATTTTTTGCTTTTTCCTGCTCCTCTTAGCATGATAAAGAAGATTCAAAGAGAGTGAGATGCCAGCTCCTTTCATTCAGTCAGTAGCTTCAATCATTTCTGGATGTTTTTCAATGGCAAAAATCAATGAATATTGTAAATGCACAAACAGTAATTTCTCCGCATTGCAAGGTGCAATTCTGAAATTTTTTGCTTTTTCCTGCTCCTCTTAGCATGATAAAGAAGATTCAAAGAGAGTGAGATGCCAGCTCCTTTCGTTCAGTCAGTAGCTTCAATCATTTCTGGACGTTTTTCAATGGCAAAAATCATTGAATATTATAAATGCACAAACAGTAATTTCTCCGCATTGCAAGGTGCAATTCTGAAATTTTTTACTTTTTCCTGCTCCTCTTAGCATGATAAAGAAGATTCAAAGAGAGTGAGATGCCAGCTCCTTTCATTCAGTCAGTAGCTTCAATCATTTCTGGTATATGAATAACATGATGTTTTTCAATGGCAAAAATCAATGAATATTGTAAATGCACAAACAGTAATTTCTCCGCATTGCAAGGTGCAATTCTGAAATTTTTTGCTTTTTCCTGCTCCTCTTAGCATGATAAAGAAGATTCAAAGAGAGTGAGATGCCAGCTCCTTTCATTCAGTCAGTAGCTTCAAACATTTCTGGTATATGAATAACATGATGTTTTTCAATGGCAAAAATCAATGAATATTGTAAATGCACAAACAGTAATTTCTCCGCATTGCAAGGTGCAAGTCTGAAATTTTTTGCTTTTTCCTGCTCCTCTTAGCATGATAAAGAAGATTCAAAGAGAGTGAGATGCCAGCTACTTTCATTCAGTCAGTAGCTTCAATCATTTCTGGACGTTTTTCAATGGTAAAAATCAATGAATATTGTAAATGCACAAACAGTAATTTCTCCACATTGCAAGGTGCAATTCTGAAATTTTTTGCTTTTTCCTGCTCCTCTTAGCATGATAAAGAAGATTCAAAGAGAGTGAGATGCCAGCTCCTTTCATTCAGTCAGTAGCTTCAAACATTTCTGGTATATGAATAACATGATGTTTTTCAATGGCAAAAATCAATGAATATTGTAAATGCACAAACAGTAATTTCTCCGCATTGCAAGGTGCAATTCTGAAATTTTTTGCTTTTTCCTGCTCCTCTTAGCATGATAAAGAAGATTCAAAGAGAGTGAGATGCCAGCTCCTTTCATTCAGTCAGTAGCTTCAAACATTTCTGGTATATGAATAACATGATGTTTTTCAATGGCAAAAATCAATGAATATTGTAAATGCACAAACAGTAATTTCTCCGCATTGCAAGGTGCAAGTCTGAAATTTTTTGCTTTTTCCTGCTCCTCTTAGCATGATAAAGAAGATTCAAAGAGAGTGAGATGCCAGCTACTTTCATTCAGTCATTAGCTTCAATCATTTCTGGACGTTTTTCAATGGTAAAAATCAATGAATATTGTAAATGCACAAACAGTAATTTCTCCACATTGCAAGGTGCAATTCTGAAATTTTTTGCTTTTTCCTGCTCCTCTTAGCATGATAAAGAAGATTCAAAGAGAGTGAGATGCCAGCTCCTTTCATTCAGTCAGTAGCTTCAAACATTTCTGGTATATGAATAACATGATGTTTTTCAATGGCAAAAATCAATGAATATTGTAAATGCACAAACAGTAATTTCTCCGCATTGCAAGGTGCTACTCTGAAATTTTTTGCTTTTTCCTGCTCCTCTTAGCATGATAAAGAAGATTCAAAGAGAGTGAGATGCCAGCTCCTTTCATTCAGTCAGTAGCTTCAATCATTTCTGGATGTTTTTCAATGGCAAAAATCAATGAATATTGTAAATGCACAAACTGTAATTTCTCCGCATTGCAAGGTGCAATTCTGAAATTTTTTGCTTTTTCCTGCTCCTCTTAGCATGATAAAGAAGATTCAAAGAGAGTGAGATGCCAGCTCCTTTCATTCAGTCAGTAGCTTCAATCATTTCTGGACGTTTTTCAATGGCAAAAATCAATGAATATTGTAAATGCACAAACAGTAATTTCTCCGCATTGCAAGGTGCAATTCTGAAATTTTTTGCTTTTTCCTGCTCCTCTTATCATGATAAAGAAGATTCAAAGAGAGTGAGATGCCAGCTCCTTTCATTCAGTCAGTACCTTCAATCATTTCTGGACGTTTTTCAATGGCAAAAATCAATGAATATTGTAAATGCACAAACAGTAATTTCTCCGCATTGCAAGGTGCAATTCTGAAATTTTTTGCTTTTTCCCGCTCCTCTTAGCATGATAAAGAAGATTCAAAGAGAGTGAGGTGCCAGCTCCTTTCATTCAGTCAGTAGCTTCAAACATTTCTGGTATATGAATAACATGTTTTTCAATGGCAAAAATCAATGAATATTGTAAATGCACAAACAGTAATTTCTCCGCATTGCAAGGTGCAATTCTGAAATTTTTTGCTTTTTCCTGCTCCTCTTAGCATGATAAAGAAGATTCAAAGAGAGTGAGATGCCAGCTCCTTTCATTCAGTCAGTAGCTTCAATCATTTCTGGACGTTTTTCAATGGCAAAAATCAATGAATATTGTAAATGCACAAACAGTAATTTCTCCGCATTGCAAGGTGCAATTCTGAAATTTTTTGCTTTTTCCTGCTCCTCTTAGCATGATAAAGAAGATTCAAAGAGAGTGAGATGCCAGCTCCTTTCATTCAGTCAGTAGCTTCAATCATTTCTGGACGTTTTTCAATGGCAAAAATCAATGAATATTGTAAATGCACAAACAGTAATTTCTCCGCATTGCAAGGTGCAATTCTGAAATTTTTTGCTTTTTCCTGCTCCTCTTAGCATGATAAAGAAGATTCAAAGAGAGTGAGATGCCAGCTCCTTTCATTCAGTCAGTAGCTTCAAACATTTCTGGTATATGAATAACATGATGTTTTTCAATGGCAAAAATCAATGAATATTGTAAATGCATAAACAGTAATTTCTCCGCATTGCAAGGTGCAAGTCTGAAATTTTTTGCTTTTTCCTGCTCCTCTTAGCATGATAAAGAAGATTCAAAGAGAGTGAGATGCCAGCTACTTTCATTCAGTCAGTAGCTTCAATCATTTCTGGACGTTTTTCAATGGTAAAAATCAATGAATATTGTAAATGCACAAACAGTAATTTCTCCACATTGCAAGGTGCAATTCTGAAATTTTTTGCTTTTTCCTGCTCCTCTTAGCATGATAAAGAAGATTCAAAGAGAGTGAGATGCCAGCTCCTTTCATTCAGTCAGTAGCTTCAAACATTTCTGATATATGAATAACATGATGTTTTTCAATGGCAAAAATCAATGAATATTGTAAATGCACAAACAGTAATTTCTCCGCATTGCAAGGTGCAATTCTGAAATTTTTTGCTTTTTCCTGCTCCTCTTAGCATGATAAAGAAGATTCAAAGAGAGTGAGATGCCAGCTCCTTTCATTCAGTCAGTAGCTTCAAACATTTCTGGTATATGAATAACATGATGTTTTTCAATGGCAAAAATCAATGAATATTGTAAATGCACAAACAGTAATTTCTCCGCATTGCAAGGTGCAATTCTGAAATTTTTTGCTTTTTCCTGCTCCTCTTAGCATGATAAAGAAGATTCAAAGAGAGTGAGATGCCAGCTCCTTTCATTCAGTCAGTAGCTTCAATTATTTCTGGACGTTTTTCAATGGCAAAAATCAATGAATATTGTAAATGCACAAACAGTAATTTCTCCGCATTGCAAGGTGCAATTCTGAAATTTTTTGCTTTTTCCTGCTCCTCTTAGCATGATAAAGAAGATTCAAAGAGAGTGAGATGTCAGCTCCTTTCATTCAGTCATTAGCTTCAAACATTTCTGGTATATGAATAACATGATGTTTTTGAATGGCAAAAATCAATGAATATTGTAAATGCACAAACAGTAATTTCTCCGCATTGCAAGGTGCAATTCTGAAATTTTTTGCTTTTTCCTGCTCCTCTTAGCATGATAAAGAAGATTCAAAGAGAGTGAGATGCCAGCTCCTTTCATTCAGTCAGTAGCTTCAATCATTTCTGGACGTTTTTCAATGGCAAAAATCAATGAATATTGTAAATGCACAAACAGTAATTTCTCCGCATTGCAAGGTGCAATTCTGAAATTTTTTGCTTTTTCCTGCTCCTCTTAGCATGATAAAGAAGATTCAAATAGAGTGAGATGCCAGCTCCTTTCGTTCAGTCAGTAGCTTCAATCATTTCTGGACGTTTTTCAATGGCAAAAATAATTGAATATTATAAATGCACAAACAGTAATTTCTCCGCATTGCAAGGTGCAATTCTGAAATTTTTTACTTTTTCCTGCTCCTCTTAGCATGATAAAGAAGATTCAAAGAGAGTGAGATGCCAGCTCCTTTCATTCAGTCAGTAGCTTCAATCATTTCTGGTATATGAATAACATGATGTTTTTCAATGGCAAAAATCAATGAATATTGTAAATGCACGAACAGTAATTTCTCCGCATTGCAAGGTGCAATTCTGAAATTTTTTGCTTTTTCCTGCTCCTCTTAGCATGATAAAGAAGATTCAAAGAGAGTGAGATGCCAGCTCCTTTCATTCAGTCAGTAGCTTCAATCATTTCTGGACGTTTTTCAATGGCAAAAATCAATGAATATTGTAAATGCACAAACAGTAATTTCTCCGCATTGCAAGGTGCAATTCTGAAATTTTTTGCTTTTTCCTGCTCCTCTTAGCATGATAAACAAGATTCAAAGAGAGTGAGATGCCAGCTCCTTTCATTCAGTCAGTAGCTTCAATCATTTCTGGACGTTTTTCAATGGCAAAAATCAATGAATATTGTAAATGCACAAACAGTAATTTCTCCGCATTGCAAGGTGCAATTCTGAAATTTTTTGCTTTTTCCTGCTCCTCTTAGCATGATAAAGAAGATTCAAAGAGAGTGAGATGCCAGCTCCTTTCATTCAGTCAGTAGCTTCAATCATTTCTGGACGTTTTTCAATGGCAAAAATCAATGAATATTGTAAATGCACAAACAGTAATTTCTCCGCATTGCAAGGTGCAATTCTGAAATTTTTTGCTTTTTCCTGCTCCTCTTAGCATGATAAAGAAGATTCAAAGAGAGTGAGATGCCAGCTCCTTTCATTCAGTCAGTAGCTTCAATCATTTCTGGTATATGAATAACATGATGTTTTTCAATGGCAAAAATCAATGAATATTGTAAATGCACAAACAGTAATTTCTCCGCATTGCAAGGTGCAATTCTGAAATTTTTTGCTTTTTCCTGCTCCTCTTAGCATGATAAAGAAGATTCAAAGAGAGTGAGATGCCAGCTCCTTTCATTCAGTCAGTACCTTCAATCATTTCTGGACGTTTTTCAATGGCAAAAATCAATGAATATTGTAAATGCACAAACAGTAATTTCTCCGCATTGCAAGGTGCAATTCTGAAATTTTTTGCTTTTTCCCGCTCCTCTTAGCATGATAAAGAAGATTCAAAGAGAGTGAGGTGCCAGCTCCTTTCATTCAGTCAGTAGCTTCAAACATTTCTGGTATATGAATAACATGTTTTTCAATGGCAAAAATCAATGAATATTGTAAATGCACAAACAGTAATTTCTCCGCATTGCAAGGTGCAATTCTGAAATTTTTTGCTTTTTCCTGCTCCTCTTAGCATGATAAAGAAGATTCAAAGAGAGTGAGATGCCAGCTCCTTTCATTCAGTCAGTAGCTTCAATCATTTCTGGACGTTTTTCAATGGCAAAAATCAATGAATATTGTAAATGCACAAACAGTAATTTCTCCGCATTGCAAGGTGCAATTCTGAAATTTTTTGCTTTTTCCTGCTCCTCTTAGCATGATAAAGAAGATTCAAAGAGAGTGAGATGCCAGCTCCTTTCATTCAGTCAGTAGCTTCAAACATTTCTGATATATGAATAACATGATGTTTTTCAATGGCAAAAATCAATGAATATTGTAAATGCACAAACAGTAATTTCTCCGCATTGCAAGGTGCAATTCTGAAATTTTTTGCTTTTTCCTGCTCCTCTTAGCATGATAAAAAAGATTCAAAGAGAGTGAGATGCCAGCTCCTTTCATTCAGTCAGTAGCTTCAAACATTTCTGGTATATGAATAACATGATGTTTTTCAATGGCAAAAATCAATGAATATTGTAAATGCACAAACAGTAATTTCTCCGCATTGCAAGGTGCAATTCTGAAATTTTTTGCTTTTTCCTGCTCCTCTTAGCATGATAAAGAAGATTCAAAGAGAGTGAGATGCCAGCTCCTTTCATTCAGTCAGTAGCTTCAATCATTTCTGGACGTTTTTCAATGGCAAAAATCAATGAATATTGTAAATGCACAAACAGTAATTTCTCCGCATTGCAAGGTGCAATTCTGAAATTTTTTGCTTTTTCCTGCTCCTCTTAGCATGATAAAGAAGATTCAAAGAGAGTGAGATGTCAGCTCCTTTCATTCAGTCATTAGCTTCAAACATTTCTGGTATATGAATAACATGATGTTTTTCAATGGCAAAAATCAATGAATATTGTAAATGCACAAACAGTAATTTCTCCGCATTGCAAGGTGCAATTCTGAAATTTTTTGCTTTTTCCTGCTCCTCTTAGCATGATAAAGAAGATTCAAAGAGAGTGAGATGCCAGCTCCTTTCATTCAGTCAGTAGCTTCAATCATTTCTGGACGTTTTTCAATGGCAAAAATCAATGAATATTGTAAATGCACAAACAGTAATTTCTCCGCATTGCAAGGTGCAATTCTGAAATTTTTTGCTTTTTCCTGCTCCTCTTAGCATGATAAAGAAGATTCAAAGAGAGTGAGATGCCAGCTCCTTTCGTTCAGTCAGTAGCTTCAATCATTTCTGGACGTTTTTCAATGGCAAAAATCATTGAATATTATAAATGCACAAACAGTAATTTCTCCGCATTGCAAGGTGCAATTCTGAAATTTTTTACTTTTTCCTGCTCCTCTTAGCATGATAAAGAAGATTCAAAGAGAGTGAGATGCCAGCTCCTTTCATTCAGTCAGTAGCTTCAATCATTTCTGGTATATGAATAACATGATGTTTTTCAATGGCAAAAATCAATGAATATTGTAAATGCACAAACACTAATTTCTCCACATTGCAAGGTGCAATTCTGAAATTTTTTGCTTTTTCCTGCTCCTCTTAGCATGATAAAGAAGATTCAAAGAGAGTGAGATGCCAGCTCCTTTCATTCAGTCAGTAGCTTCAATCATTTCTGGACGTTTTTCAATGGCAAAAATCAATGAATATTGTAAATGCACAAACAGTAATTTCTCCGCATTGCAAGGTGCAATTCTGAAATTTTTTGCTTTTTCCTGCTCCTCTTAGCATGATAAACAAGATTCAAAGAGAGTGAGATGCCAGCTCCTTTCATTCAGTCAGTAGCTTCAATCATTTCTGGACGTTTTTCAATGGCAAAAATCAATGAATATTGTAAATGCACAAACAGTAATTTCTCCGCATTGCAAGGTGCAATTCTGAAATTTTTTGCTTTTTCCTGCTCCTCTTAGCATGATAAAGAAGATTCAAAGAGAGTGAGATGCCAGCTCCTTTCATTCAGTCAGTAGCTTCAATCATTTCTGGACGTTTTTCAATGGCAAAAATCAATGAATATTGTAAATGCACAAACAGTAATTTCTCCGCATTGCAAGGTGCAATTCTGAAATTTTTTGCTTTTTCCTGCTCCTCTTAGCATGATAAAGAAGATTCAAAGAGAGTGAGATGCCAGCTCCTTTCATTCAGTCAGTAGCTTCAATCATTTCTGGTATATGAATAACATGATGTTTTTCAATGGCAAAAATCAATGAATATTGTAAATGCACAAACAGTAATTTCTCCGCATTGCAAGGTGCAATTCTGAAATTTTTTGCTTTTTCCTGCTCCTCTTAGCATGATAAAGAAGATTCAAAGAGAGTGAGATGCCAGCTCCTTTCATTCAGTCAGTAGCTTCAATCATTTCTGGAAGTTTTTCAATGGCAAAAATCAATGAATATTGTAAATGCACAAACAGTAATTTCTCCGCATTGCAAGGTGCAATTCTGAAATTTTTTGCTTTTTCCTGCTCCTCTTAGCATGATAAACATGATTCAAAGAGAGTGAGTTGCCAGCTCCTTTCATTTAGGCAGTAGCTTCAATCATTTCTGGACGTTTTTCAATTGCAAAAATCAATGAATTTTGTAAATGCACAAACAGTAATTTCTCCGCATTGCAAGGTGCAATTCTGAAATTTTTTGCTTTTTCCTGCTCCTCTTAGCATGATAAAGACGATTCAAAGAGAGTGAGATGCCAGCTACTTTCATTCAGTCAGTAGCTTCAATCATTTCTGGTATATGAATAACATGATGTTTTTCAATGGCAAAAATCAATGAATATTGTAAATGCACAAACAGTAATTTCTCCGCATTGCAAGGTGCAATTCTGAAATTTTTTGCTTTTTCCTGCTCCTCTTAGCATGATAAAGAAGATTCAAAGAGAGTGAGGTGCCAGCTCCTTTCATTCAGTCAGTAGCTTCAAACATTTCTGGTATATGAATAACATGTTTTTCAATGGCAAAAATCAATGAATATTGTAAATGCACAAACAGTAATTTCTCCGCATTGCAAGGTGCAATTGTGAAATTTTTTGCTTTTTCCTGCTCCTCTTAGCATGATAAAGAAGATTCAAAGAGAGTGAGATGCCAGCTCCTTTCATTCAGTCAGTAGCTTCAATCATTTCTGGACGTTTTTCAATGGCAAAAATCAATGAATATTGTAAATGCACAAACAGTAATTTCTCCGCATTGCAAGGTGCAATTCTGAAATTTTTTGCTTTTTCCTGCTCCTCTTAGCATGATAAAGAAGATTCAAAGAGAGTGAGATGCCAGCTCCTTTCATTCAGTCAGTAGCTTCAAACATTTCTGGTATATGAATAACATGATGTTTTTCAATGGCAAAAATCAATGAATATTGTAAATGCACAAACAGTAATTTCTCCGCATTGCAAGGTGCAAGTCTGAAATTTTTTGCTTTTTCCTGCTCCTCTTAGCATGATAAAGAAGATTCAAAGAGAGTGAGATGCCAGCTACTTTCATTCAGTCAGTAGCTTCAATCATTTCTGGACGTTTTTCAATGGTAAAAATCAATGAATATTGTAAATGCACAAACAGTAATTTCTCCACATTGCAAGGTGCAATTCTGAAATTTTTTGCTTTTTCCTGCTCCTCTTTGCATGATAAAGAAGATTCAAAGAGAGTGAGATGCCAGCTCCTTTCATTCAGTCAGTAGCTTCAAACATTTCTGGTATATGAATAACATGATGTTTTCAATGGCAAAAATCAATGAATATTGTAAATGCACAAACAGTAAATTCTCCGCATTGCAAGGTGCAATTCTGAAATTTTTTGCTTTTTCCTGCTCCTCTTAGCATGATAAAGAAGATTCAAAGAGAGTGAGATGCCAGCTCCTTTCATTCAGTCAGTAGCTTCAAACATTTCTGGTATATGAATAACATGATGTTTTTCAATGGCAAAAATCAATGAATATTGTAAATGCACAAACAGTAATTTCTCCGCATTGCAAGGTGCAAGTCTGAAATTTTTTGCTTTTTCCTGCTCCTCTTAGCATGATAAAGAAGATTCAAAGAGAGTGAGATGCCAGCTACTTTCATTCAGTCAGTAGATTCAATCATTTCTGGACGTTTTTCAATGTTAAAAATCAATGAATATTGTAAATGCACAAACAGTAATTTCTCCACATTGCAAGGTGCAATTCTGAAATTTTTTGCTTTTTCCTGCTCCTCTTAGCATGTTAATGAAGATTCAAAGAGAGTGAGATGCCAGCTCCTTTCATTCAGTCAGTAGCTTCAAACATTTCTGGTATATGAATAACATGATGTTTTTCAATGGCAAAAATCAATGAATATTGTAAATGCACAAACAGTAATTTCTCCGCATTGCAAGGTGCAATTCTGAAATTTTTTGCTTTTTCCTGCTCCTCTTAGCATGATAAAGAAGATTCAAAGAGAGTGAGATGCCAGCTCCTTTCATTCAGTCAGTAGCTTCAATCATTTCTGGATGTTTTTCAATGGCAAAAATCAATGAATATTGTAAATGCACAAACTGTAATTTCTCCGCATTGCAAGGTGCAATTCTGAAATTTTTTACTTTTTCCTGCTCCTCTTAGCATGATAAAGAAGATTCAAAGAGAGTGAGATGCCAGCTCCTTTCATTCAGTCAGTAGCTTCAATCATTTCTGGACGTTTTTCAATGGCAAAAATCAATGAATATTGTAAATGCACAAACAGTAATTTCTCCGCATTGCAAGGTGCAATTCTGAAATTTTTTGCTTTTTCCTGCTCCTCTTAGCATGATAAAGAAGATTCAAAGAGAGTGAGATGCCAGCTCCTTTCATTCAGTCAGTACTTTCAATCATTTCTGGACGTTTTTCAATGGCAAAAATCAATGAATATTGTAAATGCACAAACAGTAATTTCTCCGCATTGCAAGGTGCAAATCTGAAATTTTTTGCTTTTTCCTGCTCCTCTTAGCATGATAAAGAAGATTCAAAGAGAGTGAGATGCCAGCTCCTTTCATTCAGTCAGTAGCTTCAATCATTTCTGGACGTTTTTCAATGGCAAAAATCAATGAATATTGTAAATGCACAAACAGTAATTTCTCCGCATTGCAAGGTGCAATTCTGAAATTTTTTGCTTTTTCCTGCTCCTCTTAGCATGATAAAGAAGATTCAAAGAGAGTGAGATGCCAGCTCCTTTCATTCAGTCAGTAGCTTCAAACATTTCTGGTATATGAATAACATGATGTTTTTCAATGGCGAAAATCAATGAATATTGTAAATGCACAAACAGTAATTTCTCCGCATTGCAAGGTGCAAGTCTGAAATTTTTTGCTTTTTCCTGCTCCTCTTAGCATGATAAAGAAGATTCAAAGAGAGTGAGATGCCAGCTACTTTCATTCAGTCAGTAGCTTCAATCATTTCTGGACGTTTTTCAATGGTAAAAATCAATGAATATTGTAAATGCACAAACAGTAATTTCTCCACATTGCAAGGTGCAATTCTGAAATTTTTTGCTTTTTCCTGCTCCTCTTAGCATGATAAAGAAGATTCAAAGAGAGTGAGATGCCAGCTCCTTTCATTCAGTCAGTAGCTTCAAACATTTCTGGTATATGAATAACATGATGTTTTCAATGGCAAAAATCAATGAATATTGTAAATGCACAAACAGTAAATTCTCCGCATTGCAAGGTGCAATTCTGAAATTTTTTGCTTTTTCCTGCTCCTCTTAGCATGATAAAGAAGATTCAAAGAGAGTGAGATGCCAGCTCTTTTCATTCAGTCAGTAGCTTCAAACATTTCTGGTATATGAATAACATGATGTTTTTCAATGGCAAAAATCAATGAATATTGTAAATGCACAAACAGTAATTTCTCCGCATTGCAAGGTGCAAGTCTGAAATTTTTTGCTTTTTCCTGCTCCTCTTAGCATGATAAAGAAGATTCAAAGAGAGTGAGATGCCAGCTACTTTCATTCAGTCAGTAGATTCAATCATTTCTGGACGT
Source organism: Phyllobates terribilis (assembly GCF_046119375.1). Taxonomy (NCBI): domain Eukaryota; kingdom Metazoa; phylum Chordata; class Amphibia; order Anura; family Dendrobatidae; genus Phyllobates; species Phyllobates terribilis. Next base: position 203,998 of record NW_027363330.1, read on the forward strand.
TTTTCAATGTTAAAAATCAATGAATATTGTAAATGCACAAACAGTAATTTCTCCACATTGCAAGGTGCAATTCTGAAATTTTTTGCTTTTTCCTGCTCCTCTTAGCATGATAATGAAGATTCAAAGAGAGTGAGATGCCAGCTCCTTTCATTCAGTCAGTAGCTTCAAACATTTCTGGTATATGAATAACATGATGTTTTTCAATGGCAAAAATCAATGATTATTGTAAATGCACAAACAGTAATTTCTCCGCATTGCAAGGTGCAATTCTGAAATTTTTTGCTTTTTCCTGCTCCTCTTAGCATGATAAAGAAGATTCAAAGAGAGTGAGATGCCAGCTACTTTCATTCAGTCAGTAGCTTCAATCATTTCTGGATGTTTTTCAATGGCAAAAATCAATGAATATTGTAAATGCACAAACTGTAATTTCTCCGCATTGCAAGGTGCAATTCTGAAATTTTTTACTTTTTCCTGCTCCTCTTAGCATGATAAAGAAGATTCAAAGAGAGTGAGATGCCAGCTCCTTTCATTCAGTCAGTAGCTTCAATCATTTCTGGACGTTTTTCAATGGCAAAAATCAATGAATATTGTAAATGCACAAACAGTAATTTCTCCGCATTGCAAGGTGCAATTCTGAAATTTTTTGCTTTTTCCTGCTCCTCTTAGCATGATAAAGAAGATTCAAAGAGAGTGAGATGCCAGCTCCTTTCATTCAGTCAGTACTTTCAATCATTTCTGGACGTTTTTCAATGGCAAAAATCAATGAATATTGTAAATGCACAAACAGTAATTTCTCCCCATCGCAAGGTGCAATTCTGAATTTTTTTGCTTTTTCCCGCTCCTTTTAGCATGATAAAGAAGATTCAAAGAGAATGAGGTGCCAGCTCCTTTCATTCAGTCAGTAGCTTCAAACATTTCTGGTATATGAATAACATGTTTTTCAATGGCAAAAATCAATGAATATTGTAAATGCACAAACAGTAATTTCTCCGCATTGCAAGGTGCAATTCTGAAATTTTTTGCTTTTTCCTGCTCCGCTTAGCATGATAAAGAAGATTCAAAGAGAGTGAGATGCCAGCTCCTTTCATTCAGTCAGTAGCTTCAAACATTTCTGGTATATGAATAACATGATGTTTTTCAATGTCAAAAATCAATGAATATTGTAAATGCACAAACAGTAATTTCTCCGCATTGCAAGGTGCAAGTCTGAAATTTTTTGCTTTTTCCTGCTCCTCTTAGCATGATAAAGAAGATTCAAAGAGAGTGAGATGCCAGCTACTTTCATTCAGTCAGTAGCTTCAATCATTTCTGGACGTTTTTCAATGGTAAAAATCAATGAATATTGTAAATGCACAGTAATTTCTCCACATTGCAAGGTGCAATTCTGAAATTTTTTGCTTTTTCCTGCTCCTCTTAGCATGATAATGAAGATTCAAAGAGAGTGAGATGCCAGCTCCTTTCATTCAGTCAGTAGCTTCAAACATTTCTGGTATATGAATAACATGATGTTTTTCAATGGCAAAAATCAATGAATATTGTAAATGCACAAACAGTAATTTCTCCGCATTGCAAGGTGCAATTCTGAAATTTTTTGCTTTTTCCTGCTCCTCTTAGCATGATAAACAAGATTCAAAGAGAGTGAGATGCCAGCTCCTTTCATTCAGTCAGTAGCTTCAATCATTTCTGGACGTTTTTCAATGGCAAAAATCAATGAATATTGTAAATGCACAAACAGTAATTTCTCCGCATTGCAAGGTGCAATTCTGAAATTTTTTGCTTTTTCCTGCTCCTCTTAGCATGATAAAGAAGATTCAAAGAGAGTGAGATGCCAGCTCCTTTCATTCAGTCAGTAGCTTCAATCATTTCTGGACGTTTTTCAATGGCAAAAATCAATGAATATTGTAAATGCACAAACAGTAATTTCTCCGCATTGCAAGGTGCAATTCTGAAATTTTTTGCTTTTTCCTGCTCCTCTTAGCATGATAAAGAAGATTCAAAGAGAGTGAGATGCCAGCTCCTTTCATTCAGTCAGTAGCTTCAATCATTTCTGGTATATGAATAACATGATGTTTTTCAATGGCAAAAATCAATGAATATTGTAAATGCACAAACAGTAATTTCTCCGCATTGCAAGGTGCAATTCTGAAATTTTTTGCTTTTTCCTGCTCCTCTTAGCATGATAAAGAAGATTCAAAGAGAGTGAGATGCCAGCTCCTTTCATTCAGTCAGTAGCTTCAATCATTTCTGGAAGTTTTTCAATGGCAAAAATCAATGAATATTGTAAATGCACAAACAGTAATTTCTCCGCATTGCAAGGTGCAATTCTGAAATTTTTTGCTTTTTCCTGCTCCTCTTAGCATGATAAACATGATTCAAAGAGAGTGAGTTGCCAGCTCCTTTCATTCAGGCAGTAGCTTCAATCATTTCTGGACGTTTTTCAATTGCAAAAATCAATGAATTTTGTAAATGCACAAACAGTAATTTCTCCGCATTGCAAGGTGCAATTCTGAAATTTTTTGCTTTTTCCTGCTCCTCTTAGCATGATAAAGACGATTCAAAGAGAGTGAGATGCCAGCTACTTTCATTCAGTCAGTAGCTTCAATCATTTCTGGTATATGAATAACATGATGTTTTTCAATGGCAAAAATCAATGAATATTGTAAATGCACAAACAGTAATTTCTCCGCATTGCAAGGTGCAATTCTGAAATTTTTTGCTTTTTCCTGCTCCTCTTAGCATGATAAAGAAGATTCAAAGAGAGTGAGGTGCCAGCTCCTTTCATTCAGTCAGTAGCTTCAAACATTTCTGGTATATGAATAACATGTTTTTCAATGGCAAAAATCAATGAATATTGTAAATGCACAAACAGTAATTTCTCCGCATTGCAAGGTGCAATTGTGAAATTTTTTGCTTTTTCCTGCTCCTCTTAGCATGATAAAGAAGATTCAAAGAGAGTGAGATGCCAGCTCCTTTCATTCAGTCAGTAGCTTCAATCATTTCTGGACATTTTTCAATGGCAAAAATCAATGAATATTGTAAATGCACAAACAGTAATTTCTCCGCATTGCAAGGTGCAATTCTGAAATTTTTTGCTTTTTCCTGCTCCTCTTAGCATGATAAAGAAGATTCAAAGAGAGTGAGATGCCAGCTCCTTTCATTCAGTCAGTAGCTTCAAACATTTCTGGTATATGAATAACATGATGTTTTTCAATGGCAAAAATCAATGAATATTGTAAATGCACAAACAGTAATTTCTCCGCATTGCAAGGTGCAAGTCTGAAATTTTTTGCTTTTTCCTGCTCCTCTTAGCATGATAAAGAAGATTCAAAGAGAGTGAGATGCCAGCTACTTTCATTCAGTCAGTAGCTTCAATCATTTCTGGACGTTTTTCAATGGTAAAAATCAATGAATATTGTAAATGCACAAACAGTAATTTCTCCACATTGCAAGGTGCAATTCTGAAATTTTTTGCTTTTTCCTGCTCCTCTTTGCATGATAAAGAAGATTCAAAGAGAGTGAGATGCCAGCTCCTTTCATTCAGTCAGTAGCTTCAAACATTTCTGGTATATGAATAACATGATGTTTTCAATGGCAAAAATCAATGAATATTGTAAATGCACAAACAGTAAATTCTCCGCATTGCAAGGTGCAATTCTGAAATTTTTTGCTTTTTCCTGCTCCTCTTAGCATGATAAAGAAGATTCAAAGAGAGTGAGATGCCAGCTCCTTTCATTCAGTCAGTAGCTTCAAACATTTCTGGTATATGAATAACATGATGTTTTTCAATGGCAAAAATCAATGAATATTGTAAATGCACAAACAGTAATTTCTCCGCATTGCAAGGTGCAAGTCTGAAATTTTTTGCTTTTTCCTGCTCCTCTTAGCATGATAAAGAAGATTCAAAGAGAGTGAGATGCCAGCTACTTTCATTCAGTCAGTAGATTCAATCATTTCTGGACGTTTTTCAATGTTAAAAATCAATGAATATTGTAAATGCACAAACAGTAATTTCTCCACATTGCAAGGTGCAATTCTGAAATTTTTTGCTTTTTCCTGCTCCTCTTAGCATGTTAATGAAGATTCAAAGAGAGTGAGATGCCAGCTCCTTTCATTCAGTCAGTAGCTTCAAACATTTCTGGTATATGAATAACATGATGTTTTTCAATGGCAAAAATCAATGAATATTGTAAATGCACAAACAGTAATTTCTCCGCATTGCAAGGTGCAATTCTGAAATTTTTTGCTTTTTCCTGCTCCTCTTAGCATGATAAAGAAGATTCAAAGAGAGTGAGATGCCAGCTCCTTTCATTCAGTCAGTAGCTTCAATCATTTCTGGATGTTTTTCAATGGCAAAAATCAATGAATATTGTAAATGCACAAACTGTAATTTCTCCGCATTGCAAGGTGCAATTCTGAAATTTTTTACTTTTTCCTGCTCCTCTTAGCATGATAAAGAAGATTCAAAGAGAGTGAGATGCCAGCTCCTTTCATTCAGTCAGTAGCTTCAATCATTTCTGGACGTTTTTCAATGGCAAAAATCAATGAATATTGTAAATGCACAAACAGTAATTTCTCCGCATTGCAAGGTGCAATTCTGAAATTTTTTGCTTTTTCCTGCTCCTCTTAGCATGATAAAGAAGATTCAAAGAGAGTGAGATGCCAGCTCCTTTCATTCAGTCAGTACTTTCAATCATTTCTGGACGTTTTTCAATGGCAAAAATCAATGAATATTGTAAATGCACAAACAGTAATTTCTCCGCATTGCAAGGTGCAAATCTGAAATTTTTTGCTTTTTCCTGCTCCTCTTAGCATGATAAAGAAGATTCAAAGAGAGTGAGATGCCAGCTCCTTTCATTCAGTCAGTAGCTTCAATCATTTCTGGACGTTTTTCAATGGCAAAAATCAATGAATATTGTAAATGCACAAACAGTAATTTCTCCGCATTGCAAGGTGCAATTCTGAAATTTTTTGCTTTTTCCTGCTCCTCTTAGCATGATAAAGAAGATTCAAAGAGAGTGAGATGCCAGCTCCTTTCATTCAGTCAGTAGCTTCAAACATTTCTGGTATATGAATAACATGATGTTTTTCAATGGCGAAAATCAATGAATATTGTAAATGCACAAACAGTAATTTCTCCGCATTGCAAGGTGCAAGTCTGAAATTTTTTGCTTTTTCCTGCTCCTCTTAGCATGATAAAGAAGATTCAAAGAGAGTGAGATGCCAGCTACTTTCATTCAGTCAGTAGCTTCAATCATTTCTGGACGTTTTTCAATGGTAAAAATCAATGAATATTGTAAATGCACAAACAGTAATTTCTCCACATTGCAAGGTGCAATTCTGAAATTTTTTGCTTTTTCCTGCTCCTCTTAGCATGATAAAGAAGATTCAAAGAGAGTGAGATGCCAGCTCCTTTCATTCAGTCAGTAGCTTCAAACATTTCTGGTATATGAATAACATGATGTTTTCAATGGCAAAAATCAATGAATATTGTAAATGCACAAACAGTAAATTCTCCGCATTGCAAGGTGCAATTCTGAAATTTTTTGCTTTTTCCTGCTCCTCTTAGCATGATAAAGAAGATTCAAAGAGAGTGAGATGCCAGCTCTTTTCATTCAGTCAGTAGCTTCAAACATTTCTGGTATATGAATAACATGATGTTTTTCAATGGCAAAAATCAATGAATATTGTAAATGCACAAACAGTAATTTCTCCGCATTGCAAGGTGCAAGTCTGAAATTTTTTGCTTTTTCCTGCTCCTCTTAGCATGATAAAGAAGATTCAAAGAGAGTGAGATGCCAGCTACTTTCATTCAGTCAGTAGATTCAATCATTTCTGGACGTTTTTCAATGTTAAAAATCAATGAATATTGTAAATGCACAAACAGTAATTTCTCCACATTGCAAGGTGCAATTCTGAAATTTTTTGCTTTTTCCTGCTCCTCTTAGCATGATAATGAAGATTCAAAGAGAGTGAGATGCCAGCTCCTTTCATTCAGTCAGTAGCTTCAAACATTTCTGGTATATGAATAACATGATGTTTTTCAATGGCAAAAATCAATGATTATTGTAAATGCACAAACAGTAATTTCTCCGCATTGCAAGGTGCAATTCTGAAATTTTTTGCTTTTTCCTGCTCCTCTTAGCATGATAAAGAAGATTCAAAGAGAGTGAGATGCCAGCTACTTTCATTCAGTCAGTAGCTTCAATCATTTCTGGATGTTTTTCAATGGCAAAAATCAATGAATATTGTAAATGCACAAACTGTAATTTCTCCGCATTGCAAGGTGCAATTCTGAAATTTTTTACTTTTTCCTGCTCCTCTTAGCATGATAAAGAAGATTCAAAGAGAGTGAGATGCCAGCTCCTTTCATTCAGTCAGTAGCTTCAATCATTTCTGGACGTTTTTCAATGGCAAAAATCAATGAATATTGTAAATGCACAAACAGTAATTTCTCCGCATTGCAAGGTGCAATTCTGAAATTTTTTGCTTTTTCCTGCTCCTCTTAGCATGATAAAGAAGATTCAAAGAGAGTGAGATGCCAGCTCCTTTCATTCAGTCAGTACTTTCAATCATTTCTGGACGTTTTTCAATGGCAAAAATCAATGAATATTGTAAATGCACAAACAGTAATTTCTCCCCATCGCAAGGTGCAATTCTGAATTTTTTTGCTTTTTCCCGCTCCTTTTAGCATGATAAAGAAGATTCAAAGAGAATGAGGTGCCAGCTCCTTTCATTCAGTCAGTAGCTTCAAACATTTCTGGTATATGAATAACATGTTTTTCAATGGCAAAAATCAATGAATATTGTAAATGCACAAACAGTAATTTCTCCGCATTGCAAGGTGCAATTCTGAAATTTTTTGCTTTTTCCTGCTCCGCTTAGCATGATAAAGAAGATTCAAAGAGAGTGAGATGCCAGCTCCTTTCATTCAGTCAGTAGCTTCAAACATTTCTGGTATATGAATAACATGATGTTTTTCAATGTCAAAAATCAATGAATATTGTAAATGCACAAACAGTAATTTCTCCGCATTGCAAGGTGCAAGTCTGAAATTTTTTGCTTTTTCCTGCTCCTCTTAGCATGATAAAGAAGATTCAAAGAGAGTGAGATGCCAGCTACTTTCATTCAGTCAGTAGCTTCAATCATTTCTGGACGTTTTTCAATGGTAAAAATCAATGAATATTGTAAATGCACAGTAATTTCTCCACATTGCAAGGTGCAATTCTGAAATTTTTTGCTTTTTCCTGCTCCTCTTAGCATGATAATGAAGATTCAAAGAGAGTGAGATGCCAGCTCCTTTCATTCAGTCAGTAGCTTCAAACATTTCTGGTATATGAATAACATGATGTTTTTCAATGGCAAAAATCAATGAATATTGTAAATGCACAAACAGTAATTTCTCCGCATTGCAAGGTGCAATTCTGAAATTTTTTGCTTTTTCCTGCTCCTCTTAGCATGATAAAGAAGATTCAAAGAGAGTGAGATGCCAGCTCCTTTCATTCAGTCAGTAGCTTCAAACATTTCTGGTATATGAATAACATGATGTTTTTCAATGGCAAAAATCAATGAATATTGTAAATGCACAAACAGTAATTTCTCCGCATTGCAAGGTGCAATTCTGAAATTTTTTGCTTTTTCCTGCTCCTCTTAGCATGATAAAGAAGATTCAAAGAGAGTGAGATGCCAGCTCCTTTCATTCAGTCAGTAGCTTCAATCATTTCTGGACGTTTTTCAATGGCAAAAATCAATGAATATTGTAAATGCACAAACAGTAATTTCTCTGCATTGCAAGGTGCAATTCTGAAATTTTTTGCTTTTTCCTGCTCCTCTTAGCATGATAAAGAAGATTCAAAGAGAGTGAGATGTCAGCTCCTTTCATTCAGTCAGTAGCTTCAAACATTTCTGGTATATGAATAACATGATGTTTTTCAATGGCAAAAATCAATGAATATTGTAAATGCACAAACAGTAATTTCTCCGCATTGCAAGGTGCAATTCTGAAATTTTTTGCTTTTTCCTGCTCCTCTTAGCATGATAAAGAAGATACAAAGAGAGTGAGATGCCAGCTCCTTTCATTCAGTCAGTAGCTTCAATCATTTCTGGACGTTTTTCAATGGCAAAAATCAATGAATATTGTAAATGCACAAACAGTAATTTCTCTGCATTGCAAGGTGCAATTCTGAAATTTTTTGCTTTTTCCTGCTCCTCTTAGCATGATAAAGAAGATTCAAAGAGAGTGAGATGCCAGCTCCTTTCGTTCAGTCAGTAGCTTCAATCATTTCTGGACGTTTTTCAATGGCAAAAATCATTGAATATTATAAATGCACAAACAGTAATTTCTCCGCATTGCAAGGTGCAATTCTGAAATTTTTTACTTTTTCCTGCTCCTCTTAGCATGATAAAGAAGATTCAAAGAGAGTGAGATGCCAGCTCCTTTCATTCAGTCAGTAGCTTCAATCATTTCTGGTATATGAATAACATGATGTTTTTCAATGGCAAAAATCAATGAATATTGTAAATGCACAAACAGTAATTTCTCCGCATTGCAAGGTGCAATTCTGAAATTTTTTGCTTTTTCCTGCTCCTCTTAGCATGATAAAGAAGATTCAAAGAGAGTGAGATGCCAGCTCCTTTCATTCAGTCAGTAGCTTCAATCATTTCTGGACGTTTTTCAATGGCAAAAATCAATGAATATTGTAAATGCACAAACAGTAATTTCTCCGCATTGCAAGGTGCAATTCTGAAATTTTTTGGTTTTTCCTGCTCCTCTTAGCATGATAAAGAAGATTCAAAGAGAGTGAGATTCCAGCTACTTTCATTCAGTCAGTAGCTTCAAACATTTCTGGTATATGAATAACATAATGTTTTTCAATGGCAAAAATCAATGAATATTGTAAATGCACAAACAGTAATTTCTCCGCATTGCAAGGTGCAAGTCTGAAATTTTTTGCTTTTTCCTGCTCCTCTTAGCATGATAAAGAAGATTCAAAGAGAGTGAGATGCCAGCTACTTTCATTCAGTCAGTAGCTTCAATCATTTCTGGACGTTTTTCAATGGTAAAAATCAATGAATATTGTAAATGCACAAACAGTAATTTCTCCACATTGCAAGGTGCAATTCTGAAATTTTTTGCTTTTTCCTGCTCCTCTTAGCATGATAAAGAAGATTCAAAGAGAGTGAGATGCCAGCTCCTTTCATTCAGTCAGTAGCTTCAAACATTTCTGGTATATGAATAACATGATGTTTTTCAATGGCAAAAATCAATGAATATTGTAAATGCACAAACAGTAATTTCTCCGCATTGCAAGGTGCAATTCTGAAATTTTTTGCTTTTTCCTGCTCCTCTTAGCATGATAAAGAAGATTCAAAGAGAGTGAGATGCCAGCTCCTTTCATTCAGTCAGTAGCTTCAATCATTTCTGGATGTTTTTCAATGGCAAAAATCAATGAATATTGTAAATGCACAAATTGTAATTTCTCCACATTGCAAGGTGCAATTCTGAAATTTTTTGCTTTTTCCTGCTCCTCTTAGCATGATAAAGAAGATTCAAAGAGAGTGAGATGCCAGCTCCTTTCATTCAGTCAGTAGCTTCAATCATTTCTGGACGTTTTTCAATGGCAAAAATCAATGAATATTGTAAATGCACAAACAGTAATTTCTCCGCATTGCAAGGTGCAATTCTGAAATTTTTTGCTTTTTCCTGCTCCTCTTAGCATGATAAAGAAGATTCAAAGAGAGTGAGATGCCAGCTCCTTTCATTCAGTCAGTACCTTCAATCATTTCTGGACGTTTTTCAATGGCAAAAATCAATGAATATTGTAAATGCACAAACAGTAATTTCTCCGCATTGCAAGGTGCAATTCTGAAATTTTTTGCTTTTTCCCGCTCCTCTTAGCATGATAAAGAAGATTCAAAGAGAGTGAGGTGCCAGCTCCTTTCATTCAGTCAGTAGCTTCAAACATTTCTGGTATATGAATAACATGTTTTTCAATGGCAAAAATCAATGAATATTGTAAATGCACAAACAGTAATTTCTCCGCATTGCAAGGTGCAATTCTGAAATTTTTTGATTTTTCCTGCTCCTCTTAGCATGATAAAGAAGATTCAAAGAGAGTGAGATGCCAGCTCCTTTCATTCAGTCAGTAGCTTCAATCATTTCTGGACGTTTTTCAATGGCAAAAATCAATGAATATTGTAAATGCACAAACAGTAATTTCTCCGCATTGCAAGGTGCAATTCTGAAATTTTTTGCTTTTTCCTGCTCCTCTTAGCATGATAAAGAAGATTCAAAGAGAGTGAGATGCCAGCTCCTTTCATTCAGTCAGTAGCTTCAAACATTTCTGGTATATGAATAACATGATGTTTTTCAATGGCAAAAATCAATGAATATTGTAAATGCACAAACAGTAATTTCTCCGCATTGCAAGGTGCAATTCTGAAATTTTTTGCTTTTTCCTGCTCCTCTTAGCATGATAAAGAAGATTCAAAGAGAGTGAGATGCCAGCTCCTTTCATTCAGTCAGTAGCTTCAAACATTTCTGGTATATGAATAACATGATGTTTTTCAATGGCAAAAATCAATGAATATTGTAAATGCACAAACAGTAATTTCTCCGCATTGCAAGGTGCAATTCTGAAATTTTTTGCTTTTTCCTGCTCCTCTTAGCATGATAAAGAAGATTCAAAGAGAGTGAGATGCCAGCTCCTTTCATTCAGTCAGTAGCTTCAATCATTTCTGGATGTTTTTCAATGGCAAAAATCAATGAATATTGTAAATGCACAAACTGTAATTTCTCCGCATTGCAAGGTGCAATTCTGAAATTTTTTGCTTTTTCCTGCTCCTCTTAGCATGTTAAAGAAGATTCAAAGAGAGTGAGATGCCAGCTCCTTTCATTCAGTCAGTAGCTTCAATCATTTCTGGATGTTTTTCAGTGGCAAAAATCAATGAATATTGTAAATGCACAAACCGTAATTTCTCCGCATTGCAAGGTGCAATTCTGAAATTTTTTGCTTTTTCCTGCTCCTGTTAGCATGATAAAGAAGATTCAAAGAGAGTGAGATGCCAGCTCCTTTCATTCAGTCAGTACCTTCAATCATTTCTGGACGTTTTTCAATGGCAAAAATCAATGAATATTGTAAATGCACAAACAGTAATTTCTCCGCATTGCAAGGTGCAAGTCTGAAATTTTTTGCTTTTTCCTGCTCCTCTTAGCATGATAAAGAAGATTCAAAGAGAGTGAGATGCCAGCTACTTTCATTCAGTCAGTAGCTGCATTCATTTCTGGACGTTTTTCAATGGTAAAAATCAATGAATATTGTAAATGCACAAACAGTAATTTCTCCACATTGCAAGGTGCAATTCTGAAATTTTTTGCTTTTTCCTGCTCCTCTTAGCATGATAAAGAAGATTCAAAGAGAGTGAGATGCCAGCTCCTTTCATTCAGTCAGTAGCTTCAAACATTTCTGGTATATGAATAACATGATGTTTTTCAATGGCAAAAATCAATGAATATTGTAAATGCACAAACTGTAATTTCTCCGCATTGCAAGGTGCAATTCTGAAATTTTTTGCTTTTTCCTGCTCCTCTTAGCATGATAAAGAAGATTCAAAGAGAGTGAGATGCCAGCTCCTTTCATTCAGTCAGTAGCTTCAATCATTTCTGGACGTTTTTCAATGGCAAAAATCAATGAATATTGTAAATGCACAAACAGTAATTTCTCCGCATTGCAAGGTGCAATTCTGAAATTTTTTGCTTTTTCCTGCTCCTCTTAGCATGATAAAGAAGATTCAAAGAGAGTGAGATGCCAGCTCCTTTCATTCAGTCAGTACCTTCAATCATTTCTGGACGTTTTTCAATGGCAAAAATCAATGAATATTGTAAATGCACAAACAGTAATTTCTCCGCATTGCAAGGTGCAAGTCTGAAATTTTTTGCTTTTTCCTGCTCCTCTTAGCATGATAAAGAAGATTCAAAGAGAGTGAGATGCCAGCTACTTTCATTCAGTCAGTAGCTGCATTCATTTCTGGACGTTTTTCAATGGTAAAAATCAATGAATATTGTAAATGCACAAACAGTAATTTCTCCACATTGCAAGGTGCAATTCTGAAATTTTTTGCTTTTTCCTGCTCCTCTTAGCATGATAAAGAAGATTCAAAGAGAGTGAGATGCCAGCTCCTTTCATTCAGTCAGTAGCTTCAAACATTTCTGGTATATGAATAACATGATGTTTTTCAATGGCAAAAATCAATGAATATTGTAAATGCACAAACTGTAATTTCTCCGCATTGCAAGGTGCAATTCTGAAATTTTTTGCTTTTTCCTGCTCCTCTTAGCATGATAAAGAAGATTCAAAGAGAGTGAGATGCCAGCTCCTTTCATTCAGTCAGTAGCTTCAATCATTTCTGGACGTTTTTCAATGGCAAAAATCAATGAATATTGTAAATGCACAAACAGTAATTTCTCCGCATTGCAAGGTGCAATTCTGAAATTTTTTGCTTTTTCCTGCTCCTCTTAGCATGATAAAGAAGATTCAAAGAGAGTGAGATGCCAGCTCCTTTCATTCAGTCAGTACCTTCAATCATTTCTGGACGTTTTTCAATGGCAAAAATCAATGAATATTGTAAATGCACAAACAGTAATTTCTCCGCATTGCAAGGTGCAATTCTGAAATTTTTTGCTTTTTCCCGCTCCTCTTAGCATGATAAAGAAGATTCAAAGAGAGTGAGGTGCCAGCTCCTTTCATTCAGTCAGTAGCTTCAAACATTTCTGGTATATGAATAACATGTTTTTCAATGGCAAAAATCAATGAATATTGTAAATGCACAAACAGTAATTTCTCCGCATTGCAAGGTGCAATTCTGAAATTTTTTGATTTTTCCTGCTCCTCTTAGCATGATAAAGAATATTCAAAGAGAGTGAGATGCCAGCTCCTTTCATTCAGTCAGTAGCTTCAATCATTTCTGGACGTTTTTCAATGGCAAAAATCAATGAATATTGTAAATGCACAAACAGTAATTTCTCCGCATTGCAAGGTGCAATTCTGAAATTTTTTGCTTTTTCCTGCTCCTCTTAGCATGATAAAGAAGATTCAAAGAGAGTGAGATGCCAGCTCCTTTCATTCAGTCAGTACCTTCAATCATTTCTGGACGTTTTTCAATGGCAAAAATCAATGAATATTGTAAATGCACAAACAGTAATTTCTCCGCATTGCAAGGTGCAATTCTGAAATTTTTTGCTTTTTCCCGCTCCTCTTAGCATGATAAAGAAGATTCAAAGAGAGTGAGGTGCCAACTCTTTTCATTCAGTCAGTAGCTTCAAACATTTCTGGTATATGAATAACATGTTTTTCAATGGCAAAAATCAATGAATATTGTAAATGCACAAACAGTAATTTCTCCGCATTGCAAGGTGCAATTCTGAAATTTTTTGATTTTTCCTGCTCCTCTTAGCATGATAAAGAATATTCAAAGAGAGTGAGATGCCAGCTCCTTTCATTCAGTCAGTAGCTTCAATCATTTCTGGACGTTTTTCAATGGCAAAAATCAATGAATATTGTAAATGCACAAACAGTAATTTCTCCGCATTGCAAGGTGCAATTCTGAAATTTTTTGCTTTTTCCTGCTCCTCTTAGCATGATAAAGAAGATTCAAAGAGAGTGAGATGCCAGCTCCTTTCATTCAGTCAGTAGCTTCAAACATTTCTGGTATATGAATAACATGATGTTTTTCAATGGCAAAAATCAATGAATATTGTAAATGCACAAACAGTAATTTCTCCGCATTGCAAGGTGCAATTCTGAAATTTTTTGCTTTTTCCTGCTCCTCTTAGCATGATAAAGAAGATTCAAAGAGAGTGAGATGCCAGCTCCTTTCATTCAGTCAGTAGCTTCAAACATTTCTGGTATATGAATAACATGATGTTTTTCAATGGCAAAAATCAATGAATATTGTAAATGCACAAACAGTAATTTCTCCGCATTGCAAGGTGCAAGTCTGAAATTTTTTGCTTTTTCCTGCTCCTCTTAGCATGATAAAGAAGATTCAAAGAGAGTGAAATGCCAGCTACTTTCATTCAGTCAGTAGCTTCAATCATTTCTGGACGTTTTTCAATGGTAAAAATCAATGAATATTGTAAATGCACAAACAGTAATTTCTCCACATTGCAAGGTGCAATTCTGAAATTTTTTGCTTTTTCCTGCTCCTCTTAGCATGATAAAGAAGATTCAAAGAGAGTGAGATGCCAGCTCCTTTCATTCAGTCAGTAGCTTCAAACATTTCTGGTATATGAATAACATGATGTTTTTCAATGGCAAAAATCAATGAATATTGTAAATGCACAAACAGTAATTTCTCCGCATTGCAAGGTGCAATTCTGAAATTTTTTACTTTTTCCTGCTCCTCTTAGCATGATAAAGAAGATTCAAAGAGAGTGAGATGCCAGCTCCTTTCATTCAGTCAGTAGCTTCAATCATTTCTGGATGTTTTTCAATGGCAAAAATCAATGAATATTGTAAATGCACAAACTGTAATTTCTCCGCATTGCAAGGTGCAATTCTGAAATTTTTTGCTTTTTCCTGCTCCTCTTAGCATGATAAAGAAGATTCAAAGAGAGTGAGATGCCAGCTCCTTTCATTCAGTCAGTAGCTTCAAACATTTCTGGTATATGAATAACATGTTTTTCAATGGCAAAAATCAATGAATATTGTAAATGCACAAACAGTAATTTCTCCGCATTGCAAGGTGCAATTCTGAAATTTTTTGCTTTTTCCCGCTCCTCTTAGCATGATAAAGAAGATTCAAAGAGAGTGAGGTGCCAGCTCCTTTCATTCAGTCAGTAGCTTCAAACATTTCTGGTATATGAATAACATGTTTTTCAATGGCAAAAATCAATGAATATTGTAAATGCACAAACAGTAATTTCTCCGCATTGCAAGGTGCAATTCTGAAATTTTTTGATTTTTCCTGCTCCTCTTAGCATGATAAAGAAAATTCAAAGAGAGTGAGATGCCGGCTCCTTTCATTCAGTCAGTAGCTTCAATCATTTCTGGACGTTTTTCAATGGCAAAAATCAATGAATATTGTAAATGCACAAACAGTAATTTCTCCGCATTGCAAGGTGCAATTCTGAAATTTTTTGCTTTTTCCTGCTCCTCTTAGCATGATAAAGAAGATTCAAAGAGAGTGAGATGCCAGCTCCTTTCATTCAGTCAGTAGCTTCAAACATTTCTGGTATATGAATAACATGATGTTTTTCAATGGCAAAAATCAATGAATATTGTAAATGCACAAACAGTAATTTCTCCGCATTGCAAGGTGCAATTCTGAAATTTTTTGCTTTTTCCTGCTCCTCTTAGCATGATAAAGAAGATTCAAAGAGAGTGAGATGCCAGCTCCTTTCATTCAGTCAGTAGCTTCAAACATTTCTGGTATATGAATAACATGATGTTTTTCAATGGCAAAAATCAATGAATATTGTAAATGCACAAACAGTAATTTCTCCGCATTGCAAGGTGCAAGTCTGAAATTTTTTGCTTTTTCCTGCTCCTCTTAGCATGATAAAGAAGATTCAAAGAGAGTGAGATGCCAGCTACTTTAATTCAGTCAGTAGCTTCAATCATTTCTGGACATTTTTCAATGGTAAAAATCAATGAATATTGTAAATGCACAAACAGTAATTTCTCCACATTGCAAGGTGCAATTCTGAAATTTTTTGCTTTTTCCTGCTCCTCTTAGCATGATAAAGAAGATTCAAAGAGAGTGAGATGCCAGCTCCTTTCATTCAGTCAGTAGCTTCAAACATTTCTGGTATATGAATAACATGATGTTTTTCAATGGCAAAAATCAATGAATATTGTAAATGCACAAACAGTAATTTCTCCGCATTGCAAGGTGCAATTCTGAAATTTTTTGCTTTTTCCTGCTCCTCTTAGCATGATAAAGAAGATTCAAAGAGAGTGAGATGCCAGCTCCTTTCATTCAGTCAGTAGCTTCAATCATTTCTGGATGTTTTTCAATGGCAAAAATCAATGAATATTGTAAATGCACAAACTGTAATTTCTCCGCATTGCAAGGTGCAATTCTGAAATTTTTTGCTTTTTCCTGCTCCTCTTAGCATGATAAAGAAGATTCAAAGAGAGTGAGATGCCAGCTCCTTTCATTCAGTCAGTAGCTTCAATCATTTCTGGACGTTTTTCAGTGGCAAAAATCAATGAATATTGTAAATGCACAAACAGTAATTTCTCCGCATTGCAAGGTGCAATTCTGAAATTTTTTGCTTTTTCCCGCTCCTCTTAGCATGATAAAGAAGATTCAAAGAGAGTGAGGTGCCAGCTCCTTTCATTCAGTCAGTAGCTTCAAACATTTCTGGTATATGAATAACATGTTTTTCAATGGCAAAAATCAATGAATATTGTAAATGCACAAACAGTAATTTCTCCGCATTGCAAGGTGCAATTCTGAAATTTTTTGATTTTTCCTGCTCCTCTTAGCATGATAAAGAAGATTCAAAGAGAGTGAGATGCCAGCTCCTTTCATTCAGTCAGTAGCTTCAATCATTTCTGGACGTTTTTCAATGGCAAAAATCAATGAATATTGTAAATGCACAAACAGTAATTTCTCCGCATTGCAAGGTGCAATTCTGAAATTTTTTGCTTTTTCCTGCTCCTCTTAGCATGATAAAGAAGATTCAAAGAGAGTGAGATGCCAGCTCCTTTCATTCAGTCAGTAGCTTCAAACATTTCTGGTATATGAATAACATGATGTTTTTCAATGGCAAAAATCAATGAATATTGTAAATGCACAAACAGTAATTTCTCCGCATTGCAAGGTGCAAGTCTGAAATTTTTTGCTTTTTCCTGCTCCTCTTAGCATGATAAAGAAGATTCAAAGAGAGTGAGATGCCAGTTACTTTCATTCAGTCAGTAGCTTCAATCATTTCTGGACGTTTTTCAATGGTAAAAATCAATGAATATTGTAAATGCACAAACAGTAATTTCTCCACATTGCAAGGTGCAATTCTGAAATTTTTTGCTTTTTCCTGCTCCTCTTAGCATGATAAAGAAGATTCAAAGAGAGTGAGATGCCAGCTCCTTTCATTCAGTCAGTAGCTTCAAACATTTCTGGTATATGAATAACATGATGTTTTTCAATGGCAAAAATCAATGAATATTGTAAATGCACAAACAGTAATTTCTCCGCATTGCAAGGTGCAATTCTGAAATTTTTTGCTTTTTCCTGCTCCTCTTAGCATGATAAAGAAGATTCAAAGAGAGTGAGATGCCAGCTCCTTTCATTCAGTCAGTAGCTTCAAACATTTCTGGTATATGAATAACATGATGTTTTTCAATGGCAAAAATCAATGAATATTGTAAATGCACAAACAGTAATTTCTCCGCATTGCAAGGTGCAATTCTGAAATTTTTTGCTTTTTCCTGCTCCTCTTAGCATGATAAAGAAGATTCAAAGAGAGTGAGATGCCAGCTCCTTTCATTCAGTCAGTAGCTTCAATCATTTCTGGATGTTTTTCAATGGCAAAAATCAATGAATATTGTAAATGCACAAACAGTAATTTCTCCGCATTGCAAGGTGCAATTCTGAAATTTTTTGCTTTTTCCTGCTCCTCTTAGCATGATAAAGAAGATTCAAAGAGAGTGAGATGTCAGCTCCTTTCATTCAGTCAGTAGCTTCAAACATTTGTGGTATATGAATAACATGATGTTTTTCAATGGCAAAAATCAATGAATATTGTAAATGCACAAACAGTAATTTCTCCGCATTGCAAGGTGCAATTCTGAAATTTTTTGCTTTTTCCTGCTCCTCTTAGCATGATAAAGAAGATTCAAAGAGAGTGAGATGCCAGCTCCTTTCATTCAGTCAGTAGCTTCAATCATTTCTGGATGTTTTTCAATGGCAAAAATCAATGAATATTGTAAATGCACAAACAGTAATTTCTCCGCATTGCAAGGTGCAATTCTGAAATTTTTTGCTTTTTCCTGCTCCTCTTAGCATGATAAAGAAGATTCAAAGAGAGTGAGATGCCAGCTCCTTTCGTTCAGTCAGTAGCTTCAATCATTTCTGGACGTTTTTCAATGGCAAAAATCATTGAATATTATAAATGCACAAACAGTAATTTCTCCGCATTGCAAGGTGCAATTCTGAAATTTTTTACTTTTTCCTGCTCCTCTTAGCATGATAAAGAAGATTCAAAGAGAGTGAGATGCCAGCTCCTTTCATTCAGTCAGTAGCTTCAATCATTTCTGGTATATGAATAACATGATGTTTTTCAATGGCAAAAATCAATGAATATTGTAAATGCACAAACAGTAATTTCTCCGCATTGCAAGGTGCAATTCTGAAATTTTTTGCTTTTTCCTGCTCCTCTTAGCATGATAAAGAAGATTCAAAGAGAGTGAGATGCCAGCTCCTTTCATTCAGTCAGTAGCTTCAATCATTTCTGGACGTTTTTCAATGGCAAAAATCAATGAATATTGTAAATGCACAAACTGTAATTACTCCGCATTGCAAGGTGCAATTCTGAAATTTTTTGCTTTTTCCTGCTCCTCTTAGCATGATAAACAAGATTCAAAGAGAGTGAGATGCCAGTTCCTTTCATTCAGTCAGTAGCTTCAATCATTTCTGGATGTTTTTCAATGGCAAAAATCAATGAATATTGTAAATGCACAAACAGTAATTTCTCCGCATTGCAAGGTGCAATTCTGAAATTTTTTGCTTTTTCCTGCTCCTCTTAGCATGATAAAGAAGATTCAAAGAGAGTGAGATGCCAGCTCCTTTCATTCAGTCTGTAGCTTCAATCATTTCTGGACGTTTTTCAATGGCAAAAATCAATGAATATTGTAAATTCACAAACAGTAATTTCTCCGCATTGCAAGGTGCAATTCTGAAATTTTTTGCTTTTTCCTGCTCCTCTTAGCATGATAAAGAAGATTCAAAGAGAGTGAGATGCCAGCTCCTTTCATTCAGTCAGTAGCTTCAAACATTTCTGGTATATGAATAACATGATGTTTTTCAATGGCAAAAATCAATGAATATTGTAAATGCACAAACAGTAATTTCTCCGCATTGCAAGGTGCAATTCTGAAATTTTTTGCTTTTTCCTGCTCCTCTTAGCATGATAAAGAAGATTCAAAGAGAGTGAGATGCCAGCTCCTTTCGTTCAGTCAGTAGCTTCAATCATTTCTGGACGTTTTTCAATGGCAAAAATCATTGAATATTATAAATGCACAAACAGTAATTTCTCCGCATTGCAAGGTGCAATTCTGAAATTTTTTACTTTTTCCTGCTCCTCTTAGCATGATAAAGAAGATTCAAAGAGAGTGAGATGCCAGCTCCTTTCATTCAGTCAGTAGCTTCAATCATTTCTGGTATATGAATAACATGATGTTTTTCAATGGCAAAAATCAATGAATATTGTAAATGCACAAACAGTAATTTCTCCGCATTGCAAGGTGCAATTCTGAAATTTTTTGCTTTTTCCTGCTCCTCTTAGCATGATAAAGAAGATTCAAAGAGAGTGAGATGCCAGCTCCTTTCATTCAGTCAGTAGCTTCAATCATTTCTGGACGTTTTTCAATGGCAAAAATCAATGAATATTGTAAATGCACAAACAGTAATTTCTCCGCATTGCAAGGTGCAATTCTGAAATTTTTTGCTTTTTCCTGCTCCTCTTAGCATGATAAACAAGATTCAAAGAGAGTGAGATGCCAGCTCCTTTCATTCAGTCAGTAGCTTCAATCATTTCTGGACGTTTTTCAATGGCAAAAATCAATGAATATTGTAAATGCACAAACAGTAATTTCTCCGCATTGCAAGGTGCAATTCTGAAATTTTTTGCTTTTTCCTGCTCCTCTTAGCATGATAAAGAAGATTCAAAGAGAGTGAGATGCCAGCTCCTTTCATTCAGTCAGTAGCTTCAATCATTTCTGGACGTTTTTCAATGGCAAAAATCAATGAATATTGTAAATGCACAAACAGTAATTTCTCCGCATTGCAAGGTGCAATTCTGAAATTTTTTGCTTTTTCCTGCTCCTCTTAGCATGATAAAGAAGATTCAAAGAGAGTGAGATGCCAGCTCCTTTCATTCAGTCAGTAGCTTCAAACATTTCTGGTATATGAATAACATGTTTTTCAATGGCAAAAATCAATGAATATTGTAAATGCACAAACAGTAATTTCTCTGCATTGCAAGGTGCAATTCTGAAATTTTTTGCTTTTTCCTGCTCCTCTTAGCATGATAAAGAAGATTCAAAGAGAGTGAGATGCCAGCTCCTTTCGTTCAGTCAGTAGCTTCAATCATTTCTGGACGTTTTTCAATGGCAAAAATCATTTAATATTATAAATGCACAAACAGTAATTTCTCCGCATTGCAAGGTGCAATTCTGAAATTTTTTACTTTTTCCTGCTCCTCTTAGCATGATAAAGAAGATTCAAAGAGAGTGAGATGCCAGCTCCTTTCATTCAGTCAGTAGCTTCAAACATTTCTGGTATATGAAAAACATGTTTTTCAATGGCAAAAATCAATGAATATTGTAAATGCACAAACAGTAATATCTCCACATTGAAAGGTGCAATTCTGAAATTTTTTGCTTTTTCCTGCTAATCCTAGCATGATAAAGAAGATTCAAAGAGAGTGAGATGCCAGCTCCTTTCATTCAGTCAGTAGCTTCAAACATTTCTGGACGTTTTTCAATGGCAAAAATCAATGAATATTGTAAATGCACAAACAGTAATATCTCCACATTGCAAGGTGCAATTCTGAAATTTTTTGCTTTTTCCTGTTAATCCTAGCATGATAAAGAAGATTCAAAGAGAGTGAGATGCCAGCTTCTTTCATTCAGTCAGTAGCTTCAAACATTTCTGGTATATGAAAAACATGTTTTTCAATGGCAAAAATCAATGAATATTGTAAATGCACAAACAGTAATATCTCCACATTGCAAGGTGCAATTCTGAAATTTTTTGCTTTTTCCTGCTAATCCTAGCATGATAAAGAAGATTCAAAGAGAGTGAGATGCCAGCTCCTTTCATTCAGTCAGTAGCTTCAAACATTTCTGGTATATGAAAAACATGTTTTTCAATGGCAAAAATCAATGAATATTGTAAATGCACAAACAGTAATATCTCCACATTGCACGGTGCAATTCTGAAATTTTTTGCTTTTTCCTGCTAATCCTAGCATGATAAAGAAGATTCAAAGAGAGTGAGATGCCAGCTCCTTTCATTCAGTCAGTAGCTTCAAACATTTCTGGTATATGAAAAACATGTTTTTCAATGGCAAAAATCAATGAATATTGTAAATGCACAAACAGTAATATCTCCACATTGCAAGGTGCAATTCTGAAATTTTTAGCTTTTTCCTGTTAATCCTAGCATGATAAAGAAGATTCAAAGAGAGTGAGATGCCAGCTCCTTTCATTCAGTCAGTAGCTTCAAACATTTCTGGACGTTTTTCAATGGCAAAAATCAATGAATATTGTAAATGCACAAACAGTAATATCTCCACATTGCAAGGTGCAATTCTGAAATTTTTTGCTTTTTCCTGTTAATCCTAGCATGATAAAGAAGATTCAAAGAGAGTGAGATGCCAGCTCCTTTCATTCAGTCAGTAGCTTCAAACATTTCTGGTATATGAAAAACATGTTTTTCAATGGCAAAAATCAATGAATATTGTAAATGCACAAACAGTAATATCTCCACATTGCAAGGTGCAATTCTGAAATTTTTTGCTTTTTCCTGCTAATCCTAGCATGATAAAGAAGATTCAAAGAGAGTGAGATGCCAGCTCCTTTCATTCAGTCAGTAGCTTCAAACATTTCTGGTATATGAAAAACATGTTTTTCAATGGCAAAAATCAATGAATATTGTAAATGCACAAACAGTAATATCTCCACATTGCAAGGTGCAATTCTGAAATTTTTTGCTTTTTCCTGCTAATCCTAGCATGATAAAGAAGATTCAAAGAGAGTGAGATGCCAGCTCCTTTCATTCAGTCAGTAGCTTCAAACATTTCTGGCATATGAAAAACATGTTTTTCAATGGCAAAAATCAATGAATATTGTAAATGCACAAACAGTAATATCTCCACATTGCAAGGTGCAATTCTGAAATTTTTAGCTTTTTCCTGTTAATCCTAGCATGATAAAGAAGATTCAAAGAGAGTGAGATGCCAGCTCCTTTCATTCAGTCAGTAGCTTCAAACATTTCTGGACGTTTTTCAATGGCAAAAATCAATGAATATTGTAAATGCACAAACAGTAATTTCTCCACATTGCAAGGTGCAATTCTGAAATTTTTTGCTTTTTCCTGTTAATCCTAGCATGATAAAGAAGATTCAAAGAGAGTGAGATGCCAGCTCCTTTCATTCAGTCAGTAGCTTCAAACATTTCTGGTATATGAAAAACGTTTTTCAATGGCAAAAATCAATGAATATTGTAAATGCACAAACAGTAATATCTCCACATTGCAAGGTGCAATTCTGAAATTTTTTGCTTTTTCCTGCTAATCCTAGCATGATAAAGAAGATTCAAAGAGAGTGAGATGCCAGCTCCTTTCATTCAGTCAGTAGCTTCAAACATTTCTGGACGTTTTTCAATGGCAAAAATCAATGAATATTGTAAATGCACAAACAGTAATATCTCCACATTGCAAGGTGCAATTCAGAAATTTTTTGCTTTTTCCTGCTAATCCTAGCATGATAAAGAAGATTCAAAGAGAGTGAGATGCCAGCTCCTTTCATTCAGTCAGTAGCTTCAAAATTTCTGGTATATGAAAAACATGTTTTTCAATGGCAAAAATCAATGAATATTGTAAATGCACAAACAGTAATATCTCCACATTGCAGGGTGCAATTCTGAAATTTTTTGCTTTTTCCTGCTAATCCTAGCATGATAAAGAAGATTCAAAGAGAGTGAGATGCCAGCTCCTTTCATTCAGTCAGTAGCTTCAAACATTTCTGGACGTTTTTCAATGGGAAAAATCAATGAATATTGTAAATGCACAAACAGTAATATCTCCACATTGCAAGGTGCAATTATGAAATTTTTTGCTTTTTCCTGCTAATCCTAGCATGATAAAGAAGATTCAAAGAGAGTGAGATGCCAGCTCCTTTCATTCAGTCAGTAGCTTCAAACATTTCTGGTATATGAAAAACATGTTTTTCAATGGCAAAAATCAATGAATATTGTAAATGCACAAACAGTAATATCTCCACATTGCAAGGTGCAATTCTGAAATTTTTTTCTTTTTCCTGCTAATCCTAGCATGATAAAGAAGATTCAAAGAGAGTGAGATGCCAGCTCCTTTCATTCAGTCAGTAGCTTCAAACATTTCTGGTATATGAAAAACATGTTTTTCAATGGCAAAAATCAATGAATATTGTAAATGCACAAACAGTAATATCTCCACATTGCAAGGTGCAATTCAGAAATTTTTTGCTTTTTCCTGCTAATCCTAGCATGATAAAGAAGATTCAAAGAGAGTGAGATGCCAGCTCCTTTCATTCAGTCAGTAGCTTCAAACATTTCTGGACGTTTTTCAATGGCAAAAATCAATGAATATTGTAAATGCACAAACAGTAATATCTCCACATTGCAAGGTGCAATTCTGAAATTTTTTGCTTTTTCCTGTTAATCCTAGCATGATAAAGAAGATTCAAAGAGAGTGAGATGCCAGCTCCTTTCATTCAGTCAGTAGCTTCAAACATTTCTGGTATATGAAAAACATGTTTTTCAATGGCAAAAATCAATGAATATTGTAAATGCACAAACAGTAATATCTCCACATTGCAAGGTGCAATTCTGAAATTTTTTGCTTTTTCCTGTTAATCCTAGCATGATAAAGAAGATTCAAAGAGAGTGAGATGCCAGCTCCTTTCATTCAGTCAGTAGCTTCAAACATTTCTGGTATATGAAAAACATGTTTTTCAATGGCAAAAATCAATGAATATTGTAAATGCACAAACAGTAATATCTCCACATTGCAAGCTGCAATTCTGAAATTTTTTGCTTTTTCCTGCTAATCCTAGCATGATAAAGAAGATTCAAAGAGAGTGAGATGCCAGCTCCTTTCATTCAGTCAGTAGCTTCAAACATTTCTGGTATATGAAAAACATGTTTTTCAATGGCAAAAATCAATGAATATTGTAAATGCACAAACAGTAATATCTCCACATTGCAAGGTGCAATTCTGAAATTTTTTGCTTTTTCCTGCTAATCCTAGCATGATAAAGAAGATTCAAAGAGAGTGAGATGCCAGCTCCTTTCATTCAGTCAGTAGCTTCAAACATTTCTGGTATATGAAAAACATGTTTTTCAATGGCAAAAATCAATGAATATTGTAAATGCACAAACAGTAATATCTCCACATTGCAAGGTGCAATTCTGAAATTTTTAGCTTTTTCCTGTTAATCCTAGCATGATAAAGAAGATTCAAAGAGAGTGAGATGCCAGCTCCTTTCATTCAGTCAGTAGCTTCAAACATTTCTGGACGTTTTTCAATGGCAAAAATCAATGAATATTGTAAATGCACAAACAGTAATATCTCCACATTGCAAGGTGCAATTCTGAAATTTTTTGCTTTTTCCTGTTAATCCTAGCATGATAAAGAAGATTCAAAGAGAGTGAGATGCCAGCTCCTTTCATTCAGTCAGTAGCTTCAAACATTTCTGGTATATGAAAAACGTTTTTCAATGGCAAAAATCAATGAATATTGTAAATGCACAAACAGTAATATCTCCACATTGCAAGGTGCAATTCTGAAATTTTTTGCTTTTTCCTGCTAATCCTAGCATGATAAAGAAGATTCAAAGAGAGTGAGATGCCAGCTCCTTTCATTCAGTCAGTAGCTTCAAACATTTCTGGACGTTTTTCAATGGCAAAAATCAATGAATATTGTAAATGCACAAACAGTAATATCTCCACATTGCAAGGTGCAATTCTGAAATTTTTTGCTTTTTCCTGCTAATCCTAGCATGATAAAGAAGATTCAAAGAGAGTGAGATGCCAGCTCCTTTCATTCAGTCAGTAGCTTCAAACATTTCTGGTATATAAAAAACATGTTTTTCAATGGCAAAAATCAATGAATATTGTAAATGCACAAACAGTAATATCTCCACATTGCAAGGTGCAATTCTGAAATTTTTTGCTTTTTCCTGCTAATCCTAGCATGATAAAGAAGATTCAAAGAGAGTGAGATGCCAGCTCCTTTCATTCAGTCAGTAGCTTCAAACATTTCTGGTATATGAAAAACATGTTTTTCAATGGCAAAAATCAATGAATATTGTAAATGCACAAACAGTAATATCTCCACATTGCAAGGTGCAATTCTGAAATTTTTTGCTTTTTCCTGCTAATCCTAGCATGATAAAGAAGATTCAAAGAGAGTGACATGCCAGCTCCTTTCATTCAGTCAGTAGCTTCAAACATTTCTGGACGTTTTTCAATGGCAAAAATCAATGAATATTGTAAATGCACAAACAGTAATATCTCCACATTGCAAGGTGCAATTCTGAAATTTTTTGCTTTTTCCTGCTAATCCTAGCATGATAAAGAACATTCAAAGAGAGTGAGATGCCAGCTCCTTTCATTCAGTCAGTAGCTTCAAACATTTCTGGTATATGAAAAACATGTTTTTCAATGGCAAAAATCAATGAATATTGTAAATGCACAAACAGTAATATCTCCACATTGCAAGGTGCAATTCTGAAATTTTTTGCTTTTTCCTGCTAATCCTAGCATGATAAAGAAGATTCAAAGAGAGTGAGATGCCAGCTCCTTTCATTCAGTCAGTAGCTTCAAACATTTCTGGTATATGAAAAACATGTTTTTCAATGGCAAAAATCAATGAATATTGTAAATGCACAAACAGTAATATCTCCACATTGCAAGGTGCAATTCTGAAATTTTTTGCTTTTTCCTGCTAATCCTAGCATGATAAAGAAGATTCAAAGAGAGTGAGATGCCAGCTCCTTTCATTCAGTCAGTAGCTTCAAACATTTCTGGTATATGAAAAACATGTTTTTCAATGGCAAAAATCAATGAATATTGTAAATGCACAAACAGTAATTTCTCCGCATTGCAAGGTGCAATTCTGAATTTTTTTGCTTTTTCCTGCTCCTCTTAGCATGATAAAGAAGATTCAAAGAGAGTGAGATGCCAGCTCCTTTCATTCAGTCAGTAGCTTCAATCATTTCTGGACGTTTTTCAATGGCAAAAATCAATGAATATTGTAAATGCACAAACAGTAATTTCTCCGCATTGCAAGGTGCAATTCTGAAATTTTTTGCTTTTTCCTGCTCCTCTTAGCATGATAAAGAAGATTCAAAGAGAGTGAGATGCCAGCTCCTTTCATTCAGTCAGTAGCTTCAAACATTTCTGGTATATGAATAACATGATGTTTTTCAATGGCAAAAATCAATGAATATTGTAAATGCACAAACAGTAATTTCTCCGCATTGCAAGGTGCAATTCTGAAATTTTTTGCTTTTTCCTGCTCCTCTTAGCATGATAAAGAAAATTCAAAGAGAGTGAGATGCCAGCTCCTTTCATTCAGTCAGTAGCTTCAATCTTTTCTGGACGTTTTTCAATGGCAAAAATCAATGAATATTGTAAATGCACAAACAGTAATTTCTCCGCATTGTAAAGGTGGAATTCTGAAATTTTTTGCTTTTTCTTGCTCCTCTTAGCATGATAAAGAAGATTCAAAGATAGTGAGATGCCAGCTTCTTTCATTCAGTCAGTAGCTTCAAACATTTCTGGTATATGAATAACATGATGTTTTTCAATGGCAAAAATCAATGAATATTGTAAATGCACAAAGAGTAATTTCTCCGCATTGCAAGGTGCAATTCTGAAATTTTTTGCTTTTTCCTGCTCCTCTTAGCATGATAAAGAAGACTCAAAGAGAGTTACATGCCAGCTCCTTTCATTCAGTCAGTAGCTTCAATCATTTCTGGACGTTTTTCAATGGCAAAAATCAATGAATATTGTAAATGCACAAACAGTAATTTCTCCGCATTGCAAGGTGCAATTCTGAAATTTTTTGCTTTTTCCTGCTCCTCTTAGCATGATAAAGAAGATTCAAAGAGAGTGAGATGCCAGCTCCTTTCATTCAGTCAGTAGCTTCAATCATTTCTGGACGTTTTTCAATGGCAAAAATCAATGAATATTGTAAATGCACAAACAGTAATTTCTCCGCATTGCAAGGTGCAATTCTGAAATTTTTTGCTTTTTCCTGCTCCTCTTAGCATGATAAAGAAGATTCAAAGAGAGTGAGATGCCAGCTCCTTTCATTCAGTCAGTAGCTTCAATCATTTCTGGTATATGAATAACATGATGTTTTTCAATGGCAAAAATCAATGAATATTGTAAATGCACAAACAGTAATTTCTCCGCATTGCAAGGTGCAATTCTGAAATTTTTTGCTTTTTCCTGCTCCTCTTAGCATGGTAAAGAAGATTCAAAGAGAGTGAGATGCCAGCTCCTTTCATTCAGTCAGTAGCTTCAATCATTTCTGGACGTTTTTCAATGGCAAAAATCAATGAATATTGTAAATGCACAAACAGTAATTTCTCCGCATTGCAAGGTGCAATTCTGAAATTTTTTGCTTTTTCCTGCTCCTCTTAGCATGATAAAGAAGATTCAAAGAGAGTGAGATGCCAGCTCCTTTCATTCAGTCAGTAGCTTCAATCATTTCTGGACGTTTTTCAATGGCAAAAATCAATGAATATTGTAAATGCACAAACAGTAATTTCTCCGCATTGCAAGGTGCAATTCTGAAATGTTTTGCTTTTTCTTGCTCCTCTTAGCATGATAAAGAAGATTCAAAGAGAGTGAGATGCCAGCTCCTTTCATTCAGTCAGTAGCTTCAATCATTTCTGGGTATGAATAACATGATGTTTTTCAATGGCAAAAATCAATGAATATTGTAAATGCACAAACAGTAATTTCTCCACATTGCAAGGTGCAATTCTGAAATTTTTTGCTTTTTCCTGCTCCTCTTAGCATGATAAAGAAGATTCAAAGAGAGTGAGATGCCAGCTCCTTTCATTCAGTCAGTAGCTTCAATCATTTCTGGACGTTTTTCAATGGCAAAAATCAATGAATATTGTAAATGCACAAACAGTAATTTCTCCGCATTGCAAGGTGCAATTCTGAAATTTTTTGCTTTTTCCTGCTCCTCTTAGCATGATAAAGAAGATTCAAAGAGAGTGAGATGCCAGCTCCTTTCATTCAGTCAGTAGCTTCAATCATTTCTGGACGTTTTTCAATGGCAAAAATCAATGAATATTGTAAATGCACAAAGAGTAATTTCTCCGCATTGCAAGGTGCAATTCTGAATTTTTTTGCTTTTTCCTGCTCCTCTTAGCATGATAAAGAAGATTCAAAGAGAGTGAGATGCCAGCTCCTTTCATTCAGTCAGTAACTTCAAACATTTCTGGTATAAACATTTCTGGACGTTTTTCAATGGCAAAAATCAATGAATATTGTAAATGCACAAACAGTAATATCTCCACATTGCAAGGTGCAATTATGAATTTTTTTGCTTTTTCCTGCTAATCCTAGCATGATAAAGAATATTCAAATAGAGTGAGATGCCAGCTCCTTTCATTCAGTCAGTAGCTTCAAACATTTCTGGACGTTTTTCAATGGCAAAAATCAATGAATATTGTAAATGCACAAACAGTAATATCTCCACATTGCAAGGTGCAATTCTGAAATTTTTTGCTTTTTCCTGCTAATCCTAGCATGATAAAGAAGATTCAAAGAGAGTGAGCTGCCAGGTCCTTTCATTCAGTCAGTAGCCTCAAACATTTCTGGTATATGAATAACATGATGTTTTTCAATGGCAAAAATCAATGAATATTGTAAATGCACAAACAGTAATATCTCCACATTGCAAGGTGCAATTCTGAAATTTTTTGCTTTTTCCTGCTAATCCTAGCATGATAAAGAATATTCAAAGAGAGTGAGATGCCAGCTCCTTTCATTCAGTCAGTAGCTTCAAACATTTCTGGTATATAAAAAACATGTTTTTCAATGGCAAAAATCAATGAATATTGTAAATGCACAAACAGTAATATCTCCACATTGCAAGGTGCAATTCTGAAATTTTTTGCTTTTTCCTGCTAATCCTAGCATGATAAAGAAGATTCAAAGAGAGTGAGATGCCAGCTCCTTTCATTCAGTCAGTAGCTTCAAACATTTCTGGTATATGAAAAACATGTTTTTCAATGGCAAAAATCAATGAATATTGTAAATGCACAAACAGTAATATCTCCACATTGCAAGGTGCAATTCTGAAATTTTTTGCTTTTTCCTGCTAATCCTAGCATGATAAAGAAGATTCAAAGAGAGTGAGATGCCAGCTCCTTTCATTCAGTCAGTAGCTTCAAACATTTCTGGACGTTTTTCAATGGCAAAAATCAATGAATATTGTAAATGCACAAACAGTAATATCTCCACATTGCAAGGTGCAATTCTGAAATTTTTTGCTTTTTCCTGCTAATCCTAGCATGATAAAGAAGATTCAAAGAGAGTGAGATGCCAGCTCCTTTCATTCAGTCAGTAGCTTCAAACATTTCTGGTATATGAAAAACATGTTTTTCAATGGCAAAAATCAATGAATATTGTAAATGCACAAACAGTAATATCTCCACATTGCAAGGTGCAATTCTGAAATTTTTTGCTTTTTCCTGCTAATCCTAGCATGATAAAGAAGATTCAAAGAGAGTGAGATGCCAGCTCCTTTCATTCAGTCAGTAGCTTCAAACATTTCTGGTATATGAAAAACATGTTTTTCAATGGCAAAAATCAATGAATATTGTAAATGCACAAACAGTAATTTCTCCGCATTGCAAGGTGCAATTCTGAATTTTTTTGCATTTTCCTGCTCCTCTTAGCATGATAAAGAAGATTCAAAGAGAGTGAGATGCCAGCTCCTTTCATTCAGTCAGTAGCTTCAATCATTTCTGGACGTTTTTCAATGGCAAAAATCAATGAATATTGTAAATGCACAAACAGTAATTTCTCCGCATTGCAAGGTGCAATTCTGAAATTTTTTGCTTTTTCCTGCTCCTCTTAGCATGATAAAGAAGATTCAAAGAGAGTGAGATGCCAGCTCCTTTCATTCAGTCAGTAGCTTCAAACATTTCTGGTATATGAATAACATGATGTTTTTCAATGGCAAAAATCAATGAATATTGTAAATGCACAAACAGTAATTTCTCCGCATTGCAAGGTGCAATTCTGATATTTTTTGCTTTTTCCTGCTCCTCTTAGCATGATAAAGAAAATTCAAAGAGAGTGAGATGCCAGCTCCTTTCATTCAGTCAGTAGCTTCAATCTTTTCTGGACGTTTTTCAATGGCAAAAATCAATGAATATTGTAAATGCACAAACAGTAATTTCTCCGCATTGTAAAGGTGGAATTCTGAAATTTTTTGCTTTTTCTTGCTCCTCTTAGCATGATAAAGAAGATTCAAAGATAGTGAGATGCCAGCTTCTTTCATTCAGTCAGTAGCTTCAAACATTTCTGGTATATGAATAACATGATGTTTTTCAATGGCAAAAATCAATGAATATTGTAAATGCACAAAGAGTAATTTCTCCGCATTGCAAGGTGCAATTCTGAAATTTTTTGCTTTTTCCTGCTCCTCTTAGCATGATAAAGAAGACTCAAAGAGAGTTACATGCCAGCTCCTTTCATTCAGTCAGTAGCTTCAATCATTTCTGGACGTTTTTCAATGGCAAAAATCAATGAATATTGTAAATGCACAAACAGTAATTTCTCCGCATTGCAAGGTGCAATTCTGAAATTTTTTGCTTTTTCCTGCTCCTCTTAGCATGATAAAGAAGATTCAAAGAGAGTGAGATGCCAGCTCCTTTCATTCAGTCAGTAGCTTCAATCATTTCTGGACGTTTTTCAATGGAAAAAATCAATGAATATTGTAAATGCACAAACAGTAATTTCTCCGCATTGCAAGGTGCAATTCTGAAATTTTTTGCTTTTTCCTGCTCCTCTTAGCATGATAAAGAAGATTCAAAGAGAGTGAGATGCCAGCTCCTTTCATTCAGTCAGTAGCTTCAATCATTTCTGGTATATGAATAACATGATGTTTTTCAATGGCAAAAATCAATGAATATTGTAAATGCACAAACAGTAATTTCTCCGCATTGCAAGGTGCAATTCTGAAATTTTTTGCTTTTTCCTGCTCCTCTTAGCATGGTAAAGAAGATTCAAAGAGAGTGAGATGCCAGCTCCTTTCATTCAGTCAGTAGCTTCAATCATTTCTGGACGTTTTTCAATGGCAAAAATCAATGAATATTGTAAATGCACAAACAGTAATTTCTCCGCATTGCAAGGTGCAATTCTGAAATTTTTTGCTTTTTCCTGCTCCTCTTAGCATGATAAAGAAGATTCAAAGAGAGTGAGATGCCAGCTCCTTTCATTCAGTCAGTAGCTTCAATCATTTCTGGACGTTTTTCAATGGCAAAAATCAATGAATATTGTAAATGCACAAACAGTAATTTCTCCGCATTGCAAGGTGCAATTCTGAAATGTTTTGCTTTTTCTTGCTCCTCTTAGCA
This sequence comes from Phyllobates terribilis, assembly GCF_046119375.1. Classification (NCBI taxonomy): domain Eukaryota; kingdom Metazoa; phylum Chordata; class Amphibia; order Anura; family Dendrobatidae; genus Phyllobates; species Phyllobates terribilis. The sequence goes on from NW_027363330.1 coordinate 235,595, forward strand.
TGATAAAGAAGATTCAAAGAGAGTGAGATGCCAGCTCCTTTCATTCAGTCAGTAGCTTCAATCATTTCTGGGTATGAATAACATGATGTTTTTCAATGGCAAAAATCAATGAATATTGTAAATGCACAAACAGTAATTTCTCCACATTGCAAGGTGCAATTCTGAAATTTTTTGCTTTTTCCTGCTCCTCTTAGCATGATAAAGAAGATTCAAAGAGAGTGAGATGCCAGCTCCTTTCATTCAGTCAGTAGCTTCAATCATTTCTGGACGTTTTTCAATGGCAAAAATCAATGAATATTGTAAATGCACAAACAGTAATTTCTCCGCATTGCAAGGTGCAATTCTGAAATTTTTTGCTTTTTCCTGCTCCTCTTAGCATGATAAAGAAGATTCAAAGAGAGTGAGATGCCAGCTCCTTTCATTCAGTCAGTAGCTTCAATCATTTCTGGACGTTTTTCAATGGCAAAAATCAATGAATATTGTAAATGCACAAACAGTAATTTCTCCGCATTGCAAGGTGCAATTCTGAATTTTTTTGCTTTTTCCTGCTCCTCTTAGCATGATAAAGAAGATTCAAAGAGAGTGAGATGCCAGCTCCTTTCATTCAGTCAGTAACTTCAAACATTTCTGGTATAAACATTTCTGGACGTTTTTCAATGGCAAAAATCAATGAATATTGTAAATGCACAAACAGTAATATCTCCACATTGCAAGGTGCAATTCTGAAATTTTTTGCTTTTTCCTGCTAATCCTAGCATGATAAAGAATATTCAAATAGAGTGAGATGCCAGCTCCTTTCATTCAGTCAGTAGCTTCAAACATTTCTGGACGTTTTTCAATGGCAAAAATCAATGAATATTGTAAATGCACAAACAGTAATATCTCCACATTGCAAGGTGCAATTCTGAAATTTTTTGCTTTTTCCTGCTAATCCTAGCATGATAAAGAAGATTCAAAGAGAGTGAGCTGCCAGGTCCTTTCATTCAGTCAGTAGCCTCAAACATTTCTGGTATATGAATAACATGATGTTTTTCAATGGCAAAAATCAATGAATATTGTAAATGCACAAACAGTAATATCTCCACATTGCAAGGTGCAATTCTGAAATTTTTTGCTTTTTCCTGCTAATCCTAGCATGATAAAGAAGATTCAAAGAGAGTGAGATGCCAGCTCCTTTCATTCAGTCAGTAGCTTCAAACATTTCTGGACGTTTTTCAATGGCAAAAATCAATGAATATTGTAAATGCACAAACAGTAATATCTCCACATTGCAAGGTGCAATTCTGAAATTTTTTGCTTTTTCCTGCTACTCCTAGCATGATAAAGAAGATTCAAAGAGAGTGAGATGCCAGCTCCTTTCATTCAGTCAGTAGCTTCAAACATTTCTGTACGTTTTTCAATGGCAAAAATCAATGAATATTGTAAATGCACAAACAGTAATATCTCCACATTGCAAGGTGCAATTCTGAAATTTTTTGCTTTTTCCTGCTAATCCTAGCATGATAAAGAAGATTCAAAGAGAGTGAGATGCCAGCTCCTTTCATTCAGTCAGTAGCTTCAAACATTTCTGGACGTTTTTCAATGGCAAAAATCAATGAATATTGTAAATGCACAAACAGTAATTTCTCCGCATTGCAAGGTGCAATTCTGAAATTTTTTGCTTTTTCCTGCTCCTCTTAGCATGATAAAGATTCAAAGAGAGTGAGATGCCAGCTCCTTTCATTCAGTCAGTAGCTTCAATCATTTCTGGACGTTTTTCAATGGCAAAAATCAATGAATATTGTAAATGCACAAGCAGTAATTTCTCCGCATTGCAAGGTGCAATTCTGAAATTTTTTGCTTTTTCCTGCTCCTCTTAGCATGATAAAGAAGATTCAAAGAGAGTGAGATGCCAGCTCCTTTCATTCAGTCAGTAGCTTCAATCATTTCTGGACGTTTTTCAATGGCAAAAATCAATGAATATTGTAAATGCACAAACAGTAATTTCTCCGCATTGCAAGGTGCAATTCTGAAATTTTTTGCTTTTTCCTGCTCCTCTTAGCATGAAAAAGAAGATTCAAAGAGAATGAGATGCCCGCTCCTTTCATTCAGTCAGTAGCTTCAATCATTTCTGGTATATGAATAACATGATGTTTTTCAATGGCAAAAATCAATGAATATTGTAAATGCACAAACAGTAATTTCTCCGCATTGCAAGGTGCATTTCTGAATTTTTTTGCTTTTTCCTGCTCCTCTTAGCATGATAAAGAAGATTCAAAGAGAGTGAGATGCCAGCTCCTTTCATTCAGTCAGTAGCTTCAATCATTTCTGGACGTTTTTCAATGGCAAAAATCAATGAATATTGTAAATGCACAAACAGTAATTTCTCCGCATTGCAAGGTGCAATTCTGAAATTTTTTGCTTTTTCCTGCTCCTCTTAGCATGATAAAGAAGATTCAAAGAGAGTGAGATGCCAGCTCCTTTCATTCAGTCAGTAGCTTCAAACATTTCTGGTATATGAATAACATGATGTTTTTCAATGGCAAAAATCAATGAATATTGTAAATGCACAAACAGTAATTTCTCCGCATTGCAAGGTGCAATTCTGAAATTTTTTGCTTTTTCCTGCTCCTCTTAGCATGATAAAGAAGATTCAAAGAGAGTGAGATGCCAGCTCCTTTCATTCAGTCAGTAGCTTCAATCTTTTCTGGACGTTTTTCAATGGCAAAAATCAATGAATATTGTAAATGCACAAACAGTAATTTCTCCGCATTGTAAAGGTGGAATTCTGAAATTTTTTGCTTTTTCTTGCTCCTCTTAGCATGATAAAGAAGATTCAAAGATAGTGAGATGCCAGCTTCTTTCATTCAGTCAGTAGTTTCAAACATTTCTGGTATATGAATAACATGATGTTTTTCAATGGCAAAAATCAATGAATATTGTAAATGCACAAAGAGTAATTTCTCCGCATTGCAAGGTGCAATTCTGAAATTTTTTGCTTTTTCCTGCTCCTCTTAGCATGATAAAGAAGACTCAAAGAGAGTTACATGCCAGCTCCTTTCATTCAGTCAGTAGCTTCAATCATTTCTGGACGTTTTTCAATGGCAAAAATCAATGAATATTGTAAATGCACAAACAGTAATTTCTCCGCATTGCAAGGTGCAATTCTGAAATTTTTTGCTTTTTCCTGCTCCTCTTAGCATGATAAAGAAGATTCAAAGAGAGTGAGATGCCAGCTCCTTTCATTCAGTCAGTAGCTTCAATCATTTCTGGACGTTTTTCAATGGCAAAAATCAATGAATATTGTAAATGCACAAACAGTAATTTCTCCGCATTGCAAGGTGCAATTCTGAAATTTTTTGCTTTTTCCTGCTCCTCTTAGCATGATAAAGAAGATTCAAAGAGAGTGAGATGCCAGCTCCTTTCATTCAGTCAGTAGCTTCAATCATTTCTGGTATATGAATAACATGATGTTTTTCAATGGCAAAAATCAATGAATATTGTAAATGCACAAACAGTAATTTCTCCGCATTGCAAGGTGCAATTCTGAAATTTTTTGCTTTTTCCTGCTCCTCTTAGCATGGTAAAGAAGATTCAAAGAGAGTGAGATGCCAGCTCCTTTCATTCAGTCAGTAGCTTCAATCATTTCTGGACGTTTTTCAATGGCAAAAATCAATGAATATTCTAAATGCACAAACAGTAATTTCTCCGCATTGCAAGGTGCAATTCTGAAATTTTTTGCTTTTTCCTGCTCCTCTTAGCATGATCAAGAAGATTCAAAGAGAGTGAGATGCCAGCTCCTTTCATTCAGTCAGTAGCTTCAATCATTTCTGGACGTTTTTCAATGGCAAAAATCAATGAATATTGTAAATGCACAAACAGTAATTTCTCCGCATTGCAAGGTGCAATTCTGAAATGTTTTGCTTTTTCTTGCTCCTCTTAGCATGATAAAGAAGATTCAAAGAGAGTGAGATGCCAGCTCCTTTCATTCAGTCAGTAGCTTCAATCATTTCTGGGTATGAATAACATGATGTTTTTCAATGGCAAAAATCAATGAATATTGTAAATGCACAAACAGTAATTTCTCCACATTGCAAGGTGCAATTCTGAAATTTTTTGCTTTTTCCTGCTCCTCTTAGCATGATAAAGAAGATTCAAAGAGAGTGAGATGCCAGCTCCTTTCATTCAGTCAGTAGCTTCAATCATTTCTGGACGTTTTTCAATGGCAAAAATCAATGAATATTGTAAATGCACAAACAGTAATTTCTCCGCATTGCAAGGTGCAATTCTGAAATTTTTTGCTTTTTCCTGCTCCTCTTAGCATGATAAAGAAGATTCAAAGAGAGTGAGATGCCAGCTCCTTTCATTCAGTCAGTAGCTTCAATCATTTCTGGACGTTTTTCAATGGCAAAAATCAATGAATATTGTAAATGCACAAACAGTAATTTCTCCGCATTGCAAGGTGCAATTCTGAATTTTTTTGCTTTTTCCTGCTGATCTTAGCATGATAAAGAAGATTCAAAGAGAGTGAGATGCCAGCTCCTTTCATTCAGTCAGTAACTTCAAACATTTCTGGTATAAACATTTCTGGACGTTTTTCAATGGCAAAAATCAATGAATATTGTAAATGCACAAACAGTAATATCTCCACATTGCAAGGTGCAATTCTGAAATTTTTTGCTTTTTCCTGCTAATCCTAGCATGATAAAGAATATTCAAATAGAGTGAGATGCCAGCTCCTTTCATTCAGTCAGTAGCTTCAAACATTTCTGGACGTTTTTCAATGGCAAAAATCAATGAATATTGTAAATGCACAAACAGTAATATCTCCACATTGCAAGGTGCAATTCTGAAATTTTTTGCTTTTTCCTGCTAATCCTAGCATGATAAAGAAGATTCAAAGAGAGTGAGCTGCCAGGTCCTTTCATTCAGTCAGTAGCCTCAAACATTTCTGGTATATGAATAACATGATGTTTTTCAATGGCAAAAATCAATGAATATTGTAAATGCACAAACAGTAATATCTCCACATTGCAAGGTGTAATTCTGAAATTTTTTGCTTTTTCCTGCTAATCCTAGCATGATAAAGAAGATTCAAAGAGAGTGAGATGCCAGCTCCTTTCATTCAGTCAGTAGCTTCAAACATTTCTGGATGTTTTTCAATGGCAAAAATCAATGAATATTGTAAATGCACAAACAGTAATATCTCCACATTGCAAGGTGCAATTCTGAAATTTTTTGCTTTTTCCTGCTACTCCTAGCATGATAAAGAAGATTCAAAGAGAGTGAGATGCCAGCTCCTTTCATTCAGTCAGTAGCTTCAAACATTTCTGTACGTTTTTCAATGGCAAAAATCAATGAATATTGTAAATGCACAAACAGTAATATCTCCACATTGCAAGGTGCAATTCTGAAATTTTTTGCTTTTTCCTGCTAATCCTAGCATGATAAAGAAGATTCAAAGAGAGTGAGAAGCCAGCTCCTTTCATTCAGTCAGTAGCTTCAAACATTTCTGGACGTTTTTCAATGGCAAAAATCAATGAATATTGTAAATGCACAAACAGTAATATCTCCACATTGCAAGGTGCAATTCTGAAATTTTTTGCTTTTTCCTGCTAATCCTAGCATGATAAAGAAGATTCAAAGAGAGTGAGATGCCAGCTCCTTTCATTCAGTCAGTAGCTTCAATCATTTCTGGTATATGAATAACATGATGTTTTTCAATGGCAAAAATCAATGAATATTGTAAATGCACAAACAGTAATTTCTCCGCATTGCAAGGTGCAATTCTGAAATTTTTTGCTTTTTCCTGCTAATCCTAGCATGATAAAGAAGATTCAAAGAGAGTGAGCTGCCAGGTCCTTTCATTCAGTCAGTAGCCTCAAACATTTCTGGTATATGAATAACATGATGTTTTTCAATGGCAAAAATCAATGAATATTGTAAATGCACAAACAGTAATATCTCCACATTGCAAGGTGCAATTCTGAAATTTTTTGCTTTTTCCTGCTAATCCTAGCATGATAAAGAAGATTCAAAGAGAGTGAGATGCCAGCTCCTTTCATTCAGTCAGTAGCTTCAAACATTTCTGGACGTTTTTCAATGGCAAAAATCAATGAATATTGTAAATGCACAAACAGTAATATCTCCACATTGCAAGGTGCAATTCTGAAATTTTTTGCTTTTTCCTGCTACTCCTAGCATGATAAAGAAGATTCAAAGAGAGTGAGATGCCAGCTCCTTTCATTCAGTCAGTAGCTTCAAACATTTCTGTACGTTTTTCAATGGCAAAAATCAATGAATATTGTAAATGCACAAACAGTAATATCTCCACATTGCAAGGTGCAATTCTGAAATTTTTTGCTTTTTCCTGCTAATCCTAGCATGATAAAGAAGACTCAAAGAGAGTGAGATGCCAGCTCCTTTCATTCAGTCAGTAGCTTCAAACATTTCTGGACGTTTTTCAATGGCAAAAATCAATGAATATTGTAAATGCACAAACAGTAATATCTCCACATTGCAAGGTGCAATTCTGAAATTTTTTGCTTTTTCCTGCTAATCCTAGCATGATAAAGAAGATTCAAAGAGAGTGAGATGCCAGCTCCTTTCATTCAGTCAGTAGCTTCAATCATTTCTGGTATATGAATAACATGATGTTTTTCAATGGCAAAAATCAATGAATATTGTAAATGCACAAACAGTAATTTCTCCGCATTGCAAGGTGCAATTCTGAAATTTTTTGCTTTTTCCTGCTCCGCTTAGCATGAAAAAGAAGATTCAAAGAGAATGAGATGCCCGCTCCTTTCATTCAGTCAGTAGCTTCAATCATTTCTGGTATATGAATAACATGATGTTTTTCAATGGCAAAAATCAATGAATATTGTAAATGCACAAACAGTAATTTCTCCGCATTGCAAGGTGCAATTCTGAATTTTTTTGCTTTTTCCTGCTCCTCTTAGCATGATAAAGAAGATTCAAAGAGAGTGAGATGCCAGCTCCTTTCATTCAGTCAGTAGCTTCAATCATTTCTGGACGTTTTTCAATGGCAAAAATCAATGAATATTGTAAATGCACAAACAGTAATTTCTCCGCATTGCAAGGTGCAATTCTGAAATTTTTTGCTTTTTCCTGCTCCTCTTAGCATGATAAAGAAGATTCAAAGAGAGTGAGATGCCAGCTCCTTTCATTCAGTCAGTAGCTTCAAACATTTCTGGTATATGAATAACATGATGTTTTTCAATGGCAAAAATCAATGAATATTGTAAATGCACAAACAGTAATTTCTCCGCATTGCAAGGTGCAATTCTGAAATTTTTTGCTTTTTCCTGCTCCTCTTAGCATGATAAAGAAGATTCAAAGAGAGTGAGATGCCAGCTCCTTTCATTCAGTCAGTAGCTTCAATCTTTTCTGGACGTTTTTCAATGGCAAAAATCAATGAATATTGTAAATGCACAAACAGTAATTTCTCCGCATTGTAAGGTGGAATTCTGAAATTTTTTGCTTTTTCCTGCTCCTCTTAGCATGATAAAGAAGATTCAAAGATAGTGAGATGCCAGCTTCTTTCATTCAGTCAGTAGCTTCAAACATTTCTGGTATATGAATAACATGATGTTTTTCAATGGCAAAAATCAATGAATATTGTAAATGCACAAAGAGTAATTTCTCCGCATTGCAAGGTGCAATTCTGAAATTTTTTGCTTTTTCCTGCTCCTCTTAGCATGATAAAGAAGACTCAAAGAGAGTTACATGCCAGCTCCTTTCATTCAGTCAGTAGCTTCAATCATTTCTGGACGTTTTTCAATGGCAAAAATCAATGAATATTGTAAATGCACAAACAGTAATTTCTCCGCATTGCAAGGTGCAATTCTGAAATTTTTTGCTTTTTCCTGCTCCTCTTAGCATGATAAAGAAGATTCAAAGAGAGTGAGATGCCAGCTCCTTTCATTCAGTCAGTAGCTTCAATCATTTCTGGACGTTTTTCAATGGCAAAAATCAATGAATATTGTAAATGCACAAACAGTAATTTCTCCGCATTGCAAGGTGCAATTCTGAAATTTTTTGCTTTTTCCTGCTCCTCTTAGCATGATAAAGAAGATTCAAAGAGAGTGAGATGCCAGCTCCTTTCATTCAGTCAGTAGCTTCAATCATTTCTGGTATATGAATAACATGATGTTTTTCAATGGCAAAAATCAATGAATATTGTAAATGCACAAACAGTAATTTCTCCGCATTGCAAGGTGCAATTCTGAAATTTTTTGCTTTTTCCTGCTCCTCTTAGCATGGTAAAGAAGATTCAAAGAGAGTGAGATGCCAGCTCCTTTCATTCAGTCAGTAGCTTCAATCATTTCTGGACGTTTTTCAATGGCAAAAATCAATGAATATTGTAAATGCACAAACAGTAATTTCTCCGCATTGCAAGGTGCAATTCTGAATTTTTTTGCTTTTTCCTGCTCCTCTTAGCATGATAAAGAAGATTCAAAGAGAGTGAGATGCCAGCTCCTTTCATTCAGTCAGTAGCTTCAATCATTTCTGGACGTTTTTCAATGGCAAAAATCAATGAATATTGTAAATGCACAAACAGTAATTTCTCCGCATTGCAAGGTGCAATTCTGAAATGTTTTGCTTTTTCCTGCTCCTCTTAGCATGATAAAGAAGATTCAAAGAGAGTGAGATGCCAGCTCCTTTCATTCAGTCAGTAGCTTCAATCATTTCTGGGTATGAATAACATGATGTTTTTCAATGGCAAAAATCAATGAATATTGTAAATGCACAAACAGTAATTTCTCCACATTGCAAGGTGCAATTCTGAAATGTTTTGCTTTTTCCTGCTCCTCTTAGCATGATAAAGAAGATTCAAAGAGAGTGAGATGCCAGCTCCTTTCATTCAGTCAGTAGCTTCAATCATTTCTGGACATTTTTCAATGGCAAAAATCAATGAATATTGTAAATGCACAAACAGTAATTTCTCCGCATTGCAAGGTGCAATTCTGAAATTTTTTGCTTTTTCCTGCTCCTCTTAGCATGATAAAGAAGATTCAGAGAGAGTGAGATGCCAGCTCCTTTCATTCAGTCAGTAGCTTCAATCATTTCTGGACGTTTTTCAATGGCAAAAATCAATGAATATTGTAAATGCACAAACAGTAACTTCTCCGCATTGCAAGGTGCAATTCTGAATTTTTTTGCTTTTTCCTGCTAATCCTAGCATGATAAAGAAGATTCAAAGAGAGTGAGATGCCAGCTCCTTTCATTCAGTCAGTAGCTTCAATCATTTCTGGTATAAACATTTCTGGACGTTTTTCAATTGCAAAAATCAATGAATATTGTAAATGCACAAACAGTAATATCTCCACATTGCAAGGTGCAATTCTGAAATTTTTTGCTTTTTCCTGCTAATCCTAGCATGATAAAGAAGATTCAAAGACAGTGAGATGCCAGCTCCTTTAATTCAGTCAGTAGCTTCAAACATTTCTGGACGTTTTTCAATGGCAAAAATCAATGAATATTGTAAATGCACAAACAGTAATTTCTCCGCATTGCAAGGTGCAATTCTGAATTTTTTTGCTTTTTCCTGCTCCTCTTAGCATGATAAAGAAGATTCAAAGAGAGTGAGATGCCAGCTCCTTTCATTCAGTCAGTAACTTCAAACATTTCTGGTATAAACATTTCTGGACGTTTTTCAATGGCAAAAATCAATGAATATTGTAAATGCACAAACAGTAATATCTCCACATTGCAAGGTGCAATTCTGAAATTTTTTGCTTTTTCCTGCTAATCCTAGCATGATAAAGAAGATTCAAAGAGAGTGAGATGCCAGCTCCTTTCATTCAGTCAGTAGCTTCAAACATTTCTGGACGTTTTTCAATGGCAAAAATCAATGAATATTGTAAATGCACAAACAGTAATATCTCCACATTGCAAGGTGCAATTCTGAAATTTTTTGCTTTTTCCTGCTACTCCTAGCATGATAAAGAAGATTGAAAGAGAGTGAGATGCCAGCTCCTTTCATTCAGTCAGTAGCTTCAAACATTTCTGTACGTTTTTCAATGGCAAAAATCAATGAATATTGTAAATGCACAAACAGTAATATCTCCACATTGCAAGGTGCAATTCTGAAATTTTTTGCTTTTTCCTGCTAATCCTAGCATGATAAAGAAGATTCAAAGAGAGTGAGATGCCAGCTCCTTTCATTCAGTCAGTAGCTTCAAACATTTCTGGACGTTTTTCAATGGCAAAAATCAATGAATATTGTAAATGCACAAACAGTAATATCTCCACATTGCAAGGTGCAATTCTGAAATTTTTTGCTTTTTCCTGCTAATCCTAGCATGATAAAGAAGATTCAAAGAGAGTGAGATGCCAGCTCCTTTCATTCAGTCAGTAGCTTCAATCATTTCTGGTATATGAATAACATGATGTTTTTCAATGGCAAAAATCAATGAATATTGTAAATGCACAAACAGTAATTTCTCCGCATTGCAAGGTGCAATTCTGAATTTTTTTGCTTTTTCCTGCTCCTCTTAGCATGATAAAGAAGATTCAAAGAGAGTGAGATGCCAGCTCCTTTCATTCAGTCAGTAGCTTCAAACATTTCTGGTATAAACATTTCTGGACGTTTTTCAAAGGCAAAAATCAATGAATATTGTAAATGCACAAACAGTAATATCTCCACATTGCAAGGTGCAATTCTGAAATTTTTTGCTTTTTCCTGCTAATCCTAGCATGATAAAGAAGATTCAAAGAGAGTGAGATGCCAGCTCCTTTCATTCAGTCAGTAGCTTCAATCATTTCTGGACGTTTTTCAATGGCAAAAATCAATGAATATTGTAAATGCACAAACAGTAATTTCTCCGCATTGCAAGGTGCAATTCTGAATTTTTTTGCTTTTTCCTGCTCCTCTTAGCATGAAAAAGAAGATTCAAAGAGAATGAGATGCCCGCTCCTTTCATTCAGTCAGTAGCTTCAATCATTTCTGGTATATGAATAACATGATGTTTTTCAATGGCAAAAATCAATGAATATTGTAAATGCACAAACAGTAATTTCTCCGCATTGCAAGGTGCAATTCTGAATTTTTTTGCTTTTTCCTGCTCCTCTTAGCATGATAAAGAAGATTCAAAGAGAGTGAGATGCCAGCTCCTTTCATTCAGTCAGTAGCTTCAAACATTTCTGGACGTTTTTCAATGGCAAAAATCAATGAATATTGTAAATGCACAAACAGTAATATCTCCACATTGCAAGGTGCAATTCTGAAATTTTTTGCTTTTTCCTGCTACTCCTAGCATGATAAAGAAGATTCAAAGAGAGTGAGATGCCAGCTCCTTTCATTCAGTCAGTAGCTTCAAACATTTCTGGACGTTTTTCAATGGCAAAAATCAATGAATATTGTAAATGCACAAACAGTAATATCTCCACATTGCAAGGTGCAATTCTGAAATTTTTACTTTTTCCTGCTAATCCTAGCATGATAAAGAAGATTCAAAGAGAGTGAGATGCCAGCTCCTTTCATTCAGTCAGTAGCTTCAAACATTTCTGGACGTTTTTCAATGGCAAAAATCAATGAATATTGTAAATGCACAAACAGTAATATCTCCACATTGCAAGGTGCAATTCTTAAATTTTTTGCTTTTTCCTGCTAATCCTAGCATGATAAAGAAGATTCAAAGAGAGTGAGATGCCAGCTCCTTTCATTCAGTCAGTAGCTTCAATCATTTCTGGTATATGAATAACATGATGTTTTTCAATGGCAAAAATCAATGAATATTGTAAATGCACAAACAGTAATTTCTCCGCATTGCAAGGTGCAATTCTGAATTTTTTTGCTTTTTCCTGCTCCTCTTAGCATGATAAAGAAGATTCAAAGAGAGTGAGATGCCAGCTCCTTTCATTCAGTCAGTAGCTTCAAACATTTCTGGTATAAACATTTCTGGACGTTTTTCAAAGGCAAAAATCAATGAATATTGTAAATGCACAAACAGTAATATCTCCACATTGCAAGGTGCAATTCTGAAATTTTTTGCTTTTTCCTGCTAATCCTAGCATGATAAAGAAGATTCAAAGAGAGTGAGATGCCAGCTCCTTTCATTCAGTCAGTAGCTTCAATCATTTCTGGACGTTTTTCAATGGCAAAAAATCAATGAATATTGTAAATGCACAAACAGTAATTTCTCCGCATTGCAAGGTGCAATTCTGAAATTTTTTGCTTTTTCCTGCTCCTCTTAGCATGAAAAAGAAGATTCAAAGAGAATGAGATGCCCGCTCCTTTCATTCAGTCAGTAGCTTCAATCATTTCTGGTATATGAATAACATGATGTTTTTCAATGGCAAAAATCAATGAATATTGTAAATGCACAAACAGTAATTTCTCCGCATTGCAAGGTGCAATTCTGAATTTTTTTGCTTTTTCCTGCTCCTCTTAGCATGATAAAGAAGATTCAAAGAGAGTGAGATGCCAGCTCCTTTCATTCAGTCAGTAGCTTCAATCATTTCTGGACGTTTTTCAATGGCAAAAATCAATGAATATTGTAAATGCACAAACAGTAATTTCTCTGCATTGCAAGGTGCAATTCTGAAATTTTTTGCTTTTTCCTGCTCCTCTTAGCATGATAAAGAAGATTCAAAGAGAGTGAGATGCCAGCTCCTTTCATTCAGTCAGTAGCTTCAAACATTTCTGGTATATGAATAACATGATGTTTTTCAATGGCAAAAATCAATGAATATTGTAAATGCACAAACAGTAATTTCTCTGCATTGCAAGGTGCAATTCTGAAATTTTTTGCTTTTTCCTGCTCCTCTTAGCATGATAAAGAAGATTCAAAGAGAGTGAGATGCCAGCTCCTTTCATTCAGTCAGTAGCTTCAATCTTTTCTGGACGTTTTTCAATGGCAAAAATCAATGAATATTGTATATGCACAAACAGTAATTTCTCCGCATTGTAAGGTGGAATTCTGAAATTTTTTGCTTTTTCCTGCTCCTCTTAGCATGATAAAGAAGATTCAAAGATAGTGAGATGCCAGCTTCTTTCATTCAGTCAGTAGCTTCAAACATTTCTGGTAAATGAATAACATGATGTTTTTCAATGGCAAAAATCAATGAATATTGTAAATGCACAAAGAGTAATTTCTCCGCATTGCAAGGTGCAATTCTGAAATTTTTTGCTTTTTCCTGCTCCTCTTAGCATGATAAAGAAGACTCAAAGAGAGTTACATGCCAGCTCCTTTCATTCAGTCAGTAGCTTCAATCATTTCTGGACGTTTTTCAATGGCAAAAATCAATGAATATTGTAAATGCACAAACAGTAATTTCTCCGCATTGCAAGGTGCAATTCTGAAATTTTTTGCTTTTTCCTGCTCCTCTTAGCATGATAAAGAAGATTCAAAGAGAGTGAGATGCCAGCTCCTTTCATTCAGTCAGTAGCTTCAATCATTTCTGGACGTTTTTCAATGGCAAAAATCAATGAATATTGTAAATGCACAAACAGTAATTTCTCCGCATTGCAAGGTGCAATTCTGAAATTTTTTGCTTTTTCCTGCTCCTCTTAGCATGATAAAGAAGACTCAAAGAGAGTGAGATGCCAGCTCCTTTCATTCAGTCAGTAGCTTCAATCATTTCTGGTATATGAATAACATGATGTTTTTCAATGGCAAAAATCAATGAATATTGTAACTGCACAAACAGTAATTTCTCCGCATTGCAAGGTGCAATTCTGAAATTTTTTGCTTTTTCCTGCTCCTCTTAGCATGGTAAAGAAGATTCAAAGAGAGTGAGATGCCAGCTCCTTTCATTCAGTCAGTAGCTTCAATCATTTCTGGACGTTTTTCAATGGCAAAAATCAATGAATATTGTAAATGCACAAACAGTAATTTCTCCGCATTGCAAGGTGCAATTCTGAAATTTTTTGCTTTTTCCTGCTCCTCTTAGCATGATAAAGAAGATTCAAAGAGATTGAGATGCCAGCTCCTTTCATTCAGTCAGTAGCTTCAATCATTTCTGGACGTTTTTCAATGGCAAAAATCAATGAATATTGTAAATGCACAAACAGTAATTTCTCCGCATTGCAAGGTGCAATTCTGAAATTTTTTGCTTTTTCCTGCTCCTCTTAGCATGATAAAGAAGATTCAAAGAGAGTGAGATGCCAGCTCCTTTCATTCAGTCAGTAGCTTCAATCATTTCTGGTATATGAATAACATGATGTTTTTCAATGGCAAAAATCAATGAATATTGTAAATGCACAAACAGTAATTTCTCCGCATTGCAAGGTGCAATTCTGAAATTTTTTGCTTTTTCCTGCTCCTCTTAGCATGGTAAAGAAGATTCAAAGAGAGTGAGATGCCAGCTCCTTTCATTCAGTCAGTAGCTTCAATCATTTCTGGACGTTTTTCAATGGCAAAAATCAATGAATATTGTAAATGCACAAACAGTAATTTCTCCGCATTGCAAGGTGCAATTCTGAAATTTTTTGCTTTTTCCTGCTCCTCTTAGCATGATAAAGAAGATTCAAAGAGAGTGAGATGCCAGCTCCTTTCATTCAGTCAGTAGCTTCAATCATTTCTGGACGTTTTTCAATGGCAAAAATCAATGAATATTGTAAATGCACAAACAGTAATTTCTCCGCATTGCAAGGTGCAATTCTGAAATGTTTTGCTTTTTCCTGCTCCTCTTAGCATGATAAAGAAGATTCAAAGAGAGTGAGATGCCAGCTCCTTTCATTCAGTCAGTAGCTTCAATCATTTCTGGGTATGAATAACATGATGTTTTTCAATGGCAAAAATCAATGAATATTGTAAATGCACAAACAGTAATTTCTCCACATTGCAAGGTGCAATTCTGAAATTTTTTGCTTTTTCCTGCTCCTCTTAGCATGATAAAGAGGATACAAAGAGAGTGAGATGCCAGCTCCTTTCATTCAGTCAGTAGCTTCAATCATTTCTGGACGTTTTTCAATGGCAAAAATCAATGAATATTGTAAATGCACAAACAGTAATTTCTCCGCATTGCAAGGTGCAATTCTGAAATTTTTTGCTTTTTCCTGCTCCTCTTAGCATGATAAAGAAGATTCAAAGAGAGTGAGATGCCAGCTCCTTTCATTCAGTCAGTAGCTTCAATCATTTCTGGACGTTTTTCAATGGCAAAAATCAATGAATATTGTAAATGCACAAACAGTAATTTCTCCGCATTGCAAGGTGCAATTCTGAAATTTTTTGCTTTTTCCTGCTCCTCTTAGCATGATAAAGAAGATTCAAAGAGAGTGAGATGCCAGCTCCTTTCATTCAGTCAGTAGCTTCAATCATTTCTGGTATATGAATAACATGATGTTTTTCAATGGCAAAAATCAATGAATATTGTAACTGCACAAACAGTAATTTCTCCGCATTGCAAGGTGCAATTCTGAAATTTTTTGCTTTTTCCTGCTCCTCTTAGCATGGTAAAGAAGATTCAAAGAGAGTGAGATGCCAGCTCCTTTCATTCAGTCAGTAGCTTCAATCATTTCTGGACGTTTTTCAATGGCAAAAATCAATGAATATTGTAAATGCACAAACAGTAATTTCTCCGCATTGCAAGGTGCAATTCCGAAATTTTTTGCTTTTTCCTGCTCCTCTTAGCATGATAAAGAAGATTCAAAGAGATTGAGATGCCAGCTCCTTTCATTCAGTCAGTAGCTTCAATCATTTCTGGACGTTTTTCAATGGCAAAAATCAATGAATATTGTAAATGCACAAACAGTAATTTCTCCGCATTGCAAGGTGCAATTCTGAAATTTTTTGCTTTTTCCTGCTCCTCTTAGCATGATAAAGAAGATTCAAAGAGACTGAGATGCCAGCTCCTTTCATTCAGTCAGTAGCTTCAATCATTTCTGGTATATGAATAACATGATGTTTTTCAATGGCAAAAATCAATGAATATTGTAAATGCACAAACAGTAATTTCTCCGCATTGCAAGGTGCAATTCTGAAATTTTTTGCTTTTTCCTGCTCCTCTTAGCATGGTAAAGAAGATTCAAAGAGAGTGAGATGCCAGCTCCTTTCATTCAGTCAGTAGCTTCAATCATTTCTGGACGTTTTTCAATGGCAAAAATCAATGAATATTGTAAATGCACAAACAGTAATTTCTCCGCATTGCAAGGTGCAATTCTGAAATTTTTTGCTTTTTCCTGCTCCTCTTAGCATGATAAAAAAGATTCAAAGAGAGTGAGATGCCAGCTCCTTTCATTCAGTCAGTAGCTTCAATCATTTCTGGACGTTTTTCAATGGCAAAAATCAATGAATATTGTAAATGCACAAACAGTAATTTCTCCGCATTGCAAGGTGCAATTCTGAAATGTTTTGCTTTTTCCTGCTCCTCTTAGCATGATAAAGAAGATTCAAAGAGAGTGAGATGCCAGCTCCTTTCATTCAGTCAGTAGCTTCAATCATTTCTGGGTATGAATAACATGATGTTTTTCAATGGCAAAAATCAATGAATATTGTAAATGCACAAACAGTAATTTCTCCACATTGCAAGGTGCAATTCTGAAATTTTTTGCTTTTTCCTGCTCCTCTTAGCATGATAAAGAGGATTCAAAGAGAGTGAGATGCCAGCTCCTTTCATTCAGTCAGTAGCTTCAATCATTTCTGGACGTTTTTCAATGGCAAAAATCAATGAATATTGTAAATGCACAAACAGTAATTTCTCCGCATTGCAAGGTGCAATTCTGAAATTTTTTGCTTTTTCCTGCTCCTCTTAGCATGATAAAGAAGATTCAAAGAGAGTGAGATGCCAGCTCCTTTCATTCATTCAGTAGCTTCAATCATTTCTGGACATTTTTCAATGGCAAAAATCAATGAATATTGTAAATGCACAAACAGTAATTTCTCCGCATTGCAAGGTGCAATTCTGAATTTTTTTGCTTTTTCCTGCTCCTCTTAGCATGATAAAGAAGATTCAAAGAGAGTGAGATGCCAGCTCCTTTCATTCAGTCAGTAGCTTCAAACATTTCTGGACGTTTTTCAATGGCAAAAATCAATGAATATTGTATATGCACAAACAGTAATTTCTCCGCATTGTAAGGTGGAATTCTGAAATTTTTTGCTTTTTCCTGCTCCTCTTAGCATGATAAAGAAGATTCAAAGATAGTGAGATGCCAGCTTCTTTCATTCAGTCAGTAGCTTCAAACATTTCTGGTAAATGAATAACATGATGTTTTTCAATGGCAAAAATCAATGAATATTGTAAATGCACAAAGAGTAATTTCTCCGCATTGCAAGGTGCAATTCTGAAATTTTTTGCTTTTTCCTGCTCCTCTTAGCATGATAAAGAAGACTCAAAGAGAGTTACATGCCAGCTCCTTTCATTCAGTCAGTAGCTTCAATCATTTCTGGACGTTTTTCAATGGCAAAAATCAATGAATATTGTAAATGCACAAACAGTAATTTCTCCGCATTGCAAGGTGCAATTCTGAAATTTTTTGCTTTTTCCTGCTCCTCTTAGCATGATAAAGAAGATTCAAAGAGAGTGAGATGCCAGCTCCTTTCATTCAGTCAGTAGCTTCAATCATTTCTGGACGTTTTTCAATGGCAAAAATCAATGAATATTGTAAATGCACAAACAGTAATTTCTCCGCATTGCAAGGTGCAATTCTGAAATTTTTTGCTTTTTCCTGCTCCTCTTAGCATGATAAAGAAGATTCAAAGAGAGTGAGATGCCAGCTCCTTTCATTCAGTCAGTAGCTTCAATCATTTCTGGTATATGAATAACATGATGTTTTTCAATGGCAAAAATCAATGAATATTGTAACTGCACAAACAGTAATTTCTCCGCATTGCAAGGTGCAATTCTGAAATGTTTTGCTTTTTCCTGCTCCTCTTAGCATGGTAAAGAAGATTCAAAGAGAGTGAGATGCCAGCTCCTTTCATTCAGTCAGTAGCTTCAATCATTTCTGGACGTTTTTCAATGGCAAAAATCAATGAATATTGTAAATGCACAAACAGTAATTTCTCCGCATTGCAAGATGCAATTCTGAAATTTTTTGCTTTTTCCTGCTCCTCTTAGCATGATAAAGAAGATTCAAAGAGAGTGAGATGCCAGCTCCTTTCATTCAGTCAGTAGCTTCAATCATTTCTGGACGTTTTTCAATGGCAAAAATCAATGAATATTGTAAATGCACAAACAGTAATTTCTCCGCATTGCAAGGTGCAATTCCGAAATTTTTTGCTTTTTCCTGCTCCTCTTAGCATGATAAAGAAGATTCAAAGAGAGTGAGATGCCAGCTCCTTTCATTCAGTCAGTAGCTTCAATCATTTCTGGTATATGAATAACATGATGTTTTTCAATGGCAAAAATCAATGAATATTGTAAATGCACAAACAGTAATTTCTCCGCATTGCAAGGTGCAATTCTGAAATTTTTTGCTTTTTCCTGCTCCTCTTAGCATGGTAAAGAAGATTCAAAGAGAGTGAGATGCCAGCTCCTTTCATTCAGTCAGTAGCTTCAATCATTTCTGGACGTTTTTCAATGGCAAAAATCAATGAATATTGTAAATGCACAAACAGTAATTTCTCCGCATTGCAAGGTGCAATTCTGAAATTTTTTGATTTTTCCTGCTCCTCTTAGCATGATAAAGAAGATTCAAAGAGAGTGAGATGCCAGCTCCTTTCATTCAGTCAGTAGCTTCAATCATTTCTGGACGTTTTTCAATGGCAAAAATCAATGAATATTGTAAATGCACAAACAGTAATTTCTCCGCATTGCAAGGTGCAATTCTGAAATGTTTTGCTTTTTCCTGCTCCTCTTAGCATGATAAAGAAGATTCAAAGAGAGTGAGATGCCAGCTCCTTTCATTCAGTCAGTAGCTTCAATCATTTCTGGGTATGAATAACATGATGTTTTTCAATGGCAAAAATCAATGAATATTGTAAATGCACAAACAGTAATTTCTCCACATTGCAAGGTGCAATTCTGAAATTTTTTGTTTTTTCCTGCTCCTCTTAGCATGATAAAGAAGATTCAAAGAGAGTGAGATGCCAGCTCCTTTCATTCAGTCAGTAGCTTCAATCATTTCTGGACGTTTTTCAATGGCAAAAATCAATGAATATTGTAAATGCACAAACAGTAATTTCTCCGCATTGCAAGGTGCAATTCTGAAATTTTTTGCTTTTTCCTGCTCCTCTTAGCATGATAAAGAAGATTCAAAGAGAGTGAGATGCCAGCTCCTTTCATTCAGTCAGTAGCTTCAATCATTTCTGGACATTTTTCAATGGCAAAAATCAATGAATATTGTAAATGCACAAACAGTAATTTCTCCGCATTGCAAGGTGCAATTCTGAATTTTTTTGCTTTTTCCTGCTCCTCTTAGCATGATAAAGAAGATTCAAAGAGAGTGAGATGCCAGCTCCTTTCATTCAGTCAGTAGCTTCAAACATTTCTGGTATAAACATTTCTGGATGTTTTTCAATGGCAAAAATCAATGAATATTGTAAATGCACAAACAGTAATATCTCCACATTGCAAGGTGCAATTCTGAAATTTTTTGCTTTTTCCTGCTAATCCTAGCATGATAAAGAATATTCAAATAGAGTGAGATGCCAGCTCCTTTCATTCAGTCAGTAGCTTCAAACATTTCTGGACGTTTTTCAATGGCAAAAATCAATGAATATTGTATATGCACAAACAGTAATTTCTCCGCATTGTAAGGTGGAATTCTGAAATTTTTTGCTTTTTCCTGCTCCTCTTAGCATGATAAAGAAGATTCAAAGATAGTGAGATGCCAGATTCTTTCATTCAGTCAGTAGCTTCAAACATTTCTGGTAAATGAATAACATGATGTTTTTCAATGGCAAAAATCAATGAATATTGTAAATGCACAAAGAGTAATTTCTCCGCATTGCAAGGTGCAATTCTGAAATTTTTTGCTTTTTCCTGCTCCTCTTAGCATGATAAAGAAGACTCAAAGACAGTTACATGCCAGCTCCTTTCATTCAGTCAGTAGCTTCAATCATTTCTGGACGTTTTTCAATGGCAAAAATCAATGAATATTGTAAATGCACAAACAGTAATTTCTCCGCATTGCAAGGTGCAATTCTGAAATTTTTTGCTTTTTCCTGCTCCTCTTAGCATGATAAAGAAGATTCAAAGAGAGTGAGATGCCAGCTCCTTTCATTCAGTCAGTAGCTTCAATCATTTCTGGACGTTTTTCAATGGCAAAAATCAATGAATATTGTAAATGCACAAACAGTAATTTCTCCGCATTGCAAGGTGCAATTCTGAAATTTTTTGCTTTTTCCTGCTCCTCTTAGCATGATAAAGAAGATTCAAAGAGAGTGAGATGCCAGCTCCTTTCATTCAGTCAGTAGCTTCAATCATTTCTGGTATATGAATAACATGATGTTTTTCAATGGCAAAAATCAATGAATATTGTAACTGCACAAACAGTAATTTCTCCGCATTGCAAGGTGCAATTCTGAAATTTTTTGCTTTTTCCTGCTCCTCTTAGCATGGTAAAGAAGATTCAAAGAGAGTGAGATGCCAGCTCCTTTCATTCAGTCAGTAGCTTCAATCATTTCTGGACGTTTTTCAATGGCAAAAATCAATGAATATTGTAAATGCACAAACAGTAATTTCTCCGCATTGCAAGATGCAATTCTGAAATTTTTTGCTTTTTCCTGCTCCTCTTAGCATGAAAAAGAAGATTCAAAGAGAGTGAGATGCCAGCTCCTTTCATTCAGTCAGTAGCTTCAATCATTTCTGGACGTTTTTCAATGGCAAAAATCAATGAATATTGTAAATGCACAAACAGTAATTTCTCCGCATTGCAAGGTGCAATTCCGAAATTTTTTGCTTTTTCCTGCTCCTCTTAGCATGATAAAGAAGATTCAAAGAGAGTGAGATGCCAGCTCCTTTCATTCAGTCAGTAGCTTCAATCATTTCTGGTATATGAATAACATGATGTTTTTCAATGGCAAAAATCAATGAATATTGTAAATGCACAAACAGTAATTTCTCCGCATTGCAAGGTGCAATTCTGAAATTTTTTGCTTTTTCCTGCTCCTCTTAGCATGGTAAAGAAGATTCAAAGATAGTGAGATGCCAGCTCCTTTCATTCAGTCAGTAGCTTCAATCATTTCTGGACGTTTTTCAATGGCAAAAATCAATGAATATTGTAAATGCACAAACAGTAATTTCTCCGCATTGCAAGGTGCAATTCTGAAATTTTTTGATTTTTCCTGCTCCTCTTAGCATGATAAAGAAGATTCAAAGAGAGTGAGATGCCAGCTCCTTTCATTCAGTCAGTAGCTTCAATCATTTCTGGACGTTTTTCAATGGCAAAAATCAATGAATATTGTAAATGCACAAACAGTAATTTCTCCGCATTGCAAGGTGCAATTCTGAAATGTTTTGCTTTTTCCTGCTCCTCTTAGCATGATAAAGAAGATTCAAAGAGAGTGAGATGCCAGCTCCTTTCATTCAGTCAGTAGCTTCAATCATTTCTGGGTATGAATAACATGATGTTTTTCAATGGCAAAAATCAATGAATATTGTAAATGCACAAACAGTAATTTCTCCACATTGCAAGGTGCAATTCTGAAATTTTTTGTTTTTTCCTGCTCCTCTTAGCATGATAAAGAAGATTCAAAGAGAGTGAGATGCCAGCTCCTTTCATTCAGTCAGTAGCTTCAATCATTTCTGGACGTTTTTCAATGGCAAAAATCAATGAATATTGTAAATGCACAAACAGTAATTTCTCCGCATTGCAAGGTGCAATTCTGAAATTTTTTGCTTTTTCCTGCTCCTCTTAGCATGATAAAGAAGATTCAAAGAGAGTGAGATGCCAGCTCCTTTCATTCAGTCAGTAGCTTCAATCATTTCTGGACATTTTTCAATGGCAAAAATCAATGAATATTGTAAATGCACAAACAGTAATTTCTCCGCATTGCAAGGTGCAATTCTGAATTTTTTTGCTTTTTCCTGCTCCTCTTAGCATGATAAAGAAGATTCAAAGAGAGTGAGATGCCAGCTCCTTTCATTCAGTCAGTAGCTTCAAACATTTCTGGTATAAACATTTCTGGATGTTTTTCAATGGCAAAAATCAATGAATATTGTAAATGCACAAACAGTAATATCTCCACATTGCAAGGTGCAATTCTGAAATTTTTTGCTTTTTCCTGCTAATCCTAGCATGATAAAGAATATTCAAATAGAGTGAGATGCCAGCTCCTTTCATTCAGTCAGTAGCTTCAAACATTTCTGGACGTTTTTCAATGGCAAAAATCAATGAATATTGTATATGCACAAACAGTAATTTCTCCGCATTGTAAAGTGGAATTCTGAAATTTTTTGCTTTTTCCTGCTCCTCTTAGCATGATAAAGAAGATTCAAAGATAGTGAGATGCCAGCTTCTTTCATTCAGTCAGTAGCTTCAAACATTTCTGGTAAATGAATAACATGATGTTTTTCAATGGCAAAAATCAATGAATATTGTAAATGCACAAAGAGTAATTTCTCCGCATTGCAAGGTGCAATTCTGAAATTTTTTGCTTTTTCCTGCTCCTCTTAGCATGATAAAGAAGACTCAAAGACAGTTACATGCCAGCTCCTTTCATTCAGTCAGTAGCTTCAATCATTTCTGGACGTTTTTCAATGGCAAAAATCAATGAATATTGTAAATGCACAAACAGTAATTTCTCCGCATTGCAAGGTGCAATTCTGAAATTTTTTGCTTTTTCCTGCTCCTCTTAGCATGATAAAGAAGATTCAAAGAGAGTGAGATGCCAGCTCCTTTCATTCAGTCAGTAGCTTCAATCATTTCTGGACGTTTTTCAATGGCAAAAATCAATGAATATTGTAAATGCACAAACAGTAATTTCTCCGCATTGCAAGGTGCAATTCTGAAATTTTTTGCTTTTTCCTGCTCCTCTTAGCATGATAAAGAAGATTCAAAGAGAGTGAGATGCCAGCTCCTTTCATTCAGTCAGTAGCTTCAATCATTTCTGGTATATGAATAACATGATGTTTTTCAATGGCAAAAATCAATGAATATTGTAACTGCACAAACAGTAATTTCTCCGCATTGCAAGGTGCAATTCTGAAATTTTTTGCTTTTTCCTGCTCCTCTTAGCATGGTAAAGAAGATTCAAAGAGAGTGAGATGCCAGCTCCTTTCATTCAGTCAGTAGCTTCAATCATTTCTGGACGTTTTTCAATGGCAAAAATCAATGAATATTGTAAATGCACAAACAGTAATTTCTCCGCATTGCAAGATGCAATTCTGAAATTTTTTGCTTTTTCCTGCTCCTCTTAGCATGATAAAGAAGATTCAAAGAGAGTGAGATGCCAGCTCCTTTCATTCAGTCAGTAGCTTCAATCATTTCTGGACGTTTTTCAATGGCAAAAATCAATGAATATTGTAAATGCACAAACAGTAATTTCTCCGCATTGCAAGGTGCAATTCCGAAATTTTTTGCTTTTTCCTGCTCCTCTTAGCATGATAAAGAAGATTCAAAGAGAGTGAGATGCCAGCTCCTTTCATTCAGTCAGTAGCTTCAATCATTTCTGGTATATGAATAACATGATGTTTTTCAATGGCAAAAATCAATGAATATTGTAAATGCACAAACAGTAATTTCTCCGCATTGCAAGGTGCAATTCTGAAATTTTTTGCTTTTTCCTGCTCCTCTTAGCATGGTAAAGAAGATTCAAAGAGAGTGAGATGCCAGCTCCTTTCATTCAGTCAGTAGCTTCAATCATTTCTGGACGTTTTTCAATGGCAAAAATCAATGAATATTGTAAGTGCACAAACAGTAATTTCTCCGCATTGCAAGGTGCAATTCTGAAATTTTTTGCTTTTTCCTGCTCCTATTAGCATGATAAAGAAGATTCAAAGAGAGTGAGATGCCAGCTCCTTTCATTCAGTCAGTAGCTTCAATCATTTCTGGACGTTTTTCAATGGCAAAAATCAATGAATATTGTAAATGCACAAACAGTAATTTCTCCGCATTGCAAGGTGCAATTCTGAAATGTTTTGCTTTTTCCTGCTCCTCTTAGCATGATAAAGAAGATTCAAAGAGAGTGAGATGCCAGCTCCTTTCATTCAGTCAGTAGCTTCAATCATTTCTGGGTATGAATAACATGATGTTTTTCAATGGCAAAAATCAATGAATATTGTAAATGCACAAACAGTAATTTCTCCACATTGCAAGGTGCAATTCTGAAATTTTTTGTTTTTTCCTGCTCCTCTTAGCATGATAAAGAAGATTCAAAGAGAGTGAGATGCCAGCTCCTTTCATTCAGTCAGTAGCTTCAATCATTTCTGGACGTTTTTCAATGGCAAAAATCAATGAATATTGTAAATGCACAAACAGTAATTTCTCCGCATTGCAAGGTGCAATTCTGAAATTTTTTTGCTTTTTCCTGCTCCTCTTAGCATGATAAAGAAGATTCAAAGAGAGTGAGATGCCAGCTCCTTTCATTCAGTCAGTAGCTTCAATCATTTCTGGACATTTTTCAATGGCAAAAATCAATGAATATTGTAAATGCACAAACAGTAATTTCTCCGCATTGCAAGGTGCAATTCTGAATTTTTTTGCTTTTTCCTGCTCCTCTTAGCTTGATAAAGAAGATTGAAAGAGAGTGAGATGCCAGCTCCTTTCATTCAGTCAGTAGCTTCAAACATTTCTGGTATAAACATTTCTGGACGTTTTTCAATGGCAAAAATCAATGAATATTGTAAATGCACAAACAGTAATATCTCCACATTGCAAGGTGAAATTCTGAAATTTTTTGCTTTTTCCTGCTAATCCTAGCATGATAAAGAATATTCAAATAGAGTGAGATGCCAGCTCCTTTCATTCAGTCAGTAGCTTCAAACATTTCTGGACGTTTTTCAATGGCAAAAATCAATGAATATTGTAAATGCACAAACAGTAATATCTCCACATTGCAAGGTGCAATTCTGAAATTTTTTGCTTTTTCCTGCTAATCCTAGCATGATAAAGAAGATTCAAAGAGAGTGAGATGCCAGCTCCTTTCATTCAGTCAGTAGCTTCAAACATTTCTGGACGTTTTTCAATGGCAAAAATCAATGAATATTGTAAATGCACAAACAGTAATATCTCCACATTGCAAGGTGCAATTCTGAAATTTTTTGCTTTTTCCTGCTACTCCTAGCATGATAAAGAAGATTCAAAGAGAGTGAGATGCCAGCTCCTTTCATTCAGTCAGTAGCTTCAAACATTTCTGGACGTTTTTCAATGGCAAAAATCAATGAATATTGTAAATGCACAAACAGTAATATCTCCACATTGCAAGGTGCAATTCTGAAATTTTTTGCTTTTTCCTGCTAATCCTAGCATGATAAAGAAGATTCAAAGAGAGTGAGATGCCAGCTCCTTTCATTCAGTCAGTAGCTTCAATCATTTCTGGTATATGAATAACATGATGTTTTTCAATGGCAAAAATCAATGAATATTGTAAATGCACAAACAGTAATTTCTCCGCATTGCAAGGTGCAATTCTGAATTTTTTTGCTTTTTCCTGCTCCTCTTAGCATGATAAAGAAGATTCAAAGAGAGTGAGATGCCAGCTCCTTTCATTCAGTCAGTAGCTTCAAACATTTCTGGTATAAACATTTCTGGACGTTTTTCAAAGGCAAAAATCAATGAATATTGTAAATGCACAAACAGTAATATCTCCACATTGCAAGGTGCAATTCTGAAATTTTTTGCTTTTTCCTGCTAATCCTAGCATGATAAAGAAGATTCAAATAGAGTGAGATGCCAGCTCCTTTCATTCAGTCAGTAGCTTCAAACATTTCTGGACGTTTTTCAATGGCAAAAATCAATGAATATTGTAAATGCACAAACAGTAATATCTAAACATTGCAAGGTGCAATTCTGAAATTTTTTGCTTTTTCCTGCTAATCCTAGCATGATAAAGAAGATTCAAAGATAGTGAGATGCCAGATCCTTTCATTCAGTCAGTAGCTTCAAACATTTCTGGTATATGAATAACATGATGTTTTTCAATGGCAAAAATCAATGAATATTGTAAATGCACAAACAGTAATATCTCCACATTGCAAGGTGCAATTCTGAAATTTTTTGCTTTTTCCTGCTAATCCTAGCATGATAAAGAACATTCAAAGTGAGTGAGATGCCAGCTCCCTTCATTCAGTCAGTAGCTTCAAACATTTCTGGACGTTTTTCAATGGCAAAAATCAATGAATACTGTAAATGCACAAACAGTAAGATCTCCACATTGCAAGGTGCAATTCTGAAACCTTGCAATGCGGAGAAATTACTGTTTGTGCATTTACAATATTCATTGATTTTTGCCATTGAAAAACGTCCAGAAATGATTGAAGCTACTGACTGAATGAAAGGAGCTGGCATCTCACTCTCTTTGAATCTTCTTTATCATGCTAAGAGGAGCAGGAAAAAGCAAAAAATTTCAGAATTGCACCTTGCAATGCGGAGAAATTACTGTTTGTGCATTTACAATATTCATTGATTTTTGCCATTGAAAAACATCATGTTATTCATATACCAGAAATGTTTGAAGCTACTGACTGAATGAAAGGAGCTGGCATCTCACTCTCTTTGAATCTTCTTTATCATGCTAAGAGGAGCAGGAAAAAGCAAAAAATTTCAGAATTGCACCTTGCAATGCGGAGAAATTACTGTTTGTGCATTTACAATATTCATTGATTTTTGCCATTGAAAAACGTCCAGAAATGATTGAAGCTACTGACTGAATGAAAGGAGCTGGCATCTCACTCTCTTTGAATCTTCTTTATCATGCTAAGAGGAGCAGGAAAAAGCAAAAAATTTCAGAATTGCACCTTGCAATGCGGAGAAATTACTGTTTGTGCATTTACAATATTCATTGATTTTTGCCATTGAAAAACGTCCAGAAATGATTGAAGCTACTGACTGAATGAAAGGAGCTGGCATCTCACTCTCTTTGAATCTTCTTTATCATGCTAAGAGGAGCAGGAAAAAGCAAAAAAATTCAGAATTGCACCTTGCAATGCGGAGAAATTACTGTTTGTGCATTTACAATATTCATTGATTTTTGCCATTGAAAAACATCATGTTATTCATATACCAGAAATGATTGAAGCTACTGACTGAATGAAAGGAGCTGGCATCTCACTCTCTTTGAATCTTCTTTTTCATGCTAAGAGGAGCAGGAAAAAGCAAAAAATTTCAGAATTGCATCTTGCAATGCGGAGAAATTACTGTTTGTGCATTTACAATATTCATTGATTTTTGCCATTGAAAAACATCCAGAAATGATTGAAGCCACTGACTGAATGAAAGGAGCTGGCATCTCACTCTCTTTGAATCTTCTTTATCATGCTAAGAGGAGCAGGAAAAAGCAAAAAATTTCAGAATTGCACCTTGCAATGCGGAGAAATTACTGCTTGTGCATTTACAATATTCATTGATTTTTGCCATTGAAAAACGTCCAGAAATGATTGAAGCTACTGACTGAATGAAAGGAGCTGGCATCTCACTCTCTTTGAATCTTCTTTATCATGCTAAGAGGAGCAGGAAAAAGCAAAAATTTCAGAATTGCATCTTGCAATGCGGAGAAATTACTGTTTGTGCATTTACAATATTCATTGATTTTTGCCATTGAAACACGTCCAGAAATGTTTGAAGCTACTGACTGAATGAAAGGAGCTGGCATCTCACTCTCTTTGAATCTTCTTTATCATGATAGGATTAGCAGGAAAAAGCAAAAAATTTCAGAATTGCACCTTGCAATGTGGAGATATTACTGTTTGTGCACTTACAATATTCATTGGTTTTTGCCATTGAAAAACGTCCAGAAATGTTTGAAGCTACTGACTGAATGAAAGGAGCTGGCATCTCACTCTCTTTGAATCTTCTTTATCATGCTAGGGTTAGCAGGAAAAAGCAAAAAATTTCAGAATTGCACCTTGCAATGTGGAGATATTACTGTTTGTGCATTTACAATATTCATTGATTTTTGCCATTGAAAAACGTCCAGAAATGTTTATACCAGAAATGTTTGAAGCTACTGACTGAATGAAAGGAGCTGGCATCTCACTCTCTTTGAATCTTATTTATCATGCTAAAAGGAACAGGAAAAAGCAAAAAATTTCAGAATTGCACCTTGCAATGCGGAGAAATTACTGTTTGTGCATTTACAATATTCATTGATTTTTGCCATTGAAAAACATCATGTTATTCATTTACCAGAAATGATTGAAGCTACTGACTGAATGAAAGGAGCTGGCATCTCACTCTCTTTGAATCTTCTTTATCATGCTAGGATTAGCAGGAAAAAGCAAAAAATTTCAGAATTGCACCTTGCAATGTGGAGATATTACTGTTTGTGCATTTACAATATTCATTGATTTTTGCCATTGAAAAACGTCCAGAAATGTTTGAAGCTACTGACTGAATGAAAGGAGCTGGCATCTCACTCTCTTTGAATCTTCTTTATCATGCTAGGATTAACAGGAAAAAGCTAAAAATTTCAGAATTGCACCTTGCAATGTGGAGATATTACTGTTTGTGCATTTACAATATTCATTGATTTTTGCCATTGAAAAACATGTTTTTCATATACCAGAAATGTTTGAAGCTACTGACTGAATGAAAGGAGCTGGCATCTCACTCTCTTTGAATCTTCTTTATCATGCTAGGATTAGCAGGAAAAAGCAAAAAATTTCAGAATTGCACCTTGCAATGTGGAGATATTACTGTTTGTGCATTTACAATATTCATTGATTTTTGCCATTGAAAAACGTCCAGAAATGTTTGAAGCTACTGACTGAATGAAAGGAGCTGGCATCTCACTCTCTTTGAATCTTCTTTATCATGCTAGGATTAGCAGGAAAAAGCAAAAAGTTTCAGAATTGCACCTTGCAATGTGGAGATATTACTGTTTGTGCATTTACAATATTCATTGATTTTTGCCATTGAAAAACATGTTTTTCATATACCAGAAATGTTTGAAGCTACTGACTGAATGAAAGGAGCTGGCATCTCACTCTCTTTGAATCTTATTTATCATGCTAGGATTAGCAGGAAAAAGCAAAAAATTTCAGAATTGCACCTTGCAATGTGGAGATATTACTGTTTGTGCATTTACAATATTCATTGATTTTTGCCATTGAAAAACGTCCAGAAATGTTTGAAGCTACTGACTGAATGAAAGGAGCTGGCATCTCACTCTCTTTGAATCTTCTTTATCATGCTAGGATTAGCAGGAAAAAGCAAAAAATTTCAGAATTGCACCTTGCAATGTGGAGATATTACTGTTTGTGCATTTACAATATTCATTGATTTTTGCCATTGAAAAACGTTTTTCATATACCAGAAATGTTTGAAGCTACTGACTGAATGAAAGGAGCTGGCATCTCACTCTCTTTGAATCTTCTTTATCATGCTAGGATTAACAGGAAAAAGCAAAAAATTTCAGAATTGCACCTTGCAATGTGGAGATATTACTGTTTGTGCATTTACAATATTCATTGATTTTTGCCATTGAAAAACGTCCAGAAATGTTTGAAGCTACTGACTGAATGAAAGGAGCTGGCATCTCACTCTCTTTGAGTCTTTATCATGCTAGGATTAACAGGAAAAAGCTAAAAATTTCAGAATTGCACCTTGCAATGTGGAGATATTACTGTTTGTGCATTTACAATATTCATTGATTTTTGCCATTGAAAAACATGTTTTTCATATACCAGAAATGTTTGAAGCTACTGACTGAATGAAAGGAGCTGGCATCTCACTCTCTTTGAATCTTCTTTATCATGCTAGGATTAGCAGGAAAAAGCAAAAAATTTCAGAATTGCACCTTGCAATGTGGAGATATTACTGTTTGTGCATTTACAATATTCATTGATTTTTGCCATTGAAAAACATGTTTTTCATATACCAGAAATGTTTGAAGCTACTGACTGAATGAAAGGAGCTGGCATCTCACTCTCTTTGAATCTTCTTTATCATGCTAGGATTAACAGGAAAAAGCAAAAAATTTCAGAATTGCACCTTGCAATGTGGAGATATTACTGTTTGTGCATTTACAATATTCATTGATTTTTGCCATTGAAAAACGTCCAGAAATGTTTGAAGCTACTGACTGAATGAAAGGAGCTGGCATCTCACTCTCTTTGAATCTTCTTTATCATGCTAGGATTAGCAGGAAAAAGCAAAAAATTTCAGAATTGCACCTTGCAATGTGGAGATATTACTGTTTGTGCATTTACAATATTCATTGATTTTTGCCATTGAAAAACATGTTTTTCATATACCAGAAATGTTTGAAGCTACTGACTGAATGAAAGGAGCTGGCATCTCACTCTCTTTGAATCTTCTTTATCATGCTAGGATTAACAGGAAAAAGCAAAAAATTTCAGAATTGCACCTTGCAATGTGGAGATATTACTGTTTGTGCATTTACAATATTCATTGATTTTTGCCATTGAAAAACATGTTTTTCATATACCAGAAATGTTTGAAGCTACTGACTGAATGAAAGGAGCTGGCATCTCACTCTCTTTGAATCTTCTTTATCATGCTAGGATTAACAGGAAAAAGCAAAAAATTTCAGAATTGCACCTTGCAATGTGGAGATATTACTGTTTGTGCATTTACAATATTCATTGATTTTTGCCGTTGTAAAACGTCCAGAAATGTTTGAAGCTACTGACTGAATGAAAGGAGCTGGCATCTCACTCTCTTTGAATCTTCTTTATCATGCTAGGATTAGCAGGAAAAAGCAAAAAATTTCAGAATTGCACCTTGCAATGTGGAGATATTACTGTTTGTGCATTTACAATATTCATTGATTTTTGCCATTGAAAAACATGTTTTTCATATACCAGAAATGTTTGAAGCTACTGACTGAATGAAAGGAGCTGGCATCTCACTCTCTTTGAATCTTCTTTATCATGCTAGGATTAGCAGGAAAAAGCAAAAAATTTCAGAATTGCACCTTGCAATGTGGAGATATTACTGTTTGTGCATTTACAATATTCATTGATTTTTGCCATTGAAAAACGTCCAGAAATGTTTGAAGCTACTGACTGAATGAAAGGAGCTGGCATCTCACTCTCTTTGAATCTTCTTTATCATGCTAGGATTAGCAGGAAAAAGCTAAAAATTTCAGAATTGCACCTTGCAATGTGGAGATATTACTGTTTGTGCATTTACAATATTCATTGATTTTTGCCATTGAAAAACGTTTTTCATATACCAGAAATGTTTGAAGCTACTGACTGAATGAAAGGAGCTGGCATCTCACTCTCTTTGAATCTTCTTTATCATGCTAGGATTAACAGGAAAAAGCAAAAAATTTCAGAATTGCACCTTGCAATGTGGAGATATTACTGTTTGTGCATTTACAATATTCATTGATTTTTGCCATTGAAACACGTCCAGAAATGTTTGAAGCTACTGACTGAATGAAAGGAGCTGGCATCTCACTCTCTTTGAATCTTCTTTATCATGATAGGATTAGCAGGAAAAAGCAAAAAATTTCAGAATTGCACCTTGCAATGTGGAGATATTACTGTTTGTGCATTTACAATATTCATTGATTTTTGCCATTGAAAAACGTCCAGAAATGTTTATACCAGAAATGTTTGAAGCTACTGACTGAATGAAAGGAGCTGGCATCTCACTCTCTTTGAATCTTATTTATCATGCTAAGAGGAGCAGGAAAAAGCAAAAAATTTCAGAATTGCACCTTGCAATGCGGAGAAATTACTGTTTGTGCATTTACAATATTCATTGATTTTTGCCATTGAAAAACATCATGTTATTCATATACCAGAAATGATTGAAGCTACTGACTGAATGAAAGGAGCTGGCATCTCACTCTCTTTGAATCTTCTTTATCATGCTAGGATTAGCAGGAAAAAGCAAAAAATTTCAGAATTGCACCTTGCAATGTGGAGATATTACTGTTTGTGCATTTACAATATTCATTGATTTTTGCCATTGAAAAACGTCCAGAAATGTTTGAAGCTACTGACTGAATGAAAGGAGCTGGCATCTCACTCTCTTTGAATCTTCTTTATCATGCTAGGATTAGCAGGAAAAAGCAAAAAATTTCAGAATTGCACCTTGCAATGTGGAGATATTACTGTTTGTGCATTTACAATATTCATTGATTTTTGCCATTGAAAAACGTCCAGAAATGTTTGAAGCTACTGACTGAATGAAAGGAGCTGGCATCTCACTCTCTTTGAATCTTCTTTATCATGCTAGGAGTAGCAGGAAAAAGCAAAAAATTTCAGAATTGCACCTTGCAATGTGGAGATATTACAGTTTGTGCATTTACAATATTCATTGATTTTTTCCATTGAAAAACGTCCAGAAATGTTTGAAGCTACTGACTGAATGAAAGGAGCTGGCATCTCACTCTCTTTGAATCTTCTTTATCATGCTAGGATTAGCAGGAAAAAGCAAAAAATTTCAGAATTGCACCTTGCAATGTGGAGATATTACTGTTTGTGCATTTACAATATTCATTGATTTTTGCCATTGAAAAACATCATGTTATTCATATACCAGAAATGTTTGAAGCTACTGACTGAATGAAAGGAGCTGGCATCTCACTCTCTTTGAATCTTCTTTATCATGCTAGGATTAGCAGGAAAAAGCAAAAAATTTCAGAATTGCACCTTGCAATGTGGAGATATTACTGTTTGTGCATTTACAATATTCATTGATTTTTGCCATTGAAAAACGTCCAGAAATGTTTATACCAGAAATGTTTGAAGCTACTGACTGAATGAAAGGAGCTGGCATCTCACTCTCTTTGAATCTTCTTTATCATGCTAAGAGGAGCAGGAAAAAGCAAAAAAATTCAGAATTGCACCTTGCAATGCGGAGAAATTACTGTTTGTGCATTTACAATATTCATTGATTTTTGCCATTGAAACACGTCCAGAAATGTTTGAAGCTACTGACTGAATGAAAGGAGCTGGCATCTCACTCTCTTTGAATCTTCTTTATCATGATAGGATTAGCAGGAAAAAGCAAAAAATTTCAGAATTGCACCTTGCAATGTGGAGATATTACTGTTTGTGCATTTACAATATTCATTGATTTTTGCCATTGAAAAACGTCCAGAAATGTTTATACCAGAAATGTTTGAAGCTACTGACTGAATGAAAGGAGCTGGCATCTCACTCTCTTTGAATCTTATTTATCATGCTAAGAGGAGCAGGAAAAAGCAAAAAATTTCAGAATTGCACCTTGCAATGCGGAGAAATTACTGTTTGTGCATTTACAATATTCATTGATTTTTGCCATTGAAAAACATCATGTTATTCATATACCAGAAATGATTGAAGCTACTGACTGAATGAAAGGAGCTGGCATCTCACTCTCTTTGAATCTTCTTTATCATGCTAGGATTAGCAGGAAAAAGCAAAAAATTTCAGAATTGCACCTTGCAATGTGGAGATATTACTGTTTGTGCATTTACAATATTCATTGATTTTTGCCATTGAAAAACGTCCAGAAATGTTTGAAGCTACTGACTGAATGAAAGGAGCTGGCATCTCACTCTCTTTGAATCTTCTTTATCATGCTAGGATTAGCAGGAAAAAGCAAAAAATTTCAGAATTGCACCTTGCAATGTGGAGATATTACTGTTTGTGCATTTACAATATTCATTGATTTTTGCCATTGAAAAACGTCCAGAAATGTTTGAAGCTACTGACTGAATGAAAGGAGCTGGCATCTCACTCTCTTTGAATCTTCTTTATCATGCTAGGAGTAGCAGGAAAAAGCAAAAAATTTCAGAATTGCACCTTGCAATGTGGAGATATTACTGTTTGTGCATTTACAATATTCATTGATTTTTTCCATTGAAAAACGTCCAGAAATGTTTGAAGCTACTGACTGAATGAAAGGAGCTGGCATCTCACTCTCTTTGAATCTTCTTTATCATGCTAGGATTAGCAGGAAAAAGCAAAAAATTTCAGAATTGCACCTTGCAATGTGGAGATATTACTGTTTGTGCATTTACAATATTCATTGATTTTTGCCATTGAAAAACATCATGTTATTCATATACCAGAAATGTTTGAAGCTACTGACTGAATGAAAGGAGCTGGCATCTCACTCTCTTTGAATCTTCTTTATCATGCTAGGATTAGCAGGAAAAAGCAAAAAATTTCAGAATTGCACCTTGCAATGTGGAGATATTACTGTTTGTGCATTTACAATATTCATTGATTTTTGCCATTGAAAAACGTCCAGAAATGTTTGAAGCTACTGACTGAATGAAAGGAGCTGGCATCTCACTCTATTTGAATCTTCTTTATCATGCTAGGATTAGCAGGAAAAAGCAAAAAATTTCAGAATTGCACCTTGCAATGTGGAGATATTACTGTTTGTGCATTTACAATATTCATTGATTTTTGCAATTGAAAAACGTCCAGAAATGTTTATACCAGAAATGTTTGAAGCTACTGACTGAATGAAAGGAGCTGGCCTCTCACTCTCTTTGAATCTTCTTTATCATGCTAAGAGGAGCAGGAAAAAGCAAAAAAATTCAGAATTGCACCTTGCAATGCGGAGAAATTACTGTTTGTGCATTTACAATATTCATTGATTTTTGCCATTGAAAAACATCATGTTATTCATATACCAGAAATGATTGAAGCTACTGACTGAATGAAAGGAGCTGGCATCTCACTCTCTTTGAATCTTCTTTATCATGCTAGGATTAGCAGGAAAAAGCAAAAAATTTCAGAATTGCACCTTGCAATGTGGAGATATTACTGTTTGTGCATTTACAATATTCATTGATTTTTGCCATTGAAAAATGTCCAGAAATGTTTGAAGCTACTGACTGAATGAAAGGAGCTGGCATCTCACTCTCTTTGAATCTTCTTTATCATGCTAGGAGTAGCAGGAAAAAGCAAAAAATTTCAGAATTGCACCTTGCAATGTGGAGATATTACTGTTTGTGCATTTACAATATTCATTGATTTTTTCCATTGAAAAACGTCCAGAAATGTTTGAAGCTACTGACTGAATGAAAGGAGCTGGCATCTCACTCTCTTTGAATCTTCTTTATCATGCTAGGATTAGCAGGAAAAAGCAAAAAATTTCAGAATTGCACCTTGCAATGTGGAGATATTACTGTTTGTGCATTTACAATATTCATTGATTTTTGCCATTGAAAAACATCATGTTATTCATATACCAGAAATGTTTGAAGCTACTGACTGAATGAAAGGAGCTGGCATTTCACTCTCTTTGAATCTTCTTTATCATGCTAGGATTAGCAGGAAAAAGCAAAAAATTTCAGAATTGCACCTTGCAATGTGGAGATATTACTGTTTGTGCATTTACAATATTCATTGATTTTTGCCATTGAAAAACGTCCAGAAATGTTTGAAGCTACTGACTGAATGAAAGGAGCTGGCATCTCACTCTATTTGAATCTTCTTTATCATGCTAGGATTAGCAGGAAAAAGCAAAAAATTTCAGAATTGCACCTTGCAATGTGGAGATATTACTGTTTGTGCATTTACAATATTCATTGATTTTTGCCATTGAAAAACGTCCAGAAATGTTTATACCAGAAATGTTTGAAGCTACTGACTGAATGAAAGGAGCTGGCATCTCACTCTCTTTGAATCTTCTTTATCATGCTAAGAGGAGCAGGAAAAAGCAAAAAAATTCAGAATTGCACCTTGCAATGCGGAGAAATTACTGTTTGTGCATTTACAATATTCATTGATTTTTGCCATTGAAAAACGTCCAGAAATGACTGAAACTACTGACTGAATGAAAGGAGCTGGCATCTCACTCTCTTTGAATCTTCTTTATCATGCTAAGAGGAGCAGGAAAAAGCAAAAAATTTCAGAATTGCACCTTGCAATGCGGAGAAATTACTGTTTGTGCATTTACAATATTCATTGATTTTTGCCATTGAAAAAAGGCCAGAAATGATTGAAGCTACTGACTGAATGAAAGGAGCTGGCATCTCACTCTCTTTGAATCTTCTTTATCATGCTAAGAGGAGCAGGAAAAAGCAAAAAATTTCAGAATTGCACCTTGCAATGCGGAGAAATTACTGTTTGTGCATTTACAATATTCATTGATTTTTGCCATTGAAAAACATCATGTTATTCATACCCAGAAATGATTGAAGCTACTGACTGAATGAAAGGAGCTGGCATCTCACTCTCTTTGAATCTTCTTTATCATGCTAAGAGGAGCAGGAAAAAGAAAAAAATTTCAGAATTGCACCTTGGAATGCGGAGAAATTACTGTTTGTGCATTTACAATATTCATTGATTTTTGCCATTGAAAAACGTCCAGAAATGATTGAAGCTACTGACTGAATGAAAGGAGCTGGCATCTCACTCTCTTTGAATCTTCTTTATCATGCTAAGAGGAGCAGGAAAAAGCAAAAAATTTCAGAATTGCACCTTGCAATGCGGAGAAATTACTGTTTGTGCATTTACAATATTCATTGATTTTTGCCATTGAAAAACGTCCAGAAATGATTGAAGCTACTGACTGAATGAAAGGAGTTGGCATCTCACTCTCTTTGAATCTTCTTTACCATGCTAAGAGGAGCAGGAAAAAGCAAAAAATTTCAGAATTGCACCTTGCAATGCGGAGAAATTACTGTTTGTGCATTTACAATATTCATTGATTTTTGACATTGAAAAACATCATGTTATTCATATACCAGAAATAATTGAAGCTACTGACTGAATGAAAGGAGCTGGCATCTCACTCTCTTTGAATCTTCTTTATCATGCTAAGAGGAGCAGGAAAAAGCAAAAAATTTCAGAATTGCACCTTGCAATGCGGAGAAATTACTGTTTGTGCATTTACAATATTCATTGATTTTTGCCATTGAAAAACGTCCAGAAATGATTGAAGCTACTGACTGAATGAAAGGAGCTGGCATCTCACTCTCTTTGAATCTTCTTTATGATGCTAAGAGGAGCAGGAAAAAGCAAAAAATTTCAGAATTGCACCTTGCAATGCGGAGAAATTACTGTTTGTGCATTTACAATATTCATTGATTTTTGCCATTGAAAAACGTCCAGAAATGATTGAAGCTACTGACTGAATGAAAGGAGCTGGCATCTCACTCTCTTTGAATTTTCTTTATCATGCTAAGAGGAGCAGGAAAAAGCAAAAAATTTCAGAATTGCACCTTGCAATGCGGAGAAATTACTGTTTGTGCATTTACAATATTCATTGATTTTTGCCATTGAAAAACATCATGTTATTCATATACCAGAAATGTTTGAAGCTATTGACTGAATGAAAGAAGCTGGCATCTCACTATCTTTGAATCTTCTTTATCATGCTATGAGGAGCAGGAAAAAGCAAAAAATTTCAGAATTGCACCTTACAATGCGGAGAAATTACTGTTTGTGCATTTACAATATTCATTGATTTTTGCCATTGAAAAACGTCCAGAAATGATTGAAGCTACTGACTGACTGAAAGGAGCTGGCATCTCACTCTCTTTGAATCTTCTTTATCATGCTAAGAGGAGCAGGAAAAAGCAAAAAATTTCAGAATTGCACCTTGCAATGCGGAGAAATTACTGTTTGTGCATTTACAATATTCATTGATTTTTGCCATTGAAAAACGTCCAGAAATGTTTGAAGCTACTGACTGAATGAAAGGAGCTGGCATCTTACTCTCTTTGAATCTTCTTTATCATGCTAAGAGGAGCAGGAAAAAGCAAAAAATTTCAGAATTGCACCTTGCAATGCGGAGAAATTACTGTTTGTGCATTTACAATATTCATTGATTTTTGCCATTGAAAAACATCATGTTATTCATATACCAGAAATGTTTGACGCTACTGACTGAATGAAAGAAGCTGGCATCTCACTATCTTTGAATCTTCTTTATCATGCTAAGAGGAGCAGGAAAAAGCAAAAAATTTCAGAATTGCACCTTGCAATGCGGAGAAATTACTGTTTGTGCATTTACAATATTCATTGATTTTTGCCATTGAAAAACGTCCAGAAATGATTGAAGCTACTGACTGAATGAAAGGAGCTGGCATCTCACTCTCTTTGAATCTTGTTTATCATGCTAAGAGGAGCAGGAAAAAGCAAAAAATTTCAGAATTGCACCTTGCAATGCGGAGAAATTACTGTTTGTGCATTTACAATATTCATTGATTTTTGCCATTGAAAAACGTCCAGAAATGTTTGAAGCTACTGACTGAATGAAAGGAGCTGGCATCTTACTCTCTTTGAATCTTCTTTATCATGCTAGGATTAGCAGGAAAAAGCAAAAAATTTCAGAATTGCACCTTGCAATGTGGAGATATTACTGTTTGTGCATTTACAATATTCATTGATTTTTGCCATTGAAAAACGTCCTGAAATGTTTGAAGCTACTGACTGAATGAAAGGAGCTGGCATCTCACTCTATTTGAATCTTCTTTATCATGCTAGGATTAGCAGGAAAAAGCAAAAAATTTCAGAATTGCACCTTGCAATGTGGAGATATTACTGTTTGTGCATTTACAATATTCATTGATTTTTGCCATTGAAAAACGTCCAGAAATGTTTATACCAGAAATGTTTGAAGCTACTGACTGAATGAAAGGAGCTGGCATCTCACTCTCTTTGAATCTTCTTTATCATGCTAAGAAGAGCAGGAAAAAGCAAAAAAATTCAGAATTGCACCTTGCAATGCGGAGAAATTACTGTTTGTGCATTTACAATATTCATTGATTTTTGCCATTGAAAAACGTCCAGAAATGACTGAAACTACTGACTGAATGAAAGGAGCTGGCATCTCACTCTCTTTGAATCTTCTTTATCATGCTAAGAGGAGCAGGAAAAAGCAAAAAATTTCAGAATTGCACCTTGCAATGCGGAGAAATTACTGTTTGTGCATTTACAATATTCATTGATTTTTGCCATTGAAAAAAGGCCAGAAATGATTGAAGCTACTGACTGAATGAAAGGAGCTGGCATCTCACTCTCTTTGAATCTTCTTTATCATGCTAAGAGGAGCAGGAAAAAGCAAAAAATTTCAGAATTGCACCTTGCAATGCGGAGAAATTACTGTTTGTGCATTTACAATATTCATTGATTTTTGCCATTGAAAAACATCATGTTATTCATACCCAGAAATGATTGAAGCTACTGACTGAATGAAAGGAGCTGGCATCTCACTCTCTTTGAATCTTCTTTATCATGCTAAGAGGAGCAGGAAAAAGAAAAAAATTTCAGAATTGCACCTTGGAATGCGGAGAAATTACTGTTTGTGCATTTACAATATTCATTGATTTTTGCCATTGAAAAACGTCCAGAAATGATTGAAGCTACTGACTGAATGAAAGGAGCTGGCATCTCACTCTCTTTGAATCTTCTTTATCATGCTAAGAGGAGCAGGAAAAAGCAAAAAATTTCAGAATTGCACCTTGCAATGCGGAGAAATTACTGTTTGTGCATTTACAATATTCATTGATTTTTGCCATTGAAAAACGTCCAGAAATGATTGAAGCTACTGACTGAATGAAAGGAGTTGGCATCTCACTCTCTTTGAATCTTCTTTACCATGCTAAGAGGAGCAGGAAAAAGCAAAAAATTTCAGAATTGCACCTTGCAATGCGGAGAAATTACTGTTTGTGCATTTACAATATTCATTGATTTTTGACATTGAAAAACATCATGTTATTCATATACCAGAAATAATTGAAGCTACTGACTGAATGAAAGGAGCTGGCATCTCACTCTCTTTGAATCTTCTTTATCATGCTAAGAGGAGCAGGAAAAAGCAAAAAATTTCAGAATTGCACCTTGCAATGCGGAGAAATTACTGTTTGTGCATTTACAATATTCATTGATTTTTGCCATTGAAAAACGTCCAGAAATGATTGAAGCTACTGACTGAATGAAAGGAGCTGGCATCTCACTCTCTTTGAATCTTCTTTATGATGCTAAGAGGAGCAGGAAAAAGCAAAAAATTTCAGAATTGCACCTTGCAATGCGGATAAATTACTGTTTGTGCATTTACAATATTCATTGATTTTTGCCATTGAAAAACGTCCAGAAATGATTGAAGCTACTGACTGAATGAAAGGAGCTGGCATCTCACTCTCTTTGAATCTTGTTTATCATGCTAAGAGGAGCAGGAAAAAGCAAAAAATTTCAGAATTGCACCTTGCAATGCGGAGAAATTACTGTTTGTGCATTTACAATATTCATTGATTTTTGCCATTGAAAAACATCATGTTATTCATACCCAGAAATGATTGAAGCTACTGACTGAATGAAAGGAGCTGGCATCTCACTCTCTTTGAATCTTCTTTATCATGCTAAGAGGAGCAGGAAAAAGAAAAAAATTTCAGAATTGCACCTTGGAATGCGGAGAAATTACTGTTTGTGCATTTACAATATTCATTGATTTTTGCCATTGAAAAACGTCCAGAAATGATTGAAGCTACTGACTGAATGAAAGGAGCTGGCATCTCACTCTCTTTGAATCTTCTTTATCATGCTAAGAGGAGCAGGAAAAAGCAAAAAATTTCAGAATTGCACCTTGCAATGCGGAGAAATTACTGTTTGTGCATTTACAATATTCATTGATTTTTGCCATTGAAAAACGTCCAGAAATGATTGAAGCTACTGACTGAATGAAAGGAGTTGGCATCTCACTCTCTTTGAATCTTCTTTACCATGCTAAGAGGAGCAGGAAAAAGCAAAAAATTTCAGAATTGCACCTTGCAATGCGGAGAAATTACTGTTTGTGCATTTACAATATTCATTGATTTTTGACATTGAAAAACATCATGTTATTCATATACCAGAAATAATTGAAGCTACTGACTGAATGAAAGGAGCTGGCATCTCACTCTCTTTGAATCTTCTTTATCATGCTAAGAGGAGCAGGAAAAAGCAAAAAATTTCAGAATTGCACCTTGCAATGCGGAGAAATTACTGTTTGTGCATTTACAATATTCATTGATTTTTGCCATTGAAAAACGTCCAGAAATGATTGAAGCTACTGACTGAATGAAAGGAGCTGGCATCTCACTCTCTTTGAATCTTCTTTATGATGCTAAGAGGAGCAGGAAAAAGCAAAAAATTTCAGAATTGCACCTTGCAATGCGGAGAAATTACTGTTTGTGCATTTACAATATTCATTGATTTTTGCCATTGAAAAACGTCCAGAAATGATTGAAGCTACTGACTGAATGAAAGGAGCTGGCATCTCACTCTCTTTGAATTTTCTTTATCATGCTAAGAGGAGCAGGAAAAAGCAAAAAATTTCAGAATTGCACCTTGCAATGCGGAGAAATTACTGTTTGTGCATTTACAATATTCATTGATTTTTGCCATTGAAAAACATCACGTTATTCATATACCAGAAATGTTTGAAGCTATTGACTGAATGAAAGAAGCTGGCATCTCACTATCTTTGAATCTTCTTTATCATGCTATGAGGAGCAGGAAAAAGCAAAAAATTTCAGAATTGCACCTTACAATGCGGAGAAATTACTGTTTGTGCATTTACAATATTCATTGATTTTTGCCATTGTAAAACGTCCAGAAATGATTGAAGCTACTGACTGACTGAAAGGAGCTGGCATCTCACTCTCTTTGAATCTTCTTTATCATGCTAAGAGGAGCAGGAAAAAGCAAAAAATTTCAGAATTGCACCTTGCAATGCGGAGAAATTACTGTTTGTGCATTTACAATATTCATTGATTTTTGCCATTGAAAAACGTCCAGAAATGTTTGAAGCTACTGACTGAATGA
This sequence comes from Phyllobates terribilis, assembly GCF_046119375.1. Classification (NCBI taxonomy): domain Eukaryota; kingdom Metazoa; phylum Chordata; class Amphibia; order Anura; family Dendrobatidae; genus Phyllobates; species Phyllobates terribilis. Next base: position 277,313 of record NW_027363330.1, read on the forward strand.
AAGGAGCTGGCATCTTACTCTCTTTGAATCTTCTTTATCATGCTAAGAGGAGCAGGAAAAAGCAAAAAATTTCAGAATTGCACCTTGCAATGCGGAGAAATTACTGTTTGTGCATTTACAATATTCATTGATTTTTGCCATTGAAAAACATCATGTTATTCATATACCAGAAATGTTTGACGCTACTGACTGAATGAAAGAAGCTGGCATCTCACTATCTTTGAATCTTCTTTATCATGCTAAGAGGAGCAGGAAAAAGCAAAAAATTTCAGAATTGCACCTTGCAATGTGGAGAAATTACTGTTTGTGCATTTACAATATTCATTGATTTTTGCCATTGAAAAACGTCCAGAAATGATTGAAGCTACTGACTGAATGAAAGGAGCTGGCATCTCACTCTCTTTGAATCTTGTTTATCATGCTAAGAGGAGCAGGAAAAAGCAAAAAATTTCAGAATTGCACCTTGCAATGCGGAGAAATTACTGTTTGTGCATTTACAATATTCATTGATTTTTGCCATTGAAAAACGTCCAGAAATGTTTGAAGCTACTGACTGAATGAAAGGAGCTGGCATCTTACTCTCTTTGAATCTTCTTTATCATGCTAGGATTAGTAGGAAAAAGCAAAAAATTTCAGAATTGCACCTTGCAATGTGGAGATATTACTGTTTGTGCATTTACAATATTCATTGATTTTTGCCATTGAAAAACGTCCAGAAATGTTTGAAGCTACTGACTGAATGAAAGGAGCTGGCATCTCACTCTCTTTGAATCTTCTTTATCATGCTAGGAGTAGCAGGAAAAAGCAAAAAATTTCAGAATTGCACCTTGCAATGTGGAGATATTACTGTTTGTGCATTTACAATATTCATTGATTTTTGCCATTGAAAAACGTCCAGAAATGTTTGAAGTTACTGACTGAATGAAAGGAGCTGGCATCTCACTCTCTTTGAATCTTCTTTATCATGCTAGGATTAGCAGGAAAAAGCAAAAAATTTCAGAATTGCACCTTGCAATGTGGAGATATTACTGTTTGTGCATTTACAATATTCATTGATTTTTGCCATTGAAAAACGTCCAGAAATGTTTGAAGCTACTGACTGAATGAAAGGAGCTGGCATCTCACTCTATTTGAATCTTCTTTATCATGCTAGGATTAGCAGGAAAAAGCAAAAAATTTCAGAATTGCACCTTGCAATGTGGAGATATTACTGTTTGTGCATTTACAATATTCATTGATTTTTGCCATTGAAAAACGTCCAAAAATGTTTATACCAGAAATGTTTGAAGCTACTGACTGAATGAAAGGAGCTGGCATCTCACTCTCTTTGAATCTTCTTTATCATGCTAAGAGGAGCAGGAAAAAGCAAAAAATTTCAGAATTGCACCTTGCAATGCGGAGAAATTACTGTTTGTGCATTTACAATATTCATTGATTTTTGCCATTGAAAAACGTCCAGAAATGATTGAAGCTACTGACTGAATGAAAGGAGCTGGCATCTCACTCTCTTTGAATCTTCTTTATCATGCTAAGAGGAGCAGGAAAAAGCAAAAAATTTCAGAATTGCACCTTGCAATGCGGAGAAATTACTGTTTGTGCATTTACAATATTCATTGATTTTTGCCATTGAAAAACATCATGTTATTCATATACCAGAAATGATTGAAGCTACTGACTGAATGAAAGGAGCTGGCATCTCACTCTCTTTGAATCTTCTTTATCATGCTAAGAGGAGCAGGAAAAAGCAAAAAATTTCAGAATTGCACCTTGCAATGCGGAGAAATTACTGTTTGTGCATTTACAATATTCATTGATTTTTGCCATTGAAAAACGTCCAGAAATGATTGAAGCTACTGACTGAATGAAAGGAGCTGGCATCTCACTCTTTTTGAATCTTCTTTGTCATGCTAAGAGGAGCAGGAAAAAGCAAAAAATTTCAGAATTGCACCTTGCAATGCGGAGAAATTACTGTTTGTGCATTTACAATATTCATTGATTTTTGCCATTGAAAAACGTCCAGAAATGATTGAAGCTACTGACTGAATGAAAGGAGCTGGCATCTCACTCTCTTTGAATCTTCTTTATCATGCTAAGAGGAGCAGGAAAAAGCAAAAAATTTCAGAATTGCAACTTGCAATGCGGAGAAATTACTGTTTGTGCATTTACAATATTGATTGATTTTTGCCATTGAAAAACGTCCAGAAATGATTGAAGCTACTGACTGAATGAAAGGAGCTGGCATCTCACTCTCTTTGAATCTTCTTTATCATGCTAAGAGGAGCAGGAAAAAGCAAAAAATTTCAGAATTGCACCTTGCAATGCGGAGAAATTACTGTTTGTGCATTTACAATATTCATTGATTTTTGCCATTGAAAAACGTCCAGAAATGATTGAAGCTACTGACTGAATGAAAGGAGCTGGCATCTCACTCTCTTTGAATCTTCTTTATCATGCTAAGAGGAGCAGGAAAAAGCAAAAAATTTCAGAATTGCAACTTGCAATGCGGAGAAATTACTGTTTGTGCATTTACAATATTCATTGATTTTTGCCATTGAAAAACATCATGTTATTCATATACCAGAAATGTTTGAAGCTACTGACTGAATGAAAGAAGCTGGCATCTCACTATCTTTGAATCTTCTTTATCATGCTAAGAGGAGCAGGAAAAAGCAAAAAATTTCAGAATTGCACCTTACAATGCGGAGAAATTACTGTTTGTGCATTTACAATATTCATTGATTTTTGCCATTGAAAAACGTCCAGAAATGATTGAAGCTACTGACTGAATGAAAGGAGCTGGCATCTCACTCTCTTTGAATCTTCTTTATCATGCTAAGAGGAGCAGGAAAAAGCAAAAAATTTCAGAATTGCACCTTGCAATGCGGAGAAATTACTGTTTGTGCATTTACAATATTCATTGATTTTTGCCATTGAAAAACGTCCAGAAATGTTTGAAGCTACTGACTGAATGAAAGGAGCTGGCATCTTACTCTCTTTGAATCTTCTTTATCATGCTAGGATTAGCAGGAAAAAGCAAAAAATTTCAGAATTGCACCTTGCAATGTGGAGATATTACTGTTTGTGCATTTACAATATTCATTGATTTTTGCCATTGAAAAACGTCCAGAAATGTTTGAAGCTACTGACTGAATGAAAGGAGCTGGCATCTCACTCTCTTTGAATCTTCTTTATCATGCTAGGAGTAGCAGGAAAAAGCAAAAAATTTCAGAATTGCACCTTGCAATGTGGAGATATTACTGTTTGTGCATTTACAATATTCATTGATTTATGCCATTGAAAAACGTCCAGAAATGTTTGAAGCTACTGACTGAATGAAAGGAGCTGGCATCTCACTCTCTTTGAATCTTCTTTATCATGCTAGGATTAGCAGGAAAAAGCAAAAAATTTCAGAATTGCACCTTGCAATGTGGAGATATTACTGTTTGTGCATTTACAATATTCATTGATTTTTGCCATTGAAAAACGTCCAGAAATGTTTATACCAGAAATGTTTGAAGCTACTGACTGAATGAAAGGAGCTGGCATCTCACTCTCTTTGAATCTTCTTTATCATGCTAAGAGGAGCAGGAAAAAGCAAAAAATTTCAGAATTGCACCTTGCAATGCGGAGAAATTACTGTTTGTGCATTTACAATATTCATTGATTTTTGCCATTGAAAAACGTCCAGAAATGATTGAAGCTACTGACTGAATGAAAGGAGCTGGCATCTCACTCTCTTTGAATCTTCTTTATCATGCTAAGAGGAGCAGGAAAAAGCAAAAAATTTCAGAATTGCACCTTGCAATGCGGAGAAATTACTGTTTGTGCATTTACAATATTCATTGATTTTTGCCATTGAAAAACATCATGTTATTCATATACCAGAAATGATTGAAGCTACTGACTGAATGAAAGGAGCTGGCATCTCACTCTCTTTGAATCTTCTTTATCATGCTAAGAGGAGCAGGAAAAAGCAAAAAATTTCAGAATTGCACCTTGCAATGCGGAGAAATTACTGTTTGTGCATTTACAATATTCATTGATTTTTGCCATTGAAAAACGTCCAGAAATGATTGAAGCTACTGACTGAATGAAAGGAGCTGGCATCTCACTCTCTTTGAATCTTCTTTATCATGCTAAGAGGAGCAGGAAAAAGCAAAAAATTTCAGAATTGCACCTTGCAATGCGGAGAAATTACTGTTTGTGCATTTACAATATTCATTGATTTTTGCCATTGAAAAACGTCCAGAAATGATTGAAGCTACTGACTGAATGAAAGGAGCTGGCATCTCACTCTCTTTGAATCTTCTTTATCATGCTAAGAGGAGCAGGAAAAAGCAAAAAATTTCAGAATTGCAACTTGCAATGCGGAGAAATTACTGTTTGTGCATTTACAATATTCATTGATTTTTGCCATTGAAAAACATCATGTTATTCATATACCAGAAATGTTTGAAGCTACTGACTGAATGAAAGAAGCTGGCATCTCACTATCTTTGAATCTTCTTTATCATGCTAAGAGGAGCAGGAAAAAGCAAAAAATTTCAGAATTGCACCTTACAATGCGGAGAAATTACTGTTTGTGCATTTACAATATTCATTGATTTTTGCCATTGAAAAACGTCCAGAAATGATTGAAGCTACTGACTGAATGAAAGGAGCTGGCATCTCACTCTCTTTGAATCTTCTTTATCATGCTAAGAGGAGCAGGAAAAAGCAAAAAATTTCAGAATTGCACCTTGCAATGCGGAGAAATTACTGTTTGTGCATTTACAATATTCATTGATTTTTGCCATTGAAAAACGTCCAGAAATGTTTGAAGCTACTGACTGAATGAAAGGAGATGGCATCTTACTCTCTTTGAATCTTCTTTATCATGCTAGGATTAGCAGGAAAAAGCAAAAAATTTCAGAATTGCACCTTGCAATGTGGAGATATTACTGTTTGTGCATTTACAATATTCATTGATTTTTGCCATTGAAAAACGTCCAGAAATGTTTGAAGCTACTGACTGAATGAAAGGAGCTGGCATCTCACTCTCTTTGAATCTTCTTTATCATGCTAGGAGTAGCAGTAAAAAGCAAAAAATTTCAGAATTGCACCTTGCAATGTGGAGATATTACTGTTTGTGCATTTACAATATTCATTGATTTATGCCATTGAAAAACGTCCAGAAATGTTTGAAGCTACTGACTGAATGAAAGGAGCTGGCATCTCACTCTCTTTGAATCTTCTTTATCATGCTAGGATTAGCAGGAAAAAGCAAAAAATTTCAGAATTGCACCTTGCTATGTGGAGATATTACTGTTTGTGCATTTACAATATTCATTGATTTTTGCCATTGAAAAACGTCCAGAAATGTTTATACCAGAAATGTTTGAAGCTACTGACTGAATGAAAGGAGCTGGCATCTCACTCTCTTTGAATCTTCTTTATCATGCTAAGAGGAGCAGGAAAAAGCAAAAAATTTCAGAATTGCACCTTGCAATGCGGAGAAATTACTGTTTGTGCATTTACAATATTCATTGATTTTTGCCATTGAAAAACGTCCAGAAATGATTGAAGCTACTGACTGAATGAAAGGAGCTGGCATCTCACTCTCTTTGAATCTTCTTTATCATGCTAAGAGGAGCAGGAAAAAGCAAAAAATTTCAGAATTGCAACTTGCAATGCGGAGAAATTACTGTTTGTGCATTTACAATATTCATTGATTTTTGCCATTGAAAAACATCATGTTATTCATATACCAGAAATGTTTGAAGCTACTGACTGAATGAAAGAAGCTGGCATCTCACTATCTTTGAATCTTCTTTATCATGCTAAGAGGAGCAGGAAAAAGCAAAAAATTTCAGAATTGCACCTTACAATGCGGAGAAATTACTGTTTGTGCATTTACAATATTCATTGATTTTTGCCATTGAAAAACGTCCAGAAATGATTGAAGCTACTGACTGAATGAAAGGAGCTGGCATCTCACTCTCTTTGAATCTTCTTTATCATGCTAAGAGGAGCAGGAAAAAGCAAAAAATTTCAGAATTGCACCTTGCAATGCGGAGAAATTACTGTTTGTGCATTTACAATATTCATTGATTTTTGCCATTGAAAAACGTCCAGAAATGTTTGAAGCTACTGACTGAATGAAAGGAGCTGGCATCTTACTCTCTTTGAATCTTCTTTATCATGCTAGGATTAGCAGGAAAAAGCAAAAAATTTCAGAATTGCACCTTGCAATGTGGAGATATTACTGTTTGTGCATTTACAATATTCATTGATTTTTGCCATTGAAAAACATCCAGAAATGTTTGAAGCTACTGACTGAATGAAAGGAGCTGGCATCTCACTCTCTTTGAATCTTCTTTATCATGCTAGGAGTAGCAGTAAAAAGCAAAAAATTTCAGAATTGCACCTTGCAATGTGGAGATATTACTGTTTGTGCATTTACAATATTCATTGATTTATGCCATTGAAAAACGTCCAGAAATGTTTGAAGCTACTGACTGAATGAAATGAGCTGGCATCTCACTCTCTTTGAATCTTCTTTATCATGCTAGGATTAGCAGGAAAAAGCAAAAAATTTCAGAATTGCACCTTGCAATGTGGAGATATTACTGTTTGTGCATTTACAATATTCATTGATTTTTGCCATTGAAAAACGTCCAGAAATGTTTATACCAGAAATGTTTGAAGCTACTGACTGAATGAAAGGAGCTGGCATCTCACTCTCTTTGAATCTTCTTTATCATGCTAAGAGGAGCAGGAAAAAGCAAAAAATTTCAGAATTGCACCTTGCAATGCGGAGAAATTACTGTTTGTGCATTTACAATATTCATTGATTTTTGCCATTGAAAAACGTCCAGAAATGATTGAAGCTACTGACTGAATGAAAGGAGCTGGCATCTCACTCTCTTTGAATCTTCTTTATCATGCTAAGAGGAGCAGGAAAAAGCAAAAAATTTCAGAATTGCACCTTGCAATGCGGAGAAATTACTGTTTGTGCATTTACAATATTCATTGATTTTTGCCATTGAAAAACATCATGTTATTCATATACCAGAAATGATTGAAGCTACTGACTGAATGAAAGGAGCTGGCATCTCACTCTCTTTGAATCTTCTTTATCATGCTAAGAGGAGCAGGAAAAAGAAAAAAATTTCAGAATTGCACCTTGCAATGCGGAGAAATTACTGTTTGTGCATTTACAATATTCATTGATTTTTGCCATTGAAAAACGTCCAGAAATGATTGAAGCTACTGACTGAATGAAAGGAGCTGGCATCTCACTCTCTTTGAATCTTCTTTATCATGCTAAGAGGAGCAGGAAAAAGCAAAAAATTTCAGAATTGCACCTTGCAATGCGGAGAAATTACTGTTTGTGCATTTACAATATTCATTGATTTTTGCCATTGAAAAACGTCCAGAAATGATTGAAGCTACTGACTGAATGAAAGGAGCTGGCATCTCACTCTCTTTGAATCTTCTTTATCATGCTAAGAGGAGCAGGAAAAAGCAAAAAATTTCAGAATTGCAACTTGCAATGCGGAGAAATTACTGTTTGTGCATTTACAATATTCATTGATTTTTGCCATTGAAAAACATCATGTTATTCATATACCAGAAATGATTGAAGCTACTGACTGAATGAAAGGAGCTGGCATCTCACTCTCTTTGAATCTTCTTTATCATGCTAAGAGGAGCAGGAAAAAGCAAAAAATTTCAGAATTGCACCTTGCAATGCGGAGAAATTACTGTTTGTGCATTTACAATATTCATTGATTTTTGCCATTGAAAAACGTCCAGAAATGATTGAAGCTACTGACTGAATGAAAGGAGCTGGCATCTCACTCTCTTTGAATCTTCTTTATCATGCTAAGAGGAGCAGGAAAAAGCAAAAAATTTCAGAATTGCACCTTGCAATGCGGAGAAATTACTGTTTGTGCATTTACAATATTCATTGATTTTTGCCATTGAAAAACGTCCAGAAATGATTGAAGCTACTGACTGAATGAAAGGAGCTGGCATCTCACTCTCTTTGAATCTTCTTTATCATGCTAAGAGGAGCAGGAAAAAGCAAAAAATTTCAGAATTGCACCTTGCAATGCGGAGAAATTACTGTTTGTGCATTTACAATATTCATTGATTTTTGCCATTGAAAAACATCATGTTATTCATATACCAGAAATGATTGAAGCTACTGACTGAAAGAAAGGAGCTGGCATCTCACACTCTTTGAATCTTCTTTATCATGCTAAGAGGAGCAGGAAAAAGTAAAAAATTTCAGAATTGCACCTTGCAATGCGGAGAAATTACTGTTTGTGCATTTACAATATTCAATGATTTTTGCCATTGAAAAACGTCCAGAAATGATTGAAGCTACTGACTGAACGAAAGGAGCTGGCATCTCACTCTCTTTGAATCTTCTTTATCATGCTAAGAGGAGCAGGAAAAAGCAAAAAATTTCAGAATTGCACCTTGCAATGCGGAGAAATTACTGTTTGTGCATTTACAATATTCATTGATTTTTGCCATTGAAAAACATCATGTTATTCATATACCAGAAATGTTTGAAGCTACTGACTGAATGAAAGGAGCTGGCATCTCACTCTCTTTGAATCTTCTTCATAATGCTAAGAGGAGCAGGAAAAAGCAAAAAATTTCAGAATTGCACCTTGCAATGCGGAGAAATTACTGTTTGTGCATTTACAATATTCATTGATTTTTGCCATTGAAAAACGTCCAGAAATGATTGAAGCTACTGACGGAATGAAAGGAGCTGGCATCTCACTCTCTTTGAATATTCTTTATCATGCTAAGAGGAGCAGGAAAAAGCAAAAAATTTCAGAATTGCACCTTGCAATGCGGAGAAATTACTGTTTGTGCATTTACAATATTCATTGATTTTTGCCATTGAAAAACATCATGTTATTCATATACCAGAAATGTTTGAAGCTACTGACTGAATGAAAGGAGCTGGCATCTCACTCTCTTTGAATCTTCTTTATCATGCTAAGAGGAGCAGGAAAAAGCAAAAAATTTCAGAATTGCACCTTGCAATGCGGATAAATTACTGTTTGTGCATTTACAATATTCATTGATTTTTGCCATTGAAAAACGTCCAGAAATGATTGAAGCTACTGACTGAATGAAAGGAGCTGGCATCTCACTCTCTTTGAATCTTGTTTATTATGCTAAGAGGAGCAGGAAAAAGCAAAAAATTTCAGAATTGCACCTTGCAATGCGGAGAAATTACTGTTTGTGCATTTACAATATTCATTGATTTTTGCCATTGAAAAACGTCCAGAAATGATTGAAGCTACTGACTGAATGAAAGGAGCTGGCATCTCACTCTCTTTGAAACTTCTTTATCATGCTAAGAGGAGCAGGAAAAAGCAAAAATTTTCAGAATTGCACCTTGCAATGCGGAGAAATTACTGTTTGTGCATTTACAATATTCATTGATTTTTGCCATTGAAAAACGTCCAGAAATGATTGAAGCTACTGACTGAATGAAAGGAGCTGGCATCTCACTCTCTTTGAATCTTCTTTATCATGCTAAGAGGAGCAGGAAAAAGCAAAAAATTTCAGAATTGCACCTTGCAATACGGAGAAATTACTGTTTGTGCATTTACAATATTCATTGATTTTTGCCATTGAAAAACATCATGTTATTCATATACCAGAAATGTTTGAAGCTACTGACTGAATGAAAGGAGCTGGCATCTCACTCTCTTTGAATCTTCTTTATCATGCTAAGAGGAGCAGGAAAAAGCAAAAAATTTCAGAATTGCACCTTGCAATGCGGAGAAATTACTGTTTGTGCATTTACAATATTCATTGATTTTTGCCATTGAAAAACGTCCAGAAATGATTGAAGCTACTGACTGAATGAAAGGAGCTGGCATCTCACTCTCTTTGAATCTTCTTTATCATGCTAAGAGGAGCAGGAAAAAGCAAAAAATTTCAGAATTGCACCTTGCAATGCGGAGAAATTACTGTTTGTGCATTTACAATATTCATTGATTTTTGCCATTGAAAAACATCATGTTATTCATATACCAGAAATGTTTGAAGCTACTGACTGAATGAAAGGAGCTGGCATCTCACTCTCTTTGAATCTTCTTTATCATGCTAAGAGGAGCAGGAAAAAGCAAAAAATTTCAGAATTGCACCTTGCAATGCGGATAAATTACTGTTTGTGCATTTACAATATTCATTGATTTTTGCCATTGAAAAACATCATGTTATTCATATACCAGAAATGATTGAAGCTACTGACTGAATGAAAGGAGCTGGCATCTCACTCTCTTTGAATCTTCTTTATCATGCTAAGAGGAGCAGGATAAAGCAAAAAATTTCAGAATTGCACCTTGCAATGCGGAGAAATTACTGTTTGTGCATTTACAATATTCATTGATTTTTGCCATTGAAAAACATCATGTTATTCATATACCAGAAATGATTGAAGCTACTGACTGAATGAAAGTAGCTGGCATGTCACTCTCTTTGAATCTTCTTTATCATGCTAAGAGGAGCAGGAAAAAGCAAAAAATTTCAGAATTGCACCTTGCAATGCGGAGAAATTACTGTTTGTGCATTTACAATATTCATTGATTTTTGCAATTGAAAAACGTCCAGAAATGATTGAAGCTACTGACTGAATGAAAGGAGCTGGCATCTCACTCTCTTTGAATCTTCTTTATCATGCTAAGAGGAGCAGGAAAAAGCAAAAAATTTCAGAATTGCACCTTGCAATGCGGAGAAATTACTGTTTGTGCATTTACAATATTCATTGATTTTTGCCATTGAAAAACGTCCAGAAATGATTGAAGCTACTGACTGAATGAAAGGAGCTGTTATCTCACTCTCTTTGAATCTTCTTTACCATGCTAAGAGGAGCAGGAAAAAGCAAAAAATTTCAGAATTGCACCTTGCAATGCGGAGAAATTACTGTTTGTGCAATAACATGATGCACAAACAGTAATTTCTCCGCATTGCAAGGTGCAATTCTGAAATTTTTTGCTTTTTCCTGCTCCTCTTAGCATGATAAAGAAGAATCAAAGAGAGTGAGATGCCAGCTCCTTTCATTCAGTCTGTAGCTTCAATCATTTCTGGATGTTTTTCAATGGCAAAAATCAATGAATATTGTAAATGCACAAACAGTAATTTCTCCGCATTGCAAGGTGCAATTCTGAAATTTTTTGCTTTTTCCTGCTCCTCTTAGCATTATGAAGAAGATTCAAAGAGAGTGAGATGCCAGCTCCTTTCATTCAGTCAGTAGCTTCAAACATTTCTGGTATATGAATAACATGATGTTTTTCAATGGCAAAAATCAATGAATATTGTAAATGCACAAACAGTAATTTCTCCGCATTGCAAGGTGCAATTCTGAAATTTTTTGCTTTTTCCTGCTCCTCTTAGCATGATAAAGAAGATTCAAAGAGAGTGAGATGCCAGCTCCTTTCGTTCAGTCAGTAGCTTCAATAATTTCTGGACGTTTTTCAATGGCAAAAATCATTGAATATTGTAAATGCACAAACAGTAATTTCTCCGCATTGCAAGGTGCAATTCTGAAATTTTTTACTTTTTCCTGCTCCTCTTAGCATGATAAAGAAGATTCAAAGAGAGTGAGATGCCAGCTCCTTTCATTCAGTCAGTAGCTTCAATCATTTCTGGACGTTTTTCAATGGCAAAAATCAATGAATATTGTAAATGCACAAACAGTAATTTCTCCGCATTGCAAGGTGCAATTCTGAAATTTTTTGCTTTTTCCTGCTCCTCTTAGCATGATAAAGAAGTTTCAAAGAGAGTGAGATGCCAGCTCCTTTCATTCAGTCAGTAGCTTCAATCATTTCTGGACATTTTTCAATGGCAAAAATCAATGAATATTGTAAATGCACAAACAGTAATTTCTCCGCATTGCAAGGTGCAATTCTGAAATTTTTTGCTTTTTCCTGCTCCTCTTAGCATGATAAACAAGATTCAAAGAGAGTGAGATGTCAGCTCCTTTCATTCAGTCAGTAGCTTCAATCATTTCTGGACGTTTTTCAATGGCAAAAATCAATGAATATTGTAAATGCACAAACAGTAATTTCTCCGCATTGCAAGGTGCAATTCTGAAATTTTTTGCTTTTTCCTGCTCCTCTTAGCATGATAAAGAAGATTCAAAGAGAGTGAGATGCCAGCTCCTTTCATTCAGTCAGTAGCTTCAAACATTTCTGGTATATGAATAACATGATGTTTTTCAATGGCAAAAATCAATGAATATTGTAAATGCACAAACAGTAATTTCTCCGCATTGCAAGGTGCAATTCTGAAATTTTTTGCTTTTTCCTGCTCCTCTTAGCATGATAAAGAAGATTCAAAGAGAGTGAGATGCCAGCTCCTTTCATTCAGTCAGTAGCTTCAATCATTTCTGGACGTTTTTCAATTGCAAAAATCAATGAATATTGTAAATGCACAAACAGTAATTTCTCCGCATTGCAAGGTGCAATTCTGAAATTTTTTGCTTTTTCCTGCTCCTCTTAGCATGATAAAGAAGATTCAAAGAGAGTGAGATGCCAGCTCCTTTCATTCAGTCAGTAGCTTCAATCATTTCTGGTATATGAATAACATGATGTTTTTCAATGGCAAAAATCAATGAATATTGTAAATGCACAAACAGTAATTTCTCCGCATTGCAAGGTGCAATTCTGAAATTTTTTGCTTTTTCCTGCTCCTCTTAGCATGATAAAGAAGATTCAAAGAGAGTGAGATGCCAGCTCCTTTCATTCAGTCAGTAGCTTCAATCATTTCTGGTTTATGAATAACATGATGTTTTTCAATGGCAAAAATCAATGAATATTGTAAATACACAAACAGTAATTTCTCCGCATTGCAAGGTGCAATTCTGAAATTTTTTGCTTTTTCCTGCTCCTCTTAGCATGATAAAGAAGATTGAAAGAGAGTGAGATGCCAGCTCCTTTCATTCAGTCAGTAGCTTCAAACATTTCTGGTATATGAATAACATGATGTTTTTCAATGGAAAAAATCAATGAATATTGTAAATGCACAAACAGTAATTTCTCCGCATTGCAAGGTGCAATTCTGAAATTTTTTGCTTTTTCCTGCTCCTCTTAGCATGATAAAGAAGATTCAAAGAGAGTGAGATGCCAGCTCCTTTCATTCAGTCAGTAGCTTCAATCATTTCTGGACGTTTTTCAATGGCAAAAATCAATGAATATTGTAAATGCACAAACAGTAATTTCTCCGCATTGCAAGGTGCAATTCTGAAATTTTTTGCTTTTTCCTGCTCCTCTTAGCATGATAAAGAAGATTCAAAGAGAGTGAGATGCCAGCTCCTTTCATTCAGTCAGTAGCTTCAGTCATTTCTAGTATATGAATAACATGATGTTTTTCAATGGCAAAAATCAATGAATTTTGTAAATGCACAAACAGTAATTTCTCCGCATTGCAAGGTGCAATTCTGAAATTTTTTGCTTTTTCCTGCTCCTCTTAGCATGATAAAGAAGATTCAAAGAGAGTGAGATGCCAGCTCCTTTCATTCAGTCAGTAGCTTCAATCATTTCTGGATGTTTTTCAATGGCAAAAATCAATGAATATTGTAAATGCACAAACAGTAATTTCTCCGCATTGCAAGGTGCAATTCTGAAATTTTTTGCTTTTTCCTGCTCCTCTTAGCATTATGAAGAAGATTCAAAGAGAGTGAGATGCCAGCTCCTTTCATTCAGTCAGTAGCTTCAAACATTTCTGGTATATGAATAACATGATGTTTTTCAATGGCAAAAATCAATGAATATTGTAAATGCACAAACAGTAATTTCTCCGCATTGCAAGGTGCAATTCTGAAATTTTTTGCTTTTTCCTGCTCCTCTTAGCATGATAAAGAAGATTCAAAGAGAGTGAGATGCCAGCTCCTTTCGTTCAGTCAGTAGCTTCAATAATTTCTGGACGTTTTTCAATGGCAAAAATCATTGAATATTGTAAATGCACAAACAGTAATTTCTCCGCATTGCAAGGTGCAATTCTGAAATTTTTTGCTTTTTCCTGCTCCTCTTAGCATGATAAAGAAGATTCAAAGAGAGTGAGATGCCAGCTCCTTTCATTCAGTCAGTAGCTTCAATCATTTCTGGTATATGAATAACATGATGTTTTTCAATGGCAAAAATCAATGAATATTGTAAATGCACAAACAGTAATTTCTCCGCATTGCAAGGTGCAATTCTGAAATTTTTTGCTTTTTGCTGCTCCTCTTAGCATGATAAAGAAGATTCAAAGAGAGTGAGATGCCAGCTCCTTTCATTCAGTCAGTAGCTTCAATCATTTCTGGTATATGAATAACATGATGTTTTTCAATGGCAAAAATCAATGAATATTGTAAATGCACAAACAGTAATTTATCCGCATTGCAAGGTGCAATTCTGAAATTTTTTGCTTTTTCCTGCTCCTCTTAGCATGATAAAGAAGATTGAAAGAGAGTGAGATGCCAGCTCCTTTCATTCAGTCAGTAGCTTCAAACATTTCTGGTATATGAATAACATGATGTTTTTCAATGGCAAAAATCAATGAATATTGTAAATGCACAAACAGTAATTTCTCCGCATTGCAAGGTGCAATTCTGAAATTTTTTGCTTTTTCCTGCTCCTCTTAGCATGATAAAGAAGATTCAAAGAGAGTGAGATGCCAGCTCCTTTCATTCAGTCAGTAGCTTCAATCATTTCTGGACGTTTTTCAATGGCAAAAATCAATGAATATTGTAAATGCACAAACAGTAATTTCTCCGCATTGCAAGGTGCAATTCTGAAATGTTTTGCTTTTTCCTGCTCCTCTTAGCATGATAAAGAAGATTCAAAGAGAGTGAGATGCCAGCTCCTTTCATTCAGTCAGTAGCTTCAGTCATTTCTGGTATATGAATAACATGATGTTTTTCAATGGCAAAAATCAATGAATTTTGTAAATGCACAAACAGTAATTTCTCCGCATTGCAAGGTGCAATTCTGAAATTTTTTGCTTTTTCCTGCTCCTCTTAGCATGATAAAGAAGATTCAAAGAGAGTGAGATGCCAGCTCCTTTCATTCAGTCAGTAGCTTCAATCATTTCTGGACGTTTTTCAATGGCAAAAATCAATGAATATTGTAAATGCACAAACAGTAATTTCTCCGCATTGCAAGGTGCAATTCTGAAATTTTTTGCTTTTTCCTGCTCCTCTTAGCATTATGAAGAAGATTCAAAGAGAGTGAGATGCCAGCTCCTTTCATTCAGTCAGTAGCTTCAAACATTTCTGGTATATGAATAACATGATGTTTTTCAATGGCAAAAATCAATGAATATTGTAAATGCACAAACAGTAATTTCTCCGCATTGCAAGGTGCAATTCTGAAATTTTTTGCTTTTTCCTGCTCCTCTTAGCATGATAAAGAAGATTCAAAGAGAGTGAGATGCCAGCTCCTTTCGTTCAGTCAGTAGCTTCAATAATTTCTGGACGTTTTTCAATGGCAAAAATCATTGAATATTGTAAATGCACAAACAGTAATTTCTCCGCATTGCAAGGTGCAATTCTGAAATTTTTTACTTTTTCCTGCTCCTCTTAGCATGATAAAGAAGATTCAAAGAGAGTGAGATGCCAGCTCCTTTCATTCAGTCAGTAGCTTCAATCATTTCTGGACGTTTTTCAATGGCAAAAATCAATGAATATTGTAAATGCACAAACAGTAATTTCTCCGCATTGCAAGGTGCAATTCTGAAATTTTTTGCTTTTTCCTGCTCCTCTTAGCATGATAAAGAAGTTTCAAAGAGAGTGAGATGCCAGCTCCTTTCATTCAGTCAGTAGCTTCAATCATTTCTGGACGTTTTTCAATGGCAAAAATCAATGAATATTGTAAATGCACAAACAGTAATTTCTCCGCATTGCAAGGTGCAATTCTGAAATTTTTTGCTTTTTCCTGCTCCTCTTAGCATGATAAACAAGATTCAAAGAGAGTGAGATGCCAGCTCCTTTCATTCAGTCAGTAGCTTCAATCATTTCTGGACGTTTTTCAATGGCAAAAATTAATGAATATTGTAAATGCACAAACAGTAATTTCTCCGCATTGCAAGGTGCAATTCTGAAATTTTTTGCTTTTTCCTGCTCCTCTTAGCATGATAAAGAAGATTCAAAGAGAGTGAGATGCCAGCTCCTTTCATTCAGTCAGTAGCATCAAACATTTCTGGTATATGAATAACATGATGTTTTTCAATGGCAAAAATCAATGAATATTGTAAATGCACAAACAGTAATTTCTCCGCATTGCAAGGTGCAATGCTGAAATTTTTTGCTTTTTCCTGCTCCTCTTAGCATGATAAAGAAGATTCAAAGAGAGTGAGATGCCAGCTCATTTCATTCAGTCAGTAGCTTCAATCATTTCTGGACGTTTTTCAATTGCAAAAATCAATGAATATTGTAAATGCACAAACAGTAATTTCTCCGCATTGCAAGGTGCAATTCTGAAATTTTTTGCTTTTTCCTGCTCCTCTTAGCATGATAAAGAAGATTCAAAGAGAGTGAGATGCCAGCTCCTTTCATTCAGTCAGTAGCTTCAGTCATTTCTAGTATATGAATAACATGATGTTTTTCAATGGCAAAAATCAATGAATTTTGTAAATGCACAAACAGTAATTTCTCCGCATTGCAAGGTGCAATTCTGAAATTTTTTGCTTTTTCCTGCTCCTCTTAGCATGATAAAGAAGATTCAAAGAGAGTGAGATGCCAGCTCCTTTCATTCAGTCAGTAGCTTCAATCATTTCTGGATGTTTTTCAATGGCAAAAATCAATGAATATTGTAAATGCACAAACAGTAATTTCTCCGCATTGCAAGGTGCAATTCTGAAATTTTTTGCTTTTTCCTGCTCCTCTTAGCATTATGAAGAAGATTCAAAGAGAGTGAGATGCCAGCTCCTTTCATTCAGTCAGTAGCTTCAAACATTTCTGGTATATGAATAACATGATGTTTTTCAATGGCAAAAATCAATGAATATTGTAAATGCACAAACAGTAATTTCTCCGCATTGCAAGGTGCAATTCTGAAATTTTTTGCTTTTTCCTGCTCCTCTTAGCATGATAAAGAAGATTCAAAGAGAGTGAGATGCCAGCTCCTTTCGTTCAGTCAGTAGCTTCAATAATTTCTGGACGTTTTTCAATGGCAAAAATCATTGAATATTGTAAATGCACAAACAGTAATTTCTCCGCATTGCAAGGTGCAATTCTGAAATTTTTTGCTTTTTCCTGCTCCTCTTAGCATGATAAAGAAGATTCAAAGAGAGTGAGATGCCAGCTCCTTTCATTCAGTCAGTAGCTTCAATCATTTCTGGTATATGAATAACATGATGTTTTTCAATGGCAAAAATCAATGAATATTGTAAATGCACAAACAGTAATTTATCCGCATTGCAAGGTGCAATTCTGAAATTTTTTGCTTTTTCCTGCTCCTCTTAGCATGATAAAGAAGATTGAAAGAGAGTGAGATGCCAGCTCCTTTCATTCAGTCAGTAGCTTCAAACATTTCTGGTATATGAATAACATGATGTTTTTCAATGGCAAAAATCAATGAATATTGTAAATGCACAAACAGTAATTTCTCCGCATTGCAAGGTGCAATTCTGAAATTTTTTGCTTTTTCCTGCTCCTCTTAGCATGATAAAGAAGATTCAAAGAGAGTGAGATGCCAGCTCCTTTCATTCAGTCAGTAGCTTCAATCATTTCTGGACGTTTTTCAATGGCAAAAATCAATGAATATTGTAAATGCACAAACAGTAATTTCTCCGCATTGCAAGGTGCAATTCTGAAATGTTTTGCTTTTTCCTGCTCCTCTTAGCATGATAAAGAAGATTCAAAGAGAGTGAGATGCCAGCTCCTTTCATTCAGTCAGTAGCTTCAGTCATTTCTGGTATATGAATAACATGATGTTTTTCAATGGCAAAAATCAATGAATTTTGTAAATGCACAAACAGTAATTTCTCCGCATTGCAAGGTGCAATTCTGAAATTTTTTGCTTTTTCCTGCTCCTCTTAGCATGATAAAGAAGATTCAAAGAGAGTGAGATGCCAGCTCCTTTCATTCAGTCAGTAGCTTCAATCATTTCTGGACGTTTTTCAATGGCAAAAATCAATGAATATTGTAAATGCACAAACAGTAATTTCTCCGCATTGCAAGGTGCAATTCTGAAATTTTTTGCTTTTTCCTGCTCCTCTTAGCATTATGAAGAAGATTCAAAGAGAGTGAGATGCCAGCTCCTTTCATTCAGTCAGTAGCTTCAAACATTTCTGGTATATGAATAACATGATGTTTTTCAATGGCAAAAATCAATGAATATTGTAAATGCACAAACAGTAATTTCTCCGCATTGCAAGGTGCAATTCTGAAATTTTTTGCTTTTTCCTGCTCCTCTTAGCATGATAAAGAAGATTCAAAGAGAGTGAGATGCCAGCTCCTTTCGTTCAGTCAGTAGCTTCAATAATTTCTGGACGTTTTTCAATGGCAAAAATCATTGAATATTGTAAATGCACAAACAGTAATTTCTCCGCATTGCAAGGTGCAATTCTGAAATTTTTTACTTTTTCCTGCTCCTCTTAGCATGATAAAGAAGATTCAAAGAGAGTGAGATGCCAGCTCCTTTCATTCAGTCAGTAGCTTCAATCATTTCTGGACGTTTTTCAATGGCAAAAATCAATGAATATTGTAAATGCACAAACAGTAATTTCTCCGCATTGCAAGGTGCAATTCTGAAATTTTTTGCTTTTTCCTGCTCCTCTTAGCATGATAAAGAAGTTTCAAAGAGAGTGAGATGCCAGCTCCTTTCATTCAGTCAGTAGCTTCAATCATTTCTGGACGTTTTTCAATGGCAAAAATCAATGAATATTGTAAATGCACAAACAGTAATTTCTCCGCATTGCAAGGTGCAATTCTGAAATTTTTTGCTTTTTCCTGCTCCTCTTAGCATGATAAACAAGATTCAAAGAGAGTGAGATGCCAGCTCCTTTCATTCAGTCAGTAGCTTCAATCATTTCTGGACGTTTTTCAATGGCAAAAATTAATGAATATTGTAAATGCACAAACAGTAATTTCTCCGCATTGCAAGGTGCAATTCTGAAATTTTTTGCTTTTTCCTGCTCCTCTTAGCATGATAAAGAAGATTCAAAGAGAGTGAGATGCCAGCTCCTTTCATTCAGTCAGTAGCATCAAACATTTCTGGTATATGAATAACATGATGTTTTTCAATGGCAAAAATCAATGAATATTGTAAATGCACAAACAGTAATTTCTCCGCATTGCAAGGTGCAATTCTGAAATTTTTTGCTTTTTCCTGCTCCTCTTAGCATGATAAAGAAGATTCAAAGAGAGTGAGATGCCAGCTCCTTTCATTCAGTCAGTAGCTTCAATCATTTCTGGACGTTTTTCAATTGCAAAAATCAATGAATATTGTAAATGCACAAACAGTAATTTCTCCGCATTGCAAGGTGCAATTCTGAAATTTTTTGCTTTTTCCTGCTCCTCTTAGCATGATAAAGAAGATTCAAAGAGAGTGAGATGCCAGCTCCTTTCATTCAGTCAGTAGCTTCTATCATTTCTGGTATATGAATAACATGATGTTTTTCAATGGCAAAAATCAATGAATATTGTAAATGCACAAACAGTAATTTCTCCGCATTGCAAGGTGCAATTCTGAAATTTTTTGCTTTTTCCTGCTCCTCTTAGCATGATAAAGAAGATTCAAAGAGAGTGAGATGCCAGCTCCTTTCATTCAGTCAGTAGCATCAAACATTTCTGGTATATGAATAACATGATGTTTTTCAATGGCAAAAATCAATGAATATTGTAAATGCACAAACAGTAATTTCTCCGCATTGCAAGGTGCAATTCTGAAATTTTTTGCTTTTTCCTGCTCCTCTTAGCATGATAAAGAAGATTCAAAGAGAGTGAGATGCCAGCTCCTTTCATTCAGTCAGTAGCTTCAATCATTTCTGGACGTTTTTCAATTGCAAAAATCAATGAATATTGTAAATGCACAAACAGTAATTTCTCCGCATTGCAAGGTGCAATTCTGAAATTTTTTGCTTTTTCCTGCTCCTCTTAGCATGATAAAGAAGATTCAAAGAGAGTGAGATGCCAGCTCCTTTCATTCAGTCAGTAGCTTCTTTCATTTCTGGTATATGAATAACATGATGTTTTTCAATGGCAAAAATCAATGAATATTGTAAATGCACAAACAGTAATTTCTCCGCATTGCAAGGTGCAATTCTGAAATTTTTTGCTTTTTCCTGCTCCTCTTAGCATGATAAAGAAGATTCAAAGAGAGTGAGATGCCAGCTCCTTTCGTTCAGTCAGTAGCTTCAATAATTTCTGGACGTTTTTCAATGGCAAAAATCATTGAATATTGTAAATGCACAAACAGTAATTTCTCCGCATTGCAAGGTGCAATTCTGAAATTTTTTACTTTTTCCTGCTCCTCTTAGCATGATAAAGAAGATTCAAAGAGAGTGAGATGCCAGCTCCTTTCATTCAGTCAGTAGCTTCAATCATTTCTGGACGTTTTTCAATGGCAAAAATCAATGAATATTGTAAATGCACAAACAGTAATTTCTCCGCATTGCAAGGTGCAATTCTGAAATTTTTTGCTTTTTCCTGCTCCTCTTAGCATGATAAAGAAGTTTCAAAGAGAGTGAGATGCCAGCTCCTTTCATTCAGTCAGTAGCTTCAATCATTTCTGGACGTTTTTCAATGGCAAAAATCAATGAATATTGTAAATGCACAAACAGTAATTTCTCCGCATTGCAAGGTGCAATTCTGAAATTTTTTGCTTTTTCCTGCTCCTCTTAGCATGATAAACAAGATTCAAAGAGAGTGAGATGCCAGCTCCTTTCATTCAGTCAGTAGCTTCAATCATTTCTGGACGTTTTTCAATGGCAAAAATTAATGAATATTGTAAATGCACAAACAGTAATTTCTCCGCATTGCAAGGTGCAATTCTGAAATTTTTTGCTTTTTCCTGCTCCTCTTAGCATGATAAAGAAGATTCAAAGAGAGTGAGATGCCAGCTCCTTTCATTCAGTCAGTAGCATCAAACATTTCTGGTATATGAATAACATGATGTTTTTCAATGGCAAAAATCAATGAATATTGTAAATGCACAAACAGTAATTTCTCCGCATTGCAAGGTGCAATTCTGAAATTTTTTGCTTTTTCCTGCTCCTCTTAGCATGATAAAGAAGATTCAAAGAGAGTGAGATGCCAGCTCCTTTCATTCAGTCAGTAGCTTCAATCATTTCTGGACGTTTTTCAATTGCAAAAATCAATGAATATTGTAAATGCACAAACAGTAATTTCTCCGCATTGCAAGGTGCAATTCTGAAATTTTTTGCTTTTTCCTGCTCCTCTTAGCATGATAAAGAAGATTCAAAGAGAGTGAGATGCCAGCTCCTTTCATTCAGTCAGTAGCTTCTATCATTTCTGGTATATGAATAACATGATGTTTTTCAATGGCAAAAATCAATGAATATTGTAAATGCACAAACAGTAATTTCTCCGCATTGCAAGGTGCAATTCTGAAATTTTTTGCTTTTTCCTGCTCCTCTTAGCATGATAAAGAAGATTCAAAGAGAGTGAGATGCCAGCTCCTTTCATTCAGTCAGTAGCTTCAATCATTTCTGGTATATGAATAACATGATGTTTTTCAATGGCAAAAATCAATGAATATTGTAAATGCACAAACAGTAATTTATCCGCATTGCAAGGTGCAATTCTGAAATTTTTTGCTTTTTCCTGCTCCTCTTAGCATGATAAAAAGATTGAAAGATAGTGAGATGCCAGCTCCTTTCATTCAGTCAGTAGCTTCAAACATTTCTGGTATATGAATAACATGATGTTTTTCAATGGCAAAAATCAATGAATATTGTAAATGCACAAACAGTAATTTCTCCGCATTGCAAGGTGCAATTCTGAAATTTTTTGCTTTTTCCTGCTCCTCTTAGCATGATAAAGAAGATTCAAAGAGAGTGAGATGCCAGCTCCTTTCATTCAGTCAGTAGCTTCAATCATTTCTGGACGTTTTTCAATGGCAAAAATCAATGAATATTGTAAATGCACAAACAGTAATTTCTTCGCATTGCAAGGTGCAATTCTGAAATTTTTTGCTTTTTCCTGCTCCTCTTAGCATTATGAAGAAGATTCAAAGAGAGTGAGATGCCAGCTCCTTTCATTCAGTCAGTAGCTTCAAACATTTCTGGTATATGAATAACATGATGTTTTTCAATGGCAAAAATCAATGAATATTGTAAATGCACAAACAGTAATTTCTCCGCATTGCAAGGTGCAATTCTGAAATTTTTTGCTTTTTCCTGCTCCTCTTAGCATGATAAAGAAGATTCAAATAGAGTGAGATGCCAGATCCTTTCATTCAGTCAGTAGCTTCAATCATTTCTGGTATATGAATAACATGATGTTTTTCAATGGCAAAAATCAATGAATATTGTAAATGCACAAACAGTAATTTCTCCGCATTGCAAGGTGCAATTCTGAAATTTTTTGCTTTTTCCTGCTCCTCTTAGCATGATAAAGAAGATTCAAAGAGAGTGAGATGCCAGCTCCTTTCATTCAGTCAGTAGCTTCAATCATTTCTGGTATATGAATAACATGATGTTTTTCAATGGCAAAAATCAATGAATATTGTAAATGCACAAACAGTAATTTATCCGCATTGCAAGGTGCAATTCTGAAATTTTTTGCTTTTTCCTGCTCCTCTTAGCATTATGAAGAAGATTCAAAGAGAGTGAGATGCCAGCTCCTTTCATTCAGTCAGTAGCTTCAAACATTTCTGGTATATGAATAACATGATGTTTTTCAATGGCAAAAATCAATGAATATTGTAAATGCACAAACAGTAATTTCTCCGCATTGCAAGGTGCAATTCTGAAATTTTTTGCTTTTTCCTGCTCCTCTTAGCATGATAAAGAAGATTCAAAGAGAGTGAGATGCCAGCTCCTTTCGTTCAGTCAGTAGCTTCAATCATTTCTGGACGTTTCTCAATGGCAAAAATCATTGAATATTGTAAATGCACAAACAGTAATTTCTCCGCATTGCAAGGTGCAATTCTGAAATTTTTTGCTTTTTCCTGCTCCTCTTAGCATGATAAACAAGATTCAAAGAGAGTGAGATGCCAGCTCCTTTCATTCAGTCAGTAGCTTCAATCATTTCTGGACGTTTTTCAATGGCAAAAATCAATGAATATTGTAAATGCACAAACAGTAATTTCTCCGCATTGCAAGGTGCAATTCTGAAATTTTTTGCTTTTTCCTGCTCCTCTTAGCATGATAAAGAAGATTCAAAGAGAGTGAGATGCCAGCTCCTTTTATTCAGTCAGTAGCTTCAAACATTTCTGGTATATGAATAACATGATGTTTTTCAATGGCAAAAATCAATGAATATTGTAAATGCACAAACAGTAATTTCTCCGCATTGCAAGGTGCAATTCTGAAATTTTTTGCTTTTTCCTGCTCCTCTTAGCATGATAAAGAAGATTCAAAGAGAGTGAGATGCCAGCTCCTTTCATTCAGTCAGTAGCTTCAATCATTTCTGGACGTTTTTCAATTGCAAAAATCAATGAATATTGTAAATGCACAAACAGTAATTTCTCCGCATTGCAAGGTGCAATTCTGAAATTTTTTGCTTTTTCCTGCTCCTCTTAGCATGATAAAGAAGATTCAAAGAGAGTGAGATGCCAGCTCCTTTCATTCAGTCAGTAGCTTCTATCATTTCTGGTATATGAATAACATGATGTTTTTCAATGGCAAAAATCAATGAATATTGTAAATGCACAAACAGTAATTTCTCCGCATTGCAAGGTGCAATTCTGAAATTTTTTGCTTTTTCCTGCTCCTCTTAGCATGATAAAGAAGATTCAAAGAGAGTGAGATGCCAGCTCCTTTCATTCAGTCAGTAGCTTCAATCATTTCTGGTATATGAATAACATGATGTTTTTCAATGGCAAAAATCAATGAATATTGTAAATGCACAAACAGTAATTTATCCGCATTGCAAGGTGCAATTCTGAAATTTTTTGCTTTTTCCTGCTCCTCTTAGCATGATAAAAAGATTGAAAGATAGTGAGATGCCAGCTCCTTTCATTCAGTCAGTAGCTTCAAACATTTCTGGTATATGAATAACATGATGTTTTTCAATGGCAAAAATCAATGAATATTGTAAATGCACAAACAGTAATTTCTCCGCATTGCAAGGTGCAATTCTGAAATTTTTTGCTTTTTCCTGCTCCTCTTAGCATGATAAAGAAGATTCAAAGAGAGTGAGATGCCAGCTCCTTTCATTCAGTCAGTAGCTTCAATCATTTCTGGACGTTTTTCAATGGCAAAAATCAATGAATATTGTAAATGCACAAACAGTAATTTCTTCGCATTGCAAGGTGCAATTCTGAAATTTTTTGCTTTTTCCTGCTCCTCTTAGCATTATGAAGAAGATTCAAAGAGAGTGAGATGCCAGCTCCTTTCATTCAGTCAGTAGCTTCAAACATTTCTGGTATATGAATAACATGATGTTTTTCAATGGCAAAAATCAATGAATATTGTAAATGCACAAACAGTAATTTCTCCGCATTGCAAGGTGCAATTCTGAAATTTTTTGCTTTTTCCTGCTCCTCTTAGCATGATAAAGAAGATTCAAATAGAGTGAGATGCCAGATCCTTTCATTCAGTCAGTAGCTTCAATCATTTCTGGTATATGAATAACATGATGTTTTTCAATGGCAAAAATCAATGAATATTGTAAATGCACAAACAGTAATTTCTCCGCATTGCAAGGTGCAATTCTGAAATTTTTTGCTTTTTCCTGCTCCTCTTAGCATGATAAAGAAGATTCAAAGAGAGTGAGATGCCAGCTCCTTTCATTCAGTCAGTAGCTTCAATCATTTCTGGTATATGAATAACATGATGTTTTTCAATGGCAAAAATCAATGAATATTGTAAATGCACAAACAGTAATTTATCCGCATTGCAAGGTGCAATTCTGAAATTTTTTGCTTTTTCCTGCTCCTCTTAGCATTATGAAGAAGATTCAAAGAGAGTGAGATGCCAGCTCCTTTCATTCAGTCAGTAGCTTCAAACATTTCTGGTATATGAATAACATGATGTTTTTCAATGGCAAAAATCAATGAATATTGTAAATGCACAAACAGTAATTTCTCCGCATTGCAAGGTGCAATTCTGAAATTTTTTGCTTTTTCCTGCTCCTCTTAGCATGATAAAGAAGATTCAAAGAGAGTGAGATGCCAGCTCCTTTCGTTCAGTCAGTAGCTTCAATCATTTCTGGACGTTTCTCAATGGCAAAAATCATTGAATATTGTAAATGCACAAACAGTAATTTCTCCGCATTGCAAGGTGCAATTCTGAAATTTTTTGCTTTTTCCTGCTCCTCTTAGCATGATAAACAAGATTCAAAGAGAGTGAGATGCCAGCTCCTTTCATTCAGTCAGTAGCTTCAATCATTTCTGGACGTTTTTCAATGGCAAAAATCAATGAATATTGTAAATGCACAAACAGTAATTTCTCCGCATTGCAAGGTGCAATTCTGAAATTTTTTGCTTTTTCCTGCTCCTCTTAGCATGATAAAGAAGATTCAAAGAGAGTGAGATGCCAGCTCCTTTTATTCAGTCAGTAGCTTCAAACATTTCTGGTATATGAATAACATGATGTTTTTCAATGGCAAAAATCAATGAATATTGTAAATGCACAAACAGTAATTTCTCCGCATTGCAAGGTGCAATTCTGAAATTTTTTGCTTTTTCCTGCTCCTCTTAGCATGATAAAGAAGATTCAAAGAGAGTGAGATGCCAGCTCCTTTCATTCAGTCGGTAGCTTCAATCATTTCTGGACGTTTTTCAATTGCAAAAATCAATGAATATTGTAAATGCACAAACAGTAATTTCTCCGCATTGCAAGGTGCAATTCTGAAATTTTTTGCTTTTTCCTGCTCCTGTTAGCATGATAAAGAAGATTCAAAGAGAGTGAGATGCCAGCTCCTTTCATTCAGTCAGTAGCTTCAATCATTTCTGGTATATGAATAACATGATGTTTTTCAATGGCAAAAATCAATGAATATTGTAAATGCACAAACAGTAATTTATCCGCATTGCAAGGTGCAATTCTGAAATTTTTTGCTTTTTCCTGCTCCTCTTAGCATGATAAAGAAGATTCAAAGAGAGTGAGATGCCAGCTCCTTTCATTCAGTCAGTAGCTTCAAACATTTCTGGTATATGAATAACATGATGTTTTTCAATGGCAAAAATCAATGAATATTGTAAATGCACAAACAGTAATTTCTCCGCATTGCAAGGTGCAATTCTGAAATTTTTTGCTTTTTCCTGCTCCTCTTAGCATGATAAAGAAGATTCAAAGAGAGTGAGATGCCAGCTCCTTTCATTCAGTCAGTAGCTTCAATCATTTCTGGACGTTTTTCAATGGCAAAAATCAATGAATATTGTAAATGCACAAATAGTAATTTCTCCGCATTGCAAGGTGCAATTCTGAAATTTTTTGCTTTTTCCTGCTCCTCTTAGCATGATAAAGAAGATTCAAAGAGAGTGAGATGCCAGCTCCTTTCATTCAGTCAGTAGCTTCAGTCATTTCTGGTATATGAATAACATGATGTTTTTCAATGGCAAAAATCAATGAATTTTGTAAATGCACAAACAGTAATTTCTCCGCATTGCAAGGTGCAATTCTGAAATTTTTTGCTTTTTCCTGCTCCTCTTAGCATGATAAAGAAGATTCAAAGAGAGTGAGATGCCAGCTCCTTTCATTCAGTCAGTAGCTTCAAACATTTCTGGTATATGAATAACATGATGTTTTTCAATGGCAAAAATCAATGAATATTGTAAATGCACAAACAGTAATTTCTCCGCATTGCAAGGTGCAATTCTGAAATTTTTTGCTTTTTCCTGCTCCTCTTAGCATGATAAAGAAGATTCAAAGAGAGTGAGATGCCAGCTCGTTTCATTCAGTCGGTAGCTTCAATCATTTCTGGACGTTTTTCAATTGCAAAAATCAATGAATATTGTAAATGCACAAACAGTAATTTCTCCGCATTGCAAGGTGCAATTCTGAAATTTTTTGCTTTTTCCTGCTCCTGTTAGCATGATAAAGAAGATTCAAAGAGAGTGAGATGCCAGCTCCTTTCATTCAGTCAGTAGCTTCAATCATTTCTGGTATATGAATAACATGATGTTTTTCAATGGCAAAAATCAATGAATATTGTAAATGCACAAACAGTAATTTATCCGCATTGCAAGGTGCAATTCTGAAATTTTTTGCTTTTTCCTGCTCCTCTTAGCATGATAAAGAAGATTCAAAGAGAGTGAGATGCCAGCTCCTTTCATTCAGTCAGTAGCTTCAAACATTTCTGGTATATGAATAACATGATGTTTTTCAATGGCAAAAATCAATGAATATTGTAAATGCACAAACAGTAATTTCTCCGCATTGCAAGGTGCAATTCTGAAATTTTTTGCTTTTTCCTGCTCCTCTTAGCATGATAAAGAAGATTCAAAGAGAGTGAGATGCCAGCTCGTTTCATTCAGTCGGTAGCTTCAATCATTTCTGGACGTTTTTCAATTGCAAAAATCAATGAATATTGTAAATGCACAAACAGTAATTTCTCCGCATTGCAAGGTGCAATTCTGAAATTTTTTGCTTTTTCCTGCTCCTGTTAGCATGATAAAGAAGATTCAAAGAGAGTGAGATGCCAGCTCCTTTCATTCAGTCAGTAGCTTCAATCATTTCTGGTATATGAATAACATGATGTTTTTCAATGGCAAAAATCAATGAATATTGTAAATGCACAAACAGTAATTTATCCGCATTGCAAGGTGCAATTCTGAAATTTTTTGCTTTTTCCTGCTCCTCTTAGCATGATAAAGAAGATTCAAAGAGAGTGAGATGCCAGCTCCTTTCATTCAGTCAGTAGCTTCAAACATTTCTGGTATATGAATAACATGATGTTTTTCAATGGCAAAAATCAATGAATATTGTAAATGCACAAACAGTAATTTCTCCGCATTGCAAGGTGCAATTCTGAAATTTTTTGCTTTTTCCTGCTCCTCATAGCATGATAAAGAAGATTCAAAGAGAGTGAGATGCCAGCTCCTTTCATTCAGTCAGTAGCTTCAATCATTTCTGGACGTTTTTCAATGGCAAAAATCAATGAATATTGTAAATGCACAAACAGTAATTTCTCCGCATTGCAAGGTGCAATTCTGAAATTTTTTGCTTTTTCCTGCTCCTCTTAGCATTATGAAGAAGATTCAAAGAGAGTGAGATGCCAGCTCCTTTCATTCAGTCAGTAGCTTCAAACATTTCTGGTATATGAATAACATGATGTTTTTCAATGGCAAAAATCAATGAATATTGTAAATGCACAAACAGTAATTTCTCCGCATTGCAAGGTGCAATTCTGAAATTTTTTGCTTTTTCCTGCTCCTCTTAGCATGATAAAGAAGATTCAAAGAGAGGGAGATGCCAGCTCCTTTCGTTCAGTCAGTAGCTTCAATCATTTCTGGACGTTTTTCAATGGCAAAAATCATTGAATATTGTAAATGCACAAACAGTAATTTCTCCGCATTGCAAGATGCAATTCTGAAATTTTTTACTTTTTCCTGCTCCTCTTAGCATGATAAAGAAGATTCAAAGAGAGTGAGATGCCAGCTCCTTTCATTCAGTCAGTAGCTTCAATCATTTATGGTATATGAATAACATGATGTTTTTCAATCGCAAAAATCAATGAATATTGTAAATGCACAAACAGTAATTTCTCCGCATTGCAAGGTGCAATTCTGAAATTTTTTGCTTTTTCCTGCTCCTCTTAGCATGATAAAGAAGATTCAAAGAGAGTGAGATGCCAGCTCCTTTCATTCAGTCAGTAGCTTCAATCATTTCTGGACGTTTTTCAATGGCAAAAATCAATGAATATTGTAAATGCACAAACAGTAATTTCTCCGCATTGCAAGGTGCAATTCTGAAATTTTTTACTTTTTCCTGCTCCTCTTAGCATGATAAAGAAGATTCAAAGAGAGTGAGATGCCAGCTCCTTTCATTCAGTCAGTAGCTTCAATCATTTCTGGTATATGAATAACATGATGTTTTTCAATGGCAAAAATCAATGAATTTTGTAAATGCACAAACAGTAATTTCTCCGCATTGCAAGGCGCAATTCTGAAATTTTTTGCTTTTTCCTGCTCCTCTTAGCATGATAAAGAAGATTCAAAGAGAGTGAGATGCCAGCTCCTTTCATTCAGTCAGTAGCTTCAATCATTTCTGGACGTTTTTCAATGGCAAAAATCAATGAATATTGTAAATGCACAAACAGTAATTTCTCCGCATTGCAAGGTGCAATTCTGAAATTTTTTGCTTTTTCCTGCTCCTCTTAGCATGATAAAGAAGATTCAAAGAGAGTGAGATGCCAGCTCCTTTCATTCAGTCAGTAGCTTCAATCATTTCTGGACGTTTTTCAATGGCAAAAATCAATGAATATTGTAAATGCACAAACAGTAATTTCTCCGCATTGCAAGGTGCAATTCTGAAATTTTTTGCTTTTTCCTGCTCCTCTTAGCATGATAAAGAAGATTCAAAGAGAGTGAGGTGCCAGCTCCTTTCATTCAGTCAGTAGCTTCAAACATTTCTGGTATATGAATAACATGTTTTTCAATGGCAAAAATCAATGAATATTATAAATGCACAAACAGTAATTTCTCCGCATTGCAAGGTGCAATTCTGAAATTTTTTGCTTTTTCCTGCTCCTCTTAGCATGATAAAGAAGATTCAAAGAGAGTGAGATGCCAGCTCCTTTCATTCAGTCAGTAGCTTCAATCATTTCTGGACGTTTTTCAATGGCAAAAATCAATGAATATTGTAAATGCACAAACAGTAATTTCTCCGCATTGCAAGGTGCAATTCTGAAATTTTTTGCTTTTTCCTGCTCCTCTTAGCATGATAAAGAAGATTCAAAGAGAGTGAGATGCCAGCTCTTTTCATTCAGTCAGTAGCTTCAATCATTTCTGGACGTTTTTCAATGGCAAAAATCAATGAATATTGTAAATGCACAAACTGTAATTTCTCCGCATTGCAAGGTGCAATTCTGAAATTTTTTGCTTTTTCCTGCTCCTCTTAGCATGATAAAGAAGATTCAAAGAGAGTGAGATGCCAG
This sequence comes from Phyllobates terribilis, assembly GCF_046119375.1. NCBI lineage: Eukaryota > Metazoa > Chordata > Amphibia > Anura > Dendrobatidae > Phyllobates > Phyllobates terribilis. The sequence continues at coordinate 307,542 of NW_027363330.1, forward strand.
CTCCTTTCATTCAGTCAGTAGCTTCAATCATTTCTGGACGTTTTTCAATGGCAAAAATCAATGAATATTGTAAATGCACAAACAGTAATTTCTCCGCATTGCAAGGTGCAATTCTGAAATTTTTTGCTTTTTCCTGCTCCTCTTAGCATGGTAAAGAAGATTCAAAGAGAGTGAGATTCCAGCTCCTTTCATTCAGTCAGTAGCTTCAAACATTTCTGGTATATGAATAACATGATGTTTTTCAATGGCAAAAATCAATGAATATTGTAAATGCACAAACAGTAATTTCTCCGCATTGCAAGGTGCAAGTCTGAAATTTTTTGCTTTTTCCTGCTCCTCTTAGCATGATAAAGAAGATTCAAAGAGAGTGAGATGCCAGCTCCTTTCATTCAGTCAGTAGCTTCAATCATTTCTGGACGTTTTTCAATGGCAAAAATCAATGAATATTGTAAATGCACAAACTGTAATTTCTCCGCATTGCAAGGTGCAATTCTGAAATTTTTTGCTTTTTCCTGCTCCTTTTAGCATGATAAAGAAGATTCAAAGAGAGTGATATGCCAGCTCCTTTCATTCAGTCAGTAGCTTCAATCATTTCTGGACGTTTTTCAATGGCAAAAATCAATGAATATTGTAAATGCACAAACAGTAATTTCTCCGCATTGCAAGGTGCAATTCTGAAATTTTTTGCTATTTCCTGCTCCTCTTAGTATGGTAAAGAAGATTCAAAGAGAGTGAGATGCCAGCTCCTTTTATTCAGTCAGTAGCTTCAAACATTTCTGGTATATGAATAACATGATGTTTTTCAATGGCAAAAATCAATGAATATTGTAAATGCACAAACAGTAATTTCTCCGCATTGCAAGGTGCAAGTCTGAAATTTTTTGCTTTTTCCTGCTCCTCTTAGCATGATAAAAAGATTCAAAGAGAGTGAGATGCCAGCTCCTTTCATTGTCAGTAGCTTCAAACATTTCTGGTAGGTGAATAACATGATGTTTTTCAATGGCAAAAATCAATGAATATTGTAAATGCACAAACAGTAATTTCTCCGCATTGCAAGGTGCAATTCTGAAATTTTTTGCTTTTTCCTGCTCCTCTTAGCATGATAAAGAAGATTCAAAGAGAGTGAGATGCCAGCTCCTTTCATTCAGTCAGTAGCTTCAATCATTTCTGGACGTTTTTCAATGGCAAAAATCAATGAATATTGTAAATGCACAAACAGTAATTTCTCCGCATTGCAAGGTGCAATTCTGAAATTTTTTGCTTTTTCCTGCTCCTCTTAGCATGATAAACAAGATTCAAAGAGAGTGAGATGCCAGCTCCTTTCATTCAGTCAGTAGCTTCAATCATTTCTGGACGTTTTTCAAAGGCAAAAATCAATGAATATTGTAAATGCACAAACAGTAATTTCTCCGCATTGCAAGGTGCAATTCTGAAATTTTTTGCTTTTTCCTGCTCCTCTTAGCACGATAAAGAAGATTCAAAGAGAGTGAGATGCCAGCTCCTTTCATTCAGTCAGTAGCTTCAAACATTTCTGGTATATGAATAACATGATGTTTTTCAATGGCAAAAATCAATGAATATTGTAAATGCACAAACAGTAATTTCTCCGCATTGCAAGGTGCAATTCTGAAATTTTTTGCTTTTTCCTGCTCCTCTTAGCATGATAAAGAAGATTCAAAGAGAGTGAGATGCCAGCTCCTTTCATTCAGTCAGTAGCTTCAATCATTTCTGGACGTTTTTCAATTGCAAAAATCAATGAATATTGTAAATGCACAAACAGTAATTTTTCAGCATTGCAAGGTGCAATTCTGAAATTTTTTGCTTTTTCCTGCTCCTCTTAGCATGATAAAGACGATTCAAAGAGAGTGAGATGCCAGCTACTTTCATTCAGTCAGTAGCTTCAATCATTTCTGGTATATGAATAACATGATGTTTTTCAATGGCAAAAATCAATGAATATTGTAAATGCACAAACAGTAATTTCTCCGCATTGCAAGGTGCAATTCTGAAATTTTTTGCTTTTTCCTGCTGCTCTTAGCATGATAAAGAAGATTCAAAGAGAGTGAGATGCCAGCTCCTTTCATTCAGTCAGTAGCTTCAATCATTTCTGGTATATGAATAACATGATGTTTTTCAATGGCAAAAATCAATGAATATTGTAAATGCACAAACAGTAATTTATCCGCATTGCAAGGTGCAATTCTGAAATTTTTTGCTTTTTCCTGCTCCTCTTAGCATGATAAAGAAGATTCAAAGAGAGTGAGATGCCAGCTCCTTTCATTCAGTCAGTAGCTTCAAACATTTCTGGTATATGAATAACATGATGATTTTCAATGGCAAAAATCAATGAATATTGTAAATGCACAAACAGTAATTTCTCCGCATTGCAAGGTGTAATTCTGAAATTTTTTGCTTTTTCCTGCTCCTCTTAGCATGATAAAGAAGATTCAAAGAGAGTGAGATGCCAGCTCCTTTCATTCAGTCAGTAGCTTCAATCATTTCTGGACGTTTTTCAATGGCAAAAATCAATGAATATTGTAAATGCACAAACAGTAATTTCTCCGCATTGCAAGGTGCAATTCTGAAATTTTTTGCTTTTTCCTGCTCCTCTTAGCATGATAAAGAAGATTCAAAGAGAGTGAGATGCCAGCTCCTTTCATTCAGTCAGTAGCTTCAATCATTTCTGGTATATGAATAACATGATGTTTTTCAATGGCAAAAATCAATGAATTTTGTAAATGCACAAACAGTAATTTCTCCGCATTGCAAGGTGCAATTCTGAAATTTTTTGCTTTTTCCTGCTCCTCTTAGCATGATAAAGAAGATTCAAAGAGAGTGAGATGCCAGCTCCTTTCATTCAGTCAGTAGCTTCAATCATTTCTGGACGTTTTTCAATGGCAAAAATCAATGAATTGTAAATGCACAAACAGTAATTTCTCCGCATTGCAAGGTGCAATTCTGAAATTTTTTTGCTTTTTCCTGCTCCTGTTAGCATGATAAAGAAGATTCAAAGATAGTGAGATGCCAGCTCCTTTCATTCAGTCAGTAGCTTCAAACATTTCTGGTATATGAATAACATGATGTTTTTCAATGGCAAAAATCAATGAATATTTTAAATGCACAAACAGTGATTTCTCCGCATTGCAAGGTGCAATTCTGAAATTTTTTGCTTTTTCCTGCTCCTCTTTGCATGATAAAGAAGATTTAAAGAGAGTGAGATGCCAGCTCCTTTCGTTCAGTCAGTAGCTTCAATCATTTCTGGACGTTTTTCAATGGCAAAAATCATTGAATATTGTAAATGCACAAACATTAATTTCTCCGCATTGCAAGGTGCAATTCTGAAATTTTTTACTTTTTCCTGCTCCTCTTAGCATGATAAAGAAGATTCAAAGAGAGTGAGATGCCAGCTCCTTTCATTCAGTCAGTAGCTTCAATCATTTCTGGTATATGAATAACATGATGTTTTTCAATGGCAAAAATCAATGAATATTGTAAATGCACAAACAGTAATTTCTCCGCATTGCAAGGTGCAATTCTGAAATTTTTTACTTTTTCCTGCTCCTCTTAGCATGATAAAGAAGATTCAAAGAGAGTGAGATGCCAGCTCTTTCATTCAGTCAGTAGCTTCAATCATTTCTGGTATATGAATAACATGATGTTTTTCAATGGCAAAAATCAATGAATATTGTAAATGCACAAACAGTAATTTATCCGCATTGCAAGGTGCAATTCTGAAATTTTTTGCTTTTTCCTGCTCCTCTTAGCATGATAAAGAAGATTCAAAGAGAGTGAGATGCCAGCTCCTTTCATTCAGTCAGTAGCTTCAAACATTTCTGGTATATGAATAACATGATGATTTTCAATGGCAAAAATCAATGAATATTGTAAATGCACAAACAGTAATTTCTCCGCATTGCAAGGTGCAATTCTGAAATTTTTTGCTTTTTCCTGCTCCTCTTAGCATGATAAAGAAGATTCAAAGAGAGTGAGATGCCAGATCCTTTCATTCAGTCAGTAGCTTCAATCATTTCTGGACGTTTTTCAATGGCAAAAATCAATGAATATTGTAAATGCACAAACAGTAATTTCTCCGCATTGCAAGGTGCAATTCTGAAATTTTTTGCTTTTTCCTGCTCCTCTTAGCATGATAAAGAAGATTCAAAGAGAGTGAGATGCCAGCTCCTTTCATTCAGTCAGTAGCTTCAATCATTTCTGGTATATGAATAACATGATGTTTTTCAATGGCAAAAATCAATGAATTTTGTAAATGCACAAACAGTAATTTCTCCGCATTGCAAGGTGCAATTCTGAAATTTTTTGCTTTTTCCTGCTCCTCTTAGCATGATAAAGAAGATTCAAAGAGAGTGAGATGCCAGCTCCTTTCATTCAGTCAGTAGCTTCAATCATTTCTGGTATATGAATAACATGATGTTTTTCAATGGCAAAAATCAATGAATTTTGTAAATGCACAAACAGTAATTTCTCCGCATTGCAAGGTGCAATTCTGAAATGTTTTGCTTTTTCCTGCTCCTCTTAGCATGATAAAGAAGATTCAAAGAGAGTGAGATGCCAGCTCCTTTCATTCAGTCAGTAGCTTCAATCATTTCTGGTATATGAATAACATGATGTTTTTCAATGGCAAAAATCAATGAATTTTGTAAATGCACAAACAGTAATTTCTCCGCATTGCAAGGTGCAATTCTGAAATTTTTTGCTTTTTCCTGCTCCTCTTAGCATGATAAAGAAGATTCAAAGAGAGTGAGATGCCAGCTCCTTTCATTCAGTCAGTAGCTTCAAACATTTCTGGTATATGAATAACATGATGTTTTTCAATGGCAAAAATCAATGAATATTTTAAATGCACAAACAGTGATTTCTCCGCATTGCAAGGTGCAATTCTGAAATTTTTTGCTTTTTCCTGCTCCTCTTTGCATGATAAAGAAGATTTAAAGAGAGCGAGATGCCAGCTCCTTTCGTTCAGTCAGTAGCTTCAATCATTTCTGGACGTTTTTCAATGGCAAAAATCATTGAATATTGTAAATGCACAAACATTAATTTCTCTGCATTGCAAGGTGCAATTCTGAAATTTTTTACTTTTTCCTGCTCCTCTTAGCATGATAAAGAAGATTCAAAGAGAGTGAGATGCCAGCTCCTTTCATTCAGTCAGTAGCTTCAATCATTTCTGGTATATGAATAACATGATGTTTTTCAATGGCAAAAATCAATGAATATTGTAAATGCACAAACAGTAATTTCTCCGCATTGCAAGGTGCAATTCTGAAATTTTTTACTTTTTCCTGCTCCTCTTAGCATGATAAAGAAGATTCAAAGAGAGTGAGATGCCAGCTCTTTCATTCAGTCAGTAGCTTCAATCATTTCTGGTATATGAATAACATGATGTTTTTCAATGGCAAAAATCAATGAATATAGTAAATGCACAAACAGTAATTTCTCCGCATTGCAAGGTGCAATTCTGAAATTTTTTGCTTTTTCCTGCTCCTCTTAGCATGATAAAGAAGATTCAAAGAGAGTGAGATGCCAGCTCCTTTCATTCAGTCAGTAGCTTCAATCATTTCTGGACGTTTTTCAATGGCAAAAATCAATGAATATTGTAAATGCACAAACAGTAATTTCTCCGCATTGCAAGGTGCAATTCTGAAATTTTTTGCTTTTTCGTGCTCCTCTTAGCATGATAAACAAGATTCAAAGAGAGTGAGATGCCAGCTCCTTTCATTCAGTCAGTAGCTTCAATCATTTCTGGACGTTTTTCAATGGCAAAAATCATTGAATATTGTAAATGCACAAACAGTAATTTCTCCGCATTGCAAGGTGCAATTCTGAAATTTTTTACTTTTTCCTGCTCCTCTTAGCATGATAAAGAAGATTCAAAGAGAGTGAGATGCCAGCTCCTTTCATTCAGTCAGTAGCTTCAATCATTTCTGGTATATGAATAACATGATGTTTTTCAATGGCAAAAATCAATGAATATTGTAAATGCACAAACAGTAATTTCTCCGCATTGCAAGGTGCAATTCTGAAATTTTTTGCTTTTTCCTGCTCCTCTTAGCATGATAAAGAAGATTCAAAGAGAGTGAGATGCCAGCTCCTTTCATTCAGTCAGTAGCTTCAATCATTTCTGGACGTTTTTCAATGGCAAAAATCAATGAATATTGTAAATGCACAAACAGTAATTTCTCCACATTGCAAGGTGCAATTCTGAAATTTTTTGCTTTTTCCTGCTCCTCTTAGCATGATAAAGAAGATTCAAAGAGAGTGAGATGCCAGCTCCTTTCATTCAGTCAGTAGCTTCAATCATTTCTGGACATTTTTCAATGGCAAAAATCAATGAATATTGTAAATGCACAAACAGTAATTTCTCCGCATTGCAAGGTGCAATTCTGAAATTTTTTGCTTTTTCCTGCTCCTCTTAGCATGATAAAGAAGATTCAGAGAGAGTGAGATGCCAGCTCCTTTCATTCAGTCAGTAGCTTCAATCATTTCTGGACGTTTTTCAATGGCAAAAATCAATGAATATTGTAAATGCACAAACAGTAATTTCTCCGCATTGCAAGGTGCAATTCTGAAATTTTTTGCTTTTTCCTGCTCCTCTTAGCATGATAAAGAAGATTCAAAGAGAGTGAGGTGCCAGCTCCTTTCATTCAGTCAGGAGCTTCAAACATTTCTGGTATATGAATAACATGTTTTTCAATGGCAAAAATCAATGAATATTGTAAATGCACAAACAGTAATTTCTCCGCATTGCAAGGTGCAATTTTGAAATTTTTTGCTTTTTCCTGCTCCTCTTAGCATGATAAAGAAGATTCAAAGAGAGTGAGATGCCAGCTCCTTTCATTCAGTCAGTAGCTTCAATCATTTCTGGACGTTTTTCAATGGCAAAAATCAATGAATATTGTAAATGCACAAACAGTAATTTCTCCGCATTGCAAGGTGCAATTCTGAAATTTTTTGCTTTTTCCTGCTCCTCTTAGCATGATAAAGAAGATTCAAAGAGAGTGAGATGCCAGCTCCTTTCATTCAGTCAGTAGCTTCAATCATTTCTGGACGTTTTTCAATGGCAAAAATCAATGAATATTGTAAATGCACAAACTGTAATTTCTCCGCATTGCAAGGTGCAATTCTGAAATTTTTTGCTTTTTCCTGCTCCACTTAGCATGATAAAGAAGTTTCAGAGAGAGTGAGATGCCAGCTCCTTTCATTCAGTCAGTAGCTTCAATCATTTCTGGACGTTTTTCAATGGCAAAAATCAATGAATATTGTAAATGCACAAACAGTAATTTCTCCGCATTGCAAGGTGCAATTCTGAAATTTTTTGCTTTTTCCTGCTCCTCTTAGCATGATAAAGAAGATTCAAAGAGAGTGAGATGTCAGCTCCTTTCATTCAGTAAGTAGCTTCAAACATTTCTGGTATATGAATAACATGATGTTTTTCAATGGCAAAAATCAATGAATATTGTAAATGCACAAACAGTAATTTCTCCGCATTGCAAGGTGCAATTCTGAAATTTTTTGCTTTTTCCTGCTCCTCTTAGCATGATAAAGAAGATTCAAAGAGAGTGAGATGCCAGCTCCTTTCATTCAGTCAGTAGCTTCAATCATTTCTGGTATATGAATAACATGATGTTTTTCAATGGCAAAAATCAATGAATTTTGTAAATGCACAAACAGTAATTTCTCAGCATTGCAAGGTGCAATTCTGAAATTTTTTGCTTTTTCCTGCTCCTCTTAGCATGATAAAGAAGATTCAAAGAGAGTGAGATGCCAGCTCCTTTCATTGTCAGTAGCTTCAATCATTTCTGGACGTTTTCCAATGGCAAAAATCAATGAATATTGTAAATGCACAAACAGTAATTTCTCCGCATTGCAAGGTGCAATTCTGAAATTTTTTGCTTTTTCCTGCTCCTCTTAGCATTATGAAGAAGATTCAAAGAGAGTGAGATACCAGCTCCTTTCATTCAGTCAGTAGCTTCAAACATTTCTGGTATATGAATAACATGATGTTTTTCAATGGCAAAAATCAATGAATTTTGTAAATGCACAAACAGTAATTTCTCCGCATTGCAAGGCGCAATTCTGAAATTTTTTGCTTTTTCCTGCTCCTCTTAGCATGATAAAGAAGATTCAAAGAGAGTGAGATGCCAGCTCCTTTCATTCAGTCAGTAGCTTCAATCATTTCTGGACATTTTTCAATGGCAAAAATCAATGAATATTGTAAATGCACAAACAGTAATTTCTCCGCATTGCAAGGTGCAATTCTGAAATTTTTTGCTTTTTCCTGCTCCTCTTAGCATGATAAAGAAGATTCAAAGAGAGTGAGATGCCAGCTCCTTTCATTCAGTCAGTAGCTTCAATCATTTCTGGACGTTTTTCAATGGCAAAAATCAATGAATATTGTAAATGCACAAACAGTAATTTCTCCGCATTGCAAGGTGCAATTCTGAAATTTTTTGCTTTTTCCTGCTCCTCTTAGCATGATAAAGAAGATTCAAAGAGAGTGAGGTGCCAGCTCCTTTCATTCAGTCAGGAGCTTCAAACATTTCTGGTATATGAATAACATGTTTTTCAATGGCAAAAATCAATGAATATTGTAAATGCACAAACAGTAATTTCTCCGCATTGCAAGGTGCAATTCTGAAATTTTTTGCTTTTTCCTGCTCCTCTTAGCATGATAAAGAAGATTCAAAGAGAGTGAGATGCCAGCTCCTTTCATTCAGTCAGTAGCTTCAATCATTTCTGGACGTTTTTCAATGGCAAAAATCAATGAATATTGTAAATGCACAAACAGTAATTTCTCCGCATTGCAAGGTGCAATTCTGAAATTTTTTGCTTTTTCCTGCTCCTCTTAGCATGATAAAGAAGATTCAAAGAGAGTGAGATGCCAGCTCCTTTCATTCAGTCAGTAGCTTCAATCATTTCTGGACGTTTTTCAATGGCAAAAATCAATGAATATTGTAAATGCACAAACAGTAATTTCTCCGCATTGCAAGGTGCAATTCTGAAATTTTTTGCTTTTTCCTGCTCCTCTTAGCATGATAAAGAAGATTCAAAGAGAGTGAGATGCCAGCTACTTTCATTCAGTCAGTAGCTTCAATCATTTCTGGACGTTTTTCAATGGCAAAAATCAATGAATATTGTAAATGCACAAACAGTAATTTCTCCGCATTGCAAGGTGCAATTCTGAAATTTTTTGCTTTTTCCTGCTCCTCTTAGCATGATAAAGAAGATTCAAAGAGAGTGAGATGTCAGCTCCTTTCATTCAGTCAGTAGCTTCAAACATTTCTGGTATATGAATAACATGATGTTTTTCAATGGCAAAAATCAATGAATATTGTAAATGCACAAACAGTAATTTCTCCGCATTGCAAGGTGCAATTCTGAAATTTTTTGCTTTTTCCTGCTCCTCTTAGCATGATAAAGAAGATTCAAAGAGAGTGAGATGCCAGCTCCTTTCATTCAGTCAGTAGCTTCAATCATTTCTGGTATATGAATAACATGATGTTTTTCAATGGCAAAAATCAATGAATTTTGTAAATGCACAAACAGTAATTTCTCAGCATTGCAAGGTGCAATTCTGAAATTTTTTGCTTTTTCCTGCTCCTCTTAGCATGATAAAGAAGATTCAAAGAGAGTGAGATGCCAGCTCCTTTCATTGTCAGTAGCTTCAATCATTTCTGGACGTTTTCCAATGGCAAAAATCAATGAATATTGTAAATGCACAAACAGTAATTTCTCCGCATTGCAAGGTGCAATTCTGAAATTTTTTGCTTTTTCCTGCTCCTCTTAGCATTATGAAGAAGATTCAAAGAGAGTGAGATACCAGCTCCTTTCATTCAGTCAGTAGCTTCAAACATTTCTGGTATATGAATAACATGATGTTTTTCAATGGCAAAAATCAATGAATTTTGTAAATGCACAAACAGTAATTTCTCCGCATTGCAAGGTGCAATTCTGAAATTTTTTGCTTTTTCCTGCTCCTCTTAGCATGATAAAGAAGATTCAAAGAGAGTGAGATGCCAGCTCCTTTCATTCAGTCAGTAGCTTCAATCATTTCTGGACATTTTTCAATGGCAAAAATCAATGAATATTGTAAATGCACAAACAGTAATTTCTCCGCATTGCAAGGTGCAATTCTGAAATTTTTTGCTTTTTCCTGCTCCTCTTAGCATGATAAAGAAGATTCAAAGAGAGTGAGATGCCAGCTCCTTTCATTCAGTCAGTAGCTTCAATCATTTCTGGACGTTTTTCAATGGCAAAAATCAATGAATATTGTAAATGCACAAACAGTAATTTCTCCGCATTGCAAGGTGCAATTCTGAAATTTTTTGCTTTTTCCTGCTCCACTTAGCATGATAAAGAAGATTCAAAGAGAGTGAGGTGCCAGCTCCTTTCATTCAGTCAGGAGCTTCAAACATTTCTGGTATATGAATAACATGTTTTTCAATGGCAAAAATCAATGAATATTGTAAATGCACAAACAGTAATTTCTCCGCATTGCAAGGTGCAATTCTGAAATTTTTTGCTTTTTCCTGCTCCTCTTAGCATGATAAAGAAGATTCAAAGAGAGTGAGATGCCAGCTCCTTTCATTCAGTCAGTAGCTTCAATCATTTCTGGACGTTTTTCAATGGCAAAAATCAATGAATATTGTAAATGCACAAACAGTAATTTCTCCGCATTGCAAGGTGCAATTCTGAAATTTTTTGCTTTTTCCTGCTCCTCTTAGCATGATAAAGAAGATTCAAAGAGAGTGAGATGCCAGCTCCTTTCATTCAGTCAGTAGCTTCAATCATTTCTGGACGTTTTTCAATGGCAAAAATCAATGAATATTGTAAATGCACAAACAGTAATTTCTCCGCATTGCAAGGTGCAATTCTGAAATTTTTTGCTTTTTCCTGCTCCTCTTAGCATGATAAAGAAGATTCAAAGAGAGTGAGATGCCAGCTACTTTCATTCAGTCAGTAGCTTCAATCATTTCTGGACGTTTTTCAATGGCAAAAATCAATGAATATTGTAAATGCACAAACAGTAATTTCTCCGCATTGCAAGGTGCAATTCTGAAATTTTTTGCTTTTTCCTGCTCCTCTTAGCATGATAAAGAAGATTCAAAGAGAGTGAGATGTCAGCTCCTTTCATTCAGTCAGTAGCTTCAAACATTTCTGGTATATGAATAACATGATGTTTTTCAATGGCAAAAATCAATGAATATTGTAAATGCACAAACAGTAATTTCTCCGCATTGCAAGGTGCAATTCTGAAATTTTTTGCTTTTTCCTGCTCCTCTTAGCATGATAAAGAAGATTCAAAGAGAGTGAGATGCCAGCTCCTTTCATTCAGTCAGTAGCTTCAATCATTTCTGGTATATGAATAACATGATGTTTTTCAATGGCAAAAATCAATGAATTTTGTAAATGCACAAACAGTAATTTCTCAGCATTGCAAGGTGCAATTCTGAAATTTTTTGCTTTTTCCTGCTCCTCTTAGCATGATAAAGAAGATTCAAAGAGAGTGAGAAGCCAGCTCCTTTCATTGTCAGTAGCTTCAATCATTTCTTGACGTTTTTCAATGGCAAAAATCAATGAATATTGTAAATGCACAAACAGTAATTTCTCCGCATTGCAAGGTGCAATTCTGAAATTTTTTGCTTTTTCCTGCTCCTCTTAGCATTATGAAGAAGATTCAAAGAGAGTGAGATACCAGCTCCTTTCATTCAGTCAGTAGCTTCAAACATTTCTGGTATATGAATAACATGATGTTTTTCAATGGCAAAAATCAATGAATATTGTAAATGCACAAACAGTAATTTCTCCACATTGCAAGGTGCAATTCTGAAATTTTTTGCTTTTTCTTGCTCCTCTTAGCATGATAAAGAAGATTCAAAGAGAGTGAGATGCCAGCTCCTTTCGTTCAGTCAGTAGCTTCAATCATTTCTGGACGTTTTTCAATGGCAAAAATCATTGAATATTGTAAATGCACAAACAGTAATTTCTCCGCATTGCAAGGTGCAATTCTGAAATTTTTTAGTTTTTCCTGCTCCTCTTAGCATGATAAAGAAGATTCAAAGAGAGTGAGATGCCAGCTCCTTTCATTCAGTCAGTAGCTTCAATCATTTCTGGACGTTTTTCAATTGCAAAAATCAATGAATATTGTAAATGCACAAACAGTAATTTCTCCGCATTGCAAGGTGCAATTCTGAAATTTTTTGCTTTTTCCTGCTCCTCTTAGCATGATAAAGAAGATTCAAAGAGAGTGAGATGCCAGCTCCTTTCATTCAGTCAGTAGCTTCAATCATTTCTGGACTTTTTTCAATGGCAAAAATCAATGAATATTGTAAATGCACAAACAGTAATTTCTCCGCATTGCAAGGTGCAATTCTGAAATTTTTTGCTTTTTCCTGCTCCTCTTAGCATGATAAAGAAGATTCAAAGAGAGTGAGATGCCAGCTCCTTTCCTTCAGTCAGTAGCTTCAATCATTTCTGGTATATGAATAACATGATGTTTTTCAATGGCAAAAATCAATGAATTTTGTAAATGCACAAACAGTAATTTCTCCGCATTGCTAGGCGCAATTCTGAAATTTTTTGCTTTTTCCTGCTCCTCTTAGCATGATAAAGAAGATTCAAAGAGAGTGAGATGCCAGCTCCTTTCATTCAGTCAGTAGCTTCAATCATTTCTGGACATTTTTCAATGGCAAAAATCAATGAATATTGTAAATGCACAAACAGTAATTTCTCCGCATTGCAAGGTGCAATTCTGAAATTTTTTGCTTTTTCCTGCTCCTCTAAGCATGATAAAGAAGATTCAAAGAGATTGAGATGCCAGCTCCTTTCATTCAGTCAGTAGCTTCAATCATTTCTGGACGTTTTTCAATGGCAAAAATCAATGAATATTGTAAATGCACAAACAGTAATTTCTCCGCATTGCAAGGTGCAATTCTGAAATTTTTTGCTTTTTCCTGCTCCTCTTAGCATGATAAAGAAGATTCAAAGAGAGTGAGGTGCCAGCTCCTTTCATTCAGTCAGGAGCTTCAAACATTTCTGGTATATGAATAACATGTTTTTCAATGTCAAAAATCAATGAATATTGTAAATGCACAAACAGTAATTTCTCCGCATTGCAAGGTGCAATTCTGAAATTTTTTGCTTTTTCCTGCTCCTCTTAGCATGATAAAGAAGATTCAAAGAGAGTGAGATGCCAGCTCCTTTCATTCAGTCAGTAGCTTCAATCATTTCTGGACGTTTTTCAATGGCAAAAATCAATGAATATTGTAAATGCACAAACTGTAATTTCTCCGCATTGCAAGGTGCAATTCTGAAATTTTTTGCTTTTTCCTGCTCCTCTTAGCATGATAAAGAAGATTCAAAGAGAGTGAGATGCCAGCTCCTTTCATTCAGTCAGTAGCTTCAATCATTTCTGGACGTTTTTCAATGGCAAAAATCTATGAATATTGTAAATGCACAAACAGTAATTTCTCCGCATTGCAAGGTGCAATTCTGAAATTTTTTGCTTTTTCCTGCTCCTCTTAGCATGATAAAGAAGATTCAAAGAGAGTGAGATGCCAGCTCCTTTCATTCAGTCAGTAGCTTCAATCATTTCTGGACGTTTTTCAATGGCAAAAATCAATGAATATTGTAAATGCACAAACAGTAATTTCTCCGCATTGCAAGGTGCAATTCTGAAATTTTTTGCTTTTTCCTGCTCCTCTTAGCATGATAAAGAAGATTCAAAGAGAGTGAGATGTCAGCTCCTTTCATTCAGTCAGTAGCTTCAAACATTTCTGGTATATGAATAACATGATGTTTTTCAATGGCAAAAATCAATGAATATTGTAAATGCACAAACAGTAATTTCTCCGCATTGCAAGGTGCAATTCTGAAATTTTTTGCTTTTTCCTGCTCCTCTTAGCCATGATAAAGAAGATTCAAAGAGAGTGAGATGCCAGCTCCTTTCATTCAGTCAGTAGCTTCAATCATTTCTGGTATATGAATAACATGATGTTTTTCAATGGTAAAAATCAATGAATTTTGTAAATGCACAAACAGTAATTTCTCAGCATTGCAAGGTGCAATTCTGAAATTTTTTGCTTTTTCCTGCTCCTCTTAGCATGATAAAGAAGATTCAAAGAGAGTGAGATGCCAGCTCCTTTCATTGTCAGTAGCTTCAATCATTTCTGGACGTTTTTCAATGGCAAAAATCAATGAATATTGTAAATGCACAAACAGTAATTTCTCCGCATTGCAAGGTGCAATTCTGAAATTTTTTGCTTTTTCCTGCTCCTCTTAGCATTATGAAGAAGATTCAAAGAGAGTGAGATACCAGCTCCTTTCATTAAGTCAGTAGCTTCAAACATTTCTGGTATATGAATAACATGATGTTTTTCAATGGCAAAAATCAATGAATATTGTAAATGCACAAACAGTAATTTCTCCGCATTGCAAGGTGCAATTCTGAAATTTTTTGCTTTTTCCTGCTCCTCTTAGCATGATAAAGAAGATTCAAAGAGAGTGAGATGCCAGCTCCTTTCGTTCAGTCAGTAGCTTCAATCATTTCTGGACGTTTTTCAATGGCAAAAATCATTGAATATTGTAAATGCACAAACAGTAATTTCTCCGCATTGCAAGGTGCAATTCTGAAATTTTTTACTTTTTCCTGCTCCTCTTAGCATGATAAAGAAGATTCAAAGAGAGTGAGATGCCAGCTCCTTTCATTCAGTCAGTAGCTTCAATCATTTCTGGTATATGAATAACATGATGTTTTTCAATCGCAAAAATCAATGAATATTGTAAATGCACAAACAGTAATTTCTCCGCATTGCAAGGTGCAATTCTGAAATTTTTTGCTTTTTCCTGCTCCTCTTAGCATGATAAAGAAGATTCAAAGAGAGTGAGATGCCAGCTCCTTTCATTCAGTCAGTAGCTTCAATCATTTCTGGACGTTTTTCAATGGCAAAAATCAATGAATATTGTAAATGCACAAACAGTAATTTCTCCGCATTGCAAGGTGCAATTCTGAAATTTTTTGCTTTTTCCTGCTCCTCTTAGCATGATAAAGAAGATTCAAAGAGAGTGAGATGTCAGCTCCTTTCATTCAGTCAGTAGCTTCAAACATTTCTGGTATATGAATAACATGATGTTTTTCAATGGCAAAAATCAATGAATATTGTAAATGCACAAACAGTAATTTCTCCGCATTGCAAGGTGCAATTCTGAAATTTTTTGCTTTTTCCTGCTCCTCTTAGCCATGATAAAGAAGATTCAAAGAGAGTGAGATGCCAGCTCCTTTCATTCAGTCAGTAGCTTCAATCATTTCTGGTATATGAATAACATGATGTTTTTCAATGGTAAAAATCAATGAATTTTGTAAATGCACAAACAGTAATTTCTCAGCATTGCAAGGTGCAATTCTGAAATTTTTTGCTTTTTCCTGCTCCTCTTAGCATGATAAAGAAGATTCAAAGAGAGTGAGATGCCAGCTCCTTTCATTGTCAGTAGCTTCAATCATTTCTGGACGTTTTTCAATGGCAAAAATCAATGAATATTGTAAATGCACAAACAGTAATTTCTCCGCATTGCAAGGTGCAATTCTGAAATTTTTTGCTTTTTCCTGCTCCTCTTAGCATTATGAAGAAGATTCAAAGAGAGTGAGATACCAGCTCCTTTCATTAAGTCAGTAGCTTCAAACATTTCTGGTATATGAATAACATGATGTTTTTCAATGGCAAAAATCAATGAATATTGTAAATGCACAAACAGTAATTTCTCCGCATTGCAAGGTGCAATTCTGAAATTTTTTGCTTTTTCCTGCTCCTCTTAGCATGATAAAGAAGATTCAAAGAGAGTGAGATGCCAGCTCCTTTCGTTCAGTCAGTAGCTTCAATCATTTCTGGACGTTTTTCAATGGCAAAAATCATTGAATATTGTAAATGCACAAACAGTAATTTCTCCGCATTGCAAGGTGCAATTCTGAAATTTTTTACTTTTTCCTGCTCCTCTTAGCATGATAAAGAAGATTCAAAGAGAGTGAGATGCCAGCTCCTTTCATTCAGTCAGTAGCTTCAATCATTTCTGGTATATGAATAACATGATGTTTTTCAATCGCAAAAATCAATGAATATTGTAAATGCACAAACAGTAATTTCTCCGCATTGCAAGGTGCAATTCTGAAATTTTTTGCTTTTTCCTGCTCCTCTTAGCATGATAAAGAAGATTCAAAGAGAGTGAGATGCCAGCTCCTTTCATTCAGTCAGTAGCTTCAATCATTTCTGGACGTTTTTCAATGGCAAAAATCAATGAATATTGTAAATGCACAAACAGTAATTTCTCCGCATTGCAAGGTGCAATTCTGAAATTTTTTGCTTTTTCCTGCTCCTCTTAGCATGATAAAGAAGATTCAAAGAGAGTGAGATGCCAGCTCCTTTCCTTCAGTCAGTAGCGTCAATCATTTCTGGCATATGAATAACATGATGTTTTTCAATGGCAAAAATCAATGAATTTTGTAAATGCACAAACAGTAATTTCTCCGCATTGCAAGGCGCAATTCTGAAATTTTTTGCTTTTTCCTGCTCCTCTTAGCATGATAAAGAAGATTCAAAGAGAGTGAGATGCCAGCTCCTTTCATTCAGTCAGTAGCTTCAATCATTTCTGGACATTTTTCAATGGCAAAAATCAATGAATATTGTAAATGCACAAACAGTAATTTCTCCGCATTGCAAGGTGCAATTCTGAATTTTTTTGCTTTTTCCTGCTCCTCTTAGCATGATAAAGAAGATTCAAAGAGAATGAGATGACAGCTCCTTTCATTCAGTCAGTAGCTTCAATCATTTCTGGACGTTTTTCAATGGCAAAAATCAATGAATATTGTAAATGCACAAACAGTAATTTCTCCGCATTGCAAGGTGCAATTCTGAATTTTTTTGCTTTTTCCTGCTCCTCTTAGCATGATAAAGAAGATTCAAAGAGAGTGAGGTGCCAGATCCTTTCATTCAGTCAGGAGCTTCAAACATTTCTGGTATATGAATAACATATTTTTCAATGGCAAAAATCAATGAATATTGTAAATGCACAAACAGTAATTTCTCCGCATTGCAAGGTGCAATTCTGAAATTTTTTGCTTTTTCCTGCTCCTCTTAGCATGATAAAGAAGATTCAAAGAGAGTGAGATGCCAGCTCCTTTCATTCAGTCAGTAGCTTAAATCATTTCTGGACGTTTTTCAATGGCAAAAATCAATGAATATTGTAAATGCACAAACAGTAATTTCTCCGCATTGCAAGGTGCAATTCTGAAATTTTTTGCTTTTTCCTGCTCCTCTTAGCATGATAAAGAAGATTCAAAGAGAGTGAGGTGCCAGATCCTTTCATTCAGTCAGGAGCTTCAAACATTTCTGGTATATGAATAACATATTTTTCAATGGCAAAAATCAATGAATATTGTAAATGCACAAACAGTAATTTCTCCGCATTGCAAGGTGCAATTCTGAAATTTTTTGCTTTTTCCTGCTCCTCTTAGCATGATAAAGAAGATTCAAAGAGAGTGAGATGCCAGCTCCTTTCATTCAGTCAGTAGCTTAAATCATTTCTGGACGTTTTTCAATGGCAAAAATCAATGAATATTGTAAATGCACAAACAGTAATTTCTCCGCATTGCAAGGTGCAATTCTGAAATTTTTTGCTTTTTCCTGCTCCTCTTAGCATGATAAAGAAGATTCAAAGAGAGTGAGATGCCAGCTCCTTTCATTCAGTCAGTAGCTTCAATCATTTCTGGACGTTTTTCAATGGCAAAAATCAATGAATATTGTAAATGCACAAACAGTAATTTCTCCGCATTGCAAGGTGCAATTCTGAAATTTTTTGCTTTTTCCTGCTCCTCTTAGCATGATAAACAAGATTCAAAGAGAGTGAGATGCCAGCTCCTTTCATTCAGTCAGTATCTTCAATCATTTCTGGACGTTTTTCAATGGCAAAAATCAATGAATATTGTAAATGCACAAACAGTAATTTCTCCGCATTGCAAGGTGCAATTCTGAAATTTTTTACTTTTTCCTGCTCCTCTTAGCATGATAAAGAAGATTCAAAGAGAGTGAGATGCCAGCTCCTTTCATTCAGTCAGTAGCTTCAATCATTTCTGGTATATGAATAACATGATGTTTTTCAATCGCAAAAATCAATGAATATTGTAAATGCACAAACAGTAATTTCTCCGCATTGCAAGGCGCAATTCTGAAATTTTTTGCTTTTTCCTGCTCCTCTTAGCATGATAAAGAAGATTCAAAGAGAGTGAGATGCCAGCTCCTTTCATTCAGTCAGTAGCTTCAATCATTTATGGACATTTTTCAATGGCAAAAATCAATGAATATTGTAAATGCACAAACAGTAATTTCTCCGCATTGCAAGGTGCAATTCTGAAATTTTTTGCTTTTTCCTGCTCCTCTTAGCATGATAAAGAAGATTCAAAGAGAGTGAGATGCCAGCTCCTTTCATTCAGTCAGTAGCTTCAATCATTTCTGGACGTTTTTCAATGGCAAAAATCAATGAATATTGTAAATGCACAAACAGTAATTTCTCCGCATTGCAAGGTGCAATTCTGAAATTTTTTGCTTTTTCCTGCCCCTCTTAGCATGATAAAGAAGATTCAAAGAGAGTGAGGTGCCAGCTCCTTTCATTCAGTCAGGAGCTTCAAACATTTCTGGTATATGAATAACATGTTTTTCAATGGCAAAAATCAATGAATATTGTAAATGCACAAACAGTAATTTCTCCGCATTGCAAGGTGCAATTCTGAATTTTTTTGCTTTTTCCTGCTCCTCTTAGCATGATAAAGAAGATTCAAAGAGAGTGAGATGCCAGCTCCTTTCATTCAGTAAGTAGCTTCAATCATTTCTGGACGTTTTTCAATGGCAAAAATCAATGAATATTGTAAATGCACAAACAGTAATTTCTCCGCATTGCAAGGTGCAATTCTGAAATTTTTTGCTTTTTCCTGCTCCTCTTAGCATGATAAAGAAGATTCAAAGAGAGTGAGATGCCAGCTCCTTTCATTCAGTCAGTAGCTTCAATCATTTCTGGACGTTCTTCAATGGCAAAAATCAATGAATATTGTAAATGCACAAACTGTAATTTCTCCGCATTGCAAGGTGCAATTCTGAAATTTTTTGCTTTTTCCTGCTCCTCTTAGCATGATAAAGAAGATTCAAAGAGAGTGAGATGCCAGCTCCTTTCATTCAGTCAGTAGCTTCAATCATTTCTGGACGTTTTTCAATGGCAAAAATCAATGAATATTGTAAATGCACAAACAGTAATTTCTCCGCATTGCAAGGTGCAATTCTGAAATTTTTTGCTTTTTCCTGCTCCTCTTAGCATGATAAAGAAGATTCAAAGAGAGTGAGATGCCAGCTCCTTTCATTCAGTCAGTAGCTTCAATCATTTCTGGACGTTTTTCAATGGCAAAAATCAATGAATATTGTAAATGCACAAACAGTAATTTCTCCGCATTGCAAGGTGCAATTCTGAAATTTTTTGCTTTTTCCTGCTCCTCTTAGCATGATAAAGAAGATTCAAAGAGAGTGAGATGTCAGCTCCTTTCATTCAGTCAGTAGCTTCAAACATTTCTGGTATATGAATAACATGATGTTTTTCAATGGCAAAAATCAATGAATATTGTAAATGCACAAACAGTAATTTCTCCGCATTGCAAGGTGCAATTCTGAAATTTTTTGCTTTTTCCTGCTCCTCTTAGCATGATAAAGAAGATTCAAAGAGAGTGAGGTGCCAGCTCCTTTCATTCAGTCAGGAGCTTCAAACATTTCTGGTATATGAATAACATGTTTTTCAATGGCAAAAATCAATGAATATTGTAAATGCACAAACAGTAATTTCTCCGCATTGCAAGGTGCAATTCTGAAATTTTTTGCTTTTTCCTGCTCCTCTTAGCATGATAAAGAAGATTCAAAGAGAGTGAGATGCCAGCTCCTTTCATTCAGTCAGTAGCTTCAATCATTTCTGGACGTTTTTCAATGGCAAAAATCAATGAATATTGTAAATGCACAAACAGTAATTTCTCCGCATTGCAAGGTGCAATTCTGAAATTTTTTGCTTTTTCCTGCTCCTCTTAGCATGATAAAGAAGATTCAAAGAGAGTGAGATGCCAGCTCCTTTCATTCAGTCAGTAGCTTCAATCATTTCTGGACGTTCTTCAATGGCAAAAATCAATGAATATTGTAAATGCACAAACTGTAATTTCTCCGCATTGCAAGGTGCAATTCTGAATTTTTTTGCTTTTTCCTGCTCCTCTTAGCATGATAAAGAAGATTCAAAGAGAGTGAGATGCCAGCTCCTTTCATTCAGTCAGTAGCTTCAATCATTTCTGGACGTTTTTCAATGGCAAAAATCAATGAATATTGTAAATGCACAAACAGTAATTTCTCCGCATTGCAAGGTGCAATTCTGAAATTTTTTGCTTTTTCCTGCTCCTCTTAGCATGATAAAGAAGATTCAAAGAGAGTGAGATGCCAGCTCCTTTCATTCAGTCAGTAGCTTCAATCATTTCTGGACGTTTTTCAATGGCAAAAATCAATGAATATTGTAAATGCACAAACAGTAATTTCTCCGCATTGCAAGGTGCAATTCTGAAATTTTTTGCTTTTTCCTGCTCCTCTTAGCATGATAAAGAAGATTCAAAGAGAGTGAGATGTCAGCTCCTTTCATTCAGTCAGTAGCTTCAAACATTTCTGGTATATGAATAACATGATGTTTTTCAATGGCAAAAATCAATGAATATTGTAAATGCACAAACAGTAATTTCTCCGCATTGCAAGGTGCAATTCTGAAATTTTTTGCTTTTTCCTGCTCCTCTTAGCATGATAAAGAAGATTCAAAGAGAGTGAGATGCCAGCTCCTTTCATTGTCAGTAGCTTCAATCATTTCTGGACGTTTTTTAATGGCAAAAATCAATGAATATTGTAAATGCACAAACAGTAATTTCTCCGCATTGCAAGGTGCAATTCTGAAATTTTTTGCTTTTTCCTGCTCCTCTTAGCATTATGAAGAAGATTCAAAGAGAGTGAGATACCAGCTCCTTTCATTAAGTCAGTAGCTTCAAACATTTCTGGTATATGAATAACATGATGTTTTTCAATGGCAAAAATCAATGAATATTGTAAATGCACAAACAGTAATTTCTCCGCATTGCAAGGTGCAATTCTGAAATTTTTTGCTTTTTCCTGCTCCTCTTAGCATGATAAAGAAGATTCAAAGAGAGTGAGATGTCAGCTCCTTTCATTCAGTCAGTAGCTTCAAACATTTCTGGTATATGAATAACATGTTTTTCAATGGCAAAAATCAATGAATATTGTAAATGCACAAACAGTAATTTCTCCGCATTGCAAGGTGCAATTCTGAATTTTTTTGCTTTTTCCTGCTCCTCTTAGCATGATAAAGAAGATTCAAAGAGAGTGAGATGCCAGCTCCTTTCATTCAGTAAGTAGCTTCAATCATTTCTGGACGTTTTTCAATGGCAAAAATCAATGAATATTGTAAATGCACAAACAGTAATTTCTCCGCATTGCAAGGTGCAATTCTGAAATTTTTTGCTTTTTCCTGCTCCTCTTAGCATGATAAAGAAGATTCAAAGAGAGTGAGATGCCAGCTCCTTTCATTCAGTCAGTAGCTTCAATCATTTCTGGACGTTCTTCAATGGCAAAAATCAATGAATATTGTAAATGCACAAACTGTAATTTCTCCGCATTGCAAGGTGCAATTCTGAAATTTTTTGCTTTTTCCTGCTCCTCTTAGCATGATAAAGAAGATTCAAAGAGAGTGAGATGCCAGCTCCTTTCATTCAGTCAGTAGCTTCAATCATTTCTGGACGTTTTTCAATGGCAAAAATCAATGAATATTGTAAATGCACAAACAGTAATTTCTCCGCATTGCAAGGTGCAATTCTGAAATTTTTTGCTTTTTCCTGCTCCTCTTAGCATGATAAAGAAGATTCAAAGAGAGTGAGATGCCAGCTCCTTTCATTCAGTCAGTAGCTTCAATCATTTCTGGACGTTTTTCAATGGCAAAAATCAATGAATATTGTAAATGCACAAACAGTAATTTCTCCGCATTGCAAGGTGCAATTCTGAAATTTTTTGCTTTTTCCTGCTCCTCTTAGCATGATAAAGAAGATTCAAAGAGAGTGAGATGTCAGCTCCTTTCATTCAGTCAGTAGCTTCAAACATTTCTGGTATATGAATAACATGATGTTTTTCAATGGCAAAAATCAATGAATATTGTAAATGCACAAACAGTAATTTCTCCGCATTGCAAGGTGCAATTCTGAAATTTTTTGCTTTTTCCTGCTCCTCTTAGCATGATAAAGAAGATTCAAAGAGAGTGAGGTGCCAGCTCCTTTCATTCAGTCAGGAGCTTCAAACATTTCTGGTATATGAATAACATGTTTTTCAATGGCAAAAATCAATGAATATTGTAAATGCACAAACAGTAATTTCTCCGCATTGCAAGGTGCAATTCTGAAATTTTTTGCTTTTTCCTGCTCCTCTTAGCATGATAAAGAAGATTCAAAGAGAGTGAGATGCCAGCTCCTTTCATTCAGTCAGTAGCTTCAATCATTTCTGGACGTTTTTCAATGGCAAAAATCAATGAATATTGTAAATGCACAAACAGTAATTTCTCCGCATTGCAAGGTGCAATTCTGAAATTTTTTGCTTTTTCCTGCTCCTCTTAGCATGATAAAGAAGATTCAAAGAGAGTGAGATGCCAGCTCCTTTCATTCAGTCAGTAGCTTCAATCATTTCTGGACGTTCTTCAATGGCAAAAATCAATGAATATTGTAAATGCACAAACTGTAATTTCTCCGCATTGCAAGGTGCAATTCTGAATTTTTTTGCTTTTTCCTGCTCCTCTTAGCATGATAAAGAAGATTCAAAGAGAGTGAGATGCCAGCTCCTTTCATTCAGTCAGTAGCTTCAATCATTTCTGGACGTTTTTCAATGGCAAAAATCAATGAATATTGTAAATGCACAAACAGTAATTTCTCCGCATTGCAAGGTGCAATTCTGAAATTTTTTGCTTTTTCCTGCTCCTCTTAGCATGATAAAGAAGATTCAAAGAGAGTGAGATGCCAGCTCCTTTCATTCAGTCAGTAGCTTCAATCATTTCTGGACGTTTTTCAATGGCAAAAATCAATGAATATTGTAAATGCACAAACAGTAATTTCTCCGCATTGCAAGGTGCAATTCTGAAATTTTTTGCTTTTTCCTGCTCCTCTTAGCATGATAAAGAAGATTCAAAGAGAGTGAGATGTCAGCTCCTTTCATTCAGTCAGTAGCTTCAAACATTTCTGGTATATGAATAACATGATGTTTTTCAATGGCAAAAATCAATGAATATTGTAAATGCACAAACAGTAATTTCTCCGCATTGCAAGGTGCAATTCTGAAATTTTTTGCTTTTTCCTGCTCCTCTTAGCATGATAAAGAAGATTCAAAGAGAGTGAGATGCCAGCTCCTTTCATTGTCAGTAGCTTCAATCATTTCTGGACGTTTTTTAATGGCAAAAATCAATGAATATTGTAAATGCACAAACAGTAATTTCTCCGCATTGCAAGGTGCAATTCTGAAATTTTTTGCTTTTTCCTGCTCCTCTTAGCATTATGAAGAAGATTCAAAGAGAGTGAGATACCAGCTCCTTTCATTAAGTCAGTAGCTTCAAACATTTCTGGTATATGAATAACATGATGTTTTTCAATGGCAAAAATCAATGAATATTGTAAATGCACAAACAGTAATTTCTCCGCATTGCAAGGTGCAATTCTGAAATTTTTTGCTTTTTCCTGCTCCTCTTAGCATGATAAAGAAGATTCAAAGAGAGTGAGATGTCAGCTCCTTTCATTCAGTCAGTAGCTTCAAACATTTCTGGTATATGAATAACATGATGTTTTTCAATGGCAAAAATCAATGAATATTGTAAATGCACAAACAGTAATTTCTCCGCATTGCAAGGTGCAATTCTGAAATTTTTTGCTTTTTCCTGCTCCTCTTAGCATGATAAAGAAGATTCAAAGAGAGTGAGATGCCAGCTCCTTTCATTCAGTCAGTAGCTTCAATCATTTCTGGTATATGAATAACATGATGTTTTTCAATGGCAAAAATCAATGAATTTTGTAAATGCACAAACAGTAATTTCTCAGCATTGCAAGGTGCAATTCTGAAATTTTTTGCTTTTTCCTGCTCCTCTTAGCATGATAAAGAAGATTCAAAGAGAGTGAGATGCCAGCTCCTTTCATTGTCAGAAGCTTCAATCATTTCTGGACGTTTTTTAATGGCAAAAATCAATGAATATTGTAAATGCACAAACAGTAATTTCTCCGCATTGCAAGGTGCAATTCTGAAATTTTTTGCTTTTTCCTGCTCCTCTTAGCATTATGAAGAAGATTCAAAGAGAGTGAGATACCAGCTCCTTTCATTAAGTCAGTAGCTTCAAACATTTCTGGTATATGAATAACATGATGTTTTTCAATCGCAAAAATCAATGAATATTGTAAATGCACAAACAGTAATTTCTCCGCATTGCAAGGTGCAATTCTGAAATTTTTTGCTTTTTCCTGCTCCTCTTAGCATGATAAAGAAGATTCAAAGAGAGTGAGATGCCAGCTCCTTTCATTCAGTCAGTAGCTTCAATCATTTCTGAACGTTTTTCAATGGCAAAAATCAATGAATATTGTAAATGCACAAACAGTAATTTCTCCGCATTGCAAGGTGCAATTCTGAAATTTTTTGCTTTTTCCTGCTCCTCTTAGCATGATAAAGAAGATTCAAAGAGAGTGAGATGCCAGCTCCTTTCCTTCAGTCAGTAGCGTCAATCATTTCTGGCATATGAATAACATGATGTTTTTCAATGGCAAAAATCAATGAATTTTGTAAATGCACAAACAGTAATTTCTCCGCATTGCAAGGTGCAATTCTGAAATTTTTTGCTTTTTCCTGCTCCTCTTAGCATGATAAAGAACATTCAAAGAGAGTGAGATGACAGCTCCTTTCATTCAGTCAGTAGCTTCAATCATTTCTGGACGTTTTTCAATGGCAAAAATCAATGAATATTGTAAATGCACAAACAGTAATTTCTCCGCATTGCAAGGTGCAATTCTGAAATTTTTTGCTTTTTCCTGCTCCACTTAGCATGATAAAGAAGATTCAAAGAGAGTGAGGTGCCAGCTCCTTTCATTCAGTCAGGAGCTTCAAACATTTCTGGTATATGAATAACATGTTTTTCAATGGCAAAAATCAATGAATATTGTAAATGCACAAACAGTAATTTCTCCGCATTGCAAGGTGCAATTCTGAAATTTTTTGCTTTTTCCTGCTCCTCTTAGCATGATAAAGAAGATTCAAAGAGAGTGAGATGCCAGCTCCTTTCATTCAGTCAGTAGCTTCAATCATTTCTGGACGTTTTTCAATGGCAAAAATCAATGAATATTGTAAATGCACAAACAGTAATTTCTCCGCATTGCAAGGTGCAATTCTGAAATTTTTTGCTTTTTCCTGCTCCTCTTAGCATGATAAACAAGATTCAAAGAGAGTGAGATGCCAGCTCCTTTCATTCAGTCAGTAGCTTCAATCATTTCTGGACGTTTTTCAATGGCAAAAATCATTGAATATTGTAAATGCACAAACAGTAATTTCTCCGCATTGCAAGGTGCAATTCTGAAATTTTTTACTTTTTCCTGCTCCTCTTAGCATGATAAAGAAGATTCAAAGAGAGTGAGATGCCAGCTCCTTTCATTCAGTCAGTAGCTTCAATCATTTCTGGTATATGAATAACAAGATGTTTTTCAATCGCAAAAATCAATGAATATTGTAAATGCACAAACAGTAATTTCTCCGCATTGCAAGGTGCAATTCTGAAATTTTTTGCTTTTTCCTGCTCCTCTTAGCATGATAAAGAAGATTCAAAGAGAGTGAGATGCCAGCTCCTTTCCTTCAGTCTGTAGCTTCAATCATTTCTGGTATATGAATAACATGATGTTTTTCAATGGCAAAAATCAATGAATTTTGTAAATGCACAAACAGTAATTTCTCCGCATTGCAAGGCGCAATTCTGAAATTTTTTGCTTTTTCCTGCTCCTCTTAGCATGATAAAGAAGATTCAAAGAGAGTGAGATGCCAGCTCCTTTCATTCAGTCAGTAGCTTCAATCATTTCTGGACATTTTTCAATGGCAAAAATCAATGAATATTGTAAATGCACAAACAGTAATTTCTCCGCATTGCAAGGTGCAATTCTGAAATTTTTTGCTTTTTCCTGCTCCTCTTAGCATGATAAAGAAGATTCAAAGAGAGTGAGATGCCAGCTCCTTTCATTCAGTCAGTAGCTTCAATCATTTCTGGACGTTTTTCAATGGCAAAAATCAATGAATATTGTAAATGCACAAACAGTAATTTCTCCGCATTGCAAGGTGCAATTCTGAAATTTTTTGCTTTTTCCTGCTCCTCTTAGCATGATAAAGAAGATTCAAAGAGAGTGAGATGCCAGCTCCTTTCATTCAGTCAGTACCTTCAATCATTTCTGGACGTTTTTCAATGGCAAAAATCAATGAATATTGTAAATGCACAAACAGTAATTTCTCCGCATTGCAAGGTGCAATTCTGAAATTTTTTGCTTTTTCCTGCTCCTCTTAGCATGATAAAGAAGATTCAAAGAGAGTGAGATGCCAGCTCCTTTCATTCAGTCAGTAGCTTCAATCATTTCTGGACGTTTTTAAATGGCAAAAATCAATGAATATTGTAAATGCACAAACTGTAATTTCTCCGCATTGCAAGGTGCAATTCTGAAATTTTTTGCTTTTTCCTGCTCCTCTTAGCATGATAAAGAAGATTCAAAGAGAGTGAGATGCCAGCTCCTTTCATTCAGTCAGTAGCTTCAATCATTTCTGGTATATGAATAACATGATGTTTTTCAATAGCAAAAATCAATGAATATTGTAAATGCACAAACAGTAATTTCTCCGCATTGCAAGGTGCAATTCTGAAATTTTTTGCTTTTTCCTGCTCCTCTTAGCATGATAAAGAAGATTCAAAGAGAGTGAGATGCCAGCTCCTTTCATTCAGTCAGTAGCTTCAATCATTTCTGGACGTTTTTCAATGGCAAAAATCAATGAATATTGTAAATGCACAAACAGTAATTTCTCCGCATTGCAAGGTGCAATTCTGAAATTTTTTGCTTTTTCCTGCTCCTCTTAGCATGATAAACAAGATTCAAAGAGAGTGAGATGCCAGCTCCTTTCATTCAGTCAGTAGCTTCAATCATTTCTGGACGTTTTTCAATGGCAAAAATCAATGAATATTGTAAATGCACAAACAGTAATTTCTCCGCATTGCAAGGTGCAATTCTGAAATTTTTTGCTTTTTCCTGCTCCTCTTAGCATGATAAAGAAGATTCAAAGAGAGTGAGATGCCAGCTCCTTTCATTCAGTCAGTAGCTTCAATCATTTCTGGTATATGAATAACATGATGTTTTTCAATGGCAAAAATCAATGAATATTGTAAATGCACAAACAGTAATTTCTCCGCATTGCAAGGTGCAATTCTGAAATTTTTTGCTTTTTCCTGCTCCTCTTAGCATGATAAAGAAGATTCAAAGAGAGTGAGATGCCAGCTCCTTTCATTCAGTCAGTAGCTTCAATCATTTCTGGACGTTTTTCAATGGCAAAAATCAATGAATATTGTAAATGCACAAACAGTAATTTCTCCGCATTGCAAGGTGCAATTCTGAAATTTTTTGCTTTTTCCTGCTCCTCTTAGCATGATAAACAAGATTCAAAGAGAGTGAGATGCCAGCTCCTTTCATTCAGTCAGTAGCTTCAATCATTTCTGGACGTTTTTCAATGGCAAAAATCATTGAATATTGTAAATGCACAAACAGTAATTTCTCCGCATTGCAAGGTGCAATTCTGAAATTTTTTACTTTTTCCTGCTCCTCTTAGCATGATAAAGAAGATTCAAAGAGAGTGAGATGCCAGCTCCTTTCATTCAGTCAGTAGCTTCAATCATTTCTGGTATATGAATAACATGATGTTTTTCAATCGCAAAAATCAATGAATATTGTAAATGCACAAACAGTAATTTCTCCGCATTGCAAGGTGCAATTCTGAAATTTTTTGCTTTTTCCTGCTCCTCTTAGCATGATAAAGAAGATTCAAAGAGAGGGAGATGCCAGCTCCTTTCATTCAGTCAGTAGCTTCAATCATTTCTGGATGTTTTTCAATGGCAAAAATCAATGAATATTGTAAATGCACAAACAGTAATTTCTCCGCATTGCAAGGTGCAATTCTGAAATTTTTTGCTTTTTCCTGCTCCTCTTAGCATGATAAAGAAGATTCAA
Organism: Phyllobates terribilis; assembly: GCF_046119375.1. NCBI lineage: Eukaryota > Metazoa > Chordata > Amphibia > Anura > Dendrobatidae > Phyllobates > Phyllobates terribilis. The sequence continues at coordinate 335,929 of NW_027363330.1, forward strand.
AGAGAGTGAGATGCCAGCTCCTTTCCTTCAGTCAGTAGCTTCAATCATTTCTGGTATATGAATAACATGATGTTTTTCAATGGCAAAAATCAATGAATTTTGTAAATGCACAAACAGTAATTTCTCCGCATTGCAAGGCGCAATTCTGAAATTTTTTGCTTTTTCCTGCTCCTCTTAGCATGATAAAGAAGATTCAAAGAGAGTGAGATGCCAGCTCCTTTCATTCAGTCAGTAGCTTCAATCATTTCTGGACATTTTTCAATGGCAAAAATCAATGAATATTGTAAATGCACAAACAGTAATTTCTCCGCATTGCAAGGTGCAATTCTGAAATTTTTTGCTTTTTCCTGCTCCTCTTAGCATGATAAAGAAGATTCAAAGAGAGTGAGATACCAGCTCCTTTCATTCAGTCAGTAGCTTCAATCATTTCTGGACATTTTTCAATGGCAAAAATCAATGAATATTGTAAATGCACAAACAGTAATTTCTCCGCATTGCAAGGTGCAATTCTGAAATTTTTTGCTTTTTCCTGCTCCTCTTAGCATGATAAAGAAGATTCAAAGAGAGTGATATTCCAGCTCCTTTCATTCAGTCAGTACCTTCAATCATTTCTGGACGTTTTTCAATGGCAAAAATCAATGAATATTGTAAATGCACAAACAGTAATTTCTCCGCATTGCAAGGTGCAATTCTGAAATTTTTTGCTTTTTCCTGCTCCTCTTAGCATGATAAAGAATATTCAAAGAGAGTGAGATGCCAGCTCCTTTCATTCAGTCAGTAGCTTCAATCATTTCTGGACGTTTTTCAATGGCAAAAATCAATGAATATTGTAAATGCACAAACTGTAATTTCTCCGCATTGCAAGGTGCAATTCTGAAATTTTTTGCTTTTTCCTGCTCCTCTTAGCATGATAAAGAAGATTCAAAGAGAGTGAGATGCCAGCTCCTTTCATTCAGTCAGTAGCTTCAATCATTTCTGGACATTTTTCAATGGCAAAAATCAATGAATATTGTAAATGCACAAACAGTAATTTCTCCGCATTGCAAGGTGCAATTCTGAAATTTTTTGCTTTTTCCTGCTCCTCTTAGCATGATAAAGAAGATTCAAAGAGAGTGAGATGCTAGCTCCTTTCATTCAGTCAGTAGCTTCAATCATTTCTGGACGTTTTTCAATGGCAAAAATCAATGAATATTGTAAATGCACAAACAGTAATTTCTCCGCATTGCAAGGTGCAATTCTGAAATTTTTTACTTTTTCCTGCTCCTCTTAGCATGATAAAGAAGATTCAAAGAGAGTGAGATGCCAGCTCCTTTCATTCAGTCAGTACCTTCAATCATTTCTGGACGTTTTTCAATGGCAAAAATCAATGAATATTGTAAATGCACAAACAGTAATTTCTCCGCATTGCAAGGTGCAATTCTGAAATTTTTTGCTTTTTCCTGCTCCTCTTAGCATGATAAAGAAGATTCAAAGAGAGTGAGATGCCAGCTCCTTTCATTCAGTCAGTAGCTTCAATCATTTCTGGACGTTTTTCAATGGCAAAAATCAATGAATATTGTAAATGCACAAACTGTAATTTCTCCGCATTGCAAGGTGCAATTCTGAAATTTTTTGCTTTTTCCTGCTCCTCTTAGCATGATAAAGAATATTCAAAGAGAGTGAGATGCCAGCTCCTTTCATTCAGTCAGTAGCTTCAATCATTTCTGGTATATGAATAACATGATGTTTTTCAATAGCAAAAATCAATGAATATTGTAAATGCACAAACAGTAATTTCTCCGCATTGCAAGGTGCAATTCTGAAATTTTTTGCTTTTTCCTGCTCCTCTTAGCATGATAAAGAAGATTCAAAGAGAGTGAGATGCCAGCTCCTTTCATTCAGTCAGTAGCTTCAATCATTTCTGGACGTTTTTCAATGGCAAAAATCAATGAATATTGTAAATGCACAAACAGTAATTTCTCCGCATTGCAAGGTGCAATTCTGAAATTTTTTGCTTTTTCCTGCTCCTCTTAGCATGATAAAGAAGATTCAAAGAGAGTGAGATGCCAGCTCCTTTCATTCAGTCAGTAGCTTCAATCATTTCTGGACGTTTTTCAATGGCAAAAATCAATGAATATTGTAAATGCACAAACAGTAATTTCTCCGCATTGCAAGGTGCAATTCTGAAATTTTTTGCTTTTTCCTGCTCCTCTTAGCATGATAAAGAAGATTCAAAGAGAGTGAGATGCCAGCTCCTTTCATTTAGTCAGTAGCTTCAATCATTTCAGGTTTATGAATAACATGATGTTTTTCAATGGCAAAAATCAATGAATATTGTAAATGCACAAACAGTAATTTCTCCGCATTGCAAGGTGCAATTCTGAAATTTTTTGCTTTTTCCTGCTCCTCTTAGCATGATAAAGAAGATTCAAAGAGAGTGAGATGCCAGCTCCTTTCATTCAGTCAGTAGCTTCAATCATTTCTGGACGTTTTTCAATGGCAAAAATCAATGAATATTGTAAATGCACAAACAGTAATTTCTCCGCATTGCAAGGTGCAATTCTGAAATTTTTTGCTTTTTCCTGCTCCTCTTAGCATGATAAAGAAGATTCAAAGAGAGTGAGATGCCAGCTCCTTTCATTCAGTCAGTAGCTTCAATCATTTCTGGACGTTTTTCAATGGCAAAAATCAATGAATATTGTAAATGCACAAACTGTAATTTCTCCGCATTGCAAGGTGCAATTCTGAAATTTTTTGCTTTTTCCTGCTCCTCTTAGCATGATAAAGAAGATTCAAAGAGAGTGAGATGCCAGCTCCTTTCATTCAGTCAGTAGCTTCAATCATTTCTGGTATATGAATAACATGATGTTTTTCAATAGCAAAAATCAATGAATATTGTAAATGCACAAACAGTAATTTCTCCGCATTGCAAGGTGCAATTCTGAAATTTTTTGCTTTTTCCTGCTCCTCTTAGCATGATAAAGAAGATTCAAAGAGAGTGAGATGCCAGCTCCTTTCATTCAGTCAGTAGCTTCAATCATTTCTGGACGTTTTTCAATGGCAAAAATCAATGAATATTGTAAATGCACAAACAGTAATTTCTCCGCATTGCAAGGTGCAATTCTGAAATTTTTTGCTTTTTCCTGCTCCTCTTAGCATGATAAACAAGATTCAAAGAGAGTGAGATGCCAGCTCCTTTCATTCAGTCAGTAGCTTCAATCATTTCTGGACGTTTTTCAATGGCAAAAATCAATGAATATTGTAAATGCACAAACAGTAATTTCTCCGCATTGCAAGGTGCAATTCTGAAATTTTTTGCTTTTTCCTGCTCCTCTTAGCATGATAAAGAAGATTCAAAGAGAGTGAGATGCCAGCTCCTTTCATTCAGTCAGTAGCTTCAATCATTTCTGGACGTTTTTCAATGGCAAAAATCAATGAATATTGTAAATGCACAAACAGTAATTTCTCCGCATTGCAAGGTGCAATTCTGAAATTTTTTGCTTTTTCCTGCTCCTCTTAGCATGATAAACAAGATTCAAAGAGAGTGAGATGCCAGCTCCTTTCATTCAGTCAGTAGCTTCAATCATTTCTGGACGTTTTTCAATGGCAAAAATCATTGAATATTGTAAATGCACAAACAGTAATTTCTCCGCATTGCAAGGTGCAATTCTGAAATTTTTTACTTTTTCCTGCTCCTCTTAGCATGATAAAGAAGATTCAAAGAGAGTGAGATGCCAGCTCCTTTCATTCAGTCAGTAGCTTCAATCATTTCTGGTATATGAATAACATGATGTTTTTCAATCGCAAAAATCAATGAATATTGTAAATGCACAAACAGTAATTTCTCCGCATTGCAAGGTGCAATTCTGAAATTTTTTGCTTTTTCCTGCTCCTCTTAGCATGATAAAGAAGATTCAAAGAGAGGGAGATGCCAGCTCCTTTCATTCAGTCAGTAGCTTCAATCATTTCTGGATGTTTTTCAATGGCAAAAATCAATGAATATTGTAAATGCACAAACAGTAATTTCTCCGCATTGCAAGGTGCAATTCTGAAATTTTTTGCTTTTTCCTGCTCCTCTTAGCATGATAAAGAAGATTCAAAGAGAGTGAGATGCCAGCTCCTTTCCTTCAGTCAGTAGCTTCAATCATTTCTGGTATATGAATAACATGATGTTTTTCAATGGCAAAAATCAATGAATTTTGTAAATGCACAAACAGTAATTTCTCCGCATTGCAAGGCGCAATTCTGAAATTTTTTGCTTTTTCCTGCTCCTCTTAGCATGATAAAGAAGATTCAAAGAGAGTGAGATGCCAGCTCCTTTCATTCAGTCAGTAGCTTCAATCATTTCTGGACATTTTTCAATGGCAAAAATCAATGAATATTGTAAATGCACAAACAGTAATTTCTCCGCATTGCAAGGTGCAATTCTGAAATTTTTTGCTTTTTCCTGCTCCTCTTAGCATGATAAAGAAGATTCAAAGAGAGTGAGATACCAGCTCCTTTCATTCAGTCAGTAGCTTCAATCATTTCTGGACATTTTTCAATGGCAAAAATCAATGAATATTGTAAATGCACAAACAGTAATTTCTCCGCATTGCAAGGTGCAATTCTGAAATTTTTTGCTTTTTCCTGCTCCTCTTAGCATGATAAAGAAGATTCAAAGAGAGTGATATTCCAGCTCCTTTCATTCAGTCAGTACCTTCAATCATTTCTGGACGTTTTTCAATGGCAAAAATCAATGAATATTGTAAATGCACAAACAGTAATTTCTCCGCATTGCAAGGTGCAATTCTGAAATTTTTTGCTTTTTCCTGCTCCTCTTAGCATGATAAAGAATATTCAAAGAGAGTGAGATGCCAGCTCCTTTCATTCAGTCAGTAGCTTCAATCATTTCTGGACGTTTTTCAATGGCAAAAATCAATGAATATTGTAAATGCACAAACTGTAATTTCTCCGCATTGCAAGGTGCAATTCTGAAATTTTTTGCTTTTTCCTGCTCCTCTTAGCATGATAAAGAAGATTCAAAGAGAGTGAGATGCCAGCTCCTTTCATTCAGTCAGTAGCTTCAATCATTTCTGGACATTTTTCAATGGCAAAAATCAATGAATATTGTAAATGCACAAACAGTAATTTCTCCGCATTGCAAGGTGCAATTCTGAAATTTTTTGCTTTTTCCTGCTCCTCTTAGCATGATAAAGAAGATTCAAAGAGAGTGAGATGCCAGCTCCTTTCATTCATTCAGTAGCTTCAATCATTTCTGGACGTTTTTCAATGGCAAAAATCAATGAATATTGTAAATGCACAAACAGTAATTTCTCCGCATTGCAAGGTGCAATTCTGAAATTTTTTGCTTTTTCCTGCTCCTCTTAGCATGATAAAGAAGATTCAAAGAGAGTGAGATGCCAGCTCCTTTCATTCAGTCAGTACCTTCAATCATTTCTGGACGTTTTTCAATGGCAAAAATCAATGAATATTGTAAATGCACAAACAGTAATTTCTCCGCATTGCAAGGTGCAATTCTGAAATTTGTTGCTTTTTCCTGCTCCTCTTAGCATGATAAAGAAGATTCAAAGAGAGTGAGATGCCAGCTCCTTTCATTCAGTCAGTAGCTTCAATCATTTCTGGACGTTTTTCAATGGCAAAAATCAATGAATATTGTAAATGCACAAACTGTAATTTCTCCGCATTGCAAGGTGCAATTCTGAAATTTTTTGCTTTTTCCTGCTCCTCTTAGCATGATAAAGAAGATTCAAAGAGAGTGAGATGCCAGCTCCTTTCATTCAGTCAGTAGCTTCAATCATTTCTGGTATATGAATAACATGATGTTTTTCAATAGCAAAAATCAATGAATATTGTAAATGCACAAACAGTAATTTCTCCGCATTGCAAGGTGCAATTCTGAAATTTTTTGCTTTTTCCTGCTCCTCTTAGCATGATAAAGAAGATTCAAAGAGAGTGAGATGCCAGCTCCTTTCATTCAGTCAGTAGCTTCAATCATTTCTGGACGTTTTTCAATGGCAAAAATCAATGAATATTGTAAATGCACAAACAGTAATTTCTCCGCATTGCAAGGTGCAATTCTGAAATTTTTTGCTTTTTCCTGCTCCTCTTAGCATGATAAAGAAGATTCAAAGAGAGTGAGATGCCAGCTCCTTTCATTCAGTCAGTAGCTTCAATCATTTCTGGACGTTTTTCAATGGCAAAAATCAATGAATATTGTAAATGCACAAACAGTAATTTCTCCGCATTGCAAGGTGCAATTCTGAAATTTTTTGCTTTTTCCTGCTCCTCTTAGCATGATAAAGAAGATTCAAAGAGAGTGAGATGCCAGCTCCTTTCATTTAGTCAGTAGCTTCAATCATTTCAGGTTTATGAATAACATGATGTTTTTCAATGGCAAAAATCAATGAATATTGTAAATGCACAAACAGTAATTTCTCCGCATTGCAAGGTGCAATTCTGAAATTTTTTGCTTTTTCCTGCTCCTCTTAGCATGATAAAGAAGATTCAAAGAGAGTGAGATGCCAGCTCCTTTCATTCAGTCAGTAGCTTCAATCATTTCTGGACGTTTTTCAATGGCAAAAATCAATGAATATTGTAAATGCACAAACAGTAATTTCTCCGCATTGCAAGGTGCAATTCTGAAATTTTTTGCTTTTTCCTGCTCCTCTTAGCATGATAAACAAGATTCAAAGAGAGTGAGATGCCAGCTCCTTTCATTCAGTCAGTAGCTTCAATCATTTCTGGACGTTTTTCAATGGCAAAAATCATTGAATATTGTAAATGCACAAACAGTAATTTCTCCGCATTGCAAGGTGCAATTCTGAAATTTTTTACTTTTTCCTGCTCCTCTTAGCATGATAAAGAAGATTCAAAGAGAGTGAGATGCCAGCTCCTTTCATTCAGTCAGTAGCTTCAATCATTTCTGGTATATGAATAACATGATGTTTTTCAATCGCAAAAATCAATGAATATTGTAAATGCACAAACAGTAATTTCTCCGCATTGCAAGGTGCAATTCTGAAATTTTTTGCTTTTTCCTGCTCCTCTTAGCATGATAAAGAAGATTCAAAGAGAGTGAGATGCCAGCTCCTTTCATTCAGTCAGTAGCTTCAATCATTTCTGGATGTTTTTCAATGGCAAAAATCAATGAATATTGTAAATGCACAAACAGTAATTTCTCCGCATTGCAAGGTGCAATTCTGAAATTTTTTGCTTTTTCCTGCTCCTCTTAGCATGATAAAGAAGATTCAAAGAGAGTGAGATGCCAGCTCCTTTCCTTCAGTCAGTAGCTTCAATCATTTCTGGTATATGAATAACATGATGTTTTTCAATGGCAAAAATCAATGAATTTTGTAAATGCACAAACAGTAATTTCTCCGCATTGCAAGGCGCAATTCTGAAATTTTTTGCTTTTTCCTGCTCCTCTTAGCATGATAAAGAAGATTCAAAGAGAGTGAGATGCCAGCTCCTTTCATTCAGTCAGTAGCTTCAATCATTTCTGGACATTTTTCAATGGCAAAAATCAATGAATATTGTAAATGCACAAACAGTAATTTCTCCGCATTGCAAGGTGCAATTCTGAAATTTTTTGCTTTTTCCTGCTCCTCTTAGCATGATAAAGAAGATTCAAAGAGAGTGAGATGCCAGCTCCTTTCATTCAGTCAGTAGCTTCAATCATTTCTGGACGTTTTTCAATGGCAAAAATCAATGAATATTGTAAATGCACAAACAGTAATTTCTCCGCATTGCAAGGTGCAATTCTGAAATTTTTTGCTTTTTCCTGCTCCTCTTAGCATGATAAAGAAGATTCAAAGAGAGTGATATTCCAGCTACTTTCATTCAGTCAGTACCTTCAATCATTTCTGGACGTTTTTCAATGGCAAAAATCAATGAATATTGTAAATGCACAAACAGTAATTTCTCCGCATTGCAAGGTGCAATTCTGAAATTTTTTGCTTTTTCCTGCTCCTCTTAGCATGATAAAGAATATTCAAAGAGAGTGAGATGCCAGCTCCTTTCATTCAGTCAGTAGCTTCAATCATTTCTGGACGTTTTTCAATGGCAAAAATCAATGAATATTGTAAATGCACAAACTGTAATTTCTCCGCATTGCAAGGTGCAATTCTGAAATTTTTTGCTTTTTCCTGCTCCTCTTAGCATGATAAAGAAGATTCAAAGAGAGTGAGATGCCAGCTCCTTTCATTCAGTCAGTAGCTTCAATCATTTCTGGTATATGAATAACATGATGTTTTTCAATAGCAAAAATCAATGAATATTGTAAATGCACAAACAGTAATTTCTCCGCATTGCAAGGTGCAATTCTGAAATTTTTTGCTTTTTCCTGCTCCTCTTAGCATGATAAAGAAGATTCAAAGAGAGTGAGATGCCAGCTCCTTTCATTCAGTCAGTAGCTTCAATCATTTCTGGACGTTTTTCAATGGCAAAAATCAATGAATATTGTAAATGCACAAACAGTAATTTCTCCGCATTGCAAGGTGCAATTCTGAAATTTTTTGCTTTTTCCTGCTCCTCTTAGCATGATAAACAAGATTCAAAGAGAGTGAGATACCAGCTCCTTTCATTCAGTCAGTAGCTTCAATCATTTCTGGACGTTTTTCAATGGCAAAAATCATTGAATATTGTAAATGCACAAACAGTAATTTCTCCGCATTGCAAGGTGCAATTCTGAAATTTTTTACTTTTTCCTGCTCCTCTTAGCATGATAAAGAAGATTCAAAGAGAGTGAGATGCCAGCTCCTTTCCTTCAGTCAGTAGCTTCAATCATTTCTGGTATATGAATAACATGATGTTTTTCAATGGCAAAAATCAATGAATTTTGTAAATGCACAAACAGTAATTTCTCCGCATTGCAAGGCGCAATTCTGAAATTTTTTGCTTTTTCCTGCTCCTCTTAGCATGATAAAGAAGATTCAAAGAGAGTGAGATGCCAGCTCCTTTCATTCAGTCAGTAGCTTCAATCATTTCTGGACATTTTTCAATGGCAAAAATCAATGAATATTGTAAATGCACAAACAGTAATTTCTCCGCATTGCAAGGTGCAATTTTGAAATTTTTTGCTTTTTCCTGCTCCTCTTAGCATGATAAAGAAGATTCAAAGAGAGTGAGATGCCAGCTCCTTTCATTCAGTCAGTAGCTTCTATCATTTCTGGACGTTTTTCAATGGCAAAAATCAATGAATATTGTAAATGCACAAACAGTAATTTCTCCGCATTGCAAGGTGCAATTCTGAAATTTTTTGCTTTTTCCTGCTAATCTTAGCATGATAAAGAAGATTCAAAGAGAGTGAGGTGCCAGCTCCTTTCATTCAGTCAGGAGCTTCAAACATTTCTGGTATATGAATAACATGTTTTTCAATGGCAAAAATCAATGAATATTGTAAATGCACAAACAGTAATTTCTCCGCATTGCAAGGTGCAATTCTGAAATTTTTTGCTTTTTCCTGCTCCTCTTAGCATGATAAAGAAGATTCAAAGAGAGTGAGATGCCAGCTCCTTTCATTCAGTCAGTAGCTTCAATCATTTCTGGACGTTTTTCAATGGCAAAAATCAATGAATATTGTAAATGCACAAACTGTAATTTCTCCGCATTGCAAGGTGCAATTCTGAAATTTTTTGCATTTTCCTGCTCCTCTTAGCATGATAAAGAAGATTCAAAGAGAGTGAGATGCCAGCTCCTTTCATTCAGTCAGTAGCTTCAATCATTTCTGGACGTTTTTCAATGGCAAAAATCAACGAATATTGTAAATGCACAAACAGTAATTTCTCCGCATTGCAAGGTGCAATTCTGAAATTTTTTGCTTTTTCCTGCTCCTCTTAGCATGATAAAGAAGATTCAAAGAGAGTGAGATGCCAGCTCCTTTCATTCAGTCAGTAGCTTCAATCATTTCTGGACGTTTTTCAATGGCAAAAATCAATGAATATTGTAAATGCACAAACTGTAATTTCTCCGCATTGCAAGGTGCAATTCTGAAATTTTTTGCTTTTTCCTGCTCCTCTTAGCATGATAAAGAAGATTCAAAGAGAGTGAGATGCCAGCTCCTTTCATTCAGTCAGTAGCCTCAATCATTTCTGGACGTTTTTCAATGGCAAAAATCAATGAATATTGTAAATGCACAAACAGTAATTTCTCCGCATTGCAAGGTGCAATTCTGAAATTTTTTGCTTTTTCCTGCTCCTCTTAGCATGATAAAGAAGATTCAAAGAGAGTGAGATGCCAGCTCCTTTCATTCAGTCAGTACCTTCAATCATTTCTGGACGTTTTTCAATGGCAAAAATCAATGAATATTGTAAATGCACAAACAGTAATTTCTCCGCATTGCAAGGTGCAATTCTGAAATTTTTTGCTTTTTCCTGCTCCTCTTAGCATGATAAAGAAGATTCAAAGAGAGTGAGATGCCAGCTCCTTTCATTCAGTCAGTAGCTTCAAACATTTCTGGTATATGAATAACATGATGTTTTTCAATGGCAAAAATCAATGAATATTGTAAATGCACAAACAGTAATTTCTCCGCATTGCAAGGTGCAAGTCTGAAATTTTTTGCTTTTTCCTGCTCCTCTTAGCATGATAAAGAAGATTCAAAGAGAGTGAGATGCCAGCTCCTTTCATTCAGTCAGTAGCTTCAAACATTTCTGGTATATGAATAACATGATGTTTTTCAAAGGCAAAAATCAATGAATATTGTAAATGCACAAACAGTAATTTCTCCGCATTGCAAGGTGCAAGTCTGAAATTTTTTGCTTTTTCCTGCTCCTCTTAGCATGATAAAGAAGATTCAAAGAGAGTGAGATGCCAGCTCCTTTCATTCAGTCAGTAGCTTCAATCATTTCTGGACGTTTTTCAATGGTAAAAATCAATGAATATTTTAAATGCACAAACAGTAATTTCTCCACATTGCAAGGTGCAATTCTGAAATTTTTTGCTTTTTCCTGCTCCTCTTAGCATGATAAAGAAGATTCAAAGAGAGTGAGATGCCAGCTCCTTTCATTCAGTCAGTAGCTTCAAACATTTCTGGTATATGAATAACATGATGTTTTTCAATGGCAAAAATCAATGAATATTGTAAATGCACAAACAGTAATTTCTCCGCATTGCAAGGTGCAATTCTGAAATTTTTTGCTTTTTCCTGCTCCTCTTAGCATGATAAAGAAGATTCAAAGAGAGTGAGATGCCAGCTTCTTTCATTCAGTCAGTAGCTTCAATCATTTCTGGATGTTTTTCAATGGCAAAAATCAATGAATATTGTAAATGCACAAACTGTAATTTCTCCGCATTGCAAGGTGCAATTCTGAAATTTTTTGCTTTTTCCTGCTCCTCTTAGCATGATAAAGAAGATTCAAAGAGAGTGAGATGCCAGCTCCTTTCATTCAGTCAGTAGCTTCAATCATTTCTGGACGTTTTTCAATGGCAAAAATCAATGAATATTGTAAATGCACAAACAGTAATTTCTCCGCATTGCAAGGTGCAATTCTGAAATTTTTTGCTTTTTCCTGCTCCTCTTAGCATGATAAAGAAGATTCAAAGAGAGTGAGATGCCAGCTCCTTTCATTCAGTCAGTACCTTCAATCATTTCTGGACGTTTTTCAATGGCAAAAATCAATGAATATTGTAAATGCACAAACAGTAATTTCTCCGCATTGCAAGGTGCAATTCTGAAATTTTTTGCTTTTTCCCGCTCCTCTTAGCATGATAAAGAAGATTCAAAGAGAGTGAGGTGCCAGCTCCTTTCATTCAGTCAGTAGCTTCAAACATTTCTGGTATATGAATAACATGTTTTTCAATGGCAAAAATCAATGAATATTGTAAATGCACAAACAGTAATTTCTCCGCCTTGCAAGGTGCAATTCTGAAATTTTTTGCTTTTTCCTGCTCCTCTTAGCATGATAAAGAAGATTCAAAGAGAGTGAGATGCCAGCTCCTTTCATTCAGTCAGTAGCTTCAATCATTTCTGGACGTTTTTCAATGGCAAAAATCAATGAATATTGTAAATGCACAACAGTAATTTCTCCGCATTGCAAGGTGCAATTCTGAAATTTTTTGCTTTTTCCTGCTCCTCTTAGCATGATAAAGAAGATTCAAAGAGAGTGAGATGCCAGCTCCTTTCATTCAGTCAGTAGCTTCAATCATTTCTGGACGTTTTTCAATGGCAAAAATCAATGAATATTGTAAATGCACAAACAGTAATTTCTCCGCATTGCAAGGTGCAATTCTGAAATTTTTTGCTTTTTCCTGCTCCTCTTAGCATGATAAAGAAGATTCAAAGAGAGTGAGATGCCAGCTCCTTTCATTCAGTCAGTAGCTTCAAACATTTCTGGTATATGAATAACATGATGTTTTTCAATGGCAAAAATCAATGAATATTGTAAATGCACAAACAGTAATTTCTCCGCATTGCAAGGTGCAAGTCTGAAATTTTTTGCTTTTTCCTGCTCCTCTTAGCATGAAAAAGAAGATTCAAAGAGAGTGAGATGCCAGCTACTTTCATTCAGTCAGTAGCTTCAATCATTTCTGGACGTTTTTCAATGGTAAAAATCAATGAATATTGTAAATGCACAAACAGTAATTTCTCCACATTGCAATGTGCAATTCTAAAATTTTTTGCTTTTTCCTGCTCCTCTTAGCATGATAAAGAAGATTCAAAGAGAGTGAGATGCCAGCTCCTTTCATTCAGTCAGTACCTTCAATCATTTCTGGACGTTTTTCAATGGCAAAAATCAATGAATATTGTAAATGCACAAACAGTAATTTCTCCGCATTGCAAGGTGCAATTCTGAAATTTTTTGCTTTTTCTCGCTCCTCTTAGCATGATAAAGAAGATTCAAAGAGAGTGAGGTGCCAGCTCCTTTCATTCAGTCAGTAGCTTCAAACATTTCTGGTATATGAATAACATGTTTTTCAATGGCAAAAATCAATGAATATTGTAAATGCACAAACAGTAATTTCTCCGCATTGCAAGGTGCAATTCTGAAATTTTTTGCTTTTTCCTGCTCCTCTTAGCATGATAAAGAAGATTCAAAGAGAGTGAGATGCCAGATCCTTTCATTCAGTCAGTAGCTTCAATCATTTCTGGACGTTTTTCAATGGCAAAAATCAATGAATATTGTAAATGCACAAACAGTAATTTCTCCGCATTGCAAGGTGCAATTCTGAAATTTTTTGCTTTTTCCTGCTCCTCTTAGCATGATAAAGAAGATTCAAAGAGAGTGAGATGCCAGCTCCTTTCATTCAGTCAGTAGCTTCAATCATTTCTGGACGTTTTTCAATGGCAAAAATCAATGAATATTGTAAATGCACAAACAGTAATTTCTCCGCATTGCAAGGTGCAATTCTGAAATTTTTTGCTTTTTCCTGCTCCTCTTAGCATGATAAAGAAGATTCAAAGAGAGTGAGATGCCAGCTCCTTTCATTCAGTCAGTAGCTTCAAACATTTCTGGTATATGAATAACATGATGTTTTTCAATGGCAAAAATCAATGAATATTGTAAATGCACAAACAGTAATTTCTCCGCATTGCAAGGTGCAAGTCTGAAATTTTTTGCTTTTTCCTGCTCCTCTTAGCATGATAAAGAAGATTCAAAGAGAGTGAGATGCCAGCTACTTTCATTCAGTCAGTAGCTTCAATCATTTCTGGACGTTTTTCAATGGTAAAAATCAATGAATATTGTAAATGCACAAACAGTAATTTCTCCACATTGCAATGTGCAATTCTAAAATTTTTTGCTTTTTCCTGCTCCTCTTAGCATGATAAAGAAGATTCAAAGAGAGTGAGATGCCAGCTCCTTTCATTCAGTCAGTAGCTTCAAACATTTCTGGTATATGAATAACATGTTTTTCAATGGCAAAAATCAATGAATATTGTAAATGCACAAACAGTAATTTCTCCGCATTGCAAGGTGCAATTCTGAAATTTTTTGCTTTTTCCTGCTCCTCTTAGCATGATAAAGAAGATTCAAAGAGAGTGAGATGCCAGCTCCTTTCATTCAGTCAGTAGCTTCAATCATTTCTGGTATATGAATAACATGATGTTTTTCAATGGCAAAAATCAATGAATTTTGTAAATGCACAAACAGTAATTTCTCAGCATTGCAAGGTGCAATTCTGAAATTTTTTGCTTTTTCCTGCTCCTCTTAGCATGATAAAGAAGATTCAAAGAGAGTGAGAAGCCAGCTCCTTTCATTGTCAGTAGCTTCAATCATTTCTTGACGTTTTTCAATGGCAAAAATCAATGAATATTGTAAATGCACAAAGAGTAATTTCTCCGCATTGCAAGGTGCAATTCTGAAATTTTTTGCTTTTTCCTGCTCCTCTTAGCATTATGAAGAAGATTCAAAGAGAGTGAGATACCAGCTCCTTTCATTCAGTCAGTAGCTTCAAACATTTCTGGTATATGAATAACATGATGTTTTTCAATGGCAAAAATCAATGAATATTGTAAATGCACAAACAGTAATTTCTCCGCATTGCAAGGTGCAATTCTGAAATTTTTTGCTTTTTCTTGCTCCTCTTAGCATGATAAAGAAGATTCAAAGAGAGTGAGATGCCAGCTCCTTTCGTTCAGTCAGTAGCTTCAATCATTTCTGGACGTTTTTCAATGGCAAAAATCATTGAATATTGTAAATGCACAAACAGTAATTTCTCCGCATTGCAAGGTGCAATTCTGAAATTTTTTACTTTTTCCTGCTCCTCTTAGCATGATAAAGAAGATTCAAAGAGAGTGAGATGCCAGCTCCTTTCATTCAGTCAGTAGCTTCAATCATTTCTGGACGTTTTTCAATTGCAAAAATCAATGAATATTGTAAATGCACAAACAGTAATTTCTCCGCATTGCAAGGTGCAATTCTGAAATTTTTTGCTTTTTCCTGCTCCTCTTAGCATGATAAAGAAGATTCAAAGAGAGTGAGATGCCAGCTCCTTTCATTCAGTCAGTAGCTTCAATCATTTCTGGACTTTTTTCAATGGCAAAAATCAATGAATATTGTAAATGCACAAACAGTAATTTCTCCGCATTGCAAGGTGCAATTCTGAAATTTTTTGCTTTTTCCTGCTCCTCTTAGCATGATAAAGAAGATTCAAAGAGAGTGAGATGCCAGCTCCTTTCCTTCAGTCAGTAGCTTCAATCATTTCTGGTATATGAATAACATGATGTTTTTCAATGGCAAAAATCAATGAATTTTGTAAATGCACAAACAGTAATTTCTCCGCATTGCAAGGCGCAATTCTGAAATTTTTTGCTTTTTCCTGCTCCTCTTAGCATGATAAAGAAGATTCAAAGAGAGTGAGATGCCAGCTCCTTTCATTCAGTCAGTAGCTTCAATCATTTCTGGACATTTTTCAATGGCAAAAATCAATGAATATTGTAAATGCACAAACAGTAATTTCTCCGCATTGCAAGGTGCAATTCTGAAATTTTTTGCTTTTTCCTGCTCCTCTAAGCATGATAAAGAAGATTCAAAGAGAGTGAGATGCCAGCTCCTTTCATTCAGTCAGTAGCTTCAATCATTTCTGGACGTTTTTCAATGGCAAAAATCAATGAATATTGTAAATGCACAAACAGTAATTTCTCCGCATTGCAAGGTGCAATTCTGAAATTTTTTGCTTTTTCCTGCTCCTCTTAGCATGATAAAGAAGATTCAAAGAGAGTGAGGTGCCAGCTCCTTTCATTCAGTCAGGAGCTTCAAACATTTCTGGTATATGAATAACATGTTTTTCAATGTCAAAAATCAATGAATATTGTAAATGCACAAACAGTAATTTCTCCGCATTGCAAGGTGCAATTCTGAAATTTTTTGCTTTTTCCTGCTCCTCTTAGCATGATAAAGAAGATTCAAAGAGAGTGAGATGCCAGCTCCTTTCATTCAGTCAGTAGCTTCAATCATTTCTGGACGTTTTTCAATGGCAAAAATCAATGAATATTGTAAATGCACAAATAGTAATTACTCCGCATTGCAAGGTGCAATTCTGAAATTTTTTGCTTTTTCCTGCTCCTCTTAGCATGATAAAGAAGATTCAAAGAGAGTGAGATGCCAGCTCCTTTCATTCAGTCAGTAGCTTCAATCATTTCTGGACGTTTTTCAATGGCAAAAATCAATGAATATTGTAAATGCACAAACTGTAATTTCTCCGCATTGCAAGGTGCAATTCTGAAATTTTTTGCTTTTTCCTGCTCCTCTTAGCATGATAAAGAAGATTCAAAGAGAGTGAGATGCCAGATCCTTTCATTCAGTCAGTAGCTTCAATCATTTCTGGACGTTTTTCAATGGCAAAAATCAATGAATATTGTAAATGCACAAACAGTAATTTCTCCGCATTGCAAGGTGCAATTCTGAAATTTTTTGCTTTTTCCTGCTCCTCTTAGCATGATAAAGAAGATTCAAAGAGAGTGAGATGCCAGCTCCTTTCATTCAGTCAGTAGCTTCAATCATTTCTGGACGTTTTTCAATGGCAAAAATCAATGAATATTGTAAATGCACAAACAGTAATTTCTCCGCATTGCAAGGTGCAATTCTGAAATTTTTTGCTTTTTCCTGCTCCTCTTAGCATGATAAAGAAGATTCAAAGAGAGTGAGATGTCAGCTCCTTTCATTCAGTCAGTAGCTTCAAACATTTCTGGTATATGAATAACATGATGTTTTTCAATGGCAAAAATCAATGAATATTGTAAATGCACAAACAGTAATTTCTCCGCATTGCAAGGTGCAATTCTGAAATTTTTTGCTTTTTCCTGCTCCTCTTAGCCATGATAAAGAAGATTCAAAGAGAGTGAGATGCCAGCTCCTTTCATTCAGTCAGTAGCTTCAAACATTTCTGGTATATGAATAACATGATGTTTTTCAATGGCAAAAATCAATGAATATTGTAAATGCACAAACAGTAATTTCTCCGCATTGCAAGGTGCAATTCTGAAATTTTTTGCTTTTTCCTGCTCCTCTTAGCATGATAAAGAAGATTCAAAGAGAGTGAGATGCCAGCTTCTTTCATTCAGTCAGTAGCTTCAATCATTTCTGGATGTTTTTCAATGGCAAAAATCAATGAATATTGTAAATGCACAAACTGTAATTTCTCCGCATTGCAAGGTGCAATTCTGAAATTTTTTGCTTTTTCCTGCTCCTCTTAGCATGATAAAGAAGATTCAAAGAGAGTGAGATGCCAGCTCCTTTCATTCAGTCAGTAGCTTCAATCATTTCTGGACGTTTTTCAATGGCAAAAATCAATGAATATTGTAAATGCACAAACAGTAATTTCTCCGCATTGCAAGGTGCAATTCTGAAATTTTTTGCTTTTTCCTGCTCCTCTTAGCATGATAAAGAAGATTCAAAGAGAGTGAGATGCCAGCTCCTTTCATTCAGTCAGTACCTTCAATCATTTCTGGACGTTTTTCAATGGCAAAAATCAATGAATATTGTAAATGCACAAACAGTAATTTCTCCGCATTGCAAGGTGCAATTCTGAAATTTTTTGCTTTTTCCCGCTCCTCTTAGCATGATAAAGAAGATTCAAAGAGAGTGAGGTGCCAGCTCCTTTCATTCAGTCAGTAGCTTCAAACATTTCTGGTATATGAATAACATGTTTTTCAATGGCAAAAATCAATGAATATTGTAAATGCACAAACAGTAATTTCTCCGCCTTGCAAGGTGCAATTCTGAAATTTTTTGCTTTTTCCTGCTCCTCTTAGCATGATAAAGAAGATTCAAAGAGAGTGAGATGCCAGCTCCTTTCATTCAGTCAGTAGCTTCAATCATTTCTGGACGTTTTTCAATGGCAAAAATCAATGAATATTGTAAATGCACAAACAGTAATTTCTCCGCATTGCAAGGTGCAATTCTGAAATTTTTTGCTTTTTCCTGCTCCTCTTAGCATGATAAAGAAGATTCAAAGAGAGTGAGATGCCAGCTCCTTTCATTCAGTCAGTAGCTTCAATCATTTCTGGACGTTTTTCAATGGCAAAAATCAATGAATATTGTAAATGCACAAACAGTAATTTCTCCGCATTGCAAGGTGCAATTCTGAAATTTTTTGCTTTTTCCTGCTCCTCTTAGCATGATAAAGAAGATTCAAAGAGAGTGAGATGCCAGCTCCTTTCATTCAGTCAGTAGCTTCAAACATTTCTGGTATATGAATAACATGATGTTTTTCAATGGCAAAAATCAATGAATATTGTAAATGCACAAACAGTAATTTCTCCGCATTGCAAGGTGCAAGTCTGAAATTTTTTGCTTTTTCCTGCTCCTCTTAGCATGAAAAAGAAGATTCAAAGAGAGTGAGATGCCAGCTACTTTCATTCAGTCAGTAGCTTCAATCATTTCTGGACGTTTTTCAATGGTAAAAATCAATGAATATTGTAAATGCACAAACAGTAATTTCTCCACATTGCAATGTGCAATTCTAAAATTTTTTGCTTTTTCCTGCTCCTCTTAGCATGATAAAGAAGATTCAAAGAGAGTGAGATGCCAGCTCCTTTCATTCAGTCAGTACCTTCAATCATTTCTGGACGTTTTTCAATGGCAAAAATCAATGAATATTGTAAATGCACAAACAGTAATTTCTCCGCATTGCAAGGTGCAATTCTGAAATTTTTTGCTTTTTCCTGCTCCTCTTAGCATGATAAAGAAGATTCAAAGAGAGTGAGATGCCAGCTCCTTTCATTCAGTCAGTAGCTTCAAACATTTCTGGTATATGAATAACATGATGTTTTTCAATGGCAAAAATCAATGAATATTGTAAATGCACAAACAGTAAATTCTCCGCATTGCAAGGTGCAAGTCTGAAAATTTTTGCTTTTTCCTGCTCCTCTTAGCATGATAAAGAAGATTCAAAGAGAGTGAGATGCCAGCTACTTTCATTCAGTCAGTAGCTTCAATCATTTCTGGACGTTTTTCAATGGTAAAAATCAATGAATATTGTAAATGCACAAACAGTAATTTCTCCACATTGCAAGGTGCAATTCTGAAATTTTTTGCTTTTTCCTGCTCCTCTTAGCATGATAAAGAAGATTCAAAGAGAGTGAGATGCCAGCTCCTTTCATTCAGTCAGTAGCTTCAATCATTTCTGGACGTTTTTCAATGGCAAAAATCAATGAATATTGTAAATGCACAAACAGTAATTTCTCCGCATTGCAAGGTGCAATTCTGAAATTTTTTGCTTTTTCCTGCTCCTCTTAGCATGATAAAGAAGATTCAAAGAGAGTGAGATGCCAGCTCCTTTCATTCAGTCAGTACCTTCAATCATTTCTGGACGTTTTTCAATGGCAAAAATCAATGAATATTGTAAATGCACAAACAGTAATTTCTCCGCATTGCAAGGTGCAATTCTGAAATTTTTTGCTTTTTCTCGCTCCTCTTAGCATGATAAAGAAGATTCAAAGAGAGTGAGGTGCCAGCTCCTTTCATTCAGTCAGTAGCTTCAAACATTTCTGGTATATGAATAACATGTTTTTCAATGGCAAAAATCAATGAATATTGTAAATTCACAAACAGTAATTTCTCCGCATTGCAAGGTGCAATTCTGAAATTTTTTGCTTTTTCCTGCTCCTCTTAGCATGATAAAGAAGTTTCAAAGAGAGTGAGATGCCAGCTCCTTTCATTCAGTCAGTAGCTTCAATCATTTCTGGACGTTTTTCAATGGCAAAAATCAATGAATATTGTAAATGCACAAACAGTAATTTCTCCGCATTGCAAGGTGCAATTCTGAAATTTTTTGCTTTTTCCTGCTCCTCTTAGCATGATAAAGAAGATTCAAAGAGATTGAGATGCCAGCTCCTTTCATTCAGTCAGTAGCTTCAATCATTTCTGGACGTTTTTCAATGGCAAAAATCAATGAATATTGTAAATGCACAAACAGTAATTTCTCCGCATTGCAAGGTGCAATTCTGAAATTTTTTGCTTTTTCCTGCTCCTCTTAGCATGATAAAGAAGATTCAAAGAGAGTGAGATGCCAGCTCCTTTCATTCAGTCAGTAGCTTCAAACATTTCTGGTATATGAATAACATGATGTTTTTCATTGGCAAAAATCAATGAATATTGTAAATGCACAAACAGTAATTTCTCCGCATTGCAAGGTGCAAGTCTGAAATTTTTTGCTTTTTCCTGCTCCTCTTAGCATGATAAAGAAGATTCAAAGAGAGTGAGAAGCCAGCTCCTTTCATTGTCAGTAGCTTCAATCATTTCTTGACGTTTTTCAATGGCAAAAATCAATGAATATTGTAAATGCACAAAGAGTAATTTCTCCGCATTGCAAGGTGCAATTCTGAAATTTTTTGCTTTTTCCTGCTCCTCTTAGCATTATGAAGAAGATTCAAAGAGAGTGAGATACCAGCTCCTTTCATTCAGTCAGTAGCTTCAAACATTTCTGGTATATGAATAACATGATGTTTTTCAATGGCAAAAATCAATGAATATTGTAAATGCACAAACAGTAATTTCTCCGCATTGCAAGGTGCAATTCTGAAATTTTTTGCTTTTTCTTGCTCCTCTTAGCATGATAAAGAAGATTCAAAGAGAGTGAGATGCCAGCTCCTTTCGTTCAGTCAGTAGCTTCAATCATTTCTGGACGTTTTTCAATGGCAAAAATCATTGAATATTGTAAATGCACAAACAGTAATTTCTCCGCATTGCAAGGTGCAATTCTGAAATTTTTTACTTTTTCCTGCTCCTCTTAGCATGATAAAGAAGATTCAAAGAGAGTGAGATGCCAGCTCCTTTCATTCAGTCAGTAGCTTCAATCATTTCTGGACGTTTTTCAATTGCAAAAATCAATGAATATTGTAAATGCACAAACAGTAATTTCTCCGCATTGCAAGGTGCAATTCTGAAATTTTTTGCTTTTTCCTGCTCCTCTTAGCATGATAAAGAAGATTCAAAGAGAGTGAGATGCCAGCTCCTTTCATTCAGTCAGTAGCTTCAATCATTTCTGGACTTTTTTCAATGGCAAAAATCAATGAATATTGTAAATGCACAAACAGTAATTTCTCCGCATTGCAAGGTGCAATTCTGAAATTTTTTGCTTTTTCCTGCTCCTCTTAGCATGATAAAGAAGATTCAAAGAGAGTGAGATGCCAGCTCCTTTCCTTCAGTCAGTAGCTTCAATCATTTCTGGTATATGAATAACATGATGTTTTTCAATGGCAAAAATCAATGAATTTTGTAAATGCACAAACAGTAATTTCTCCGCATTGCAAGGCGCAATTCTGAAATTTTTTGCTTTTTCCTGCTCCTCTTAGCATGATAAAGAAGATTCAAAGAGAGTGAGATGCCAGCTCCTTTCATTCAGTCAGTAGCTTCAATCATTTCTGGACATTTTTCAATGGCAAAAATCAATGAATATTGTAAATGCACAAACAGTAATTTCTCCGCATTGCAAGGTGCAATTCTGAAATTTTTTGCTTTTTCCTGCTCCTCTAAGCATGATAAAGAAGATTCAAAGAGAGTGAGATGCCAGCTCCTTTCATTCAGTCAGTAGCTTCAATCATTTCTGGACGTTTTTCAATGGCAAAAATCAATGAATATTGTAAATGCACAAACAGTAATTTCTCCGCATTGCAAGGTGCAATTCTGAAATTTTTTGCTTTTTCCTGCTCCTCTTAGCATGATAAAGAAGATTCAAAGAGAGTGAGGTGCCAGCTCCTTTCATTCAGTCAGGAGCTTCAAACATTTCTGGTATATGAATAACATGTTTTTCAATGTCAAAAATCAATGAATATTGTAAATGCACAAACAGTAATTTCTCCGCATTGCAAGGTGCAATTCTGAAATTTTTTGCTTTTTCCTGCTCCTCTTAGCATGATAAAGAAGATTCAAAGAGAGTGAGATGCCAGCTCCTTTCATTCAGTCAGTAGCTTCAATCATTTCTGGACGTTTTTCAATGGCAAAAATCAATGAATATTGTAAATGCACAAACTGTAATTTCTCCGCATTGCAAGGTGCAATTCTGAAATTTTTTGCTTTTTCCTGCTCCTCTTAGCATGATAAAGAAGATTCAAAGAGAGTGAGATGCCAGCTCCTTTCATTCAGTCAGTAGCTTCAATCATTTCTGGACGTTTTTCAATGGCAAAAATCAATGAATATTGTAAATGCACAAACAGTAATTTCTCCGCATTGCAAGGTGCAATTCTGAAATTTTTTGCTTTTTCCTGCTCCTCTTAGCATGATAAAGAAGATTCAAAGAGAGTGAGATGCCAGCTCCTTTCATTCAGTCAGTAGCTTCAATCATTTCTGGACGTTTTTCAATGGCAAAAATCAATGAATATTGTAAATGCACAAACAGTAATTTCTCCGCATTGCAAGGTGCAATTCTGAAATTTTTTGCTTTTTCCTGCTCCTCTTAGCATGATAAAGAAGATTCAAAGAGAGTGAGATGTCAGCTCCTTTCATTCAGTGAGTAGCTTCAAACATTTCTGGTATATGAATAACATGATGTTTTTCAATGGCAAAAATCAATGAATATTGTAAATGCACAAACAGTAATTTCTCCGCATTGCAAGGTGCAATTCTGAAATTTTTTGCTTTTTCCTGCTCCTCTTAGCCATGATAAAGAAGATTCAATGAGAGTGAGATGCCAGCTCCTTTCATTCAGTCAGTAGCTTCAATCATTTCTGGTATATGAATAACATGATGTTTTTCAATGGTAAAAATCAATGAATTTTGTAAATGCACAAACAGTAATTTCTCAGCATTGCAAGGTGCAATTCTGAAATTTTTTGCTTTTTCCTGCTCCTCTTAGCATGATAAAGAAGATTCAAAGAGAGTGAGATGCCAGCTCCTTTCATTGTCAGTAGCTTCAATCATTTCTGGACGTTTTTCAATGGCAAAAATCAATGAATATTGTAAATGCACAAACAGTAATTTCTCCGCATTGCAAGGTGCAATTCTGAAATTTTTTGCTTTTTCCTGCTCCTCTTAGCATTATGAAGAAGATTCAAAGAGAGTGAGATACCAGCTCCTTTCATTAAGTCAGTAGCTTCAAACATTTCTGGTATATGAATAACATGATGTTTTTCAATGGCAAAAATCAATGAATATTGTAAATGCACAAACAGTAATTTCTCCGCATTGCAAGGTGCAATTCTGAAATTTTTTGCTTTTTCCTGCTCCTCTTAGCATGATAAAGAAGATTCAAAGAGAGTGAGATGCCAGCTCCTTTCGTTCAGTCAGTAGCTTCAATCATTTCTGGACGTTTTTCAATGGCAAAAATCATTGAATATTGTAAATGCACAAACAGTAATTTCTCCGCATTGCAAGGTGCAATTCTGAAATTTTTTGCTTTTTCCTGCTCCTCTTAGCATGATAAAGAAGATTCAAAGAGAGTGAGATGCCAGCTCCTTTCATTCAGTCAGTAGCTTCAAACATTTCTGGTATATGAATAACATGATGTTTTTCAATGGCAAAAATCAATGAATATTGTAAATGCACAAACAGTAATTTCTCCGCATTGCAAGGTGCAAGTCTGAAAATTTTTGGTTTTTCCTGCTCCTCTTAGCATGATAAAGAAGTTTCAAAGAGAGTGAGATGCCAGCTACTTTCATTCAGTCAGTAGCTTCAATCATTTCTGGACGTTTTTCAATGGTAAAAATCAATGAATATTGTAAATGCACAAACAGTAATTTCTCCACATTGCAAGGTGCAATTCTGAAATTTTTTGCTTTTTCCTGCTCCTCTTAGCATGATAAAGAAGATTCAAAGAGAGTGAGATGCCAGCTCCTTTCATTCAGTCAGTAGCTTCAATCATTTCTGGACGTTTTTCAATGGCAAAAATCAATGAATATTGTAAATGCACAAACAGTAATTTCTCCGCATTGCAAGGTGCAATTCTGAAATTTTTTGCTTTTTCCTGCTCCTCTTAGCATGATAAAGAAGATTCAAAGAGAGTGAGATGCCAGCTCCTTTCATTCAGTCAGTAGCTTCAAACATTTCTGGTATATGAATAACATGATGTTTTTCAATGGCAAAAATCAATGAATATTGTAAATGCACAAACAGTAATTTCTCCGCATTGCAAGGTGCAAGTCTGAAAATTTTTGCTTTTTCCTGCTCCTCTTAGCATGATAAAGAAGATTCAAAGAGAGTGAGATGCCAGCTACTTTCATTCAGTCAGTAGCTTCAATCATTTCTGGACGTTTTTCAATGGTAAAAATCAATGAATATTGTAAATGCACAAACAGTAATTTCTCCACATTGCAAGGTGCAATTCTGAAATTTTTTGCTTTTTCCTGCTCCTCTTAGCATGATAAAGAAGATTCAAAGAGAGTGAGATGCCAGCTCCTTTCATTCAGTCAGTAGCTTCAATCATTTCTGGACGTTTTTCAATGGCAAAAATCAATGAATATTGTAAATGCACAAACAGTAATTTCTCCGCATTGCAAGGTGCAATTCTGAAATTTTTTGCTTTTTCCTGCTCCTCTTAGCATGATAAAGAAGATTCAAAGAGAGTGAGATGCCAGCTCCTTTCATTCAGTCAGTACCTTCAATCATTTCTGGATGTTTTTCAATGGCAAAAATCAATGAATATTGTAAATGCACAAACAGTAATTTCTCCGCATTGCAAGGTGCAATTCTGAAATTTTTTGCTTTTTCTCGCTCCTCTTAGCATGATAAAGAAGATTCAAAGAGAGTGAGGTGCCAGCTCCTTTCATTCAGTCAGTAGCTTCAAACATTTCTGGTATATGAATAACATGTTTTTCAATGGCAAAAATCAATGAATATTGTAAATGCACAAACAGTAATTTCTCCGCATTGCAAGGTGCAATTCTGAAATTTTTTGCTTTTTCCTGCTCCTCTTAGCATGATAAAGAAGATTCAAAGAGAGTGAGATGCCAGCTCCTTTCATTCAGTCAGTAGCTTCAATCATTTCTGGACGTTTTTCAATGGCAAAAATCAATGAATATTGTAAATGCACAAACAGTAATTTCTCCGCATTGCAAGGTGCAATTCTGAAATTTTTTGCTTTTTCCTGCTCCTCTTAGCATGATAAAGAAGATTCAAAGAGAGTGAGATGCCAGCTCCTTTCATTCAGTCAGTAGCTTCAATCATTTCTGGACGTTTTTCAATGGCAAAAATCAATGAATATTGTAAATGCACAAACAGTAATTTCTCCGCATTGCAAGGTGCAATTCTGAAATTTTTTGCTTTTTCCTGCTCCTCTTAGCATGATAAAGAAGATTCAATGAGAGTGAGATGCCAGCTCCTTTCATTCAGTCAGTAGCTTCAATCATTTCTGGTATATGAATAACATGATGTTTTTCAATGGTAAAAATCAATGAATTTTGTAAATGCACAAACAGTAATTTCTCAGCATTGCAAGGTGCAATTCTGAAATTTTTTGCTTTTTCCTGCTCCTCTTAGCATGATAAAGAAGATTCAAAGAGAGTGAGATGCCAGCTCCTTTCATTGTCAGTAGCTTCAATCATTTCTGGACGTTTTTCAATGGCAAAAATCAATGAATATTGTAAATGCACAAACAGTAATTTCTCCGCATTGCAAGGTGCAATTCTGAAATTTTTTGCTTTTTCCTGCTCCTCTTAGCATTATGAAGAAGATTCAAAGAGAGTGAGATACCAGCTCCTTTCATTAAGTCAGTAGCTTCAAACATTTCTGGTATATGAATAACATGATGTTTTTCAATGGCAAAAATCAATGAATATTGTAAATGCACAAACAGTAATTTCTCCGCATTGCAAGGTGCAATTCTGAAATTTTTTGCTTTTTCCTGCTCCTCTTAGCATGATAAAGAAGATTCAAAGAGAGTGAGATGCCAGCTCCTTTCGTTCAGTCAGTAGCTTCAATCATTTCTGGACGTTTTTCAATGGCAAAAATCATTGAATATTGTAAATGCACAAACAGTAATTTCTCCGCATTGCAAGGTGCAATTCTGAAATTTTTTGCTTTTTCCTGCTCCTCTTAGCATGATAAAGAAGATTCAAAGAGAGTGAGATGCCAGCTCCTTTCATTCAGTCAGTAGCTTCAAACATTTCTGGTATATGAATAACATGATGTTTTTCAATGGCAAAAATCAATGAATATTGTAAATGCACAAACAGTAATTTCTCCGCATTGCAAGGTGCAAGTCTGAAAATTTTTGGTTTTTCCTGCTCCTCTTAGCATGATAAAGAAGTTTCAAAGAGAGTGAGATGCCAGCTACTTTCATTCAGTCAGTAGCTTCAATCATTTCTGGACGTTTTTCAATGGTAAAAATCAATGAATATTGTAAATGCACAAACAGTAATTTCTCCACATTGCAAGGTGCAATTCTGAAATTTTTTGCTTTTTCCTGCTCCTCTTAGCATGATAAAGAAGATTCAAAGAGAGTGAGATGCCAGCTCCTTTCATTCAGTCAGTAGCTTCAATCATTTCTGGACGTTTTTCAATGGCAAAAATCAATGAATATTGTAAATGCACAAACAGTAATTTCTCCGCATTGCAAGGTGCAATTCTGAAATTTTTTGCTTTTTCCTGCTCCTCTTAGCATGATAAAGAAGATTCAAAGAGAGTGAGATGCCAGCTCCTTTCATTCAGTCAGTAGCTTCAAACATTTCTGGTATATGAATAACATGATGTTTTTCAATGGCAAAAATCAATGAATATTGTAAATGCACAAACAGTAATTTCTCCGCATTGCAAGGTGCAAGTCTGAAAATTTTTGCTTTTTCCTGCTCCTCTTAGCATGATAAAGAAGATTCAAAGAGAGTGAGATGCCAGCTACTTTCATTCAGTCAGTAGCTTCAATCATTTCTGGACGTTTTTCAATGGTAAAAATCAATGAATATTGTAAATGCACAAACAGTAATTTCTCCACATTGCAAGGTGCAATTCTGAAATTTTTTGCTTTTTCCTGCTCCTCTTAGCATGATAAAGAAGATTCAAAGAGAGTGAGATGCCAGCTCCTTTCATTCAGTCAGTAGCTTCAATCATTTCTGGACGTTTTTCAATGGCAAAAATCAATGAATATTGTAAATGCACAAACAGTAATTTCTCCGCATTGCAAGGTGCAATTCTGAAATTTTTTGCTTTTTCCTGCTCCTCTTAGCATGATAAAGAAGATTCAAAGAGAGTGAGATGCCAGCTCCTTTCATTCAGTCAGTACCTTCAATCATTTCTGGATGTTTTTCAATGGCAAAAATCAATGAATATTGTAAATGCACAAACAGTAATTTCTCCGCATTGCAAGGTGCAATTCTGAAATTTTTTGCTTTTTCTCGCTCCTCTTAGCATGATAAAGAAGATTCAAAGAGAGTGAGGTGCCAGCTCCTTTCATTCAGTCAGTAGCTTCAAACATTTCTGGTATATGAATAACATGTTTTTCAATGGCAAAAATCAATGAATATTGTAAATGCACAAACAGTAATTTCTCCGCATTGCAAGGTGCAATTCTGAAATTTTTTGCTTTTTCCTGCTCCTCTTAGCATGATAAAGAAGATTCAAAGAGAGTGAGATGCCAGCTCCTTTCATTCAGTCAGTAGCTTCAATCATTTCTGGACGTTTTTCAATGGCAAAAATCAATGAATATTGTAAATGCACAAACAGTAATTTCTCCGCATTGCAAGGTGCAATTCTGAAATTTTTTGCTTTTTCCTGCTCCTCTTAGCATGATAAAGAAGATTCAAAGAGAGTGAGATGCCAGCTCCTTTCATTCAGTCAGTAGCTTCAATCATTTCTGGACGTTTTTCAATGGCAAAAATCAATGAATATTGTAAATGCACAAACAGTAATTTCTCCGCATTGCAAGGTGCAATTCTGAAATTTTTTGCTTTTTCCTGCTCCTCTTAGCATGATAAAGAAGATTCAAAGAGAGTGAGATGCCAGCTCCTTTCATTCAGTCAGTAGCTTCAAACATTTCTGGTATATGAATAACATGATGTTTTTCAATGGCAAAAATCAATGAATATTGTAAATGCACAAACAGTAATTTCTCCGCATTGCAAGGTGCAAGTCTGAAATTTTTTGCTTTTTCCTGCTCCTCTTAGCATGATAAAGAAGATTCAAAGAGAGTGAGATGCCAGCTACTTTCATTCAGTCAGTAGCTTCAATCATTTCTGGACGTTTTTCAATGGTAAAAATCAATGAATATTGTAAATGCACAAACAGTAATTTCTCCACATTGCAATGTGCAATTCTAAAATTTTTTGCTTTTTCCTGCTCCTCTTAGCATGATAAAGAAGATTCAAAGAGAGTGAGATGCCAGCTCCTTTCATTCAGTCAGTAGCTTCAAACATTTCTGGTATATGAATAACATGTTTTTCAATGGCAAAATTCAATGAATATTGTAAATGCACAAACAGTAATTTCTCCGCATTGCAAGGTGCAATTCTGAAATTTTTTGCTTTTTCCTGCTCCTCTTAGCATGATAAAGAAGATTCAAAGAGAGTGAGATGCCAGCTCCTTTCATTCAGTCAGTAGCTTCAATCATTTCTGGTATATGAATAACATGATGTTTTTCAATGGCAAAAATCAATGAATTTTGTAAATGCACAAACAGTAATTTCTCAGCATTGCAAGGTGCAATTCTGAAATTTTTTGCTTTTTCCTGCTCCTCTTAGCATGATAAAGAAGATTCAAAGAGAGTGAGAAGCCAGCTCCTTTCATTGTCAGTAGCTTCAATCATTTCTTGACGTTTTTCAATGGCAAAAATCAATGAATATTGTAAATGCACAAAGAGTAATTTCTCCGCATTGCAAGGTGCAATTCTGAAATTTTTTGCTTTTTCCTGCTCCTCTTAGCATTATGAAGAAGATTCAAAGAGAGTGAGATACCAGCTCCTTTCATTCAGTCAGTAGCTTCAAACATTTCTGGTATATGAATAACATGATGTTTTTCAATGGCAAAAATCAATGAATATTGTAAATGCACAAACAGTAATTTCTCCGCATTGCAAGGTGCAATTCTGAAATTTTTTGCTTTTTCTTGCTCCTCTTAGCATGATAAAGAAGATTCAAAGAGAGTGAGATGCCAGCTCCTTTCGTTCAGTCAGTAGCTTCAATCATTTCTGGACGTTTTTCAATGGCAAAAATCATTGAATATTGTAAATGCACAAACAGTAATTTCTCCGCATTGCAAGGTGCAATTCTGAAATTTTTTACTTTTTCCTGCTCCTCTTAGCATGATAAAGAAGATTCAAAGAGAGTGAGATGCCAGCTCCTTTCATTCAGTCAGTAGCTTCAATCATTTCTGGACGTTTTTCAATTGCAAAAATCAATGAATATTGCAAATGCACAAACAGTAATTTCTCCGCATTGCAAGGTGCAATTCTGAAATTTTTTGCTTTTTCCTGCTCCTCTTAGCATGATAAAGAAGATTCAAAGAGAGTGAGATGCCAGCTCCTTTCATTCAGTCAGTAGCTTCAATCATTTCTGGACTTTTTTCAATGGCAAAAATCAATGAATATTGTAAATGCACAAACAGTAATTTCTCCGCATTGCAAGGTGCAATTCTGAAATTTTTTGCTTTTTCCTGCTCCTCTTAGCATGATAAAGAAGATTCAAAGAGAGTGAGATGCCAGCTCCTTTCCTTCAGTCAGTAGCTTCAATCATTTCTGGTATATGAATAACATGATGTTTTTCAATGGCAAAAATCAATGAATTTTGTAAATGCACAAACAGTAATTTCTCCGCATTGCAAGGCGCAATTCTGAAATTTTTTGCTTTTTCCTGCTCCTCTTAGCATGATAAAGAAGATTCAAAGAGAGTGAGATGCCAGCTCCTTTCATTCAGTCAGTAGCTTCAATCATTTCTGGACATTTTTCAATGGCAAAAATCAATGAATATTGTAAATGCACAAACAGTAATTTCTCCGCATTGCAAGGTGCAATTCTGAAATTTTTTGCTTTTTCCTGCTCCTCTAAGCATGATAAAGAAGATTCAAAGAGAGTGAGATGCCAGCTCCTTTCATTCAGTCAGTAGCTTCAATCATTTCTGGACGTTTTTCAATGGCAAAAATCATTGAATATTGTAAATGCACAAACAGTAATTTCTCCGCATTGCAAGGTGCAATTCTGAAATTTTTTGCTTTTTCCTGCTCCTCTTAGCATGATAAAGAAGATTCAAAGAGAGTGAGGTGCCAGCTCCTTTCATTCAGTCAGGAGCTTCAAACATTTCTGGTATATGAATAACATGTTTTTCAATGTCAAAAATCAATGAATATTGTAAATGCACAAACAGTAATTTCTCCGCATTGCAAGGTGCAATTCTGAAATTTTTTGCTTTTTCCTGCTCCTCTTAGCATGATAAAGAAGATTCAAAGAGAGTGAGATGCCAGCTCCTTTCATTCAGTCAGTAGCTTCAATCATTTCTGGACGTTTTTCAATGGCAAAAATCAATGAATATTGTAAATGCACAAATAGTAATTACTCCGCATTGCAAGGTGCAATTCTGAAATTTTTTGCTTTTTCCTGCTCCTCTTAGCATGATAAAGAAGATTCAAAGAGAGTGAGATGCCAGCTCCTTTCATTCAGTCAGTAGCTTCAATCATTTCTGGACGTTTTTCAATGGCAAAAATCAATGAATATTGTAAATGCACAAACTGTAATTTCTCCGCATTGCAAGGTGCAATTCTGAAATTTTTTGCTTTTTCCTGCTCCTCTTAGCATGATAAAGAAGATTCAAAGAGAGTGAGATTCCAGCTCCTTTCATTCAGTCAGTAGCTTCAATCATTTCTGGACGTTTTTCAATGGCAAAAATCAATGAATATTGTAAATGCACAAACAGTAATTTCTCCGCATTGCAAGGTGCAATTCTGAAATTTTTTGCTTTTTCCTGCTCCTCTTAGCATGATAAAGAAGATTCAAAGAGAGTGAGATGCCAGCTCCTTTCATTCAGTCAGTAGCTTCAATCATTTCTGGACGTTTTTCAATGGCAAAAATCAATGAATATTGTAAATGCACAAACAGTAATTTCTCCGCATTGCAAGGTGCAATTCTGAAATTTTTTGCTTTTTCCTGCTCCTCTTAGCATGATAAAGAAGATTCAAAGAGAGTGAGATGTCAGCTCCTTTCATTCAGTCAGTAGCTTCAAACATTTCTGGTATATGAATAACATGATGTTTTTCAATGGCAAAAATCAATGAATATTGTAAATGCACAAACAGTAATTTCTCCGCATTGCAAGGTGCAATTCTGAAATTTTTTGCTTTTTCCTGCTCCTCTTAGCCATGATAAAGAAGATTCAAAGAGAGTGAGATGCCAGCTCCTTTCATTCAGTCAGTAGCTTCAATCATTTCTGGTATATGAATAACATGATGTTTTTCAATGGTAAAAATCAATGAATTTTGTAAATGCACAAACAGTAATTTCTCAGCATTGCAAGGTGCAATTCTGAAATTTTTTGCTTTTTCCTGCTCCTCTTAGCATGATAAAGAAGATTCAAAGAGAGTGAGATGCCAGCTCCTTTCATTGTCAGTAGCTTCAATCATTTCTGGACGTTTTTCAATGGCAAAAATCAATGAATATTGTAAATGCACAAACAGTAATTTCTCCGCATTGCAAGGTGCAATTCTGAAATTTTTTGCTTTTTCCTGCTCCTCTTAGCATTATGAAGAAGATTCAAAGAGAGTGAGATACCAGCTCCTTTCATTAAGTCAGTAGCTTCAAACATTTCTGGTATATGAATAACATGATGTTTTTCAATGGCAAAAATCAATGAATATTGTAAATGCACAAACAGTAATTTCTCCGCATTGCAAGGTGCAATTCTGAAATTTTTTGCTTTTTCCTGCTCCTCTTAGCATGATAAAGAAGATTCAAAGAGAGTGAGATGCCAGCTCCTTTCGTTCAGTCAGTAGCTTCAATCATTTCTGGACGTTTTTCAATGGCAAAAATCATTGAATATTGTAAATGCACAAACAGTAATTTCTCCGCATTGCAAGGTGCAATTCTGAAATTTTTTACTTTTTCCTGCTCCTCTTAGCATGATAAAGAAGATTCAAAGAGAGTGAGATGCCAGCTCCTTTCATTCAGTCAGTAGCTTCAATCATTTCTGGTATATGAATAACATGATGTTTTTCAATCGCAAAAATCAATGAATATTGTAAATGCACAAACAGTAATTTCTCCGCATTGCAAGGTGCAATTCTGAAATTTTTTGCTTTTTCCTGCTCCTCTTAGCATGATAAAGAAGATTCAAAAAGAGTGAGATGCCAGCTCCTTTCATTCAGTCAGTAGCTTCAATCATTTCTGGACGTTTTTCAATGGCAAAAATCAATGAATATTGTAAATGCACAAACAGTAATTTCTCCGCATTGCAAGGTGCAATTCTGAAATTTTTTGCTTTTTCCTGCTCCTCTTAGCATGATAAAGAAGATTCAAAGAGAGTGAGATGCCAGCTCCTTTCCTTCAGTCAGTAGCGTCAATCATTTCTGGCATATGAATAACATGATGTTTTTCAATGGCAAAAATCAATGAATTTTGTAAATGCACAAACAGTAATTTCTCCGCATTGCAAGGCGCAATTCTGAAATTTTTTGCTTTTTCCTGCTCCTCTTAGCATGATAAAGAAGATTCAAAGAGAGTGAGATGCCAGCTCCTTTCATTCAGTCAGTAACTTCAATCATTTCTGGACATTTTTCAATGGCAAAAATCAATGAATATTGTAAATGCACAAACAGTAATTTCTCCGCATTGCAAGGTGCAATTCTGAAATTTTTTGCTTTTTCCTGCTCCTCTTAGCATGATAAAGAAGATTCAAAGAGAATGAGATGACAGCTCCTTTCATTCAGTCAGTAGCTTCAATCATTTCTGGACGTTTTTCAATGGCAAAAATCAATGAATATTGTAAATGCACAAACAGTAATTTCTCCGCATTGCAAGGTGCAATTCTGAAATTTTTTGCTTTTTCCTGCTCCTCTTAGCATGATAAAGAAGATTCAAAGAGAGTGAGGTGCCAGATCCTTTCATTCAGTCAGGAGCTTCAAACATTTCTGGTATATGAATAACATATTTTTCAATGGCAAAAATCAATGAATATTGTAAATGCACAAACAGTAATTTCTCCGCATTGCAAGGTGCAATTCTGAAATTTTTTGCTTTTTCCTGCTCCTCTTAGCATGATAAAGAAGATTCAAAGAGAGTGAGATGCCAGCTCCTTTCATTCAGTCAGTAGCTTAAATCATTTCTGGACGTTTTTCAATGGCAAAAATCAATGAATATTGTAAATGCACAAACAGTAATTTCTCCGCATTGCAAGGTGCAATTCTGAAATTTTTTGCTTTTTCCTGCTCCTCTTAGCATGATAAAGAAGATTCAAAGAGAGTGAGATGCCAGCTCCTTTCATTCAGTCAGTAGCTTCAATCATTTCTGGACGTTTTTCAATGGCAAAAATCAATGAATATTGTAAATGCACAAACAGTAATTTCTCCGCATTGCAAGGTGCAATTCTGAAATTTTTTGCTTTTTCCTGCTCCTCTTAGCATGATAAACAAGATTCAATGAGAGTGAGATGCCAGCTCCTTTCATTCAGTCAGTAGCTTCAATCATTTCTGGACGTTTTTCAATGGCAAAAATCATTGAATATTGTAAATGCACAAACAGTAATTTCTCCGCATTGCAAGGTGCAATTCTGAAATTTTTTACTTTTTCCTGCTCCTCTTAGCATGATAAAGAAGATTCAAAGAGAGTGAGATGCCAGCTCCTTTCATTCAGTCAGTAGCTTCAATCATTTCTGGTATATGAATAACATGATGTTTTTCAATCGCAAAAATCAATGAATATTGTAAATGCACAAACAGTAATTTCTCCGCATTGCAAGGCGCAATTCTGAAATTTTTTGCTTTTTCCTGCTCCTCTTAGCATGATAAAGAAGATTCAAAGAGAGTGAGATGCCAGCTCCTTTCATTCAGTCAGTAGCTTCAATCATTTCTGGACATTTTTCAATGGCAAAAATCAATGAATATTGTAAATGCACAAACAGTAATTTCTCCGCATTGCAAGGTGCAATTCTGAAATTTTTTGCTTTTTCCTGCTCCTCTTAGCATGATAAAGAAGATTCAAAGAGAGTGAGATGCCAGCTCCTTTCATTCAGTCAGTAGCTTCAATCATTTCTGGACGTTTTTCAATGGCAAAAATCAATGAATATTGTAAATGCACAAACAGTAATTTCTCCGCATTGCAAGGTGCAATTCTGAAATTTTTTGCTTTTTCCTGCCCCTCTTAGCATGATAAAGAAGATTCAAAGAGAGTGAGGTGCCAGCTCCTTTCATTCAGTCAGGAGCTTCAAACATTTCTGGTATATGAATAACATGTTTTTCAATGGCAAAAATCAATGAATATTGTAAATGCACAAACAGTAATTTCTCCGCATTGCAAGGTGCAATTCTGAAATTTTTTGCTTTTTCCTGCTCCTCTTAGCATGATAAAGAAGATTCAAAGAGAGTGAGATGCCAGCTCCCTTCATTCAGTCAGTAGCTTCAATCATTTCTGGACGTTTTTCAATGGCAAAAATCAATGAATATTGTAAATGCACAAACAGTAATTTCTCCGCATTGCAAGGTGCAATTCTGAAATTTTTTGCTTTTTCCTGCTCCTCTTAGCATGATAAAGAAGATTCAAAGAGAGTGAGATGCCAGCTCCTTTCATTCAGTCAGTAGCTTCAATCATTTCTGGACGTTCTTCAATGGCAAAAATCAATGAATATTGTAAATGCACAAACTGTAATTTCTCCGCATTGCAAGGTGCAATTCTGAAATTTTTTGCTTTTTCCTGCTCCTCTTAGCATGATAAAGAAGATTCAAAGAGAGTGAGATGCCAGCTCCTTTCATTCAGTCAGTAGCTTCAATCATTTCTGGACGTTTTTCAATGGCAAAAATCAATGAATATTGTAAATGCACAAACAGTAATTTCTCCGCATTGCAAGGTGCAATTCTGAAATTTTTTGCTTTTTCCTGCTCCTCTTAGCATGATAAAGAAGATTCAAAGAGAGTGAGATGCCAGCTCCTTTCATTCAGTCAGTAGCTTCAATCATTTCTGGACGTTTTTCAATGGCAAAAATCAATGAATATTGTAAATGCACAAACAGTAATTTCTCCGCATTGCAAGGTGCAATTCTGAAATTTTTTGCTTTTTCCTGCTCCTCTTAGCATGATAAAGAAGATTCAAAGAGAGTGAGATGTCAGCTCCTTTCATTCAGTCAGTAGCTTCAAACATTTCTGGTATATGAATAACATGATGTTTTTCAATGGCAAAAATCAATGAATATTGTAAATGCACAAACAGTAATTTCTCCGCATTGCAAGGTGCAATTCTGAAATTTTTTGCTTTTTCCTGCTCCTCTTAGCATGATAAAGAAGATTCAAAGAGAGTGAGGTGCCAGCTCCTTTCATTCAGTCAGGAGCTTCAAACATTTCTGGTATATGAATAACATGTTTTTCAATGGCAAAAATCAATGAATATTGTAAATGCACAAACAGTAATTTCTCCGCATTGCAAGGTGCAATTCTGAAATTTTTTGCTTTTTCCTGCTCCTCTTAGCATGATAAAGAAGATTCAAAGAGAGTGAGATGTCAGCTCCTTTCATTCAGTCAGTAGCTTCAATCATTTCTGGACGTTTTTCAATGGCAAAAATCAATGAATATTGTAAATGCACAAACAGTAATTTCTCCGCATTGCAAGGTGCAATTCTGAAATTTTTTGCTTTTTCCTGCTCCTCTTAGCATGATAAAGAAGATTCAAAGAGAGTGAGATGCCAGCTCCTTTCATTCAGTCAGTAGCTTCAATCATTTCTGGACGTTCTTCAATGGCAAAAATCAATGAATATTGTAAATGCACAAACTGTAATTTCTCCGCATTGCAAGGTGCAATTCTGAATTTTTTTGCTTTTTCCTGCTCCTCTTAGCATGATAAAGAAGATTCAAAGAGAGTGAGATGCCAGCTCCTTTCATTCAGTCAGTAGCTTCAATCATTTCTGGACGTTTTTCAATGGCAAAAATCAATGAATATTGTAAATGCACAAACAGTAATTTCTCCGCATTGCAAGGTGCAATTCTGAAATTTTTTGCTTTTTCCTGCTCCTCTTAGCATGATAAAGAAGATTCAAAGAGAGTGAGATGCCAGCTCCTTTCATTCAGTCAGTAGCTTCAATCATTTCTGGACGTTTTTCAATGGCAAAAATCAATGAATATTGTAAATGCACAAACAGTAATTTCTCCGCATTGCAAGGTGCAATTCTGAAATTTTTTGCTTTTTCCTGCTCCTCTTAGCATGATAAAGAAGATTCAAAGAGAGTGAGATGTCAGCTCCTTTCATTCAGTCAGTAGCTTCAAACATTTCTGGCATATGAATAACATGATGTTTTTCAATGGCAAAAATCAATGAATATTGTAAATGCACAAACAGTAATTTCTCCGCATTGCAAGGTGCAATTCTGAAATTTTTTGATTTTTCCTGCTCCTCTTAGCATGATAAAGAAGATTCAAAGAGAGTGAGATGCCAGCTCCTTTCATTCAGTCAGTAGCTTCAATCATTTCTGGTATATGAATAACATGATGTTTTTCAATGGCAAAAATCAATGAATTTTGTAAATGCACAAACAGTAATTTCTCAGCATTGCAAGGTGCAATTCTGAAATTTTTTGCTTTTTCCTGCTCCTCTTAGCATGATAAAGAAGATTCAAAGAGAGTGAGATGCCAGCTCCTTTCATTGTCAGTAGCTTCAATCATTTCTGGACGTTTTTTAATGGCAAAAATCAATGAATATTGTAAATGCACAAACAGTAATTTCTCCGCATTGCAAGGTGCAATTCTGAAATTTTTTGCTTTTTCCTGCTCCTCTTAGCATTATGAAGAAGATTCAAAGAGAGTGAGATACCAGCTCCTTTCATTAAGTCAGTAGCTTCAAACATTTCTGGTATATGAATAACATGATGTTTTTCAATGGCAAAAATCAATGAATATTGTAAATGCACAAACAGTAATTTCTCCGCATTGCAAGGTGCAATTCTGAAATTTTTTGCTTTTTCCTGCTCCTCTTAGCATGATAAAGAAGATTCAAAGAGAGTGAGATGTCAGCTCCTTTCATTCAGTCAGTAGCTTCAAACATTTCTGGTATATGAATAACATGATGTTTTTCAATGGCAAAAATCAATGAATATTGTAAATGCACAAACAGTAATTTCTCCGCATTGCAAGGTGCAATTCTGAAATTTTTTGCTTTTTCCTGCTCCTCTTAGCATGATAAAGAAGATTCAAAGAGAGTGAGATGCCAGATCCTTTCATTCAGTCAGTAGCTTCAATCATTTCTGGTATATGAATAACATGATGTTTTTCAATGGCAAAAATCAATGAATTTTGTAAATGCACAAACAGTAATTTCTCAGCATTGCAAGGTGCAATTCTGAAATTTTTTGCTTTTTCCTGCTCCTCTTAGCATGATAAAGAAGATTCAAAGAGAGTGAGATGCCAGCTCCTTTCATTGTCAGAAGCTTCAATCATTTCTGGACGTTTTTTAATGGCAAAAATCAATGAATATTGTAAATGCACAAACAGTAATTTCTCCGCATTGCAAGGTGCAATTCTGAAATTTTTTGCTTTTTCCTGCTCCTCTTAGCATTATGAAGAAGATTCAAAGAGAGTGAGATACCAGCTCCTTTCATTAAGTCAGTAGCTTCAAACTTTTCTGGTATATGAATAACATGATGTTTTTCAATCGCAAAAATCAATGAATATTGTAAATGCACAAACAGTAATTTCTCCGCATTGCAAGGTGCAATTCTGAAATTTTTTGCTTTTTCCTGCTCCTCTTAGCATGATAAAGAAGATTCAAAGAGAGTGAGATGCCAGCTCCTTTCATTCAGTCAGTAGCTTCAATCATTTCTGGACGTTTTTCAATGGCAAAAATCAATGAATATTGTAAATGCACAAACAGTAATTTCTCCGCATTGCAAGGTGCAATTCTGAAATTTTTTGCTTTTTCCTGCTCCTCTTAGCATGATAAAGAAGATTCAAAGAGAGTGAGATGCCAGCTCCTTTCCTTCAGTCAGTAGCGTCAATCATTTCTGGCATATGAATAACATGATGTTTTTCAATGGCAAAAATCAATGAATTTTGTAAATGCACAAACAGTAATTTCTCCGCATTGCAAGGCGCAATTCTGAAATTTTTTGCTTTTTCCTGCTCCTCTTAGCATGATAAAGAAGATTCAAAGAGAGTGAGATGCCAGCTCCTTTCATTCAGTCAGTAGCTTCAATCATTTCTGGACATTTTTCAATGGCAAAAATCAATGAATATTGTAAATGCACAAACAGTAATTTCTCCGCATTGCAAGGTGCAATTCTGAAATTTTTTGCTTTTTCCTGCTCCTCTTAGCATGATAAAGAACATTCAAAGAGAGTGAGATGACAGCTCCTTTCATTCAGTCAGTAGCTTCAATCATTTCTGGACGTTTTTCAATGGCAAAAATCAATGAATATTGTAAATGCACAAACAGTAATTTCTCCGCATTGCAAGGTGCAATTCTGAAATTTTTTGCTTTTTCCTGCTCCTCTTAGCATGATAAAGAAGATTCAAAGAGAGTGAGGTGCCAGCTCCTTTCATTCAGTCAGGAGCTTCAAACATTTCTGGTATATGAATAACATGTTTTTCAATGGCAAAAATCAATGAATATTGTAAATGCACAAACAGTAATTTCTCCGCATTGCAAGGTGCAATTCTGAAATTTTTTGCTTTTTCCTGCTCCTCTTAGCATGATAAAGAAGATTCAAAGAGAGTGAGATGCCAGCTCCTTTCATTCAGTCAGTAGCTTCAATCATTTCTGGACGTTTTTCAATGGCAAAAATCAATGAATATTGTAAATGCACAAACAGTAATTTCTCCGCATTGCAAGGTGCAATTCTGAAATTTTTTGCTTTTTCCTGCTCCTCTTAGCATGATAAACAAGATTCAAAGAGAGTGAGATGCCAGCTCCTTTCATTCAGTCAGTAGCTTCAATCATTTCTGGACGTTTTTCAATGGCAAAAATCATTGAATATTGTAAATGCACAAACAGTAATTTCTCCGCATTGCAAGGTGCAATTCTGAAATTTTTTACTTTTTCCTGCTCCTCTTAGCATGATAAAGAAGATTCAAAGAGAGTGAGATGCCAGCTCCTTTCATTCAGTCAGTAGCTTCAATCATTTCTGGTATATGAATAACAAGATGTTTTTCAATCGCAAAAATCAATGAATATTGTAAATGCACAAACAGTAATTTCTCCGCATTGCAAGGTGCAATTCTGAAATTTTTTGCTTTTTCCTGCTCCTCTTAGCATGATAAAGAAGATTCAAAGAGAGTGAGATGCCAGCTCCTTTCCTTCAGTCAGTAGCTTCAATCATTTCTGGTATATGAATAACATGATGTTTTTCAATGGCAAAAATCAATGAATTTTGTAAATGCACAAACAGTAATTTCTCCGCATTGCAAGGCGCAATTCTGAAATTTTTTGCTTTTTCCTGCTCCTCTTAGCATGATAAAGAAGATTCAAAGAGAGTGAGATGCCAGCTCCTTTCATTCAGTCAGTAGCTTCAATCATTTCTGGACATTTTTCAATGGCAAAAATCAATTAATATTGTAAATGCACAAACAGTAATTTCTCCGCATTGCAAGGTGCAATTCTGAAATTTTTTGCTTTTTCCTGCTCCTCTTAGCATGATAAAGAAGATTCAAAGAGAGTGAGATGCCAGCTCCTTTCATTCAGTCAGTAGCTTCAATCATTTCTGGACGTTTTTCAATGGCAAAAATCAATGAATATTGTAAATGCACAAACAGTAATTTCTCCGCATTGCAAGGTGCAATTCTGAAATTTTTTGCTTTTTCCTGCTCCTCTTAGCATGATAAAGAAGATTCAAAGAGAGTGAGATGCCAGCTCCTTTCATTCAGTCAGTACCTTCAATCATTTCTGGACGTTTTTCAATGGCAAAAATCAATGAATATTGTAAATGCACAAACAGTAATTTCTCCGCATTGCAAGGTGCAATTCTGAAATTTTTTGCTTTTTCCTGCTCCTCTTAGCATGATAAAGAAGATTCAAAGAGAGTGAGATGCCAGCTCCTTTCATTCAGTCAGTAGCTTCAATCATTTCTGGACGTTTTTCAATGGCAAAAATCAATGAATATTGTAAATGCACAAACTGTAATTTCTCCGCATTG
This sequence comes from Phyllobates terribilis, assembly GCF_046119375.1. Taxonomy (NCBI): domain Eukaryota; kingdom Metazoa; phylum Chordata; class Amphibia; order Anura; family Dendrobatidae; genus Phyllobates; species Phyllobates terribilis. Next base: position 376,013 of record NW_027363330.1, read on the forward strand.
CAAGGTGCAATTCTGAAATTTTTTGCTTTTTCCTGCTCCTCTTAGCATGATAAAGAAGATTCAAAGAGAGTGAGATGTCAGCTCCTTTCATTCAGTCAGTAGCTTCAAACATTTCTGGTATATGAATAACATGATGTTTTTCAATGGCAAAAATCAATGAATATTGTAAATGCACAAACAGTAATTTCTCCGCATTGCAAGGTGCAATTCTGAAATTTTTTGCTTTTTCCTGCTCCTCTTAGCATGATAAAGAAGATTCAAAGAGAGTGAGATGCCAGCTCCTTTCATTCAGTCAGTCGCTTCAATCATTTCTGGTATATGAATAACATGATGTTTTTCAATGGCAAAAATCAATGAATTTTGTAAATGCACAAACAGTAATTTCTCAGCATTGCAAGGTGCAATTCTGAAATTTTTTGCTTTTTCCTGCTCCTCTTAGCATGATAAAGAAGATTCAAAGAGAGTGAGATGCCAGCTCCTTTCATTGTCAGAAGCTTCAATCATTTCTGGACGTTTTTTAATGGCAAAAATCAATGAATATTGTAAATGCACAAACAGTAATTTCTCCGCATTGCAAGGTGCAATTCTGAAATTTTTTGCTTTTTCCTGCTCCTCTTAGCATTATGAAGAAGATTCAAAGAGAGTGAGATACCAGCTCCTTTCATTAAGTCAGTAGCTTCAAACTTTTCTGGTATATGAATAACATGATGTTTTTCAATCGCAAAAATCAATGAATATTGTAAATGCACAAACAGTAATTTCTCCGCATTGCAAGGTGCAATTCTGAAATTTTTTGCTTTTTCCTGCTCCTCTTAGCATGATAAAGAAGATTCAAAGAGAGTGAGATGCCAGCTCCTTTCATTCAGTCAGTAGCTTCAATCATTTCTGGACGTTTTTCAATGGCAAAAATCAATGAATATTGTAAATGCACAAACAGTAATTTCTCCGCATTGCAAGGTGCAATTCTGAAATTTTTTGCTTTTTCCTGCTCCTCTTAGCATGATAAAGAAGATTCAAAGAGAGTGAGATGCCAGCTCCTTTCCTTCAGTCAGTAGCGTCAATCATTTCTGGCATATGAATAACATGATGTTTTTCAATGGCAAAAATCAATGAATTTTGTAAATGCACAAACAGTAATTTCTCCGCATTGCAAGGCGCAATTCTGAAATTTTTTGCTTTTTCCTGCTCCTCTTAGCATGATAAAGAAGATTCAAAGAGAGTGAGATGCCAGCTCCTTTCATTCAGTCAGTAGCTTCAATCATTTCTGGACATTTTTCAATGGCAAAAATCAATGAATATTGTAAATGCACAAACAGTAATTTCTCCGCATTGCAAGGTGCAATTCTGAAATTTTTTGCTTTTTCCTGCTCCTCTTAGCATGATAAAGAACATTCAAAGAGAGTGAGATGACAGCTCCTTTCATTCAGTCAGTAGCTTCAATCATTTCTGGACGTTTTTCAATGGCAAAAATCAATGAATATTGTAAATGCACAAACAGTAATTTCTCCGCATTGCAAGGTGCAATTCTGAAATTTTTTGCTTTTTCCTGCTCCTCTTAGCATGATAAAGAAGATTCAAAGAGAGTGAGATGCCAGCTCCTTTCATTCAGTCAGTAGCTTCAATCATTTCTGGACGTTTTTCAATGGCAAAAATCAATGAATATTGTAAATGCACAAACAGTAATTTCTCCGCATTGCAAGGTGCAATTCTGAAATTTTTTGCTTTTTCCTGCTCCTCTTAGCATGATAAACAAGATTCAAAGAGAGTGAGATGCCAGCTCCTTTCATTCAGTCAGTAGCTTCAATCATTTCTGGACGTTTTTCAATGGCAAAAATCATTGAATATTGTAAATGCACAAACAGTAATTTCTCCGCATTGCAAGGTGCAATTCTGAAATTTTTTACTTTTTCCTGCTCCTCTTAGCATGATAAAGAAGATTCAAAGAGAGTGAGATGCCAGCTCCTTTCATTCAGTCAGTAGCTTCAATCATTTCTGGTATATGAATAACAAGATGTTTTTCAATCGCAAAAATCAATGAATATTGTAAATGCACAAACAGTAATTTCTCCGCATTGCAAGGTGCAATTCTGAAATTTTTTGCTTTTTCCTGCTCCTCTTAGCATGATAAAGAAGATTCAAAGAGAGTGAGATGCCAGCTCCTTTCCTTCAGTCAGTAGCTTCAATCATTTCTGGTATATGAATAACATGATGTTTTTCAATGGCAAAAATCAATGAATTTTGTAAATGCACAAACAGTAATTTCTCCGCATTGCAAGGCGCAATTCTGAAATTTTTTGCTTTTTCCTGCTCCTCTTAGCATGATAAAGAAGATTCAAAGAGAGTGAGATGCCAGCTCCTTTCATTCAGTCAGTAGCTTCAATCATTTCTGGACATTTTTCAATGGCAAAAATCAATTAATATTGTAAATGCACAAACAGTAATTTCTCCGCATTGCAAGGTGCAATTCTGAAATTTTTTGCTTTTTCCTGCTCCTCTTAGCATGATAAAGAAGATTCAAAGAGAGTGAGATGCCAGCTCCTTTCATTCAGTCAGTAGCTTCAATCATTTCTGGACGTTTTTCAATGGCAAAAATCAATGAATATTGTAAATGCACAAACAGTAATTTCTCCGCATTGCAAGGTGCAATTCTGAAATTTTTTGCTTTTTCCTGCTCCTCTTAGCATGATAAAGAAGATTCAAAGAGAGTGAGATGCCATCTCCTTTCATTCAGTCAGTACCTTCAATCATTTCTGGACGTTTTTCAATGGCAAAAATCAATGAATATTGTAAATGCACAAACTGTAATTTCTCCGCATTGCAAGGTGCAATTCTGAAATTTTTTGCTTTTTCCTGCTCCTCTTAGCATGATAAAGAAGATTCAAAGAGAGTGAGATGCCAGCTCCTTTCATTCAGTCAGTAGCTTCAATCATTTCTGGTATATGAATAACATGATGTTTTTCAATAGCAAAAATCAATGAATATTGTAAATGCACAAACAGTAATTTCTCCGCATTGCAAGGTGCAATTCTGAAATTTTTTGCTTTTTCCTGCTCCTCTTAGCATGATAAAGAAGATTCAAAGAGAGTGAGATGCCAGCTCCTTTCATTCAGTCAGTAGCTTCAATCATTTCTGGACGTTTTTCAATGGCAAAAATCAATGAATATTGTAAATGCACAAACAGTAATTTCTCCGCATTGCAAGGTGCAATTCTGAAATTTTTTGCTTTTTCCTGCTCCTCTTAGCATGATAAACAAGATTCAAAGAGAGTGAGATGCCAGCTCCTTTCATTCAGTCAGTAGCTTCAATCATTTCTGGACGTTTTTCAATGGCAAAAATCAATGAATATTGTAAATGCACAAACAGTAATTTCTCCGCATTGCAAGGTGCAATTCTGAAATTTTTTGCTTTTTCCTGCTCCTCTTAGCATGATAAAGAAGATTCAAAGAGATTGAGATGCCAGCTCCTTTCATTCAGTCAGTAGCTTCAATCATTTCTGGTATATGAATAACATGATGTTTTTCAATGGCAAAAATCAATGAATATTGTAAATGCACAAACAGTAATTTCTCCGCATTGCAAGGTGCAATTCTGAAATTTTTTGCTTTTTCCTGCTCCTCTTAGCATGATAAAGAAGATTCAAAGAGAGTGAGATGCCAGCTCCTTTCATTCAGTCAGTAGCTTCAATCATTTCTGGACGTTTTTCAATGGCAAAAATCAATGAATATTGTAAATGCACAAACAGTAATTTCTCCGCATTGCAAGGTGCAATTCTGAAATTTTTTGCTTTTTCCTGCTCCTCTTAGCAAGATAAACAAGATTCAAAGAGAGTGAGATGCCAGCTCCTTTCATTCAGTCAGTAGCTTCAATCATTTCTGGACGTTTTTCAATGGCAAAAATCATTGAATATTGTAAATGCACAAACAGTAATTTCTCCGCATTGCAAGGTGCAATTCTGAAATTTTTTACTTTTTCCTGCTCCTCTTAGCATGATAAAGAAGATTCAAAGAGAGTGAGATGCCAGCTTCTTTTATTCAGTCAGTAGCTTCAATCATTTCTGGTATATGAATAACATGATGTTTTTCAATCGCAAAAATCAATGAATATTGTAAATGCACAAACAGTAATTTCTCCGCATTGCAAGGTGCAATTCTGAAATTTTTTGCTTTTTCCTGCTCCTCTTAGCATGATAAAGAAGATTCAAAGAGAGTGAGATGCCAGCTCCTTTCATTCAGTCAGTAGCTTCAATCATTTCTGGATGTTTTTCAATGGCAAAAATCAATGAATATTGTAAATGCACAAACAGTAATTTCTCCGCATTGCAAGGTGCAATTCTGAAATTTTTTGCTTTTTCCTGCTCCTCTTAGCATGATAAAGAAGATTCAAAGAGAGTGAGATGCCAGCTCCTTTCCTTCAGTCAGTAGCTTCAATCATTTCTGGTATATGAATAACATGATGTTTTTCAATGGCAAAAATCAATGAATTTTGTAAATGCACAAACAGTAATTTCTCCGCATTGCAAGGCGCAATTCTGAAATTTTTTGCTTTTTCCTGCTCCTCTTAGCATGATAAAGAAGATTCAAAGAGAGTGAGATGCCAGCTCCTTTCATTCAGTCAGTAGCTTCAATCATTTCTGGACATTTTTCAATGGCAAAAATCAATGAATATTGTAAATGCACAAACAGTAATTTCTCCGCATTGCAAGGTGCAATTCTGAAATTTTTTGCTTTTTCCTGCTCCTCTTAGCATGATAAAGAAGATTCAAAGAGAGTGAGATGCCAGCTCCTTTCATTCAGTCAGTAGCTTCAATCATTTCTGGACGTTTTTCAATGGCAAAAATCAATGAATATTGTAAATGCACAAACAGTAATTTCTCCGCATTGCAAGGTGCAATTCTGAAATTTTTTGCTTTTTCCTGCTCCTCTTAGCATGATAAAGAAGATTCAAAGAGAGTGATATTCCAGCTCCTTTCATTCAGTCAGTACCTTCAATCATTTCTGGACGTTTTTCAATGGCAAAAATCAATGAATATTGTAAATGCACAAACAGTAATTTCTCCGCATTGCAAGGTGCAATTCTGAAATTTTTTGCTTTTTCCTGCTCCTCTTAGCATGATAAAGAATATTCAAAGAGAGTGAGATGCCAGCTCCTTTCATTAAGTCAGTAGCTTCAATCATTTCTGGACGTTTTTCAATGGCAAAAATCAATGAATATTGTAAATGCACAAACTGTAATTTCTCCGCATTGCAAGGTGCAATTCTGAAATTTTTTGCTTTTTCCTGCTCCTCTTAGCATGATAAAGAAGATTCAAAGAGAGTGAGATGCCAGCTCCTTTCATTCAGTCAGTAGCTTCAATCATTTCTGGTATATGAATAACATGATGTTTTTCAATAGCAAAAATCAATGAATATTGTAAATGCACAAACAGTAATTTCTCCGCATTGCAAGGTGCAATTCTGAAATTTTTTGCTTTTTCCTGCTCCTCTTAGCATGATAAAGAAGATTCAAAGAGAGTGAGATGCCAGCTCCTTTCATTCAGTCAGTAGCTTCAATCATTTCTGGACGTTTTTCAATGGCAAAAATCAATGAATATTGTAAATGCACAAACAGTAATTTCTCCGCATTGCAAGGTGCAATTCTGAAATTTTTTGCTTTTTCCTGCTCCTCTTAGCATGATAAACAAGATTCAAAGAGAGTGAGATACCAGCTCCTTTCATTCAGTCAGTAGCTTCAATCATTTCTGGACGTTTTTCAATGGCAAAAATCATTGAATTTTGTAAATGCACAAACAGTAATTTCTCCGCATTGCAAGGTGCAATTCTGAAATTTTTTACTTTTTCCTGCTCCTCTTAGCATGATAAAGAAGATTCAAAGAGAGTAAGATGCCAGCTCCTTTCATTCAGTCAGTAGCTTCAATCATTTCTGGTATATGAATAACATGATGTTTTTCAATCGCAAAAATCAATGAATATTGTAAATGCACAAACAGTAATTTCTCCGCATTGCAAGGTGCAATTCTGAAATTTTTTGCTTTTTCCTGCTCCTCTTAGCATGATAAAGAAGATTCAAAGAGAGTGAGATGCCAGCTCCTTTCATTCAGTCAGTAGCTTCAATCATTTCTGGACGTTTTTCAATGGCAAAAATCAATGAATATTGTAAATGCACAAACAGTAATTTCTCCGCATTGCAAGGTGCAATTCTGAAATTTTTTGCTTTTTCCTGCTCCTCTTAGCATGATAAAGAAGATTCAAAGAGAGTGAGATGCCAGCTCCTTTCCTTCAGTCAGTAGCTTCAATCATTTCTGGTATATGAATAACATGATGTTTTTCAATGGCAAAAATCAATGAATTTTGTAAATGCACAAACAGTAATTTCTCCGCATTGCAAGGCGCAATTCTGAAATTTTTTGCTTTTTCCTGCTCCTCTTAGCATGATAAAGAAGATTCAAAGAGAGTGAGATGCCAGCTCCTTTCATTCAGTCAGTAGCTTCAATCATTTCTGGACATTTTTCAATGGCAAAAATCAATGAATATTGTAAATGCACAAACAGTAATTTCTCCGCATTGCAAGGTGCAATTCTGAAATTTTTTGCTTTTTCCTGCTCCTCTTAGCATGATAAAGAAGATTCAAAGAGAGTGAGATGCCAGCTCCTTTCATTCAGTCAGTAGCTTCTATCATTTCTGGACGTTTTTCAATGGCAAAAATCAATGAATATTGTAAATGCACAAACAGTAATTTCTCCGCATTGCAAGGTGCAATTCTGAAATTTTTTGCTTTTTCCTGCTCCTCTTAGCATGATAAAGAAGATTCAAAGAGAGTGAGGTGCCAGCTCCTTTCATTCAGTCAGGAGCTTCAAACATTTCTGGTATATGAATAACATGTTTTTCAATGGCAAAAATCAATGAATATTGTAAATGCACAAACAGTAATTTCTCCGCATTGCAAGGTGCAATTCTGAAATTTTTTGCTTTTTCCTGCTCCTCTTAGCATGATAAAGAAGATTCAAAGAGAGTGAGATGCCAGCTCCTTTCATTCAGTCAGTAGCTTCAATCATTTCTGGACGTTTTTCAATGGCAAAAATCAATGAATATTGTAAATGCACAAACAGTAATTTCTCCGCATTGCAAGGTGCAATTCTGAAATTTTTTTCTTTTTCCTGCTCCTCTTAGCATGATAAAGAAGATTCAAAGAGAGTGAGATGCCAGCTCCTTTCATTCAGTCAGTAGCTTCAATCATTTCTGGACGTTTTTCAATGGCAAAAATCAATGAATATTGTAAATGCACAAACAGTAATTTCTCCGCATTGCAAGGTGCAATTCTGAAATTTTTTGCTTTTTCCTGCTCCTCTTAGCATGATAAAGAAGATTCAAAGAGAGTGAGATGTCAGCTCCTTTCATTCAGTCAGTAGCTTCAAACATTTCTGGTATATGAATAACATGATGTTTTTCAATGGCAAAAATCAATGAATATTGTAAATGCACAAACAGTAATTTCTCCGCATTGCAAGGTGCAATTCTGAAATTTTTTGCTTTTTCCTGCTCCTCTTAGCATGATAAAGAAGATTCAAAGAGAGTGAGGTGCCAGCTCCTTTCATTCAGTCAGGAGCTTCAAACATTTCTGGTATATGAATAACATGTTTTTCAATGGCAAAAATCAATGAATATTGTAAATGCACAAACAGTAATTTCTCCGCATTGCAAGGTGCAATTCTGAAATTTTTTGCTTTTTCCTGCTCCTCTTAGCATGATAAAGAAGATTCAAAGAGAGTGAGATGCCAGCTCCTTTCATTCAGTCAGTAGCTTCAATCATTTCTGGACGTTTTTCAATGGCAAAAATCAATGAATATTGTAAATGCACAAACAGTAATTTCTCCGCATTGCAAGGTGCAATTCTGAAATTTTTTGCTTTTTCCTGCTCCTCTTAGCATGATAAAGAAGATTCAAAGAGAGTGAGATGCCAGCTCCTTTCATTCAGTCAGTAGCTTCAATCATTTCTGGACGTTCTTCAATGGCAAAAATCAATGAATATTGTAAATGCACAAACTGTAATTTCTCCGCATTGCAAGGTGCAATTCTGAATTTTTTTGCTTTTTCCTGCTCCTCTTAGCATGATAAAGAAGATTCAAAGAGAGTGAGATGCCAGCTCCTTTCATTCAGTCAGTAGATTCAATCATTTCTGGACGTTTTTCAATGGCAAAAATCAATGAATATTGTAAATGCACAAACAGTAATTTCTCCGCATTGCAAGGTGCAATTCTGAAATTTTTTGCTTTTTCCTGCTCCTCTTAGCATGATAAAGAAGATTCAAAGAGAGTGAGATGCCAGCTCCTTTCATTCAGTCAGTAGCTTCAATCATTTCTGGACGTTTTTCAATGGCAAAAATCAATGAATATTGTAAATGCACAAACAGTAATTTCTCCGCATTGCAAGGTGCAATTCTGAAATTTTTTGCTTTTTCCTGCTCCTCTTAGCATGATAAAGAAGATTCAAAGAGAGTGAGATGTCAGCTCCTTTCATTCAGTCAGTAGCTTCAAACATTTCTGGCATATGAATAACATGATGTTTTTCAATGGCAAAAATCAATGAATATTGTAAATGCACAAACAGTAATTTCTCCGCATTGCAAGGTGCAATTCTGAAATTTTTTGCTTTTTCCTGCTCCTCTTAGCATGATAAAGAAGATTCAAAGAGAGTGAGATGCCAGCTCCTTTCATTCAGTCAGTAGCTTCAATCATTTCTGGTATATGAATAACATGATGTTTTTCAATGGCAAAAATCAATGAATTTTGTAAATGCACAAACAGTAATTTCTCAGCATTGCAAGGTGCAATTCTGAAATTTTTTGCTTTTTCCTGCTCCTCTTAGCATGATAAAGAAGATTCAAAGAGAGTGAGATGCCAGCTCCTTTCATTGTCAGTAGCTTCAATCATTTCTGGACGTTTTTTAATGGAAAAATCAATGAATATTGTAAATGCACAAACAGTAATTTCTCCGCATTGCAAGGTGCAATTCTGAAATTTTTTGCTTTTTCCTGCTCCTCTTAGCATTATGAAGAAGATTCAAAGAGAGTGAGATACCAGCTCCTTTCATTAAGTCAGTAGCTTCAAACATTTCTGGTATATGAATAACATGATGTTTTTCAATGGCAAAAATCAATGAATATTGTAAATGCACAAACAGTAATTTCTCCGCATTGCAAGGTGCAATTCTGAAATTTTTTGCTTTTTCCTGCTCCTCTTAGCATGATAAAGAAGATTCAAAGAGAGTGAGATGTCAGCTCCTTTCATTCAGTCAGTAGCTTCAAACATTTCTGGTATATGAATAACATGATGTTTTTCAATGGCAAAAATCAATGAATATTGTAAATGCACAAACAGTAATTTCTCCGCATTGCAAGGTGCAATTCTGAAATTTTTTGCTTTTTCCTGCTCCTCTTAGCATGATAAAGAAGATTCAAAGAGAGTGAGATGCCAGCTCCTTTCATTCAGTCAGTAGCTTCAATCATTTCTGGTATATGAATAACATGATGTTTTTCAATGGCAAAAATCAATGAATTTTGTAAATGCACAAACAGTAATTTCTCAGCATTGCATTGTGCAATTCTGAAATTTTTTGCTTTTTCCTGCTCCTCTTAGCATGATAAAGAAGATTCAAAGAGAGTGAGATGCCAGCTCCTTTCATTGTCAGAAGCTTCAATCATTTCTGGACGTTTTTTAATGGCAAAAATCAATGAATATTGTAAATGCACAAACAGTAATTTCTCCGCTTTGCAAGGTGCAATTCTGAAATTTTTTGCTTTTTCCTGCTCCTCTTAGCATTATGAAGAAGATTCAAAGAGAGTGAGATACCAGCTCCTTTCATTAAGTCAGTAGCTTCAAACATTTCTGGTATATGAATAACATGATGTTTTTCAATCGCAAAAATCAATGAATATTGTAAATGCACAAACAGTAATTTCTCCGCATTACAAGGTGCAATTCTGAAATTTTTTGCTTTTTCCTGCTCCTCTTAGCATGATAAAGAAGATTCAAAGAGAGTGAGATGCCAGCTCCTTTCATTCAGTCAGTAGCTTCAATCATTTCTGGACGTTTTTCAATGGCAAAAATCAATGAATATTGTAAATGCACAAACAGTAATTTCTCCGCATTGCAAGGTGCAATTCTGAAATTTTTTGCTTTTTCCTGCTCCTCTTAGCATGATAAAGAAGATTCAAAGAGAGTGAGATGCCAGCTCCTTTCCTTCAGTCAGTAGCGTCAATCATTTCTGGCATATGAATAACATGATGTTTTTCAATGGCAAAAATCAATGAATTTTGTAAATGCACAAACAGTAATTTCTCCGCATTGCAAGGCGCAATTCTGAAATTTTTTGCTTTTTCCTGCTCCTCTTAGCATGATAAAGAAGATTCAAAGAGAGTGAGATGCCAGCTCCTTTCATTCAGTCAGTAGCTTCAATCATTTCTGGACATTTTTCAATGGCAAAAATCAATGAATATTGTAAATGCACAAACAGTAATTTCTCCGCATTGCAAGGTGCAATTCTGAAATTTTTTGCTTTTTCCTGCTCCTCTTAGCATGATAAAGAACATTCAAAGAGAGTGAGATGACAGCTCCTTTCATTCAGTCAGTAGCTTCAATCATTTCTGGACGTTTTTCAATGGCAAAAATCAATGAATATTGTAAATGCACAAACAGTAATTTCTCCGCATTGCAAGGTGCAATTCTGAAATTTTTTGCTTTTTCCTGCTCCTCTTAGCATGATAAAGAAGATTCAAAGAGAGTGAGGTGCCAGCTCCTTTCATTCAGTCAGGAGCTTCAAACATTTCTGGTATATGAATAGCATGTTTTTCAATGGCAAAAATCAATGAATATTGTAAATGCACAAACAGTAATTTCTCCGCATTGCAAGGTGCAATTCTGAAATTTTTTGCTTTTTCCTGCTCCTCTTAGCATGATAAAGAAGATTCAAAGAGAGTGAGATGCCAGCTCCTTTCATTCAGTCAGTAGCTTCAATCATTTCTGGACGTTTTTCAATGGCAAAAATCAATGAATATTGTAAATGCACAAACAGTAATTTCTCCGCATTGCAAGGTGCAATTCTGAAATTTTTTGCTTTTTCCTGCTCCTTTTAGCATGATAAACAAGATTCAAAGAGAGTGAGATGCCAGCTCCTTTCATTCAGTCAGTAGCTTCAATCATTTCTGGAAGTTTTTCAATGGCAAAAATCATTGAATATTGTAAATGCACAAACAGTAATTTCTCCGCATTGCAAGGTGCAATTCTGAAATTTTTTACTTTTTCCTGCTCCTCTTAGCATGATAAAGAAGATTCAAAGAGAGTGAGATGCCAGCTCCTTTCATTCAGTCAGTAGCTTCAATCATTTCTGGTATATGAATAACAAGATGTTTTTCAATCGCAAAAATCAATGAATATTGTAAATGCACAAACAGTAATTTCTCCGCATTGCAAGGTGCAATTCTGAAATTTTTTGCTTTTTCCTGCTCCTCTTAGCATGATAAAGAAGATTCAAAGAGAGTGAGATGCCAGCTCCTTTCCTTCAGTCAGTAGCTTCAATCATTTCTGGTATATGAATAACATGATGTTTTTCAATGGCAAAAATCAATGAATTTTGTAAATGCACAAACAGTAATTTCTCCGCATTGCAAGGCGCAATTCTGAAATTTTTTGCTTTTTCCTGCTCCTCTTAGCATGATAAAGAAGATTCAAAGAGAGTGAGATGCCAGCTCCTTTCATTCAGTCAGTAGCTTCAATCATTTCTGGACATTTTTCAATGGCAAAAATCAATGAATATTGTAAATGCACAAACAGTAATTTCTCCGCATTGCAAGGTGCAATTCTGAAATTTTTTGCTTTTTCCTGCTCCTCTTAGCATGATAAAGAAGATTCAAAGAGAGTGAGATGCCAGCTCCTTTCATTCAGTCAGTAGCTTCAATCATTTCTGGACGTTTTTCAATGGCAAAAATCAATGAATATTGTAAATGCACAAACAGTAATTTCTCCGCATTGCAAGGTGCAATTCTGAAATTTTTTGCTTTTTCCTGCTCCTCTTAGCATGATAAAGAAGATTCAAAGAGAGTGAGATGCCAGCTCCTTTCATTCAGTCAGTACCTTCAATCATTTCTGGACGTTTTTCAATGGCAAAAATCAATGAATATTGTAAATGCACAAACAGTAATTTCTCCGCATTGCAAGGTGCAATTCTGAAATTTTTTGCTTTTTCCTGCTCCTCTTAGCATGATAAAGAAGATTCAAAGAGAGTGAGATGCCAGCTCCTTTCATTCAGTCAGTAGCTTCAATCATTTCTGGACGTTTTTCAATGGCAAAAATCAATGAATATTGTAAATGCACAAACTGTAATTTCTCCGCATTGCAAGGTGCAATTCTGAAATTTTTTGCTTTTTCCTGCTCCTCTTAGCATGATAAAGAAGATTCAAAGAGAGTGAGATGCCAGCTCCTTTCATTCAGTCAGTAGCTTCAATCATTTCTGGTATATGAATAACATGATGTTTTTCAATAGCAAAAATCAATGAATATTGTAAATGCACAAACAGTAATTTCTCCGCATTGCAAGGTGCAATTCTGAAATTTTTTGCTTTTTCCTGCTCCTCTTAGCATGATAAAGAAGATTCAAAGAGAGTGAGATGCCAGCTCCTTTCATTCAGTCAGTAGCTTCAATCATTTCTGGACGTTTTTCAATGGCAAAAATCAATGAATATTGTAAATGCACAAACAGTAATTTCTCCGCATTGCAAGGTGCAATTCTGAAATTTTTTGCTTTTTCCTGCTCCTCTTAGCATGATAAACAAGATTCAAAGAGAGTGAGATGCCAGCTCCTTTCATTCAGTCAGTAGCTTCAATCATTTCTGGACGTTTTTCAATGGCAAAAATCAATGAATATTGTAAATGCACAAACAGTAATTTCTCCGCATTGCAAGGTGCAATTCTGAAATTTTTTGCTTTTTCCTGCTCCTCTTAGCATGATAAAGAAGATTCAAAGAGAGTGAGATGCCAGCTCCTTTCATTCAGTCAGTAGCTTCAATCATTTCTGGTATATGAATAACATGATGTTTTTCAATGGCAAAAATCAATGAATATTGTAAATGCACAAACAGTAATTTCTCCGCATTGCAAGGTGCAATTCTGAAATTTTTTGCTTTTTCCTGCTCCTCTTAGCATGATAAAGAAGATTCAAAGAGAGTGAGATGCCAGCTCCTTTCATTCAGTCAGTAGCTTCAATCATTTCTGGACGTTTTTCAATGGCAAAAATCAATGAATATTGTAAATGCACAAACAGTAATTTCTCCGCATTGCAAGGTGCAATTCTGAAATTTTTTGCTTTTTCCTGCTCCTCTTAGCATGATAAACAAGATTCAAAGAGAGTGAGATGCCAGCTCCTTTCATTCAGTCAGTAGCTTCAATCATTTCTGGACGTTTTTCAATGGCAAAAATCATTGAATATTGTAAATGCACAAACAGTAATTTCTCCGCATTGCAAGGTGCAATTCTGAAATTTTTTACTTTTTCCTGCTCCTCTTAGCATGATAAAGAAGATTCAAAGAGAGTGAGATGCCAGCTCCTTTCATTCAGTCAGTAGCTTCAATCATTTCTGGTATATGAATAACATGATGTTTTTCAATCGCAAAAATCAATGAATATTGTAAATGCACAAACAGTAATTTCTCCGCATTGCAAGGTGCAATTCTGAATTTTTTTGCTTTTTCCTGCTCCTCTTAGCATGATAAAGAAGATTCAAAGAGAGTGAGATGCCAGCTCCTTTCATTCAGTCAGTAGCTTCAATCATTTCTGGATGTTTTTCAATGGCAAAAATCAATGAATATTGTAAATGCACAAACAGTAATTTCTCCGCATTGCAAGGTGCAATTCTGAAATTTTTTGCTTTTTCCTGCTCCTCTTAGCATGATAAAGAAGATTCAAAGAGAGTGAGATGCCAGCTCCTTTCCTTCAGTCAGTAGCTTCAATCATTTCTGGTATATGAATAACATGATGTTTTTCAATGGCAAAAATCAATGAATTTTGTAAATGCACAAACAGTAATTTCTCCGCATTGCAAGGCGCAATTCTGAAATTTTTTGCTTTTTCCTGCTCCTCTTAGCATGATAAAGAAGATTCAAAGAGAGTGAGATGCCAGCTCCTTTCATTCAGTCAGTAGCTTCAATCATTTCTGGACATTTTTCAATGGCAAAAATCAATGAATATTGTAAATGCACAAACAGTAATTTCTCCGCATTGCAATGTGCAATTCTGAAATTTTTTGCTTTTTCCTGCTCCTCTTAGCATGATAAAGAAGATTCAAAGAGAGTGAGATGCCAGCTCCTTTCATTCAGTCAGTAGCTTCAATCATTTCTGGACGTTTTTCAATGGCAAAAATCAATGAATATTGTAAATGCACAAACAGTAATTTCTCCGCATTGCAAGGTGCAATTCTGAAATTTTTTGCTTTTTCCTGCTCCTCTTAGCATGATAAAGAAGATTCAAAGAGAGTGATATTCCAGCTCCTTTCATTCAGTCAGTACCTTCAATCATTTCTGGACGTTTTTCAATGGCAAAAATCAATGAATATTGTAAATGCACAAACAGTAATTTCTCCGCATTGCAAGGTGCAATTCTGAAATTTTTTGCTTTTTCCTGCTCCTCTTAGCATGATAAAGAATATTCAAAGAGAGTGAGATGCCAGCTCCTTTCATTCAGTCAGTAGCTTCAATCATTCCTGGACGTTTTTCAATGGCAAAAATCAATGAATATTGTAAATGCACAAACTGTAATTTCTCCGCATTGCAAGGTGCAATTCTGAAATTTTTTGCTTTTTCCTGCTCCTCTTAGCATGATAAAGAAGATTCAAAGAGAGTGAGATGCCAGCTCCTTTCATTCAGTCAGTAGCTTCAATCATTTCTGGTATATGAATAACATGATGTTTTTCAATAGCAAAAATCAATGAATATTGTAAATGCACAAACAGTAATTTCTCCGCATTGCAAGGTGCAATTCTGAAATTTTTTGCTTTTTCCTGCTCCTCTTAGCATGGTAAAGAAGATTCAAAGAGAGTGAGATGCCAGCTCCTTTCATTCAGTCAGTAGCTTCAATCATTTCTGGACGTTTTTCAATGGCAAAAATCAATGAATATTGTAAATGCACAAACAGTAATTTCTCCGCATTGCAAGGTGCAATTCTGAAATTTTTTGCTTTTTCCTGCTCCTCTTAGCATGATAAACAAGATTCAAAGAGAGTGAGATACCAGCTCCTTTCATTCAGTCAGTAGCTTCAATCATTTCTGGACGTTTTTCAATGGCAAAAATCATTGAATATTGTAAATGCACAAACAGTAATTTCTCCGCATTGCAAGGTGCAATTCTGAAATTTTTTACTTTTTCCTGCTCCTCTTAGCATGATAAAGAAGATTCAAAGAGAGTGAGATGCCAGCTCCTTTCATTCAGTCAGTAGCTTCAATCATTTCTGGTATATGAATAACATGATGTTTTTCAATCGCAAAAATCAATGAATATTGTAAATGCACAAACAGTAATTTCTCCGCATTGCAAGGTGCAATTCTGAAATTTTTTGCTTTTTCTTGCTCCTCTTAGCATGATAAAGAAGATTCAAAGAGAGTGAGATGCCAGCTCCTTTCATTCAGTCAGTAGCTTCAATCATTTCTGGACGTTTTTCAACGGCAAAAATCAATGAATATTGTAAATGCACAAACAGTAATTTCTCCGCATTGCAAGGTGCAATTCTGAAATTTTTTGCTTTTTCCTGCTCCTCTTAGCATGATAAAGAAGATTCAAAGAGAGTGAGATGCCAGCTCCTTTCCTTCAGTCAGTAGCTTCAATCATTTCTGGTATATGAATAACATGATGTTTTTCAATGGCAAAAATCAATGAATTTTGTAAATGCACAAACAGTAATTTCTCCGCATTGCAAGGCGCAATTCTGAAATTTTTTGCTTTTTCCTGCTCCTCTTAGCATGATAAAGAAGATTCAAAGAGAGTGAGATGCCAGCTCCTTTCATTCAGTCAGTAGCTTCAATCATTTCTGGACATTTTTCAATGGCAAAAATCAATGAATATTGTAAATGCACAAACAGTAATTTCTCCGCATTGCAAGGTGCAATTCTGAAATTTTTTGCTTTTTCCTGCTCCTCTTAGCATGATAAAGAAGATTCAAAGAGAGTGAGATGCCAGCTCCTTTCATTCAGTCAGTAGCTTCTATCATTTCTGGACGTTTTTCAATGGCAAAAATCAATGAATATTGTAAATGCACAAACAGTAATTTTTCCGCATTGCAAGGTGCAATTCTGAAATTTTTTGCTTTTTCCTGCTCCTCTTAGCATGATAAAGAAGATTCAAAGAGAGTGAGGTGCCAGCTCCTTTCATTCAGTCAGGAGCTTCAAACATTTCTGGTATATGAATAACATGTTTTTCATTGGCAAAAATCAATGAATATTGTAAATGCACAAACAGTAATTTCTCCGCATTGCAAGGTGCAATTCTGAAATTTTTTGCTTTTTCCTGCTCCTCTTAGCATGATAAAGAAGATTCAAAGAGAGTGAGATGCCAGCTCCTTTCATTCAGTCAGTAGCTTCAATCATTTCTGGACGTTTTTCAATGGCAAAAATCAATGAATATTGTAAATGCACAAACTGTAATTTCTCCGCATTGCAAGGTGCAATTCTGAAATTTTTTGCATTTTCCTGCTCCTCTTAGCATGATAAAGAAGATTCAAAGAGAGTGAGATGCCAGCTCCTTTCATTCAGTCAGTAGCTTCAATCATTTCTGGACGTTTTTCAATGGCAAAAATCAACGAATATTGTAAATGCACAAACAGTAATTTCTCCGCATTGCAAGGTGCAATTCTGAAATTTTTTGCTTTTTCCTGCTCCTCTTAGCATGATAAAGAAGATTCAAAGAGAGTGAGATGCCAGCTCCTTTCATTCAGTCAGTAGCTTCAATCATTTCTGGACGTTTTTCAATGGCAAAAATCAATGAATATTGTAAATGCACAAACTGTAATTTCTCCGCATTGCAAGGTGCAATTCTGAAATTTTTTGCTTTTTCCTGCTCCTCTTAGCATGATAAAGAAGATTCAAAGAGAGTGAGATGCCAGCTCCTTTCATTCAGTCAGTAGCTTCAATCATTTCTGGACGTTTTTCAATGGCAAAAATCAATGAATATTGTAAATGCACAAACAGTAATTTCTCCGCATTGCAAGGTGCAATTCTGAAATTTTTTGCTTTTTCCTGCTCCTCTTAGCATGATAAAGAAGATTCAAAGAGAGTGAGATGCCAGCTCCTTTCATTCAGTCAGTACCTTCAATCATTTCTGGACGTTTTTCAATGGCAAAAATCAATGAATATTGTAAATGCACAAACAGTAATTTCTCCGCATTGCAAGGTGCAATTCTGAAATTTTTTGCTTTTTCCTGCTCCTCTTAGCATGATAAAGAAGATTCAAAGAGAGTGAGATGCCAGCTCCTTTCATTCAGTCAGTAGCTTCAAACATTTCTGGTATATGAATAACATGATGTTTTTCAATGGCAAAAATCAATGAATATTGTAAATGCACAAACAGTAATTTCTCCGCATTGCAAGGTGCAAGTCTGAAATTTTTTGCTTTTTCCTGCTCCTCTTAGCATGATAAAGAAGATTCAAAGAGAGTGAGATGCCAGCTCCTTTCATTCAGTCAGTAGCTTCAAACATTTCTGGTAAATGAATAACATGATGTTTTTCAATGGCAAAAATCAATGAATATTGTAAATGCACAAACAGTAATTTCTCCGCATTGCAAGGTGCAAGTCTGAAATTTTTTGCTTTTTCCTGCTCCTCTTAGCATGATAAAGAAGATTCAAAGAGAGTGAGATGCCAGCTCCTTTCATTCAGTCAGTAGCTTCAATCATTTCTGGACGTTTTTCAATGGTAAAAATCAATGAATATTGTAAATGCACAAACAGTAATTTCTCCACATTGCAAGGTGCAATTCTGAAATTTTTTGCTTTTTCCTGCTCCTCTTAGCATGATAAAGAAGATTCAAAGAGAGTGAGATGCCAGCTCCTTTCATTCAGTCAGTAGCTTCAAACATTTCTGGTATATGAATAACATGATGTTTTTCAATGGCAAAAATCAATGAATATTGTAAATGCACAAACAGTAATTTCTCCGCATTGCAAGGTGCAATTCTGAAATTTTTTGCTTTTTCCTGCTCCTCTTAGCATGATAAAGAAGATTCAAAGAGAGTGAGATGCCAGCTTCTTTCATTCAGTCAGTAGCTTCAATCATTTCTGGATGTTTTTCAATGGCAAAAATCAATGAATATTGTAAATGCACAAACTGTAATTTCTCCGCATTGCAAGGTGCAATTCTGAAATTTTTTGCTTTTTCCTGCTCCTCTTAGCATGATAAAGAAGATTCAAAGAGAGTGAGATGCCAGCTCCTTTCATTCAGTCAGTAGCTTCAATCATTTCTGGACGTTTTTCAATGGCAAAAATCAATGAATATTGTAAATGCACAAACAGTAATTTCTCCGCATTGCAAGGTGCAATTCTGAAATTTTTTGCTTTTTCCTGCTCCTCTTAGCATGATAAAGAAGATTCAAAGAGAGTGAGATGCCAGCTCCTTTCATTCAGTCAGTAGCTTCAATCATTTCTGGACGTTTTTCAATGGCAAAAATCAATGAATATTGTAAATGCACAAACAGTAATTTCTCCGCATTGCAAGGTGCAATTCTGAAATTTTTTGCTTTTTCCTGCTCCTCTTAGCATGATAAAGAAGATTCAAAGAGAGTGAGATTCCAGCTCCTTTCATTCAGTCAGTAGCTTCAATCATTTCTGGACGTTTTTCAATGGCAAAAATCAATGAATATTGTAAATGCACAAACAGTAATTTCTCCGCATTGCAAGGTGCAATTCTGAAATTTTTTGCTTTTTCCTGCTCCTCTTAGCATGATAAAGAAGATTCAAAGAGAGTGAGATGCCAGCTCCTTTCATTCAGTCAGTAGCTTCAAACATTTCTGGTATATGAATAACATGATGTTTTTCAATGGCAAAAATCAATGAATATTGTAAATGCACAAACAGTAATTTCTCCGCATTGCAAGGTGCAAGTCTGAAATTTTTTGCTTTTTCCTGCTCCTCTTAGCATGATAAAGAAGATTCAAAGAGAGTGAGATGCCAGCTACTTTCATTCAGTCAGTAGCTTCAATCATTTCTGGACGTTTTTCAATGGTAAAAATCAATGAATATTGTAAATGCACAAACAGTAATTTCTCCACATTGCAATGTGCAATTCTAAAATTTTTTGCTTTTTCCTGCTCCTCTTAGCATGATAAAGAAGATTCAAAGAGAGTGAGATGCCAGCTCCTTTCATTCAGTCAGTACCTTCAATCATTTCTGGACGTTTTTCAATGGCAAAAATCAATGAATATTGTAAATGCACAAACAGTAATTTCTCCGCATTGCAAGGTGCAATTCTGAAATTTTTTGCTTTTTCCTGCTCCTCTTAGCATGATAAAGAAGATTCAAAGAGAGTGAGATGCCAGCTCCTTTCATTCAGTCAGTAGCTTCAAACATTTCTGGTATATGAATAACATGATGTTTTTCAATGGCAAAAATCAATGAATATTGTAAATGCACAAACAGTAATTTCTCCGCATTGCAAGGTGCAAGTCTGAAAATTTTTGCTTTTTCCTGCTCCTCTTAGCATGATAAAGAAGATTCAAAGAGAGTGAGATGCCAGCTCCTTTCATTCAGTCAGTAGCTTCAATCATTTCTGGACGTTTTTCAATGGCAAAAATCAATGAATATTGTAAATGCACAAACAGTAATTTCTCCGCATTGCAAGGTGCAATTCTGAAATTTTTTGCTTTTTCCTGCTCCTCTTAGCATGATAAAGAAGATTCAAAGAGAGTGAGATGCCAGCTCCTTTCATTCAGTCAGTACCTTCAATCATTTCTGGACGTTTTTCAATGGCAAAAATCAATGAATATTGTAAATGCACAAACAGTAATTTCTCCGCATTGCAAGGTGCAATTCTGAAATTTTTTGCTTTTTCTCGCTCCTCTTAGCATGATAAAGAAGATTCAAAGAGAGTGAGGTGCCAGCTCCTTTCATTCAGTCAGTAGCTTCAAACATTTCTGGTATATGAATAACATGTTTTTCAATGGCAAAAATCAATGAATATTGTAAATGCACAAACAGTAATTTCTCCGCATTGCAAGGTGCAATTCTGAAATTTTTTGCTTTTTCCTGCTCCTCTTAGCATGATAAAGAAGATTCAAAGAGAGTGAGATGCCAGCTCCTTTCATTCAGTCAGTAGCTTCAATCATTTCTGGACGTTTTTCAATGGCAAAAATCAATGAATATTGTAAATGCACAAACAGTAATTTCTCCGCATTGCAAGGTGCAATTCTGAAATTTTTTGCTTTTTCCTGCTCCTCTTAGCATGATAAAGAAGATTCAAAGAGAGTGAGATGCCAGCTCCTTTCATTCAGTCAGTAGCTTCAATCATTTCTGGACGTTTTTCAATGGCAAAAATCAATGAATATTGTAAATGCACAAACAGTAATTTCTCCGCATTGCAAGGTGCAATTCTGAAATTTTTTGCTTTTTCCTGCTCCTCTTAGCATGATAAAGAAGATTCAAAGAGAGTGAGATGCCAGCTCCTTTCATTCAGTCAGTAGCTTCAAACATTTCTGGTATATGAATAACATGATGTTTTTCAATGGCAAAAATCAATGAATATTGTAAATGCACAAACAGTAATTTCTCCGCATTGCAAGGTGCAAGTCTGAAATTTTTTGCTTTTTCCTGCTCCTCTTAGCATGATAAAGAAGATTCAAAGAGAGTGAGATGCCAGCTACTTTCATTCAGTCAGTAGCTTCAATCATTTCTGGACGTTTTTCAATGGTAAAAATCAATGAATATTGTAAATGCACAAACAGTAATTTCTCCACATTGCAATGTGCAATTCTAAAATTTTTTGCTTTTTCCTGCTCCTCTTAGCATGATAAAGAAGATTCAAAGAGAGTGAGATGCCAGCTCCTTTCATTCAGTCAGTAGCTTCAAACATTTCTGGTATATGAATAACATGATGTTTTTCAATGGCAAAAATCAATGAATATTGTAAATGCACAAACAGTAATTTCTCCGCATTGCAAGGTGCAATTCTGAAATTTTTTGCTTTTTCCTGCTCCTCTTAGCATGATAAAGAAGATTCAAAGAGAGTGAGATGCCAACTCCTTTCATTCAGTCAGTAGCTTCAAACATTTCTGGTATATGAATAACATGATGTTTTTCATTGGCAAAAATCAATGAATATTGTAAATGCACAAACAGTAATTTCTCCGCATTGCAAGGTGCAATTCTGAAATTTTTTGCTTTTTCCTGCTCCTCTTAGCATGATAAAGAAGATTCAAAGAGAGTGAGATGCCAGCTCCTTTCATTCAGTCAGTAGCTTCAATCATTTCTGGACGTTTTTCAATGGCAAAAATCAATGAATATTGTAAATGCACAAACAGTAATTTCTCCGCATTGCAAGGTGCAATTCTGAAATTTTTTGCTTTTTCCTGCTCCTCTTAGCATGATAAAGAAGATTCAAAGAGAGTGAGATGCCAGCTCCTTTCATTCAGTCAGTAGCTTCAATCATTTCTGGACGTTTTTCAATGGCAAAAATCAATGAATATTGTAAATGCACAAACAGTAATTTCTCCGCATTGCAAGGTGCAATTCTGAAATTTTTTGCTTTTTCCTGCTCCTCTTAGCATGATAAAGAAGATTCAAAGAGAGTGAGATGCCAGCTCCTTTGATTCAGTCAGTAGCTTCAAACATTTCTGGTATATGAATAACATGATGTTTTTCAATGGCAAAAATCAATGAATATTGTAAATGCACAAACAGTAATTTCTCCGCATTGCAAGGTGCAAGTCTGAAATTTTTTGCTTTTTCCTGCTCCTCTTAGCATGATAAAGAAGATTCAAAGAGAGTGAGATGCCAGCTACTTTCATTCAGTCAGTAGCTTCAATCATTTCTGGACGTTTTTCAATGGTAAAAATCAATGAATATTGTAAATGCACAATCAGTAATTTCTCCACATTGCAAGGTGCAATTCTGAAATTTTTTGCTTTTTCCTGCTCCTCTTAGCATGATAAAGAAGATTCAAAGAGAGTGAGATGCCAGCTCCTTTCATTCAGTCAGTAGCTTCAAACATTTCTGGTATATGAATAACATGATGTTTTTCAATGGCAAAAATCAATGAATATTGTAAATGCACAAACAGTAATTTCTCCGCATTGCAAGGTGCAAGTCTGAAATTTTTTGCTTTTTCCTGCTCCTCTTAGCATGATAAAGAAGATTCAAAGAGAGTGAGATGCCAGCTACTTTCATTCAGTCAGTAGCTTCAATCATTTCTGGACGTTTTTCAATGGTAAAAATCAATGAATATTGTAAATGCACAAACAGTAATTTCTCCACATTGCAAGGTGCAATTCTGAAATTTTTTGCTTTTTCCTGCTCCTCTTAGCATGATAAAGAAGATTCAAAGAGAGTGAGATGCCAGCTCCTTTCATTCAGTCAGTAGCTTCAAACATTTCTGGTATATGAATAACATGATGTTTTTCAATGGCAAAAATCAATGAATATTGTAAATGCACAAACAGTAATTTCTCCACATTGCAAGGTGCAATTCTGAAATTTTTTGCTTTTTCCTGCTCCTCTTAGCATGATAAAGAAGATTCAAAGAGAGTGAGATGCCAGCTCCTTTCATTCAGTCAGTAGCTTCAAACATTTCTGGTATATGAATAACATGATGTTTTTCAATGGCAAAAATCAATGAATATTGTAAATGCACAAACAGTAATTTCTCCGCATTGCAAGGTGCAATTCTGAAATTTTTTGCTTTTTCCTGCTCCTCTTAGCATGATAAAGAAGATTCAAAGAGAGTGAGATGCCAGCTCCTTTCATTCAGTCAGTAGCTTCAATCATTTCTGGACGTTTTTCAATGGCAAAAATCAATGAATATTGTAAATGCACAAACAGTAATTTCTCCGCATTGCAAGGTGCAATTCTGAAATTTTTTGCTTTTTCCTGCTCCTCTTAGCATGATAAAGAAGATTCAAAGAGAGTGAGATGTCAGCTCCTTTCATTCAGCCAGTAGCTTCAAACATTTCTGGTATATGAATAACATGATGTTTTTCAATGGCAAAAATCAATGAATATTGTAAATGCACAAACAGTAATTTCTCCGCATTGCAAGGTGCAATTCTGAAATTTTTTGCTTTTTCCTGCTCCTCTTAGCATGATAAAGAAGATTCAAAGAGAGTGAGATGCCAGCTCCTTTCATTCAGTCAGTAGCTTCAATCATTTCTGGACGTTTTTCAATGGCAAAAATCAATGAATATTGTAAATGCACAAACAGTAATTTCTCCGCATTGCAAGGTGCAATTCTGAAATTTTTTGCTTTTTCCTGCTCCTCTTAGCATGATAAAGAAGATTCAAAGAGAGTGAGATGCCAGCTCCTTTCGTTCAGTCAGTAGCTTCAATCATTTCTGGACGTTTTTCAATGGCAAAAATCATTGAATATTATAAATGCACAAACAGTAATTTCTCCGCATTGCAAGGTGCAATTCTGAAATTTTTTGCTTTTTCTCGCTCCTCTTAGCATGATAAAGAAGATTCAAAGAGAGTGAGGTGCCAGCTCCTTTCATTCAGTCAGTAGCTTCAAACATTTCTGGTATATGAATAACATGTTTTTCAATGGCAAAAATCAATGAATATTGTAAATGCACAAACAGTAATTTCTCCGCATTGCAAGGTGCAATTCTGAAATTTTTTGCTTTTTCCTGCTCCTCTTAGCATGATAAAGAAGATTCAAAGAGAGTGAGATGCCAGCTCCTTTCATTCAGTCAGTAGCTTCAATCATTTCTGGACGTTTTTCAATGGCAAAAATCAATGAATATTGTAAATGCACAAACAGTAATTTCTCCGCATTGCAAGGTGCAATTCTGAAATTTTTTGCTTTTTCCTGCTCCTCTTAGCATGATAAAGAAGATTCAAAGAGAGTGAGATGCCAGCTCCTTTCATTCAGTCAGTAGCTTCAATCATTTCTGGACGTTTTTCAATGGCAAAAATCAATGAATATTGTAAATGCACAAACAGTAATTTCTCCGCATTGCAAGGTGCAATTCTGAAATTTTTTGCTTTTTCCTGCTCCTCTTAGCATGATAAAGAAGATTCAAAGAGAGTGAGATGCCAGCTCCTTTCATTCAGTCAGTAGCTTCAAACATTTCTGGTATATGAATAACATGATGTTTTTCAATGGCAAAAATCAATGAATATTGTAAATGCACAAACAGTAATTTCTCCGCATTGCAAGGTGCAAGTCTGAAATTTTTTGCTTTTTCCTGCTCCTCTTAGCATGATAAAGAAGATTCAAAGAGAGTGAGATGCCAGCTACTTTCATTCAGTCAGTAGCTTCAATCATTTCTGGACGTTTTTCAATGGTAAAAATCAATGAATATTGTAAATGCACAAACAGTAATTTCTCCACATTGCAATGTGCAATTCTAAAATTTTTTGCTTTTTCCTGCTCCTCTTAGCATGATAAAGAAGATTCAAAGAGAGTGAGATGCCAGCTCCTTTCATTCAGTCAGTAGCTTCAAACATTTCTGGTATATGAATAACATGATGTTTTTCAATGGCAAAAATCAATGAATATTGTAAATGCACAAACAGTAATTTCTCCGCATTGCAAGGTGCAATTCTGAAATTTTTTGCTTTTTCCTGCTCCTCTTAGCATGATAAAGAAGATTCAAAGAGAGTGAGATGCCAGCTCCTTTCATTCAGTCAGTAGCTTCAATCATTTCTGGACGTTTTTCAATGGCAAAAATCAATGAATATTGTAAATGCACAAACAGTAATTTCTCCGCATTGCAAGGTGCAATTCTGAAATTTTTTGCTTTTTCCTGCTCCTCTTAGCATGATAAAGAATATTCAAAGAGAGTGAGATGTCAGCTCCTTTCATTCAGCCAGTAGCTTCAAACATTTCTGGTATATGAATAACATGATGTTTTTCAATGGCAAAAATCAATGAATATTGTAAATACACAAACAGTAATTTCTCCGCATTGCAAGGTGCAATTCTGAAATTTTTTGCTTTTTCCTGCTCCTCTTAGCATGATAAAGAAGATTCAAAGAGAGTGAGATGCCATCTCCTTTCATTCAGTCAGTAGCTTCAATCATTTCTGGACGTTTTTCAATGGCAAAAATCAATGAATATTGTAAATGCACAAACAGTAATTTCTCCGCATTGCAAGGTGCAATTCTGAAATTTTTTGCTTTTTCCTGCTCCTCTTAGCATGATAAAGAAGATTCAAAGAGAGTGAGATGCCAGCTCCTTTCGTTCAGTCAGTAGCTTCAATCATTTCTGGACGTTTTTCAATGGCAAAAATCATTGAATATTATAAATGCACAAACAGTAATTTCTCCGCATTGCAAGGTGCAATTCTGAAATTTTTTGCTTTTTCTCGCTCCTCTTAGCATGATAAAGAAGATTCAAAGAGAGTGAGGTGCCAGCTCCTTTCATTCAGTCAGTAGCTTCAAACATTTCTGGTATATGAATAACATGTTTTTCAATGGCAAAAATCAATGAATATTGTAAATGCACAAACAGTAATTTCTCCGCATTGCAAGGTGCAATTCTGAAATTTTTTGCTTTTTCCTGCTCCTCTTAGCATGATAAAGAAGATTCAAAGAGAGTGAGATGCCAGCTCCTTTCATTCAGTCAGTAGCTTAAATCATTTCTGGACGTTTTTCAATGGCAAAAATCAATGAATATTGTAAATGCACAAACAGTAATTTCTCCGCATTGCAAGGTGCAATTCTGAAATTTTTTGCTTTTTCCTGCTCCTCTTAGCATGATAAAGAAGATTCAAAGAGAGTGAGATGCCAGCTCCTTTCATTCAGTCAGTAGCTTCAATCATTTCTGGACGTTTTTCAATGGCAAAAATCAATGAATATTGTAAATGCACAAACAGTAATTTCTCCGCATTGCAAGGTGCAATTCTGAAATTTTTTGCTTTTTCCTGCTCCTCTTAGCATGATAAAGAAGATTCAAAGAGAGTGAGATGCCAGCTCCTTTCATTCAGTCAGTAGCTTCAAACATTTCTGGTATATGAATAACATGATGTTTTTCAATGGCAAAAATCAATGAATATTGTAAATGCACAAACAGTAATTTCTCCGCATTGCAAGGTGCAAGTCTGAAATTTTTTGCTTTTTCCTGCTCCTCTTAGCATGATAAAGAAGATTCAAAGAGAGTGAGATGCCAGCTACTTTCATTCAGTCAGTAGCTTCAATCATTTCTGGACGTTTTTCAATGGTAAAAATCAATGAATATTGTAAATGCACAAACAGTAATTTCTCCACATTGCAATGTGCAATTCTAAAATTTTTTGCTTTTTCCTGCTCCTCTTAGCATGATAAAGAATATTCAAAGAGAGTGAGATGCCAGCTCCTTTCATTCAGTCAGTAGCTTCAAACATTTCTGGTATATGAATAACATGATGTTTTTCAATGGCAAAAATCAATGAATATTGTAAATGCACAAACAGTAATTTCTCCGCATTGCAAGGTGCAATTCTGAAATTTTTTGCTTTTTCCTGCTCCTCTTAGCATGATAAAGAAGATTCAAAGAGAGTGAGATGCCAACTCCTTTCATTCAGTCAGTAGCTTCAAACATTTCTGGTATATGAATAACATGATGTTTTTCAATGGCAAAAATCAATGAATATTGTAAATGCACAAACAGTAATTTCTCCGCATTGCAAGGTGCAATTCTGAAATTTTTTGCTTTTTCCTGCTCCTCTTAGCATGATAAAGAAGATTCAAAGAGAGTGAGATGCCAGCTCCTTTCATTCAGTCAGTACCTTCAATCATTTCTGGACGTTTTTCAATGGCAAAAATCAATTAATATTGTAAATGCACAAACAGTAATTTCTCCGCATTGCAAGGTGCAATTCTGAAATTTTTTGCTTTTTCCCGCTCCTCTTAGCATGATAAAGAAGATTCAAAGAGAGTGAGGTGCCAGCTCCTTTCATTCAGTCAGTAGCTTCAAACATTTCTGGTATATGAATAACATGTTTTTCAATGGCAAAAATCAATGAATATTGTAAATGCACAAACAGTAATTTCTCCGCATTGCAAGGTGCAATTCTGAAATTTTTTGCTTTTTCCTGCTCCTCTTAGCATGATAAAGAAGATTCAAAGAGAGTGAGATGCCAGCTCCTTTCATTCAGTCAGTAGCTTCAATCATTTCTGGACATTTTTCAATGGCAAAAATCAATGAATATTGTAAATGCACAAACAGTAATTTCTCCGCATTGCAAGGTGCAATTCTGAAATTTTTTGCTTTTTCCTGCTCCTCTTAGCATGATAAAGAAGATTCAAAGAGAGTGAGATGCCAGCTCCTTTGATTCAGTCAGTAGCTTCAAACATTTCTGGTATATGAATAACATGATGTTTTTCAATGGCAAAAATCAATGAATATTGTAAATGCACAAACAGTAATTTCTCCGCATTGCAAGGTGCAAGTCTGAAATTTTTTGCTTTTTCCTGCTCCTCTTAGCATGATAAAGAAGATTCAAAGAGAGTGAGATGCCAGCTACTTTCATTCAGTCAGTAGCTTCAATCATTTCTGGACGTTTTTCAATGGTAAAAATCAATGAATATTGTAAATGCACAATCAGTAATTTCTCCACATTGCAAGGTGCAATTCTGAAATTTTTTGCTTTTTCCTGCTCCTCCTAGCATGATAAAGAAGATTCAAAGAGAGTGAGATGCCAGCTCCTTTCATTCAGTCAGTAGCTTCAAACATTTCTGGTATATGAATAACATGATGTTTTTCAATGGCAAAAATCAATGAATATTGTAAATGCACAAACAGTAATTTCTCCGCATTGCAAGGTGCAAGTCTGAAATTTTTTGCTTTTTCCTGCTCCTCTTAGCATGATAAAGAAGATTCAAAGAGAGTGAGATGCCAGCTACTTTCATTCAGTCAGTAGCTTCAATCATTTCTGGACGTTTTTCAATGGTAAAAATCAATGAATATTGTAAATGCACAAACAGTAATTTCTCCACATTGCAAGGTGCAATTCTGAAATTTTTTGCATTTTCCTGCTCCTCTTAGCATGATAAAGAAGATTCAAAGAGAGTGAGATGCCAGCTCCTTTCATTCAGTCAGTAGCTTCAAACATTTCTGGTATATGAATAACATGATGTTTTTCAATGGCAAAAATCAATGAATATTGTAAATGCACAAACAGTAATTTCTCCACATTGCAAGGTGCAATTCTGAAATTTTTTGCTTTTTCCTGCTCCTCTTAGCATGATAAAGAAGATTCAAAGAGAGTGAGATGCCAGCTCCTTTCATTCAGTCAGTAGCTTCAAACATTTCTGGTATATGAATAACATGATGTTTTTCAATGGCAAAAATCAATGAATATTGTAAATGCACAAACAGTAATTTCTCCGCATTGCAAGGTGCAATTCTGAAATTTTTTGCTTTTTCCTGCTCCTCTTAGCATGATAAAGAAGATTCAAAGAGAGTGAGATGCCAGCTCCTTTCATTCAGTCAGTAGCTTCAATCATTTCTGGACGTTTATCAATGGCAAAAATCAATGAATATTGTAAATGCACAAACAGTAATTTCTCCGCATTGCAAGGTGCAATTCTGAAATTTTTTGCTTTTTCCTGCTCCTCTTAGCATGATAAAGAAGATTCAAAGAGAGTGAGATGTCAGCTCCTTTCATTCAGTCAGTAGCTTCAAACATTTCTGGTATATGAATAACATGATGTTTTTCAATGGCAAAAATCAATGAATATTGTAAATGCACAAACAGTAATTTCTCCGCATTGCAAGGTGCAATTCTGAAATTTTTTGCTTTTTCCTGCTCCTCTTAGCATGATAAAGAAGATTCAAAGAGAGTGAGATGCCAGCTCCTTTCATTCAGTCAGTAGCTTCAATCATTTCTGGACGTTTTTCAATGGCAAAAATCAATGAATATTGTAAATGCACAAACAGTAATTTCTCCGCATTGCAAGGTGCAATTCTGAAATTTTTTGCTTTTTCCTGCTCCTCTTAGCATGATAAAGAAGATTCAAAGAGAGTGAGATGCCAGCTCCTTTCGTTCAGTCAGTAGCTTCAATCATTTCTGGACGTTTTTCAATGGCAAAAATCATTGAATATTATAAATGCACAAACAGTAATTTCTCCGCATTGCAAGGTGCAATTCTGAAATTTTTTACTTTTTCCTGCTCCTCTTAGCATGATAAAGAAGATTCAAAGAGAGTGAGATGCCAGCTCCTTTCATTCAGTCAGTAGCTTCAATCATTTCTGGTATATGAATAACATGATGTTTTTCAATGGCAAAAATCAATGAATATTGTAAATGCACAAACAGTAATTTCTCCGCATTGCAAGGTGCAATTCTGAAATTTTTTGCTTTTTCCTGCTCCTCTTAGCATGATAAAGAAGATTCAAAGAGAGTGAGATGCCAGCTCCTTTCATTCAGTCAGTAGCTTCAATCATTTCTGGACGTTTTCAATGGCAAAAATCAATGAATATTGTAAATGCACAAACAGTAATTTCTCCGCATTGCAAGGTGCAATTCTGAAATTTTTTGCTTTTTCCTGCTCCTCTTAGCATGATAAACAAGATTCAAAGAGAGTGAGATGCCAGCTCCTTTCATTCAGTCAGTAGCTTCAATCATTTCTGGACGTTTTTCAATGGCAAAAATCAATGAATATTGTAAATGCACAAACAGTAATTTCTCCGCATTGCAAGGTGCAATTCTGAAATTTTTTGCTTTTTCCTGCTCCTCTTAGCATGATAAAGAAGATTCAAAGAGAGTGAGATGCCAGCTCCTTTCATTCAGTCAGTAGCTTCAAACATTTCTGGTATATGAATAACATGATGTTTTTCAATGGCAAAAATCAATGAATATTGTAAATGCACAAACAGTAATTTCTCCGCATTGCAAGGTGCAAGTCTGAAATTTTTTGCTTTTTCCTGCTCCTCTTAGCATGATAAAGAAGATTCAAAGAGAGTGAGATGCCAGCTACTTTCATTCAGTCAGTAGCTTCAATCATTTCTGGACGTTTTTCAATAGTAAAAATCAATGAATATTGTAAATGCACAAACAGTAATTTCTCCACATTGCAAGGTGCAATTCTGAAATTTTTTGCTTTTTCCTGCTCCTCTTAGCATGATAAAGAAGATTCAAAGAGAGTGAGATGCCAGCTCCTTTCATTCAGTCAGTAGCTTCAAACATTTCTGGTATATGAATAACATGATGTTTTTCAATGGCAAAAATCAATGAATATTGTAAATGCACAAACAGTAATTTCTCCGCATTGCAAGGTGCAATTCTGAAATTTTTTGCTTTTTCCTGCTCCTCTTAGCATGATAAAGAAGATTCAAAGAGAGTGAGATGCCAGCTCCTTTCATTCAGTCAGTAGCTTCAAACATTTCTGGTATATGAATAACATGATGTTTTTCAATGGCAAAAATCAATGAATATTGTAAGTGCACAAACAGTAATTTCTCCGCATTGCAAGGTGCAAGCCTGAAATTTTTTGCTTTTTCCTGCTCCTCTTAGCATGATAAAGAAGATTCAAAGAGAGTGAGATGCCAGCTACTTTCATTCAGTCAGTAGCTTCAATCATTTCTGGACGTTTTTCAATGGTAAAAATCAATGAATATTGTAAATGCACAAACAGTAATTTCTCCACATTGCAAGGTGCAATTCTGAAATTTTTTGCTTTTTCCTGCTCCTCTTAGCATGATAAAGAAGATTCAAAGAGAGTGAGATGCCAGCTCCTTTCATTCAGTCAGTAGCTTCAAACATTTCTGGTATATGAATAACATGATGTTTTTCAATGGCAAAAATCAATGAATATTGTAAATGCACAAACAGTAATTTCTCCGTATTGCAAGGTGCAATTCTGAAATTTTTTGCTTTTTCCTGCTCCTCTTAGCATGATAAAGAAGATTCAAAGAGAGTGAGATGCCAGCTCCTTTCATTCAGTCAGTAGCTTCAATCATTTCTGGATGTTTTTCAATGGCAAAAATCAATGAATATTGTAAATGCACAAACTGTAATTTCTCCGCATTGCAAGGTGCAATTCTGAAATTTTTTGCTTTTTCCTGCTCCTCTTAGCATGATAAAGAAGATTCAAAGAGAGTGAGATGCCAGCTCCTTTCATTCAGTCAGTAGCTTCAATCATTTCTGGACGTTTTTCAATGGCAAAAATCAATGAATATTGTAAATGCACAAACAGTAATTTCTCCGCATTGCAAGGTGCAATTCTGAAATTTTTTGCTTTTTCCTGCTCCTCTTAGCATGATAAAGAAGATTCAAAGAGAGTGAGATGCCAGCTCCTTTCATTCAGTCAGTACCTTCAATCATTTCTGGACGTTTTTCAATGGCAAAAATCAATGAATATTGTAAATGCACAAACAGTAATTTCTCTGCATTGCAAGGTGCAATTCTGAAATTTTTTGCTTTTTCCCGCTCCTCTTAGCATGATAAAGAAGATTCAAAGAGAGTGAGGTGCCAGCTCCTTTCATTCAGTCAGTAGCTTCAAACATTTCTGGTATATGAATAACATGTTTTTCAATGGCAAAAATCAATGAATATTGTAAATGCACAAACAGTAATTTCTCCGCATTGCAAGGTGCAATTCTGAAATTTTTTGCTTTTTCCTGCTCCTCTTAGCATGTTAAAGAAGATTCAAAGAGAGTGAGATGCCAAATCCTTTCATTCAGTCAGTAGCTTCAATCATTTCTGGACGTTTTTCAATGGCAAAAATCAATGAATATTGTAAATGCACAAACAGTAATTTCTCCGCATTGCAAGGTGCAATTCTGAAATTTTTTGCTTTTTCCTGCTCCTCTTAGCATGATAAAGAAGATTCAAAGAGAGTGAGATGCCAGCTCCTTTCATTCAGTCAGTAGCTTCAATCATTTCTGGACGTTTTTCAATGGCAAAAATCAATGAATATTGTAAATGCACAAACAGTAATTTCTCCGCATTGCAAGGTGCAATTCTGAAATTTTTTGCTTTTTCCTGCTCCTCTTAGCATGATAAAGAAGATTCAAAGAGAGTGAGATGCCAGCTCCTTTCATTCAGTCAGTAGCTTCAAACATTTCTGGTATATGAATAACATGATGTTTTTCAATGGCAAAAAACAATGAATATTGTAAATGCACAAACAATAATTTCTCCGCATTGCAAGGTGCAAGTCTGAAATTTTTTGCTTTTTCCTGCTCCTCTTAGCATGATAAAGAAGATTCAAAGAGAGTGAGATGCCAGCTACTTTCATTCAGTCAGTAGCTTCAATCATTTCTGGACGTTTTTCAATGGTAAAAATCAATGAATATTGTAAATGCACAAACAGTAATTTCTCCACATTGCAAGGTGCAATTCTGAAATTTTTTGCTTTTTCCTGCTCCTCTTAGCATGATAAAGAAGATTCAAAGAGAGTGAGATGCCAGCTCCTTTCATTCAGTCAGTAGCTTCAAACATTTCTGATATATGAATGACATGATGTTTTTCAATGGCAAAAATCAATGAATATTGTAAATGCACAAACAGTAATTTCTCCGCATTGCAAGGTGCAATTCTGAAATTTTTTGCTTTTTCCTGCTCCTCTTAGCATGATAAAGAAGATTCAAAGAGAGTGAGATGCCAGCTCCTTTCATTCAGTCAGTAGCTTCAAACATTTCTGGTATATGAATAACATGATGTTTTTCAATGGCAAAAATCAATGAATATTGTAAATGCACAAACAGTAATTTCTCCGCATTGCAAGGTGCAATTCTGAAATTTTTTGCTTTTTCCTGCTCCTCTTAGCATGATAAAGAAGATTCAAAGAGAGTGAGATGCCAGCTCCTTTCATTCAGTCAGTAGCTTCAATCATTTCTGGACGTTTTTCAATGGCAAAAATCAATGAATATTGTAAATGCACAAACAGTAATTTCTCCGCATTGCAAGGTGCAATGCTGAAATTTTTTGCTTTTTCCTGCTCCTCTTAGCATGATAAAGAAGATTCAAAGAGAGTGAGATGTCAGCTCCTTTCATTCAGTCATCAGCTTCAAACATTTCTGATATATGAATAACATGATGTTTTTCAATGGCAAAAATCAATGAATATTGTAAATGCACAAACAGTAATTTCTCCGCATTGCAAGGTGCAATTCTGAAATTTTTTGCTTTTTCCTGCTCCTCTTAGCATGATAAAGAAGATTCAAAGAGAGTGAGATGCCAGCTCCTTTCATTCAGTCAGTAGCTTCAATCATTTCTGGACGTTTTTCAATGGCAAAAATCAATGAATATTGTAAATGCACAAACAGTAATTTCTCCGCATTGCAAGGTGCAATTCTGAAATTTTTTGCTTTTTCCTGCTCCTCTTAGCATGATAAAGAAGATTCAAAGAGAGTGAGATGCCAGCTCCTTTCATTCAGTCAGTAGCTTCAATCATTTCTGGACGTTTTTCAATGGCAAAAATCAATGAATATTGTAAATGCACAAACAGTAATTTCTCCGCATTGCAAGGTGCAATTCTGAAATTTTTTGCTTTTTCGTGCTCCTCTTAGCATGATAAACAAGATTCAAAGAGAGTGAGATGCCAGCTCCTTTCATTCAGTCAGTAGCTTCAGTCATTTCTGGACGTTTTTCAATGGCAAAAATCAATGAATATTGTAAATGCACAAACAGTAATTTCTCCGCATTGCAAGGTGCAATTGTGAAATTTTTTGCTTTTTCCTGCTCCTCTTAGCATGATAAAGAAGATTCAAAGAGAGTGAGATGCCAGCTCCTTTCATTCAGTCAGTAGCTTCAATCATTTCTGGACGTTTTTCAATGGCAAAAATCAATGAATATTGTAAATGCACAAACAGTAATTTCTCCGCATTGCAAGGTGCAATTCTGAAATTTTTTGCTTTTTCCTGCTCCTCTTAGCATGATAAAGAAGATTCAAAGAGAGTGAGATGCCAGCTCCTTTCAGTCAGTCAGTAGCTTCAAACATTTCTGGTATATGAATAACATGATGTTTTTCAATGGCAAAAATCAATGAATATTGTAAATGCACAAACAGTAATTTCTCCGCATTGCAAGGTGCAAGTCTGAAATTTTTTGCTTTTTCCTGCTCCTCTTAGCATGATAAAGAAGATTCAAAGAGAGTGAGATGCCAGCTACTTTCATTCAGTCAGTAGCTTCAATCATTTCTGGACGTTTTTCAATGGTAAAAATCAATGAATATTGTAAATGCACAAACAGTAATTTCTCCACATTGCAAGGTGCAATTCTGAAATTTTTTGCTTTTTCCTGCTCCTCTTAGCATGATAAAGAAGATTCAAAGAGAGTGAGATGCCAGCTCCTTTCATTCAGTCAGTAGCTTCAAACATTTCTGGTATATGAATAACATGATGTTTTCAATGGCAAAAATCAATGAATTTTGTAAATGCACAAACAGTAAATTCTCCGCATTGCAAGGTGCAATTCTGAAATTTTTTGCTTTTTCCTGCTCCTCTTAGCATGATAAAGAAGATTCAAAGAGAGTGAGATGCCAGCTCCTTTCATTCAGTCAGTAGCTTCAAACATTTCTGGTATATGAATAACATGATGTTTTTCAATGGCAAAAATCAATGAATATTGTAAATGCACAAACAGTAATTTCTCCGCATTGCAAGGTGCAAGTCTGAAATTTTTTGCTTTTTCCTGCTCCTCTTAGCATGATAAAGAAGATTCAAAGAGAGTGAGATGCCAGCTACTTTCATTCAGTCAGTAGCTTCAATCATTTCTGGACGTTTTTCAATGGTAAAAATCAATGAATATTGTAAATGCACAAACAGTAATTTCTCCACATTGCAAGGTGCAATTCTGAAATTTTTTTCTTTTTCCTGCTCCTCTTAGCATGATAATGAAGATTCAAAGAGAGTGAGATGCCAGCTCCTTTCATTCAGTCAGTAGCTTCAAACATTTCTGGTATATGAATCACATGATGTTTTTCAATGGCAAAAATCAATGAATATTGTAAATGCACAAACAGTAATTTCTCCGCATTGCAAGGTGCAATTCTGAATTTTTTTGCTTTTTCCTGCTCCTCTTAGCATGATAAAGAAGATTCAAAGAGAGTGAGATGCCAGCTCCTTTCATTCAGTCAGTAGCTTCAATCATTTCTGGATGTTTTTCAATGGCAAAAATCAATGAATATTGTAAATGCACAAACTGTAATTTCTCTGCATTGCAAGGTGCAATTCTGAAATTTTTTGCTTTTTCCCGCTCCTCTTAGCATGATAAAGAAGATTCAAAGAGAGTGAGGTGCCAGCTCCTTTCATTCAGTCAGTAGCTTCAAACATTTCTGGTATATGAATAACATGTTTTTCAATGGCAAAAATCAATGAATATTGTAAATGCACAAACAGTAATTTCTCCGCATTGCAAGGTGCAATTCTGAAATTTTTTGCTTTTTCCTGCTCCTCTTAGCATGTTAAAGAAGATTCAAAGAGAGTGAGATGCCAAATCCTTTCATTCAGTCAGTAGCTTCAATCATTTCTGGACGTTTTTCAATGGCAAAAATCAATGAATATTGTAAATGCACAAACAGTAATTTCTCCGCATTGCAAGGTGCAATTCTGAAATTTTTTGCTTTTTCCTGCTCCTCTTAGCATGATAAAGAAGATTCAAAGAGAGTGAGATGCCAGCTCCTTTCATTCAGTCAGTAGCTTCAATCATTTCTGGACGTTTTTCAATGGCAAAAATCAATGAATATTGTAAATGCACAAACAGTAATTTCTCCGCATTGCAAGGTGCAATTCTGAAATTTTTTGCTTTTTCCTGCTCCTCTTAGCATGATAAAGAAGATTCAAAGAGAGTGAGATGCCAGCTCCTTTCATTCAGTCAGTAGCTTCAAACATTTCTGGTATATGAATAACATGATGTTTTTCAATGGCAAAAAACAATGAATATTGTAAATGCACAAACAATAATTTCTCCGCATTGCAAGGTGCAAGTCTGAAATTTTTTGCTTTTTCCTGCTCCTCTTAGCATGATAAAGAAGATTCAAAGAGAGTGAGATGCCAGCTACTTTCATTCAGTCAGTAGCTTCAATCATTTCTGGACGTTTTTCAATGGTAAAAATCAATGAATATTGTAAATGCACAAACAGTAATTTCTCCACATTGCAAGGTGCAATTCTGAAATTTTTTGCTTTTTCCTGCTCCTCTTAGCATGATAAAGAAGATTCAAAGAGAGTGAGATGCCAGCTCCTTTCATTCAGTCAGTAGCTTCAAACATTTCTGATATATGAATGACATGATGTTTTTCAATGGCAAAAATCAATGAATATTGTAAATGCACAAACAGTAATTTCTCCGCATTGCAAGGTGCAATTCTGAAATTTTTTGCTTTTTCCTGCTCCTCTTAGCATGATAAAGAAGATTCAAAGAGAGTGAGATGCCAGCTCCTTTCATTCAGTCAGTAGCTTCAAACATTTCTGGTATATGAATAACATGATGTTTTTCAATGGCAAAAATCAATGAATATTGTAAATGCACAAACAGTAATTTCTCCGCATTGCAAGGTGCAATTCTGAAATTTTTTGCTTTTTCCTGCTCCTCTTAGCATGATAAAGAAGATTCAAAGAGAGTGAGATGCCAGCTCCTTTCATTCAGTCAGTAGCTTCAATCATTTCTGGACGTTTTTCAATGGCAAAAATCAATGAATATTGTAAATGCACAAACAGTAATTTCTCCGCATTGCAAGGTGCAATGCTGAAATTTTTTGCTTTTTCCTGCTCCTCTTAGCATGATAAAGAAGATTCAAAGAGAGTGAGATGTCAGCTCCTTTCATTCAGTCATCAGCTTCAAACATTTCTGATATATGAATAACATGATGTTTTTCAATGGCAAAAATCAATGAATATTGTAAATGCACAAACAGTAATTTCTCCGCATTGCAAGGTGCAATTCTGAAATTTTTTGCTTTTTCCTGCTCCTCTTAGCATGATAAAGAAGATTCAAAGAGAGTGAGATGCCAGCTCCTTTCATTCAGTCAGTAGCTTCAATCATTTCTGGACGTTTTTCAATGGCAAAAATCAATGAATATTGTAAATGCACAAACAGTAATTTCTCCGCATTGCAAGGTGCAATTCTGAAATTTTTTGCTTTTTCCTGCTCCTCTTAGCATGATAAAGAAGATTCAAAGAGAGTGAGATGCCAGCTCCTTTCATTCAGTCAGTAGCTTCAATCATTTCTGGACGTTTTTCAATGGCAAAAATCAATGAATATTGTAAATGCACAAACAGTAATTTCTCCGCATTGCAAGGTGCAATTCTGAAATTTTTTGCTTTTTCGTGCTCCTCTTAGCATGATAAACAAGATTCAAAGAGAGTGAGATGCCAGCTCCTTTCATTCAGTCAGTAGCTTCAGTCATTTCTGGACGTTTTTCAATGGCAAAAATCAATGAATATTGTAAATGCACAAACAGTAATTTCTCCGCATTGCAAGGTGCAATTGTGAAATTTTTTGCTTTTTCCTGCTCCTCTTAGCATGATAAAGAAGATTCAAAGAGAGTGAGATGCCAGCTCCTTTCATTCAGTCAGTAGCTTCAATCATTTCTGGACGTTTTTCAATGGCAAAAATCAATGAATATTGTAAATGCACAAACAGTAATTTCTCCGCATTGCAAGGTGCAATTCTGAAATTTTTTGCTTTTTCCTGCTCCTCTTAGCATGATAAAGAAGATTCAAAGAGAGTGAGATGCCAGCTCCTTTCAGTCAGTCAGTAGCTTCAAACATTTCTGGTATATGAATAACATGATGTTTTTCAATGGCAAAAATCAATGAATATTGTAAATGCACAAACAGTAATTTCTCCGCATTGCAAGGTGCAAGTCTGAAATTTTTTGCTTTTTCCTGCTCCTCTTAGCATGATAAAGAAGATTCAAAGAGAGTGAGATGCCAGCTACTTTCATTCAGTCAGTAGCTTCAATCATTTCTGGACGTTTTTCAATGGTAAAAATCAATGAATATTGTAAATGCACAAACAGTAATTTCTCCACATTGCAAGGTGCAATTCTGAAATTTTTTGCTTTTTCCTGCTCCTCTTAGCATGATAAAGAAGATTCAAAGAGAGTGAGATGCCAGCTCCTTTCATTCAGTCAGTAGCTTCAAACATTTCTGGTATATGAATAACATGATGTTTTCAATGGCAAAAATCAATGAATTTTGTAAATGCACAAACAGTAAATTCTCCGCATTGCAAGGTGCAATTCTGAAATTTTTTGCTTTTTCCTGCTCCTCTTAGCATGATAAAGAAGATTCAAAGAGAGTGAGATGCCAGCTCCTTTCATTCAGTCAGTAGCTTCAAACATTTCTGGTATATGAATAACATGATGTTTTTCAATGGCAAAAATCAATGAATATTGTAAATGCACAAACAGTAATTTCTCCGCATTGCAAGGTCCAAGTCTGAAATTTTTTGCTTTTTCCTGCTCCTCTTAGCATGATAAAGAAGATTCAAAGAGAGTGAGATGCCAGCTACTTTCATTCAGTCAGTAGCTTCAATCATTTCTGGACGTTTTTCAATGGTAAAAATCAATGAATATTGTAAATGCACAAACAGTAATTTCTCCACATTGCAAGGTGCAATTCTGAAATTTTTTTCTTTTTCCTGCTCCTCTTAGCATGATAATGAAGATTCAAAGAGAGTGAGATGCCAGCTCCTTTCATTCAGTCAGTAGCTTCAAACATTTCTGGTATATGAATCACATGATGTTTTTCAATGGCAAAAATCAATGAATATTGTAAATGCACAAACAGTAATTTCTCCGCATTGCAAGGTGCAATTCTGAATTTTTTTGCTTTTTCCTGCTCCTCTTAGCATGATAAAGAAGATTCAAAGAGAGTGAGATGCCAGCTCCTTTCATTCAGTCAGTAGCTTCAATCATTTCTGGATGTTTTTCAATGGCAAAAATCAATGAATATTGTAAATGCACAAACAGTAATTTCTCCGCATTGCAAGGTGCAATTGTGAAATTTTTTGCTTTTTCCTGCTCCTCTTAGCATGATAAAGAAGATTCAAAGAGAGTGAGATGCCAGCTCCTTTCATTCAGTCAGTAGCTTCAATCATTTCTGGACGTTTTTCAATGGCAAAAATCAATGAATATTGTAAATGCACAAACAGTAATTTCTCCGCATTGCAAGGTGCAATTCTGAAATTTTTTGCTTTTTCCTGCTCCTCTTAGCATGATAAAGAAGATTCAAAGAGAGTGAGATGCCAGCTCCTTTCAGTCAGTCAGTAGCTTCAAACATTTCTGGTATATGAATAACATGATGTTTTTCAATGGCAAAAATCAATGAATATTGTAAATGCACAAACAGTAATTTCTCCGCATTGCAAGGTGCAAGTCTGAAATTTTTTGCTTTTTCCTGCTCCTCTTAGCATGATAAAGAAGATTCAAAGAGAGTGAGATGCCAGCTACTTTCATTCAGTCAGTAGCTTCAATCATTTCTGGACGTTTTTCAATGGTAAAAATCAATGAATATTGTAAATGCACAAACAGTAATTTCTCCACATTGCAAGGTGCAATTCTGAAATTTTTTGCTTTTTCCTGCTCCTCTTAGCATGATAAAGAAGATTCAAAGAGAGTGAGATGCCAGCTCCTTTCATTCAGTCAGTAGCTTCAAACATTTCTGGTATATGAATAACATGATGTTTTCAATGGCAAAAATCAATGAATTTTGTAAATGCACAAACAGTAAATTCTCCGCATTGCAAGGTGCAATTCTGAAATTTTTTGCTTTTTCCTGCTCCTCTTAGCATGATAAAGAAGATTCAAAGAGAGTGAGATGCCAGCTCCTTTCATTCAGTCAGTAGCTTCAAACATTTCTGGTATATGAATAACATGATGTTTTTCAATGGCAAAAATCAATGAATATTGTAAATGCACAAACAGTAATTTCTCCGCATTGCAAGGTCCAAGTCTGAAATTTTTTGCTTTTTCCTGCTCCTCTTAGCATGATAAAGAAGATTCAAAGAGAGTGAGATGCCAGCTACTTTCATTCAGTCAGTAGCTTCAATCATTTCTGGACGTTTTTCAATGGTAAAAATCAATGAATATTGTAAATGCACAAACAGTAATTTCTCCACATTGCAAGGTGCAATTCTGAAATTTTTTTCTTTTTCCTGCTCCTCTTAGCATGATAATGAAGATTCAAAGAGAGTGAGATGCCAGCTCCTTTCATTCAGTCAGTAGCTTCAAACATTTCTGGTATATGAATCACATGATGTTTTTCAATGGCAAAAATCAATGAATATTGTAAATGCACAAACAGTAATTTCTCCGCATTGCAAGGTGCAATTCTGAATTTTTTTGCTTTTTCCTGCTCCTCTTAGCATGATAAAGAAGATTCAAAGAGAGTGAGATGCCAGCTCCTTTCATTCAGTCAGTAGCTTCAATCATTTCTGGATGTTTTTCAATGGCAAAAATCAATGAATATTGTAAATGCACAAACTGTAATTTCTCCGCATTGCAAGGTGCAATTCTGAAATTTTTTACTTTTTCCTGCTCCTCTTAGCATGATAAAGAAGATTCAAAGAGAGTGAGATGCCAGCTCCTTTCATTCAGTCAGTAGCTTCAATCATTTCTGGACGTTTTTCAATGGCAAAAATCAATGAATATTGTAAATGCACAAACAGTAATTTCTCCGCATTGCAAGGTGCAATTCTGAAATTTTTTGCTTTTTCGTGCTCCTCTTAGCATGATAAACAAGATTCAAAGAGAGTGAGATGCCAGCTCCTTTCATTCAGTCAGTAGCTTCAGTCATTTCTGGACGTTTTTCAATGGCAAAAATCAATGAATATTGTAAATGCACAAACAGTAATTTCTCCGCATTGCAAGGTGCAATTCTGAATTTTTTTGCTTTTTCCTGCTCCTCTTAGCATGATAAAGAAGATTCAAAGAGAGTGAGATGCCAGCTCCTTTCATTCAGTCAGTAGCTTCAATCATTTCTGGACGTTTTTCAATGGCAAAAATCAATGAATATTGTAAATGCACAAACAGTAATTTCTCCGCATTGCAAGGTGCAATTCTGAAATTTTTTGCTTTTTCCTGCTCCTCTTAGCATGATAAAGAAGATTCAAAGAGAGTGAGATGCCAGCTCCTTTCATTCAGTCAGTAGCTTCAATCATTTCTGGTATATGAATAACATGATGTTTTTCAATAGCAAAAATCAATGAATATTGTAAATGCACAAACAGTAATTTCTCCGCATTGCAAGGTGCAATTCTGAAATTTTTTGCTTTTTCCTGCTCCTCTTAGCATGATAAAGAAGATTCAAAGAGAGTGAGATGCCAGCTCCTTTCATTCAGTCAGTAGCTTCAATCATTTCTGGACGTTTTTCAATGGCAAAAATCAATGAATATTGTAAATGCACAAACAGTAATTTCTCCGCATTGCAAGGTGCAATTCTGAAATTTTTTGCTTTTTCCTGCTCCTCTTAGCATGATAAAGAAGATTCAAAGAGAGTGAGATGCCAGCTCCTTTCATTCAGTCAGTAGCTTCAATCATTTCTGGTATATGAATAACATGATGTTTTTCAATAGCAAAAATCAATGAATATTGTAAATGCACAAACAGTAATTTCTCCGCATTGCAAGGTGCAATTCTGAAATTTTTTGCTTTTTCCTGCTCCTCTTAGCATGATAAAGACGATTCAAAGAGAGTGAGATGCCAGCTACTTTCATTCAGTCAGTAGCTTCAATCATTTCTGGTATATGAATAACATGATGTTTTTCAATGGCAAAAATCAATGAATATTGTAAATGCACAAACAGTAATTTCTCCGCATTGCAAGGTGCAATTCTGAAATTTTTTGCTTTTTCCTGCTCCTCTTAGCATGATAAAGAAGATTCAAAGAGAGTGAGGTGCCAGCTCCTTTCATTCAGTCAGTAGCTTCAAACATTTCTGGTATATGAATAACATGTTTTTCAATGGCAAAAATCAATGAATATTGTAAATGCACAAACAGTAATTTCTCCGCATTGCAAGGTGCAATTGTGAAATTTTTTGCTTTTTCCTGCTCCTCTTAGCATGATAAAGAAGATTCAAAGAGAGTGAGATGCCAGCTCCTTTCATTCAGTCAGTAGCTTCAATCATTTCTGGACGTTTTTCAATGGCAAAAATCAATGAATATTGTAAATGCACAAACAGTAATTTCTCCGCATTGCAAGGTGCAATTCTGAAATTTTTTGCTTTTTCCTGCTCCTCTTAGCATGATAAAGAAGATTCAAAGAGAGTGAGATGCCAGCTCCTTTCAGTCAGTCAGTAGCTTCAAACATTTCTGGTATATGAATAACATGATGTTTTTCAATGGCAAAAATCAATGAATATTGTAAATGCACAAACAGTAATTTCTCCGCATTGCAAGGTGCAAGTCTGAAATTTTTTGCTTTTTCCTGCTCCTCTTAGCATGATAAAGAAGATTCAAAGAGAGTGAGATGCCAGCTACTTTCATTCAGTCAGTAGCTTCAATCATTTCTGGACGTTTTTCAATGGTAAAAATCAATGAATATTGTAAATGCACAAACAGTAATTTCTCCACATTGCAAGGTGCAATTCTGAAATTTTTTGCTTTTTCCTGCTCCTCTTAGCATGATAAAGAAGATTCAAAGAGAGTGATATGCCAGCTCCTTTCATTCAGTCAGTAGCTTCAAACATTTCTGGTATATGAATAACATGATGTTTTCAATGGCAAAAATCAATGAATTTTGTAAATGCACAAACAGTAAATTCTCCGCATTGCAAGGTGCAATTCTGAAATTTTTTGCTTTTTCCTGCTCCTCTTAGCATGATAAAGAAGATTCAAAGAGAGTGAGATGCCAGCTCCTTTCATTCAGTCAGTAGCTTCAAACATTTCTGGTATATGAATAACATGATGTTTTTCAATGGCAAAAATCAATGAATATTGTAAATGCACAAACAGTAATTTCTCCGCATTGCAAGGT
This sequence comes from Phyllobates terribilis, assembly GCF_046119375.1. Taxonomy (NCBI): domain Eukaryota; kingdom Metazoa; phylum Chordata; class Amphibia; order Anura; family Dendrobatidae; genus Phyllobates; species Phyllobates terribilis. The sequence goes on from NW_027363330.1 coordinate 419,092, forward strand.
GCAAGTCTGAAATTTTTTGCTTTTTCCTGCTCCTCTTATCATGATAAAGAAGATTCAAAGAGAGTGAGATGCCAGCTACTTTCATTCAGTCAGTAGCTTCAATCATTTCTGGACGTTTTTCAATGGTAAAAATCAATGAATATTGTAAATGCACAAACAGTAATTTCTCCACATTGCAAGGTGCAATTCTGAAATTTTTTTCTTTTTCCTGCTCCTCTTAGCATGATAATGAAGATTCAAAGAGAGTGAGATGCCAGCTCCTTTCATTCAGTCAGTAGCTTCAAACATTTCTGGTATATGAATAACATGATGTTTTTCAATGGCAAAAATCAATGAATATTGTAAATGCACAAACAGTAATTTCTCCGCATTGCAAGGTGCAATTCTGAAATTTTTTGCTTTTTCCTGCTCCTCTTAGCATGATAAAGAAGATTCAAAGAGAGTGAGATGCCAGCTCCTTTCATTCAGTCAGTAGCTTCAATCATTTCTGGATGTTTTTCAATGGCAAAAATCAATGAATATTGTAAATGCACAAACTGTAATTTCTCCGCATTGCAAGGTGCAATTCTGAAATTTTTTACTTTTTCCTGCTCCTCTTAGCATGATAAAGAAGATTCAAAGAGAGTGAGATGCCAGCTCCTTTCATTCAGTCAGTAGCTTCAATCATTTCTGGACGTTTTTCAATGGCAAAAATCAATGAATATTGTAAATGCACAAACAGTAATTTCTCCGCATTGCAAGGTGCAATTCTGAAATTTTTTGCTTTTTCCTGCTCCTCTTAGCATGATAAAGAAGATTCAAAGAGAGTGAGATGCCAGCTCCTTTCATTCAGTCAGTACTTTCAATCATTTCTGGACGTTTTTCAATGGCAAAAATCAATGAATATTGTAAATGCACAAACAGTAATTTCTCCGCATTGCAAGGTGCAATTCTGAATTTTTTTGCTTTTTCCCGCTCCTCTTAGCATGATAAAGAAGATTCAAAGAGAGTGAGGTGCCAGCTCCTTTCATTCAGTCAGTAGCTTCAAACATTTCTGGTATATGAATAACATGTTTTTCAATGGCAAAACTCAATGAATATTGTAAATGCACAAACAGTAATTTCTCCGCATTGCAAGGTGCAATTCTGAAATTTTTTGCTTTTTCCTGCTCCGCTTAGCATGATAAAGAAGATTCAAAGAGAGTGAGATGCCAGCTCCTTTCATTCAGTCAGTAGCTTCAATCATTTCTGGACGTTTTTCAATGGCAAAAATCAATGAATATTGTAAATGCACAAACAGTAATTTCTCCGCATTGCAAGGTGCAATTCTGAAATTTTTTGCTTTTTCCTGCTCCTCTTAGCATGATAAAGAAGATTCAAAGAGAGTGAGATGCCAGCTCCTTTCATTCAGTCAGTAGCTTCAATCATTTCTGGACGTTTTTCAATGGCAAAAATCAATGAATATTGTAAATGCACAAACAGTAATTTCTCCGCATTGCAAGGTGCAATTCTGAAATTTTTTGCTTTTTCCTGCTCCTCTTAGCATGATAAAGAAGATTCAAAGAGAGTGAGATGCCAGCTCCTTTCATTCAGTCAGTAGCTTCAATCATTTCTGGTATATGAATAACATGATGTTTTTCAATAGCAAAAATCAATGAATATTGTAAATGCACAAACAGTAATATCTCCGCATTGCAAGGTGCAATTCTGAAATTTTTTGCTTTTTCCTGCTCCTCTTAGCATGATAAAGAAGATTCAAAGAGAGTGAGATGCCAGCTCCTTTCATTCAGTCAGTAGCTTCAATCATTTCTGGACGTTTTTCAATGGCAAAAATCAATGAATATTGTAAATGCACAAACAGTAATTTCTCCGCATTGCAAGGTGCAAGTCTGAAATTTTTTGCTTTTTCCTGCTCCTCTTAGCATGATAAAGAAGATTCAAAGAGAGTGAGATGCCAGCTACTTTCATTCAGTCAGTAGCTTCAATCATTTCTGGACGTTTTTCAATGGTAAAAATCAATGAATATTGTAAATGCACAAACAGTAATTTCTCCACATTGCAAGGTGCAATTCTGAAATTTTTTGCTTTTTCCTGCTCCTCTTAGCATGATAAAGAAGATTCAAAGAGAGTGATATGCCAGCTCCTTTCATTCAGTCAGTAGCTTCAAACATTTCTGGTATATGAATAACATGATGTTTTCAATGGCAAAAATCAATGAATTTTGTAAATGCACAAACAGTAAATTCTCCGCATTGCAAGGTGCAATTCTGAAATTTTTTGCTTTTTCCTGCTCCTCTTAGCATGATAAAGAAGATTCAAAGAGAGTGAGATGCCAGCTCCTTTCATTCAGTCAGTAGCTTCAAACATTTCTGGTATATGAATAACATGATGTTTTTCAATGGCAAAAATCAATGAATATTGTAAATGCACAAACAGTAATTTCTCCGCATTGCAAGGTGCAAGTCTGAAATTTTTTGCTTTTTCCTGCTCCTCTTAGCATGATAAAGAAGATTCAAAGAGAGTGAGATGCCAGCTACTTTCATTCAGTCAGTAGCTTCAATCATTTCTGGACGTTTTTCAATGGTAAAAATCAATGAATATTGTAAATGCACAAACAGTAATTTCTCCACATTGCAAGGTGCAATTCTGAAATTTTTTTCTTTTTCCTGCTCCTCTTAGCATGATAATGAAGATTCAAAGAGAGTGAGATGCCAGCTCCTTTCATTCAGTCAGTAGCTTCAAACATTTCTGGTATATGAATAACATGATGTTTTTCAATGGCAAAAATCAATGAATATTGTAAATGCACAAACAGTAATTTCTCCGCATTGCAAGGTGCAATTCTGAAATTTTTTGCTTTTTCCTGCTCCTCTTAGCATGATAAAGAAGATTCAAAGAGAGTGAGATGCCAGCTCCTTTCATTCAGTCAGTAGCTTCAATCATTTCTGGATGTTTTTCAATGGCAAAAATCAATGAATATTGTAAATGCACAAACTGTAATTTCTCCGCATTGCAAGGTGCAATTCTGAAATTTTTTACTTTTTCCTGCTCCTCTTAGCATGATAAAGAAGATTCAAAGAGAGTGAGATGCCAGCTCCTTTCATTCAGTCAGTAGCTTCAATCATTTCTGGACGTTTTTCAATGGCAAAAATCAATGAATATTGTAAATGCACAAACAGTAATTTCTCCGCATTGCAAGGTGCAATTCTGAAATTTTTTGCTTTTTCCTGCTCCTCTTAGCATGATAAAGAAGATTCAAAGAGAGTGAGATGCCAGCTCCTTTCATTCAGTCAGTACTTTCAATCATTTCTGGACGTTTTTCAATGGCAAAAATCAATGAATATTGTAAATGCACAAACAGTAATTTCTCCGCATTGCAAGGTGCAATTCTGAATTTTTTTGCTTTTTCCCGCTCCTCTTAGCATGATAAAGAAGATTCAAAGAGAGTGAGGTGCCAGCTCCTTTCATTCAGTCAGTAGCTTCAAACATTTCTGGTATATGAATAACATGTTTTTCAATGGCAAAACTCAATGAATATTGTAAATGCACAAACAGTAATTTCTCCGCATTGCAAGGTGCAATTCTGAAATTTTTTGCTTTTTCCTGCTCCGCTTAGCATGATAAAGAAGATTCAAAGAGAGTGAGATGCCAGCTCCTTTCATTCAGTCAGTAGCTTCAATCATTTCTGGACGTTTTTCAATGGCAAAAATCAATGAATATTGTAAATGCACAAACAGTAATTTCTCCGCATTGCAAGGTGCAATTCTGAAATTTTTTGCTTTTTCCTGCTCCTCTTAGCATGATAAAGAAGATTCAAAGAGAGTGAGATGCCAGCTCCTTTCATTCAGTCAGTAGCTTCAATCATTTCTGGACGTTTTTCAATGGCAAAAATCAATGAATATTGTAAATGCACAAACAGTAATTTCTCCGCATTGCAAGGTGCAATTCTGAAATTTTTTGCTTTTTCCTGCTCCTCTTAGCATGATAAAGAAGATTCAAAGAGAGTGAGATGCCAGCTCCTTTCATTCAGTCAGTAGCTTCAATCATTTCTGGTATATGAATAACATGATGTTTTTCAATAGCAAAAATCAATGAATATTGTAAATGCACAAACAGTAATTTCTCCGCATTGCAAGGTGCAATTCTGAAATTTTTTGCTTTTTCCTGCTCCTCTTAGCATGATAAAGAAGATTCAAAGAGAGTGAGATGCCAGCTCCTTTCATTCAGTCAGTAGCTTCAATCATTTCTGGACGTTTTTCAATGGCAAAAATCAATGAATATTGTAAATGCACAAACAGTAATTTCTCCGCATTGCAAGGTGCAATTCTGAAATTTTTTGCTTTTTCCTGCTCCTCTTAGCATGATAAACATGATTCAAAGAGAGTGAGATGCCAGCTCCTTTCATTCAGTCAGTAGCTTCAATCATTTCTGGACGTTTTTCAATTGCAAAAATCAATGAATATTGTAAATGCACAAACAGTAATTTCTCCGCATTGCAAGGTGCAATTCTGAAATTTTTTGCTTTTTCCTGCTCCTCTTAGCATGATAAAGACGATTCAAAGAGAGTGAGATGCCAGCTACTTTCATTCAGTCAGTAGCTTCAATCATTTCTGGTATATGAATAACATGATGTTTTTCAATGGCAAAAATCAATGAATATTGTAAATGCACAAACAGTAATTTCTCCGCATTGCAAGGTGCAATTCTGAAATTTTTTGCTTTTTCCTGCTCCTCTTAGCATGATAAAGAAGATTCAAAGAGAGTGAGGTGCCAGCTCCTTTCATTCAGTCAGTAGCTTCAAACATTTCTGGTATATGAATAACATGTTTTTCAATGGCAAAAATCAATGAATATTGTAAATGCACAAACAGTAATTTCTCCGCATTGCAAGGTGCAATTGTGAAATTTTTTGCTTTTTCCTGCTCCTCTTAGCATGATAAAGAAGATTCAAAGAGAGTGAGATGCCAGCTCCTTTCATTCAGTCAGTAGCTTCAATCATTTCTGGACGTTTTTCAATGGCAAAAATCAATGAATATTGTAAATGCACAAACAGTAATTTCTCCGCATTGCAAGGTGCAATTCTGAAATTTTTTGCTTTTTCCTGCTCCTCTTAGCATGATAAAGAAGATTCAAAGAGAGTGAGATGCCAGCTCCTTTCAGTCAGTCAGTAGCTTCAAACATTTCTGGTATATGAATAACATGATGTTTTTCAATGGCAAAAATCAATGAATATTGTAAATGCACAAACAGTAATTTCTCCGCATTGCAAGGTGCAAGTCTGAAATTTTTTGCTTTTTCCTGCTCCTCTTAGCATGATAAAGAAGATTCAAAGAGAGTGAGATGCCAGCTACTTTCATTCAGTCAGTAGCTTCAATCATTTCTGGACGTTTTTCAATGGTAAAAATCAATGAATATTGTAAATGCACAAACAGTAATTTCTCCACATTGCAAGGTGCAATTCTGAAATTTTTTTCTTTTTCCTGCTCCTCTTAGCATGATAATGAAGATTCAAAGAGAGTGAGATGCCAGCTCCTTTCATTCAGTCAGTAGCTTCAAACATTTCTGGTATATGAATAACATGATGTTTTTCAATGGCAAAAATCAATGAATATTGTAAATGCACAAACAGTAATTTCTCCGCATTGCAAGGTGCAATTCTGAAATTTTTTGCTTTTTCCTGCTCCTCTTAGCATGATAAAGAAGATTCAAAGAGAGTGAGATGCCAGCTCCTTTCATTCAGTCAGTAGCTTCAATCATTTCTGGATGTTTTTCAATGGCAAAAATCAATGAATATTGTAAATGCACAAACTGTAATTTCTCCGCATTGCAAGGTGCAATTCTGAAATTTTTTACTTTTTCCTGCTCCTCTTAGCATGATAAAGAAGATTCAAAGAGAGTGAGATGCCAGCTCCTTTCATTCAGTCAGTAGCTTCAATCATTTCTGGACGTTTTTCAATGGCAAAAATCAATGAATATTGTAAATGCACAAACAGTAATTTCTCCGCATTGCAAGGTGCAATTCTGAAATTTTTTGCTTTTTCCTGCTCCTCTTAGCATGATAAAGAAGATTCAAAGAGAGTGAGATGCCAGCTCCTTTCATTCAGTCAGTACTTTCAATCATTTCTGGACGTTTTTCAATGGCAAAAATCAATGAATATTGTAAATGCACAAACAGTAATTTCTCCGCATTGCAAGGTGCAATTCTGAATTTTTTTGCTTTTTCCCGCTCCTCTTAGCATGATAAAGAAGATTCAAAGAGAGTGAGGTGCCAGCTCCTTTCATTCAGTCAGTAGCTTCAAACATTTCTGGTATATGAATAACATGTTTTTCAATGGCAAAAATCAATGAATATTGTAAATGCACAAACAGTAATTTCTCCGCATTGCAAGGTGCAATTCTGAAATTTTTTGCTTTTTCCTGCTCCGCTTAGCATGATAAAGAAGATTCAAAGAGAGTGAGATGCCAGCTCCTTTCATTCAGTCAGTAGCTTCAATCATTTCTGGACGTTTTTCAATGGCAAAAATCAATGAATATTGTAAATGCACAAACAGTAATTTCTCCGCATTGCAAGGTGCAATTCTGAAATTTTTTGCTTTTTCCTGCTCCTCTTAGCATGATAAAGAAGATTCAAAGAGAGTGAGATGCCAGCTCCTTTCATTCAGTCAGTAGCTTCAATCATTTCTGGACGTTTTTCAATGGCAAAAATCAATGAATATTGTAAATGCACAAACAGTAATTTCTCCGCATTGCAAGGTGCAATTCTGAAATTTTTTGCTTTTTCCTGCTCCTCTTAGCATGATAAAGAAGATTCAAAGAGAGTGAGATGCCAGCTCCTTTCATTCAGTCAGTAGCTTCAATCATTTCTGGTATATGAATAACATGATGTTTTTCAATAGCAAAAATCAATGAATATTGTAAATGCACAAACAGTAATTTCTCCGCATTGCAAGGTGCAATTCTGAAATTTTTTGCTTTTTCCTGCTCCTCTTAGCATGATAAAGAAGATTCAAAGAGAGTGAGATGCCAGCTCCTTTCATTCAGTCAGTAGCTTCAATCATTTCTGGACGTTTTTCAATGGCAAAAATCAATGAATATTGTAAATGCACAAACAGTAATTTCTCCGCATTGCAAGGTGCAATTCTGAAATTTTTTGCTTTTTCCTGCTCCTCTTAGCATGATAAACATGATTCAAAGAGAGTGAGATGCCAGCTCCTTTCATTCAGTCAGTAGCTTCAATCATTTCTGGACGTTTTTCAATTGCAAAAATCAATGAATATTGTAAATGCACAAACAGTAATTTCTCCGCATTGCAAGGTGCAATTCTGAAATTTTTTGCTTTTTCCTGCTCCTCTTAGCATGATAAAGACGATTCAAAGAGAGTGAGATGCCAGCTACTTTCATTCAGTCAGTAGCTTCAATCATTTCTGGTATATGAATAACATGATGTTTTTCAATGGCAAAAATCAATGAATATTGTAAATGCACAAACAGTAATTTCTCCGCATTGCAAGGTGCAATTCTGAAATTTTTTGCTTTTTCCTGCTCCTCTTAGCATGATAAAGAAGATTCAAAGAGAGTGAGGTGCCAGCTCCTTTCATTCAGTCAGTAGCTTCAAACATTTCTGGTATATGAATAACATGTTTTTCAATGGCAAAAATCAATGAATATTGTAAATGCACAAACAGTAATTTCTCCGCATTGCAAGGTGCAATTGTGAAATTTTTTGCTTTTTCCTGCTCCTCTTAGCATGATAAAGAAGATTCAAAGAGAGTGAGATGCCAGCTCCTTTCATTCAGTCAGTAGCTTCAATCATTTCTGGACGTTTTTCAATGGCAAAAATCAATGAATATTGTAAATGCACAAACAGTAATTTCTCCGCATTGCAAGGTGCAATTCTGAAATTTTTTGCTTTTTCCTGCTCCTCTTAGCATGATAAAGAAGATTCAAAGAGAGTGAGATGCCAGCTCCTTTCAGTCAGTCAGTAGCTTCAAACATTTCTGGTATATGAATAACATGATGTTTTTCAATGGCAAAAATCAATGAATATTGTAAATGCACAAACAGTAATTTCTCCGCATTGCAAGGTGCAAGTCTGAAATTTTTTGCTTTTTCCTGCTCCTCTTAGCATGATAAAGAAGATTCAAAGAGAGTGAGATGCCAGCTACTTTCATTCAGTCAGTAGCTTCAATCATTTCTGGACGTTTTTCAATGGTAAAAATCAATGAATATTGTAAATGCACAAACAGTAATTTCTCCACATTGCAAGGTGCAATTCTGAAATTTTTTGCTTTTTCCTGCTCCTCTTAGCATGATAAAGAAGATTCAAAGAGAGTGAGATGCCAGCTCCTTTCATTCAGTCAGTAGCTTCAAACATTTCTGGTATATGAATAACATGATATTTTCAATGGCAAAAATCAATGAATATTGTAAATGCACAAACAGTAAATTCTCCGCATTGCAAGGTGCAATTCTGAAATTTTTTGCTTTTTCCTGCTCCTCTTAGCATGATAAAGAAGATTCAAAGAGAGTGAGATGCCAGCTCCTTTCATTCAGTCAGTAGCTTCAAACATTTCTGGTATATGAATAACATGATGTTTTTCAATGGCAAAAATCAATGAATATTGTAAATGCACAAACAGTAATTTCTCCGCATTGCAAGGTGCAAGTCTGAAATTTTTTGCTTTTTCCTGCTCCTCTTAGCATGATAAAGAAGATTCAAAGAGAGTGAGATGCCAGCTACTTTCATTCAGTCAGTAGCTTCAATCATTTCTGGACATTTTTCAATGGTAAAAATCAATGAATATTGTAAATGCACAAACAGTAATTTCTCCACATTGCAAGGTGCAATTCTGAAATTTTTTTCTTTTTCCTGCTCCTCTTAGCATGATAATGAAGATTCAAAGAGAGTGAGATGCCAGCTCCTTTCATTCAGTCAGTAGCTTCAAACATTTCTGGTATATGAATAACATGATGTTTTTCAATGGCAAAAATCAATGAATATTGTAAATGCACAAACAGCAATTTCTCCGCATTGCAAGGTGCAATTCTGAAATTTTTTGCTTTTTCCTGCTCCTCTTAGCATGATAAAGAAGATTCAAAGAGAGTGAGATGCCAGCTCCTTTCATTCAGTCAGTAGCTTCAATCATTTCTGGATGTTTTTCAATGGCAAAAATCAATGAATATTGTAAATGCACAAACTGTAATTTCTCCGCATTGCAAGGTGCAATTCTGAAATTTTTTACTTTTTCCTGCTCCTCTTAGCATGATAAAGAAGATTCAAAGAGAGTGAGATGCCAGCTCCTTTCATTCAGTCAGTAGCTTCAATCATTTCTGGACGTTTTTCAATGGCAAAAATCAATGAATATTGTAAATGCACAAACAGTAATTTCTCCGCATTGCAAGGTGCAATTCTGAATTTTTTTGCTTTTTCCCGCTCCTCTTAGCATGATAAAGAAGATTCAAAGAGAGTGAGTTGCCAGCTCCTTTCATTCAGTCAGTAGCTTCAAACATTTCTGGTATATGAATAACATGTTTTTCAATGGCAAAAATCAATGAATATTGTAAATGCACAAACAGTAATTTCTCCGCATTGCAAGGTGCAATTCTGAAATTTTTTGCTTTTTCCTGCTCCGCTTAGCATGATAAAGAAGATTCAAAGAGAGTGAGATGCCAGCTCCTTTCATTCAGTCAGTAGCTTCAATCATTTCTGGACGTTTTTCAATGGCAAAAATCAATGAATATTGTAAATGCACAAACAGTAATTTCTCCGCATTGCAAGGTGCAATTCTGAAATTTTTTGCTTTTTCCTGCTCCTCTTAGCATGATAAAGAAGATTCAAAGAGAGTGAGATGCCAGCTCCTTTCATTCAGTCAGTAGCTTCAAACATTTCTGGTATATGAATAACATGATGTTTTTCAATGGCAAAAATCAATGAATATTGTAAATGCACAAACAGCAATTTCTCCGCATTGCAAGGTGCAAGTCTGAAATTTTTTGCTTTTTCCTGCTCCTCTTAGCATGATAAAGAAGATTCAAAGAGAGTGAGATGCCAGCTACTTTCATTCAGTCAGTAGCTTCAATCATTTCTGGACGTTTTTCAATGTTAAAAATCAATGAATATTGTAAATGCACAGTAATTTCTCCACATTGCAAGGTGCAATTCTGAAATTTTTTGCTTTTTCCTGCTCCTCTTAGCATGATAAAGAAGATTCAAAGAGAGTGAGATGCCAGCTCCTTTCATTCAGTCAGTAGCTTCAAACATTTCTGGTATATGAATAACATGATGTTTTTCAATGGCAAAAATCAATGAATATTGTAAATGCACAAACAGTAATTTCTCCGCATTGCAAGGTGCAATTCTGAAATTTTTTGCTTTTTCCTGCTCCTCTTAGCATGATAAAGAAGATTCAAAGAGAGTGAGATGCCAGCTCCTTTCATTCAGTCAGTAGCTTCAAACATTTCTGGTATATGAATAACATGATGTTTTTCAATGGCAAAAATCAATGAATATTGTAAATGCACAAACAGTAATTTCTCCGCATTGCAAGGTGCAATTCTGAAATTTTTTGCTTTTTCCTGCTCCTCTTAGCATGATAAAGAAGATTCAAAGAGAGTGAGATGCCAGCTCCTTTCATTCAGTCAGTAGCTTCAATCATTTCTGGACGTTTTTCAATGGCAAAAATCAATGAATATTGTAAATGCACAAACAGTAATTTCTCCGCATTGCAAGGTGCAATTCTGAAATTTTTTGCTTTTTCCTGCTCCTCTTAGCATGATAAAGAAGATTCAAAGAGAGTGAGATGCCAGCTCCTTTCAGTCAGTCAGTAGCTTCAAACATTTCTGGTATATGAATAACATGATGTTTTTCAATGGCAAAAATCAATGAATATTGTAAATGCACAAACAGTAATTTCTCCGCATTGCAAGGTGCAAGTCTGAAATTTTTTGCTTTTTCCTGCTCCTCTTAGCATGATAAAGAAGATTCAAAGAGAGTGAGATGCCAGCTACTTTCATTCAGTCAGTAGCTTCAATCATTTCTGGACGTTTTTCAATGGTAAAAATCAATGAATATTGTAAATGCACAAACAGTAATTTCTCCACATTGCAAGGTGCAATTCTGAAATTTTTTGCTTTTTCCTGCTCCTCTTAGCATGATAAAGAAGATTCAAAGAGAGTGAGATGCCAGCTCCTTTCATTCAGTCAGTAGCTTCAAACATTTCTGGTATATGAATAACATGATGTTTTCAATGGCAAAAATCAATGAATATTGTAAATGCACAAACAGTAAATTCTCCGCATTGCAAGGTGCAATTCTGAAATTTTTTGCTTTTTCCTGCTCCTCTTAGCATGATAAAGAAGATTCAAAGAGAGTGAGATGCCAGCTCCTTTCATTCAGTCAGTAGCTTCAAACATTTCTGGTATATGAATAACATGATGTTTTTCAATGGCAAAAATCAATGAATATTGTAAATGCACAAACAGTAATTTCTCCGCATTGCAAGGTGCAAGTCTGAAATTTTTTGCTTTTTCCTGCTCCTCTTAGCATGATAAAGAAGATTCAAAGAGAGTGAGATGCCAGCTACTTTCATTCAGTCAGTAGCTTCAATCATTTCTGGACGTTTTTCAATGGTAAAAATCAATGAATATTGTAAAGGCACAAACAGTAATTTCTCCACATTGCAAGGTGCAATTCTGAAATTTTTTTCTTTTTCCTGCTCCTCTTAGCATGATAATGAAGATTCAAAGAGAGTGAGATGCCAGCTCCTTTCATTCAGTCAGTAGCTTCAAACATTTCTGGTATATGAATAACATGATGTTTTTCAATGGCAAAAATCAATGAATATTGTAAATGCACAAACAGTAATTTCTCCGCATTGCAAGGTGCAATTCTGAAATTTTTTGCTTTTTCCTGCTCCGCTTAGCATGATAAAGAAGATTCAAAGAGAGTGAGATGCCAGCTCCTTTCATTCAGTCAGTAGCTTCAATCATTTCTGGACGTTTTTCAATGGCAAAAATCAATGAATATTGTAAATGCACAAACAGTAATTTCTCCGCATTGCAAGGTGCAATTCTGAAATTTTTTGCTTTTTCCTGCTCCTCTTAGCATGATAAAGAAGATTCAAAGAGAGTGAGATGCCAGCTCCTTTCATTCAGTCAGTAGCTTCAAACATTTCTGGTATATGAATAACATGATGTTTTTCAAGGCAAAAATCAATGAATATTGTAAATGCACAAACAGCAATTTCTCCGCATTGCAAGGTGCAAGTCTGAAATTTTTTGCTTTTTCCTGCTCCTCTTAGCATGATAAAGAAGATTCAAAGAGAGTGAGATGCCAGCTACTTTCATTCAGTCAGTAGCTTCAATCATTTCTGGACGTTTTTCAATGTTAAAAATCAATGAATATTGTAAATGCACAGTAATTTCTCCACATTGCAAGGTGCAATTCTGAAATTTTTTGCTTTTTCCTGCTCCTCTTAGCATGATAAAGAAGATTCAAAGAGAGTGAGATGCCAGCTCCTTTCATTCAGTCAGTAGCTTCAAACATTTCTGGTATATGAATAACATGATGTTTTTCAATGGCAAAAATCAATGAATATTGTAAATGCACAAACAGTAATTTCTCCGCATTGCAAGGTGCAATTCTGAAATTTTTTGCTTTTTCCTGCTCCTCTTAGCATGATAAAGAAGATTCAAAGAGAGTGAGATGCCAGTTCCTTTCATTCAGTCAGTAGCTTCAAACATTTCTGGTATATGAATAACATGATGTTTTTCAATGGCAAAAATCAATGAATATTGTAAATGCACAAACAGTAATTTCTCCGCATTGCAAAGTGCAATTCTGAAATTTTTTGCTTTTTCCTGCTCCTCTTAGCATGATAAAGAAGATTCAAAGAGAGTGAGATGCCAGCTCCTTTCATTCAGTCAGTAGCTTCAATCATTTCTGGACGTTTTTCAATGGCAAAAATCAATGAATATTGTAAATGCACAAACAGTAATTTCTCTGCATTGCAAGGTGCAATTCTGAAATTTTTTGCTTTTTCCTGCTCCTCTTAGCATGATAAATAAGATTCAAAGAGAGTGAGATGTCAGCTCCTTTCATTCAGTCAGTAGCTTCAAACATTTCTGGTATATGAATAACATGATGTTTTTCAATGGCAAAAATCAATGAATATTGTAAATGCACAAACAGTAATTTCTCCGCATTGCAAGGTGCAATTCTGAAATTTTTTGCTTTTTCCTGCTCCTCTTAGCATGATAAAGAAGATTCAAAGAGAGTGAGATGCCAGCTCCTTTCATTCAGTCAGTAGCTTCAATCATTTCTGGACGTTTTTCAATGGCAAAAATCAATGAATATTGTAAATGCACAAACAGTAATTTCTCTGCATTGCAAGGTGCAATTCTGAAATTTTTTGCTTTTTCCTGCTCCTCTTAGCATGATAAAGAAGATTCAAAGAGAGTGAGATGCCAGTTCCTTTCGTTCAGTCAGTAGCTTCAATCATTTCTGGACGTTTTTCAATGGCAAAAATCATTGAATATTATAAATGCACAAACAGTAATTTCTCCGCATTGCAAGGTGCAATTCTGAAATTTTTTACTTTTTCCTGCTCCTCTTAGCATGATAAAGAAGATTCAAAGAGAGTGAGATGCCAGCTCCTTTCATTCAGTCAGTAGCTTCAATCATTTCTGGTATATGAATAACATGATGTTTTTCAATGGCAAAAATCAATGAATATTGTTAATGCACAAACAGTAATTTCTCCGCATTGCAAGGTGCAATTCTGAAATTTTTTGCTTTTTCCTGCTCCTCTTAGCATGATAAAGAAGATTCAAAGAGAGTGAGATGCCAGCTCCTTTCATTCAGTCAGTACTTTCAATCATTTCTGGACGTTTTTCAATGGCAAAAATCAATGAATATTGTAAATGCACAAACAGTAATTTCTCCGCATTGCAAGGTGCAATTCTGAATTTTTTTGCTTTTTCCCGCTCCTCTTAGCATGATAAAGAAGATTCAAAGAGAGTGAGGTGCCAGCTCCTTTCATTCAGTCAGTAGCTTCAAACATTTCTGGTATATGAATAACATGTTTTTCAATGGCAAAAATCAATGAATATTGTAAATGCACAAACAGTAATTTCTCCGCATTGCAAGGTGCAATTCTGAAATTTTTTGCTTTTTCCTGCTCCGCTTAGCATGATAAAGAAGATTCAAAGAGAGTGAGATGCCAGCTCCTTTCATTCAGTCAGTAGCTTCAATCATTTCTGGACGTTTTTCAATGGCAAAAATCAATGAATATTGTAAATGCACAAACAGTAATTTCTCCGCATTGCAAGGTGCAATTCTGAAATTTTTTGCTTTTTCCTGCTCCTCTTAGCATGATAAAGAAGATTCAAAGAGAGTGAGATGCCAGCTCCTTTCATTCAGTCAGTAGCTTCAAACATTTCTGGTATATGAATAACATGATGTTTTTCAATGGCAAAAATCAATGAATATTGTAAATGCACAAACAGTAATTTCTCCGCATTGCAAGGTGCAAGTCTGAAATTTTTTGCTTTTTCCTGCTCCTCTTAGCATGATAAAGAAGATTCAAAGAGAGTGAGATGCCAGCTACTTTCATTCAGTCAGTAGCTTCAATCATTTCTGGACGTTTTTCAATGGTAAAAATCAATGAATATTGTAAATGCACAGTAATTTCTCCACATTGCAAGGTGCAATTCTGAAATTTTTTGCTTTTTCCTGCTCCTCTTAGCATGATAAAGAAGATTCAAAGAGAGTGAGATGCCAGCTCCTTTCATTCAGTCAGTAGCTTCAAACATTTCTGGTATATGAATAACATGATGTTTTTCAATGGCAAAAATCAATGAATATTGTAAATGCACAAACAGTAATTTCTCCGCATTGCAAGGTGCAATTCTGAAATTTTTTGCTTTTTCCTGCTCCTCTTAGCATGATAAAGAAGATTCAAAGAGAGTGAGATGCCAGCTCCTTTCATTCAGTCAGTAGCTTCAAACATTTCTGGTATATGAATAACATGATGTTTTTCAATGGCAAAAATCAATGAATATTGTAAATGCACAAACAGTAATTTCTCCGCATTGCAAGGTGCAATTCTGAAATTTTTTGCTTTTTCCTGCTCCTCTTAGCATGATAAAGAAGATTCAAAGAGAGTGAGATGCCAGCTCCTTTCATTCAGTCAGTAGCTTCAATCATTTCTGGACGTTTTTCAATGGCAAAAATCAATGAATATTGTAAATGCACAAACAGTAATTTCTCTGCATTGCAAGGTGCAATTCTGAAATTTTTTGCTTTTTCCTGCTCCTCTTAGCATGATAAAGAAGATTCAAAGAGAGTGAGATGTCAGTTCCTTTCATTCAGTCAGTAGCTTCAAACATTTCTGGTATATGAATAACATGATGTTTTTCAATGGCAAAAATCAATGAATATTGTAAATGCACAAACAGTAATTTCTCCGCATTGCAAGGTGCAATTCTGAAATTTTTTGCTTTTTCCTGCTCCTCTTAGCATGATAAAGAAGATTCAAAGAGAGTGAGATGCCAGCTCCTTTCATTCAGTCAGTAGCTTCAATCATTTCTGGACGTTTTTCAATGGCAAAAATCAATGAATATTGTAAATGCACAAACAGTAATTTCTCTGCATTGCAAGGTGCAATTCTGAAATTTTTTGCTTTTTCCTGCTCCTCTTAGCATGATAAAAAAGATTCAAAGAGAGTGAGATGCCAGCTCCTTTCGTTCAGTCAGTAGCTTCAATCATTTCTGGACGTTTTTCAATGGCAAAAATCATTGAATATTATAAATGCACAAACAGTAATTTCTCCGCATTGCAAGGTGCAATTCTGAAATTTTTTACTTTTTCCTGCTCCTCTTAGCATGATAAAGAAGATTCAAAGAGAGTGAGATGCCAGCTCCTTTCATTCAGTCAGTAGCTTCAATCAGTTCTGGTATATGAATAACATGATGATTTTCAATGGCAAAAATCAATGAATATTGTAAATGCACAAACAGTAATTTCTCCGCATTGCAAGGTGCAATTCTGAAATTTTTTGCTTTTTCCTGCTCCTCTTAGCATGATAAAGAAGATTCAAAGAGAGTGAGATGCCAGCTCCTTTCATTCAGTCAGTAGCTTCAATCATTTCTGGACGTTTTTCAATGGCAAAAATCAATGAATATTGTAAATGCACAAACAGTAATTTCTCCGCATTGCAAGGTGCAATTCTGAAATTTTTTGATTTTTCCTGCTACTCTTAGCATGATAAAGAAGATTCAAAGAGAGTGAGATGCCAACTACTTTCATTCAGTCAGTAGCTTCAAACATTTCTGGTATATGAATAACATGATGTTTTTCAATGGCAAAAATCAATGAATATTGTAAATGCACAAACAGTAATTTCTCCGCATTGCAAGGTGCAAGTCTGAAATTTTTTGCTTTTTCCTGCTCCTCTTAGCATGATAAAGAAGATTCAAAGAGAGTGAGATGCCAGCTACTTTCATTCAGTCAGTAGCTTCAATCATTTCTGGACGTTTTTCAATGGTAAAAATCAATGAATATTGTAAATGTACAAACAGTAATTTCTCCACATTGCAAGGTGCAATTCTGAAATTTTTTGCTTTTTCCTGCTCCTCTTAGCATGATAAAGAAGATTCAAAGAGAGTGAGATGCCAGCTCCTTTCATTCAGTCAGTAGCTTCAAACATTTCTGGTATATGAATAACATGATGTTTTTCAATGGCAAAAATCAATGAATATTGTAAATGCACAAACAGTAATTTCTCCGCATTGCAAGGTGCAATTCTGAAATTTTTTGCTTTTTCCTGCTCCTCTTAGCATGATAAAGAAGATTCAAAGAGAGTGAGATGCCAGCTCCTTTCATTCAGTCAGTAGCTTCAAACATTTCTGGTATATGAATAACATGATGTTTTTCAATGGCAAAAATCAATGAATATTGTAAATGCACAAAACAGTAATTTCTCCGCATTGCAAGGTGCAAGTCTGAAATTTTTTGCTTTTTCCTGCTCCTCTTAGCATGATAAAGAAGATTCAAAGAGAGTGAGATGCCAGCTACTTTCATTCAGTCAGTAGCTTCAATCATTTCTGGACGTTTTTCAATGGTAAAAATCAATGAATATTGTAAATGCACAAACAGTAATTTCTCCACATTGCAAGGTGCAATTCTGAAATTTTTTGCTTTTTCCTGCTCCTCTTAGCATGATAAAGAAGATTCAAAGAGAGTGAGATGCCAGCTCCTTTCATTCAGTCAGTAGCTTCAAACATTTCTGGTATATGAATAACATGATGTTTTTCAATGGCAAAAATCAATGAATATTGTAAATGCACAAACAGTAATTTCTCCGCATTGCAAGGTGCAATTCTGAAATTTTTTGCTTTTTCCTGCTCCTCTTAGCATGATAAAGAAGATTCAAAGAGAGTGAGATGCCAGCTCCTTTCATTCAGTCAGTAGCTTCAATCATTTCTGGATGTTTTTCAATGGCAAAAATCAATGAATATTGTAAATGCACAAACTGTAATTTCTCCGCATTGCAAGGTGCAATTCTGAAATTTTTTGCTTTTTCCTGCTCCTCTTAGCATGATAAAGAAGATTCAAAGAGAGTGAGATGCCAGCTCCTTTCATTCAGTCAGTAGCTTCAATCATTTCTGGACGTTTTTCAATGGCAAAAATCAATGAATATTGTAAATGCACAAACAGTAATTTCTCCGCATTGCAAGGTGCAATTCTGAAATTTTTTGCTTTTTCCTGCTCCTCTTAGCATGATAAAGAAGATTCAAAGAGAGTGAGATGCCAGCTCCTTTCATTCAGTCAGTAGCTTCAAACATTTCTGGTATATGAATAACATGATGTTTTTCAATGGCAAAAATCAATGAATATTGTAAATGCACAAACAGTAATTTCTCCGCATTGCAAGGTGCAATTCTGAAATTTTTTGCTTTTTCCTGCTCCTCTTAGCATGATAAAGAAGATTCAAAGAGAGTGAGATGCCAGCTCCTTTCATTCAGTCAGTAGCTTCAATCATTTCTGGATGTTTTTCAATGGCAAAAATCAATGAATATTGTAAATGCACAAACTGTAATTTCTCCGCATTGCAAGGTGCAATTCTGAAATTTTTTTTTCTTTTTCCTGCTCCTCTTAGCATGATAAAGAAGATTCAAAGAGAGTGAGATGCCAGCTCCTTTCATTCAGTGAGTACCTTCAATCATTTCTGGACGTTTTTCAATGGCAAAAATCAATGAATATTGTAAATGCACAAACAGTAATTTCTCCGCATTGCAAGGTGCAATTCTGAAATGTTTTGCTTTTTCCCGCTCCTCTTAGCATGATAAAGAAGATTCAAAGAGAGTGAGGTGCCAGCTCCTTTCATTCAGTCAGTAGCTTCAAACATTTCTGGTATATGAATAACATGTTTTTCAATGGCAAAAATCAATGAATATTGTAAATGCACAAACAGTAATTTCTCCGCATTGCAAGGTGCAATTCTGAAATTTTTTGCTTTTTCCTGCTCCTCTTAGCATGATAAAGAAGATTCAAAGAGAGTGAGATGCCAGCTCCTTTCATTCAGTCAGTAGCTTCAATCATTTCTGGACGTTTTTCAATGGCAAAAATCAATGAATATTGTAAATGCACAAACAGTAATTTCTCCGCATTGCAAGGTGCAATTCTGAAATTTTTTGCTTTTTCCTACTCCTCTTAGCATGATAAAGAAGATTCAAAGAGAGTGAGATGCCAGCTCCTTTCATTCAGTCAGTAGCTTCAATCATTTCTGGACGTTTTTCAATGGCAAAAATCATTGAATATTGTAAATGCACAAACAGTAATTTCTCTGCATTGCAAGGTGCAATTCTGAAATTTTTTGCTTTTTCCTGCTCCTCTTAGCATGATAAAGAAGATTCAAAGAGAGTGAGATGTCAGCTCCTTTCATTCAGTCAGTAGCTTCAAACATTTCTGGTATATGAATAACATGATGTTTTTCAATGGCAAAAATCAATGAATATTGTAAATGCACAAACAGTAATTTCTCCGCATTGCAAGGTGCAATTCTGAAATTTTTTGCTTTTTCCTGCTCCTCTTAGCATGATAAAGAAGATTCAAAGAGAGTGAGATGCCAGCTCCTTTCATTCAGTCAGTAGCTTCAATCATTTCTGGACGTTTTTCAATGGCAAAAATCAATGAATATTGTAAATGCACAAACAGTAATTTCTCCGCATTGCAAGGTGCAATTCTGAAATTTTTTGCTTTTTCCTGCTCCTCTTAGCATGATAAAGAAGATTCAAAGAGAGTGAGATGCCAGCTCCTTTCGTTCAGTCAGTAGCTTCAATCATTTCTGGACGTTTTTCAATGCAAAAATCATTGAATATTATAAATGCACAAACAGTAATTTCTCCGCATTGCAAGGTGCAATTCTGAAATTTTTTACTTTTTCCTGCTCCTCTTAGCATGATAAAGAAGATTCAAAGAGAGTGAGATGCCAGCTCCTTTCATTCAGTCAGTAGCTTCAATCATTTCTGGTATATGAATAACATGATGTTTTTCATTGGCAAAAATCAATGAATATTGTAAATGCACAAACAGTAATTTCTCCGCATTGCAAGGTGCAATTCTGAAATTTTTTGCTTTTTCCTGCTCCTCTTAGCATGATAAAGAAGATTCAAAGAGAGTGAGATGCCAGCTCCTTTCATTCAGTCAGTAGCTTCAATCATTTCTGGACGTTTTTCAATGGCAAAAATCAATGAATATTGTAAATGCACAAACAGTAATTTCTCCGCATTGCAAGGTGCAATTCTGAAATTTTTTGATTTTTCCTTCTCCTCTTAGCATGATAAAGAAGATTCAAAGAGAGTGAGATGCCAGCTCCTTTCATTCAGTCAGTAGCTTCAAACATTTCTGGTATATGAATAACATGATGTTTTTCAATGGCAAAAATCAATGAATATTGTAAATGCACAAACAGTAATTTCTCCGCATTGCAAGGTGCAAGTCTGAAATTTTTTGCTTTTTCCTGCTCCTCTTAGCATGATAAAA
The DNA here is from genome assembly GCF_046119375.1 of Phyllobates terribilis. NCBI lineage: Eukaryota > Metazoa > Chordata > Amphibia > Anura > Dendrobatidae > Phyllobates > Phyllobates terribilis. The sequence goes on from NW_027363330.1 coordinate 439,115, forward strand.
AAGATTCAAAGAGAGTGAGATGCCAGCTACTTTCATTCAGTCAGTAGCTTCAATCATTTCTGGACGTTTTTCAATGGTAAAAATCAATGAATATTGTAAATGTACAAACAGTAATTTCTCCACATTGCAAGGTGCAATTCTGAAATTTTTTGCTTTTTCCTGCTCCTCTTAGCATGATAAAGAAGATTCAAAGAGAGTGAGATGCCAGCTCCTTTCATTCAGTCAGTAGCTTCAAACATTTCTGGTATATGAATAACATGATGTTTTTCAATGGCAAAAATCAATGAATATTGTAAATACACAAACAGTAATTTCTCCGCATTGCAAGGTGCAATTCTGAAATTTTTTGCTTTTTCCTGCTCCTCTTAGCATGATAAAGAAGATTCAAAGAGAGTGAGATGCCAGCTCCTTTCATTCAGTCAGTAGCTTCAAACATTTCTGGTATATGAATAACATGATGTTTTTCAATGGCAAAAATCAATGAATATTGTAAATGCACAAACAGTAATTTCTCCGCATTGCAAGGTGCAAGTCTGAAATTTTTTGCTTTTTCCTGCTCCTCTTAGCATGATAAAGAAGATTCAAAGAGAGTGAGATGCCAGCTACTTTCATTCAGTCAGTAGCTTCAATCATTTCTGGACGTTTTTCAATGGTAAAAATCAATGAATATTGTAAATGCACAAACAGTAATTTCTCCACATTGCAAGGTGCAATTCTGAAATTTTTTGCTTTTTCCTGCTCCTCTTAACATGATAAAGAAGATTCAAAGAGAGTGAGATGCCAGCTCCTTTCATTCAGTCAGTAGCTTCAAACATTTCTGGTATATGATTAACATGATGTTTTTCAATGGCAAAAATCAATGAATATTGTAAATGCACAAACAGTAATTTCTCCGCATTGCAAGGTGCAATTCTGAAATTTTTTGCTTTTTCCTGCTCCTCTTAGCATGATAAAGAAGATTCAAAGAGAGTGAGATGCCAGCTCCTTTCATTCAGTCAGTAGCTTCAATCATTTCTGGATGTTTTTCAATGGCAAAAATCAATGAATATTGTAAATGCACAAACTGTAATTTCTCCGCATTGCAAGGTGCAATTCTGAAATTTTTTGCTTTTTCCTGCTCCTCTTAGCATGATAAAGAAGATTCAAAGAGAGTGAGATGCCAGCTCCTTTCATTCAGTCAGTAGCTTCAATCATTTCTGGACGTTTTTCAATGGCAAAAATCAATGAATATTGTAAATGCACAAACAGTAATTTCTCCGCATTGCAAGGTGCAATTCTGAAATTTTTTGTTTTTTCCTGCTCCTCTTAGCATGATAAAGAAGATTCAAAGAGAGTGAGATGCCAGCTCCTTTCATTCAGTCAGTACCTTCAATCATTTCTGGACGTTTTTCAATGGCAAAAATCAATGAATATTGTAAATGCACAAACAGTAATTTCTCCGCATTGGAAGGTGCAATTCTGAAATGTTTTGCTTTTTCCCGCTCCTCTTAGCATGATAAAGAAGATTCAAAGAGAGTGAGGTGCCAGCTCCTTTCATTCAGTCAGTAGCTTCAAATATTTCTGGTATATGAATAACATGTTTTTCAATGGCAAAAATCAATGAATATTGTAAATGCACAAACAGTAATTTCTCCGCATTGCAAGGTGCAATTCTGAAATTTTTTGATTTTTCCTGCTCCTCTTAGCATGATAAAGAAGATTCAAAGAGAGTGAGATGCCAGCTACTTTCATTCAGTCAGTAGCTTCAATCATTTCTGGACGTTTTTCAATGGTAAAAATCAATGAATATTGTAAATGCACAAACAGTAATTTCTCCACATTGCAAGGTGCAATTCTGAAATTTTTTGCTTTTTCCTGCTCCTCTTAGCATGATAAAGAAGATTCAAAGAGAGTGAGATGCCAGCTCCTTTCATTCAGTCAGTAGCTTCAAACATTTCTGGTATATGAATAACATGATGTTTTCAATGGCAAAAATCAATGAATATTGTAAATGCACAAACAGTAAATTCTCCGCATTGCAAGGTGCAATTCTGAAATTTTTTGCTTTTTCCTGCTCCTCTTAGCATGATAAAGAAGATTCAAAGAGAGTGAGATGCCAGCTCCTTTCATTCAGTCAGTAGCTTCAAACATTTCTGGTATATGAATAACATGATGTTTTTCAATGGCAAAAATCAATGAATATTGTAAATGCACAAACAGTAATTTCTCCGCATTGCAAGGTGCAAGTCTGAAATTTTTTGCTTTTTCCTGCTCCTCTTAGCATGATAAAGAAGATTCAAAGAGAGTGAGATGCCAGCTACTTTCATTCAGTCAGTAGCTTCAATCATTTCTGGACGTTTTTCAATGGTAAAAATCAATGAATATTGTAAATGCACAAACAGTAATTTCTCCACATTGCAAGGTGCAATTCTGAAATTTTTTTCTTTTTCCTGCTCCTCTTAGCATGATAATGAAGATTCAAAGAGAGTGAGATGCCAGCTCCTTTCATTCAGTCAGTAGCTTCAAACATTTCTGGTATATGAATAACATGATGTTTTTCAATGGCAAAAATCAATGAATATTGTAAATGCACAAACAGTAATTTCTCCGCATTGCAAGGTGCAATTCTGAAATTTTTTGCTTTTTCCTGCTCCTCTTAGCATGATAAAGAAGATTCAAAGAGAGTGAGATGCCAGCTCCTTTCATTCAGTCAGTAGCTTCAATCATTTCTGGATGTTTTTCAATGGCAAAAATCAATGAATATTGTAAATGCACAAACTGTAATTTCTCCGCATTGCAAGGTGCAATTCTGAAATTTTTTACTTTTTCCTGCTCCTCTTAGCATGATAAAGAAGATTCAAAGAGAGTGAGATGCCAGCTCCTTTCATTCAGTCAGTAGCTTCAATCATTTCTGGACGTTTTTCAATGGCAAAAATCAATGAATATTGTAAATGCACAAACAGTAATTTCTCCGCATTGCAAGGTGCAATTCTGTAATTTTTTGCTTTTTCCTGCTCCTCTTAGCATGATAAAGAAGATTCAAAGAGAGTGAGATGCCAGCTCCTTTCATTCAGTCAGTACTTTCAATCATTTCTGGACGTTTTTCAATGGCAAAAATCAATGAATATTGTAAATGCACAAACAGTAATTTCTCCGCATTGCAAGGTGCAATTCTGAATTTTTTTGCTTTTTCCCGCTCCTCTTAGCATGATAAAGAAGATTCAAAGAGAGTGAGGTGCCAGCTCCTTTCATTCAGTCAGTAGCTTCAAACATTTCTGGTATATGAATAACATGTTTTTCAATGGCAAAAATCAATGAATATTGTAAATGCACAAACAGTAATTTCTCCGCATTGCAAGGTGCAATTCTGAAATTTTTTGCTTTTTCCTGCTCCGCTTAGCATGGTAAAGAAGATTCAAAGAGAGTGAGATGCCAGCTCCTTTCATTCAGTCAGTAGCTTCAATCATTTCTGGACGTTTTTCAATGGCAAAAATCAATGAATATTGTAAATGCACAAACAGTAATTTCTCCGCATTGCAAGGTGCAATTCTGAAATTTTTTGCTTTTTCCTGCTCCTCTTAGCATGATAAAGAAGATTCAAAGAGAGTGAGATGCCAGCTCCTTTCATTCAGTCAGTAGCTTCAAACATTTCTGGTATATGAATAACATGATGTTTTTCAATGGCAAAAATCAATGAATATTGTAAATGCACAAACAGCAATTTCTCCGCATTGCAAGGTGCAAGTCTGAAATTTTTTGCTTTTTCCTGCTCCTCTTAGCATGATAAAGAAGATTCAAAGAGAGTGAGATGCCAGCTACTTTCATTCAGTCAGTAGCTTCAATCATTTCTGGACGTTTTTCAATGTTAAAAATCAATGAATATTGTAAATGCACAGTAATTTCTCCACATTGCAAGGTGCAATTCTGAAATTTTTTGCTTTTTCCTGCTCCTCTTAGCATGATAAAGAAGATTCAAAGAGAGTGAGATGCCAGCTCCTTTCATTCAGTCAGTAGCTTCAAACATTTCTGGTATATGAATAACATGATGTTTTTCAATGGCAAAAATCAATGAATATTGTAAATGCACAAACAGTAATTTCTCCGCATTGCAAGGTGCAATTCTGAAATTTTTTGCTTTTTCCTGCTCCTCTTAGCATGATAAAGAAGATTCAAAGAGAGTGAGATGCCAGCTCCTTTCATTCAGTCAGTAGCTTCAAACATTTCTGGTATATGAATAACATGATGTTTTTCAATGGCAAAAATCAATGAATATTGTAAATGCACAAACAGTAATTTCTCCGCATTGCAAGGTGCAATTCTGAAATTTTTTACTTTTTCCTGCTCCTCTTAGCATGATAAAGAAGATTCAAAGAGAGTGAGATGCCAGCTCCTTTCATTCAGTCAGTAGCTTCAATCATTTCTGGACGTTTTTCAATGGCAAAAATCAATGAATATTGTAAATGCACAAACAGTAATTTCTCTGCATTGCAAGGTGCAATTCTGAAATTTTTTGCTTTTTCCTGCTCCTCTTAGCATGATAAAGAAGATTCAAAGAGAGTGAGATGTCAGCTCCTTTCATTCAGTCAGTAGCTTCAAACATTTCTGGTATATGAATAACATGATGTTTTTCAATGGCAAAAATCAATGAATATTGTAAATGCACAAACAGTAATTTCTCCGCATTGCAAGGTGCAATTCTGAAATTTTTTGCTTTTTCCTGCTCCTCTTAGCATGATAAAGAAGATTCAAAGAGAGTGAGATGCCAGCTCCTTTCATTCAGTCAGTAGCTTCAATCATTTCTGGACGTTTTTCAATGGCAAAAATCAATGAATATTGTAAATGCACAAACAGTAATTTCTGTGCATTGCAAGGTGCAATTCTGAAATTTTTTGCTTTTTCCTGCTCCTCTTAGCATGATAAAGAAGATTCAAAGAGAGTGAGATGCCAGCTCCTTTCGTTCAGTCAGTAGCTTCAATCATTTCTGGACGTTTTTCAATGGCAAAAATCATTGAATATTATAAATGCACAAACAGTAATTTCTCCGCATTGCAAGGTGCAATTCTGAAATTTTTTACTTTTTCCTGCTCCTCTTAGCATGATAAAGAAGATTCAACGAGAGTGAGATGCCAGCTCCTTTCATTCAGTCAGTAGCTTCAATCATTTCTGGTATATGAATAACATGATGTTTTTCAATGGCAAAAATCAATGAATATTGTAAATGCACAAACAGTAATTTCTACGCATTGCAAGGTGCAATTCTGAAATTTTTTGCTTTTTCCTGCTCCTCTTAGCATGATAAAGAAGATTCAAAGAGAGTGAGATGCCAGCTCCTTTCATTCAGTCAGTACTTTCAATCATTTCTGGACGTTTTTCAATGGCAAAAATCAATGAATATTGTAAATGCACAAACAGTAATTTCTCCGCATTGCAAGGTGCAATTCTGAATTTTTTTGCTTTTTCCCGCTCCTCTTAGCATGATAAAGAAGATTCAAAGAGAGTGAGGTGCCAGCTCCTTTCATTCAGTCAGTAGCTTCAAACATTTCTGGTATATGAATAACATGTTTTTCAATGGCAAAAATCAATGAATATTGTAAATGCACAAACAGTAATTTCTCCGCATTGCAAGGTGCAATTCTGAAATTTTTTGCTTTTTCCTGCTCCGCTTAGCATGATAAAGAAGATTCAAAGAGAGTGAGATGCCAGCTCCTTTCATTCAGTCAGTAGCTTCAATCATTTCTGGACGTTTTTCAATGGCAAAAATCAATGAATATTGTAAATGCACAAACAGTAATTTCTCCGCATTGCAAGGTGCAATTCTGAAATTTTTTGCTTTTTCCTGCTCCTCTTAGCATGATAAAGAAGATTCAAAGAGAGTGAGATGCCAGCTCCTTTCATTCAGTCAGTAGCTTCAAACATTTCTGGTATATGAATAACATGATGTTTTTCAATGGCAAAAATCAATGAATATTGTAAATGCACAAACAGTAATTTCTCCGCATTGCAAGGTGCAAGTCTGAAATTTTTTGCTTTTTCCTGCTCCTCTTAGCATGATAAAGAAGATTCAAAGAGAGTGAGATGCCAGCTACTTTCATTCAGTCAGTAGCTTCAATCATTTCTGGACGTTTTTCAATGGTAAAAATCAATGAATATTGTAAATGCACAGTAATTTCTCCACATTGCAAGGTGCAATTCTGAAATTTTTTGCTTTTTCCTGCTCCTCTTAGCATGATAAAGAAGATTCAAAGAGAGTGAGATGCCAGCTCCTTTCATTCAGTCAGTAGCTTCAAACATTTCTGGTATATGAATAACATGATGTTTTTCAATGGCAAAAATCAATGAATATTGTAAATGCACAAACAGTAATTTCTCCGCATTGCAAGGTGCAATTCTGAAATTTTTTGCTTTTTCCTGCTCCTCTTAGCATGATAAAGAAGATTCAAAGAGAGTGAGATGCCAGCTCCTTTCATTCAGTCAGTAGCTTCAAACATTTCTGGTATATGAATAACATGATGTTTTTCAATGGCAAAAATCAATGAATATTGTAAATGCACAAACAGTAATTTCTCCGCATTGCAAGGTGCAATTCTGAAATTTTTTGCTTTTTCCTGCTCCTCTTAGCATGATAAAGAAGATTCAAAGAGAGTGAGATGCCAGCTCCTTTCATTCAGTCAGTAGCTTCAATCATTTCTGGACGTTTTTCAATGGCAAAAATCAATGAATATTGTAAATGCACAAACAGTAATTTCTCTGCATTGCAAGGTGCAATTCTGAAATTTTTTGCTTTTTCCTGCTCCTCTTAGCATGATAAAGAAGATTCAAAGAGAGTGAGATGTCAGTTCCTTTCATTCAGTCAGTCGCTTCAAACATTTCTGGTATATGAATAACATGATGTTTTTCAATGGCAAAAATCAATGAATATTGTAAATGCACAAACAGTAATTTCTCCGCATTGCAAGGTGCAATTCTGAAATTTTTTGCTTTTTCCTGCTCCTCTTAGCATGATAAAGAAGATTCAAAGAGAGTGAGATGCCAGCTCCTTTCATTCAGTCAGTAGCTTCAATCATTTCTGGACGTTTTTCAATGGCAAAAATCAATGAATATTGTAAATGCACAAACAGTAATTTCTCTGCATTGCAAGGTGCAATTCTGAAATTTTTTGCTTTTTCCTGCTCCTCTTAGCATGATAAAGAAGATTCAAAGAGAGTGAGATGCCAGCTCCTTTCGTTCAGTCAGTAGCTTCAATCATTTCTGGACGTTTTTCAATGGCAAAAATCATTGAATATTATAAATGCACAAACAGTAATTTCTCCGCATTGCAAGGTGCAATTCTGAAATTTTTTACTTTTTCCTGCTCCTCTTAGCATGATAAAGAAGATTCAAAGAGAGTGAGATGCCAGCTCCTTTCATTCAGTCAGTAGCTTCAATCAGTTCTGGTATATGAATAACATGATGTTTTTCAATGGCAAAAATCAATGAATATTGTAAATGCACAAACAGTAATTTCTCCGCATTGCAAGGTGCAATTCTGAAATTTTTTGCTTTTTCCTGCTCCTCTTAGCATGATAAAGAAGATTCAAAGAGAGTGAGATGCCAGCTCCTTTCATTCAGTCAGTAGCTTCAATCATTTCTGGACGTTTTTCAATGGTAAAAATCAATGAATATTGTAAATGTACAAACAGTAATTTCTCCACATTGCAAGGTGCAATTCTGAAATTTTTTGCTTTTTCCTGCTCCTCTTAGCATGATAAAGAAGATTCAAAGAGAGTGAGATGCCAGCTCCTTTCATTCAGTCAGTAGCTTCAAACATTTCTGGTATATGAATAACATGATGTTTTTCAATGGCAAAAATCAATGAATATTGTAAATGCACAAACAGTAATTTCTCCGCATTGCAAGGTGCAATTCTGAAATTTTTTGCTTTTTCCTGCTCCTCTTAGCATGATAAAGAAGATTCAAAGAGAGTGAGATGCCAGCTCCTTTCATTCAGTCAGTAGCTTCAAACATTTCTGGTATATGAATAACATGATGTTTTTCAATGGCAAAAATCAATGAATATTGTAAATGCACAAAACAGTAATTTCTCCGCATTGCAAGGTGCAAGTCTGAAATTTTTTGCTTTTTCCTGCTCCTCTTAGCATGATAAAGAAGATTCAAAGAGAGTGAGATGCCAGCTCCTTTCATTCAGTCAGTAGCTTCAATCATTTCTGGACGTTTTTCAATGGTAAAAATCAATGAATATTGTAAATGCACAAACAGTAATTTCTCCACATTGCAAGGTGCAATTCTGAAATTTTTTGCTTTTTCCTGCTCCTCTTAGCATGATAAAGAAGATTCAAAGAGAGTGAGATGCCAGCTCCTTTCATTCAGTCAGTAGCTTCAAACATTTCTGGTATATGAATAACATGATGTTTTTCAATGGCAAAAATCAATGAATATTGTAAATGCACAAACAGTAATTTCTCCGCATTGCAAGGTGCAATTCTGAAATTTTTTGCTTTTTCCTGCTCCTCTTAGCATGATAAAGAAGATTCAAAGAGAGTGAGATGCCAGCTCCTTTCATTCAGTCAGTAGCTTCAATCATTTCTGGATGTTTTTCAATGGCAAAAATCAATGAATATTGTAAATGCACAAACTGTAATTTCTCCGCATTGCAAGGTGCAATTCTGAAATTTTTTGCTTTTTCCTGCTCCTCTTAGCATGATAAAGAAGATTCAAAGAGAGTGAGATGCCAGCTCCTTTCATTCAGTCAGTAGCTTCAATCATTTCTGGACGTTTTTCAATGGCAAAAATCAATGAATATTGTAAATGCACAAACAGTAATTTCTCCGCATTGCAAGGTGCAATTCTGAAATTTTTTGCTTTTCCCTGCTCCTCTTAGCATGATAAAGAAGATTCAAAGAGAGTGAGATGCCAGCTCCTTTCATTCAGTCAGTAGCTTCAAACATTTCTGGTATATGAATAACATGATGTTTTTCAATGGCAAAAATCAATGAATATTGTAAATGCACAAACAGTAATTTCTCCGCATTGCAAGGTGCAATTCTGAAATTTTTTGCTTTTTCCTGCTCCTCTTAGCATGATAAAGAAGATTCAAAGAGAGTGAGATGCCAGCTCCTTTCATTCAGTCAGTAGCTTCAATCATTTCTGGATGTTTTTCAATGGCAAAAATCAATGAATATTGTAAATGCACAAACTGTAATTTCTCCGCATTGCAAGGTGCAATTCTGAAATTTTTTGCTTTTTCCTGCTCCTCTTAGCATGATAAAGAAGATTCAAAGAGAGTGAGATGCCAGCTCCTTTCATTCAGTGAGTACCTTCAATCATTTCTGGACGTTTTTCAATGGCAAAAATCAATGAATATTGTAAATGCACAAACAGTAATTTCTCCGCATTGCAAGGTGCAATTCTGAAATGTTTTGCTTTTTCCCGCTCCTCTTAGCATGATAAAGAAGATTCAAAGAGAGTGAGGTGCCAGCTCCTTTCATTCAGTCAGTAGCTTCAAACATTTCTGGTATATGAATAACATGTTTTTCAATGGCAAAAATCAATGAATATTGTAAATGCACAAACAGTAATTTCTCCGCATTGCAAGGTGCAATTCTGAAATTTTTTGCTTTTTCCTGCTCCTCTTAGCATGATAAAGAAGATTCAAAGAGAGTGAGATGCCAGCTCCTTTCATTCAGTCAGTAGCTTCAATCATTTCTGGACGTTTTTCAATGGCAAAAATCAATGAATATTGTAAATGCACAAACAGTAATTTCTCCGCATTGCAAGGTGCAATTCTGAAATTTTTTGCTTTTTCCTACTCCTCTTAGCATGATAAAGAAGATTCAAAGAGAGTGAGATGCCAGCTCCTTTCATTCAGTCAGTAGCTTCAATCATTTCTGGACGTTTTTCAATGGCAAAAATCATTGAATATTGTAAATGCACAAACAGTAATTTCTCTGCATTGCAAGGTGCAATTCTGAAATTTTTTGCTTTTTCCTGCTCCTCTTAGCATGATAAAGAAGATTCAAAGAGAGTGAGATGTCAGCTCCTTTCATTCAGTCAGTAGCTTCAAACATTTCTGGTATATGAATAACATGATGTTTTTCAATGGCAAAAATCAATGAATATTGTAAATGCACAAACAGTAATTTCTCCGCATTGCAAGGTGCAATTCTGAAATTTTTTGCTTTTTCCTGCTCCTCTTAGCATGATAAAGAAGATTCAAAGAGAGTGAGATGCCAGCTCCTTTCATTCAGTCAGTAGCTTCAATCATTTCTGGACGTTTTTCAATGGCAAAAATCAATGAATATTGTAAATGCACAAACAGTAATTTCTCCGCATTGCAAGGTGCAATTCTGAAATTTTTTGCTTTTTCCTGCTCCTCTTAGCATGATAAAGAAGATTCAAAGAGAGTGAGATGTCAGCTCCTTTCATTCAGTCAGTAGCTTCAAACATTTCTGGTATATGAATAACATGATGTTTTTCAATGGCAAAAATCAATGAATATTGTAAATGCACAAACAGTAATTTCTCCGCATTGCAAGGTGCAATTCTGAAATTTTTTGCTTTTTCCTGCTCCTCTTAGCATGATAAAGAAGAATCAAAGAGAGTGAGATGCCAGCTCCTTTTATTCAGTCAGTAGCTTCAATCATTTCTGGACGTTTTTCAATGGCAAAAATCAATGAATATTGTAAATGCACAAACAGTAATTTCTCCGCATTGCAAGGTGCAATTCTGAAATTTTTTGATTTTTCCTTCTCCTCTTAGCATGATAAAGAAGATTCAAAGAGAGTGAGATGCCAGCTCCTTTCATTCAGTCAGTAGCTTCAAACATTTCTGGTATATGAATAACATGATGTTTTTCAATGGCAAAAATCAATGAATATTGTAAATGCACAAACAGTAATTTCTCCGCATTGCAAGGTGCAAGTCTGAAATTTTTTGCTTTTTCCTGCTCCTCTTAGCATGATAAAGAAGATTCAAAGAGAGTGAGATGCCAGCTACTTTCATTCAGTCAGTAGCTTCAATCATTTCTGGACGTTTTTCAATGGTAAAAATCAATGAATATTGTAAATGTACAAACAGTAATTTCTCCACATTGCAAGGTGCAATTCTGAAATTTTTTGCTTTTTCCTGCTCCTCTTAGCATGATAAAGAAGATTCAAAGAGAGTGAGATGCCAGCTCCTTTCATTCAGTCAGTAGCTTCAAACATTTCTGGTATATGAATAACATGATGTTTTTCAATGGCAAAAATCAATGAATATTGTAAATGCACAAACAGTAATTTCTCCGCATTGCAAGGTGCAATTCTGAAATTTTTTGCTTTTTCCTGCTCCTCTTAGCATGATAAAGAAGATTCAAAGAGAGTGAGATGCCAGCTCCTTTTATTCAGTCAGTAGCTTCAAACATTTCTGGTATATGAATAACATGATGTTTTTCAATGGCAAAAATCAATGAATATTGTAAATGCACAAACAGTAATTTCTCCGCATTGCAAGGTGCAAGTCTGAAATTTTTTGCTTTTTCCTGCTCCTCTTAGCATGATAAAGAAGATTCAAAGAGAGTGAGATGCCAGCTACTTTCATTCAGTCAGTAGCTTCAATCATTTCTGGACGTTTTTCAATGGTAAAAATCAATGAATATTGTAAATGCACAAACAGTAATTTCTCCACATTGCAAGGTGCAATTCTGAAATTTTTTGCTTTTTCCTGCTCCTCTTAACATGATAAAGAAGATTCAAAGAGAGTGAGATGCCAGCTCCTTTCATTCAGTCAGTAGCTTCAAACATTTCTGGTATATGAATAACATGATGTTTTTCAATGGCAAAAATCAATGAATATTGTAAATGCACAAACAGTAATTTCTCCGCATTGCAAGGTGCAATTCTGAAATTTTTTGCTTTTTCCTGCTCCTCTTAGCATGATAAAGAAGATTCAAAGAGAGTGAGATGCCAGCTCCTTTCATTCAGTCAGTAGCTTCAATCATTTCTGGATGTTTTTCAATGGCAAAAATCAATGAATATTGTAAATGCACAAACTGTAATTTCTCCGCATTGCAAGGTGCAATTCTGAAATTTTTTGCTTTTTCCTGCTCCTCTTAGCATGATAAAGAAGATTCAAAGAGAGTGAGATGCCAGCTCCTTTCATTCAGTCAGTAGCTTCAATCATTTCAGGACGTTTTTCAATGGCAAAAATCAATGAATATTGTAAATGCACAAACAGTAATTTCTCCGCATTGCAAGGTGCAATTCTGAAATTTTTTGTTTTTTCCTGCTCCTCTTAGCATGATAAAGAAGATTCAAAGAGAGTGAGATGCCAGCTCCTTTCATTCAGTCAGTACCTTCAATCATTTCTGGACGTTTTTCAATGGCAAAAATCAATGAATATTGTAAATGCACAAACAGTAATTTCTCCGCATTGCAAGGTGCAATTCTGAAATGTTTTGCTTTTTCCCGCTCCTCTTAGCATGATAAAGAAGATTCAAAGAGAGTGAGGTGCCAGCTCCTTTCATTCAGTCAGTAGCTTCAAACATTTCTGGTATATGAATAACATGTTTTTCAATGGCAAAAATCAATGAATATTGTAAATGCACAAACAGTAATTTCTCCGCATTGCAAGGTGCAATTCTGAAATTTTTTGATTTTTCCTGCTCCTCTTAGCATGATAAAGAAGATTCAAAGAGAGTGAGATGCCAGCTCCTTTCATTCAGTCAGTAGCTTCAATCATTTCTGGACGTTTTTCAATGGCAAAAATCTATGAATATTGTAAATGCACAAACAGTAATTTCTCCGCATTGCAAGGTGCAATTCTGAAATTTTTTGCTTTTTCCTGCTCCTCTTAGCATGATAAAGAAGATTCAAAGAGAGTGAGATGCCAGCTCCTTTCATTCAGTCTGTAGCTTCAAACATTTCTGGAATATGAATAACATGATGTTTTTCAATGGCAAAAATCAATGAATATTGTAAATGCACAAACAGTAATTTCTCCGCATTGCAAGGTGCAATTCTGAAATTTTTTGCTTTTTCCTGCTCCTCTTAGCATGATAAAGAAGATTCAAAGAGAGTGAGATGCCAGCTCCTTTCATTCAGTCAGTAGCTTCAATCATTTCTGGATGTTTTTCAATGGCAAAAATCAATGAATATTGTAAATGCACAAACAGTAATTTCTCCGCATTGCAAGGTGCAATTCTGAATTTTTTTGCTTTTTCCTGCTCCTCTTAGCATGATAAAGAAGATTCAAAGAGAGTGAGATGCCAGCTCCTTTCATTCAGTCAGTAGCTTCAATCATTTCTGGACGTTTTTCAGTGGCAAAAATCAATGAATATTGTAAATGCACAAACAGTAATTTCTCCGCATTGCAAGGTGCAATTCTGAAATTTTTTGCTTTTTCCTGCTCCTCTTAGCATGATAAAGAAGATTCAAAGAGAGTGAGATGCCAGCTCCTTTCATTCAGTCAGTACCTTCAATCATTTCTGGACGTTTTTCAATGGCAAAAATCAATGAATATTGTAAATGCACAAACAGTAATTTCTCCGCATTGCAAGGTGCAAGTCTGAAATTTTTTGCTTTTTCCTGCTCCTCTTAGCATGATAAAGAAGATTCAAAGAGAGTGAGATGCCAGCTACTTTCTTTCAGTCAGTAGCTTCAATCATTTCTGGACGTTTTTCAATGGTAAAAATCAATGAATATTGTAAATGCACAAACAGTAATTTCTCCACATTGCAAGGTGCAATTCTGAAATTTTTTGCTTTTTCCTGCTCCTCTTAGCATGATAAAGAAGATTCAAAGAGAGTGAGTTGCCAGCTCCTTTCATTCAGTCAGTAGCTTCAAACATTTCTGGTATATGAATAACATGATGTTTTTCAATGGCAAAAATCAATGAATATTGTAAATGCACAAACAGTAATTTCTCCGCATTGCAAGGTGCAATTCTGAAATTTTTTGCTTTTTCCTGCTCCTCTTAGCATGATAAAGAAGATTCAAAGAGAGTGAGATGCCAGCTCCTTTCATTCAGTCAGTAGCTTCAATCATTTCTGGATGTTTTTCAATGGCAAAAATCAATGAATATTGTAAATGCACAAACTGTAATTTCTCCGCATTGCAAGGTGCAATTCTGAAATGTTTTGCTTTTTCCTGCTCCTCTTAGCATGATAAAGAAGATTCAAAGAGAGTGAGATGCCAGCTCCTTTCATTCAGTCAGTAGCTTCAATCATTTCTGGACGTTTTTCAATGGCAAAAATCAATGAATATTGTATATGCACAAACAGTAATTTCTCCGCATTGCAAGGTGCAATTCTGAAATTTTTTGCTTTTTCCTGCTCCTCTTAGCATGATAAAGAAGATTCAAAGAGAGTGAGATGCCAGCTCCTTTCATTCAGTCAGTACCTTCAATCATTTCTGGACGTTTTTCAATGGCAAAAATCAATGAATATTGTAAATGCACAAACAGTAATTTCTCCGCATTGCAAGGTGCAATTCTGAAATTTTTTGCTTTTTCCCGCTCCTCTTAGCATGATAAAGAAGATTCAAAGAGAGTGAGGTGCCACTCCTTTCATTCAGTCAGTAGCTTCAAACATTTCTGGTATATGAATAACATGTTTTTCAATGGCAAAAATCAATGAATATTGTAAATGCACAAACAGTAATTTCTCCGCATTGCAAGGTGCAATTCTGAAATTTTTTGATTTTTCCTGCTCCTCTTAGCATGATAAAGAAGATTCAAAGAGAGTGAGATGCCAGCTCCTTTCATTCAGTCAGTAGCTTCAATCATTTCTGGACGTTTTTCAATGGCAAAAATCAATGAATATTGTAAATGCACAAACAGTAATTTCTCCGCATTGCAAGGTGCAATTCTGAAATTTTTTGCTTTTTCCTGCTCCTCTTAGCATGATAAAGAAGATTCAAAGAGAGTGAGATGCCAGCTCCTTTAATTCAGTCAGTAGCTTCAAACATTTCTGGTATATGAATAACATGATGTTTTTCAATGGCAAAAATCAATGAATATTGTAAATGCACAAACAGTAATTTCTCCGCATTGCAAGGTGCAAGTCTGAAATTTTTTGCTTTTTCCTGCTCCTCTTAGCATGATAAAGAAGATTCAAAGTGTGTGAGATGCCAGCTCCTTTCATTCAGTCAGTAGCTTCAATCATTTCTGGATGTTTTTCAATGGCAAAAATCAATGAATATTGTAAATGCACAAACTGTAATTTCTCCGCATTGCAAGGTGCAATTCTGAAATTTTTTGCTTTTTCCTGCTCCTCTTAGCATGATAAAGAAGATTCAAGAGAGTGAGATGCCAGCTCCTTTCATTCAGTCAGTAGCTTCAATCATTTCTGGACGTTTTTCAGTGGCAAAAATCAATGAATATTGTAAATGCACAAACAGTAATTTCTCCGCATTGCAAGGTGCAATTCTGAAATTTTTTGCTTTTTCCTGCTCCTCTTAGCATGATAAAGAAGATTCAAAGAGAGTGAGATGCCAGCTCCTTTCATTCAGTCAGTAGCTTCAAACATTTCTGGTATATGAATAAAATGATGTTTTTCAATGGCAAAAATCAATGAATATTGTAAATGCACAAACAGTAATTTCTCCGCATTGCAAGGTGCAATTCTGAAATTTTTTGCTTTTTCCTGCTCCTCTTAGCATGATAAAGAAGATTCAAAGAGAGTGAGATGCCAGCTCCTTTCATTCAGTCAGTAGCTTCAATCATTTCTGGATG
The DNA here is from genome assembly GCF_046119375.1 of Phyllobates terribilis. NCBI lineage: Eukaryota > Metazoa > Chordata > Amphibia > Anura > Dendrobatidae > Phyllobates > Phyllobates terribilis. The sequence continues at coordinate 454,799 of NW_027363330.1, forward strand.
TTTTTCAATGGCAAAAATCAATGAATATTGTAAATGCACAAACTGTAATTTCTCCGCATTGCAAGGTGCAATTCTGAAATTTTTTGCTTTTTCCTGCTCCTCTTAGCATGATAAAGAAGATTCAAAGAGAGTGAGATGCCAGCTCCTTTCATTCAGTCAGTAGCTTCAATCATTTCTGGACGTTTTTCAGTGGCAAAAATCAATGAATATTGTAAATGCACAAACAGTAATTTCTCCGCATTGCAAGGTGCAATTCTGAAATTTTTTGCTTTTTCCTGCTCCTCTTAGCATGATAAAGAAGATTCAAAGAGAGTGAGATGCCAGCTCCTTTCATTCAGTCAGTACCTTCAATCATTTCTGGACGTTTTTCAATGGCAAAAATCAATGAATATTGTAAATGCACAAACAGTAATTTCTCCGCATTGCAAGGTGCAAGTCTGAAATTTTTTGCTTTTTCCTGCTCCTCTTAGCATGATAAAGAAGATTCAAAGAGAGTGAGATGCCAGCTACTTTCATTCAGTCAGTAGCTTCAATCATTTCTGGACGTTTTTCAATGGTAAAAATCAATGAATATTGTAAATGCACAAACAGTAATTTCTCCACATTGCAAGGTGCAATTCTGAAATTTTTAGCTTTTTCCTACTCCTCTTAGCATGATAAAGAAGATTCAAAGAGAGTGAGTTGCCAGCTCCTTTCATTCAGTCAGTAGCTTCAAACATTTCTGGTATATGAATAACATGATGTTTTTCAATGGCAAAAATCAATGAATATTGTAAATGCACAAACAGTAATTTCTCCGCATTGCAAGGTGCAATTCTGAAATTTTTTGCTTTTTCCTGCTCCTCTTAGCATGATAAAGAAGATTCAAAGAGAGTGAGATGCCAGCTCCTTTCATTCAGTCAGTAGCTTCAATCATTTCTGGATGTTTTTCAATGGCAAAAATCAATGAATATTGTAAATGCACAAACTGTAATTTCTCCGCATTGCAAGGTGCAATTCTGAAATTTTTTGCTTTTTCCTGCTCCTCTTAGCATGATAAAGAAGATTCAAAGAGAGTGAGATGCCAGCTCCTTTCATTCAGTCAGTAGCTTCAATCATTTCTGGACGTTTTTCAATGGCAAAAATCAATGAATATTGTAAATGCACAAACAGTAATTTCTCCGCATTGCAAGGTGCAATTCTGAAATTTTTTGCTTTTTCCTGCTCCTCTTAGCATGATAAAGAAGATTCAAAGAGAGTGAGATGCCAGCTCCTTTCATTCAGTCAGTACCTTCAATCATTTCTGGACGTTTTTCAATGGCAAAAATCAATGAATATTGTAAATGCACAAACAGTAATTTCTCCGCATTGCAAGGTGCAATTCTGAAATTTTTTGCTTTTTCCCGCTCCTCTTAGCATGATAAAGAAGATTCAAAGAGAGTGAGGTGCCAGCTCCTTTCATTCAGTCAGTAGCTTCAAACATTTCTGGTATTTGAATAACATGTTTTTCAATGGCAAAAATCAATGAATATTGTAAATGCACAAACAGTAATTTCTCCGCATTGCAAGGTGCAATTCTGAAATTTTTTGATTTTTCCTGCTCCTCTTAGCATGATAAAGAAGATTCAAAGAGAGTGAGATGCCAGCTCCTTTCATTCAGTCAGTAGCTTCAATCATTTCTGGACGTTTTTCAATGGCAAAAATCAATGAATATTGTAAATGCACAAACAGTAATTTCTCCGCATTCCAAGGTGCAATTCTGAAATTTTTTGCTTTTTCCTGCTCCTCTTAGCATGATAAAGAAGATTCAAAGAGAGTGAGATGCCAGCTCCTTTCATTCAGTCAGTAGCTTCAAACATTTCTGGTATATGAATAACATGATGTTTTTCAATGGCAAAAATCAATGAATATTGTAAATGCACAAACAGTAATTTCTCCGCATTGCAAGGTGCAATTCTGAAATTTTTTGCTTTTTCCTGCTCCTCTTAGCATGGTAAAGAAGATTCAAAGAGAGTGAGATGCCAGCTCCTTTCATTCAGTCAGTAGCTTCAATCATTTCTGGATGTTTTTCAATGGCAAAAATCAATGAATATTGTAAATGCACAAACTGTAATTTCTCCGCATTGCAAGGTGCAATTCTGAAATTTTTTGCTTTTTCCTGCTCCTCTTAGCATGATAAAGAAGATTCAAGAGAGTGAGATGCCAGCTCCTTTCATTCAGTCAGTAGCTTCAATCATTTCTGGACGTTTTTCAGTGGCAAAAATCAATGAATATTGTAAATGCACAAACAGTAATTTCTCCGCATTGCAAGGTGCAATTCTGAAATTTTTTGCTTTTTCCTGCTCCTCTTAGCATGATAAAGAAGATTCAAAGAGAGTGAGATGCCAGCTCCTTTCATTCAGTCAGTACCTTCAATCATTTCTGGACGTTTTTCAATGGCAAAAATCAATGAATATTGTAAATGCACAAACAGTAATTTCTCCGCATTGCAAGGTGCAATTCTGAAATTTTTTGCTTTTTCCCGCTCCTCTTAGCATGATAAAGAAGATTCAAAGAGAGTGAGGTGCCAGCTCCTTTCATTCAGTCAGTAGCTTCAAACATTTCTGGTATATGAATAACATGTTTTTCAATGGCAAAAATCAATGAATATTGTAAATGCACAAACAGTAATTTCTCCGCATTGCAAGGTGCAATTCTGAAATTTTTTGATTTTTCCTGCTCCTCTTAGCATGATAAAGAAGATTCAAAGAGAGTGAGATGCCAGCTCCTTTCATTCAGTCAGTAGCTTCAATCATTTCTGGACGTTTTTCAATGGCAAAAATCAATGAATATTGTAAATGCACAAACAGTAATTTCTCCGCATTGCAAGGTGCAATTCTGAAATTTTTTGCTTTTTCCTGCTCCTCTTAGCATGATAAAGAAGATTCAAAGAGAGTGAGATGCCAGCTCCTTTCATTCAGTCAGTAGCTTCAATCATTTCTGGACGTTTTTCAATGGCAAAAATCAATGAATATTGTAAATGCACAAACAGTAATTTCTCCGCATTGCAAGGTGCAATTCTGAAATTTTTTGCTTTTTCCTGCTCCTCTTAGCATGATAAAGAAGATTCAAAGAGAGTGAGATGCCAGCTCCTTTCATTCAGTCAGTAGCTTCAAACATTTCTGGTATATGAATAACATGATGTTTTTCAATGGCAAAAATCAATGAATATTGTAAATGCACAAACAGTAATTTCTCCGCATTGCAAGGTGCAAGTCTGAAATTTTTTGCTTTTTCCTGCTCCTCTTAGCATGATAAAGAAGATTCAAAGAGAGTGAGATGCCAGTTACTTTCATTCAGTCAGTAGCTTCAATCATTTCTGGACGTTTTTCAATGGTAAAAATCAATGAATATTGTAAATGCACAAACAGTAATTTCTCCACATTGCAAGGTGCAATTCTGAAATTTTTTGCTTTTTCCTGCTCCTCTTAGCATGATAAAGAAGATTCAAAGAGAGTGAGATGCCAGCTCCTTTCATTCAGTCAGTAGCTTCAAACATTTCTGGTATATGAATAACATGATGTTTTTCAATGGCAAAAATCAATGAATATTGTAAATGCACAAACAGTAATTTCTCCGCATTGCAAGGTGCAATTCTGAAATTTTTTGCTTTTTCCTGCTCCTCTTAGCATGATAAAGAAGATTCAAAGAGAGTGAGATGCCAGCTCCTTTCATTCAGTCAGTAGCTTCAAACATTTCTGGTATATGAATAACATGATGTTTTTCAATGGCAAAAATCAATGAATATTGTAAATGCACAAACAGTAATTTCTCCGCATTGCAAGGTGCAATTCTGAAATTTTTTGCTTTTTCCTGCTCCTCTTAGCATGATAAAGAAGATTCAAAGAGAGTGAGATGCCAGCTCCTTTCATTCAGTCAGTAGCTTCAATCATTTCTGGATGTTTTTCAATGGCAAAAATCAATGAATATTGTAAATGCACAAACAGTAATTTCTCCGCATTGCAAGGTGCAATTCTGAAATTTTTTGCTTTTTCCTGCTCCTCTTAGCATGATAAAGAAGATTCAAAGAGAGTGAGATGTCAGCTCCTTTCATTCAGTCAGTAGCTTCAAACATTTCTGGTATATGAATAACATGATGTTTTTCAATGGCAAAAATCAATGAATATTGTAAATGCACAAACAGTAATTTCTCCGCATTGCAAGGTGCAATTCTGAAATTTTTTGCTTTTTCCTGCTCCTCTTAGCATGATAAAGAAGATTCAAAGAGAGTGAGATGCCAGCTCCTTTCATTCAGTCAGTAGCTTCAAACATTTCTGGTATATGAATAACATGATGTTTTTCAATGGCAAAAATCAATGAATATTGTAAATGCACAAACAGTAATTTCTCCGCATTGCAAGGTGCAATTCTGAAATTTTTTGCTTTTTCCTGCTCCTCTTAGCATGATAAACAAGATTCAAAGAGAGTGAGATGCCAGCTCCTTTCATTCAGTCAGTAGCTTCAATCATTTCTGGACGTTTTTCAATGGCAAAAATCATTGAATATTGTAAATGCACAAACAGTAATTTCTCCGCATTGCAAGGTGCAATTCTGAAATTTTTTGCTTTTTCCTGCTCCTCTTAGCATGATAAAGAAGATTCAAAGAGAGTGAGATGCCAGCTCCTTTCATTCAGTCAGTAGCTTCAAACATTTCTGGTATATGAATAACATGATGTTTTTCAATGGCAAAAATCAATGAATATTGTAAATGCACAAACAGTAATTTCTCCGCATTGCAAGGTGCAATTCTGAAATTTTTTGCTTTTTCCTGCTCCTCTTAGCATGATAAAGAAGATTCAAAGAGAGTGAGATGCCAGCTCCTTTCGTTCAGTCAGTAGCTTCAATCATTTCTGGACGTTTTTCAATGGCAAAAATCATTGAATATTATAAATGCACAAACAGTAATTTCTCCGCATTGCAAGGTGCAATTCTGAAATTTTTTACTTTTTCCTGCTCCTCTTAGCATGATAAAGAAGATTCAAAGAGAGTGAGATGCCAGCTCCTTTCATTCAGTCAGTAGCTTCAATCATTTCTGGTATATGAATAACATGATGTTTTTCAATGGCAAAAATCAATGAATATTATTTATGCACAAACAGTAATTTCTCCGCATTGCAAGGTGCAATTCTGAAATTTTTTGCTTTTTCCTGCTCCTCTTAGCATGATAAAGAAGATTCAAAGAGAGTGAGATGCCAGCTCCTTTCATTCAGTCAGTAGCTTCAATCATTTCTGGATGTTTTTCAATGGCAAAAATCAATGAATATTGTAAATGCACAAACAGTAATTTCTCCGCATTGCAAGGTGCAATTCTGAATTTTTTTGCTTTTTCCTGCTCCTCTTAGCATGATAAACAAGATTCAAAGAGAGTGAGATGCCAGCTCCTTTCATTCAGTCAGTAGCTTCAATCATTTCTGGACGTTTTTCAATGGCAAAAATCAATGAATATTGTAAATGCACAAACAGTAATTTCTCCGCATTGCAAGGTGCAATTCTGAAATTTTTTGCTTTTTCCTGCTCCTCTTAGCATGATAAAGAAGATTCAAAGAGAGTGAGATGCCAGCTCCTTTCATTCAGTCAGTAGCTTCAATCATTTCTGGACGTTTTTCAATGGCAAAAATCAATGAATGTTGTAAATGCACAAACAGTAATTTCTCCGCATTGCAAGGTGCAATTCTGAAATTTTTTGCTTTTTCCTGCTCCTCTTAGCATGATAAAGAAGATTCAAAGAGAGTGAGATGCCAGCTCCTTTCATTCAGTCAGTAGCTTCAAACATTTCTGGTATATGAATAACATGATGTTTTTCAATGGCAAAAATCAATGAATATTGTAAATGCACAAACAGTAATTTCTCCGCATTGCAAGGTGCAATTCTGAAATTTTTTGCTTTTTCCTGCTCCTCTTAGCATGATAAAGAAGATTCAAAGAGAGTGAGATGCCAGCTCCTTTCGTTCAGTCAGTAGCTTCAATCATTTCTGGACGTTTTTCAATGGCAAAAATCATTTAATATTATAAATGCACAAACAGTAATTTCTCCGCATTGCAAGGTGCAATTCTGAAATTTTTTGCTTTTTCCTGCTCCTCTTAGCATGATAAAGAAGATTCAAAGAGAGTGAGATGCCAGCTCCTTTCATTCAGTCAGTAGCTTCAAACATTTCTGGTATATGAATAACATGATGTTTTTCAATGGCAAAAATCAATGAATATTGTAAATGCACAAACAGTAATTTCTCCGCATTGCAAGGTGCAATTCTGAAATTTTTTGCTTTTTCCTGCTCCTCTTAGCATGATAAAGAAGATTCAAAGAGAGTGAGATGCCAGCTCCTTTCATTCAGTCAGTAGCTTCAATCATTTCTGGACGTTTTTCAATGGCAAAAATCAATGAATATTGTAAATGCACAAACAGTAATTTCTCCGCATTGCAAGGTGCAATTCTGAAATTTTTTGCTTTTTCCTGCTCCTCTTAGCATGATAAAGAAGATTCAAAGAGAGTGAGATGCCAGCTCCTTTCATTCAGTCAGTAGCTTCAAACATTTCTGGTATATGAATAACATGATGTTTTTCAATGGCAAAAATCAATGAATATTGTAAATGCACAAACAGTAATTTCTCCGCATTGCAAGGTGCAAGTCTCAAATTTTTTGCTTTTTCCTGCTCCTCTTAGCATGATAAAGAAGATTCAAAGAGAGTGAGATGCCAGCTACTTTCATTCAGTCAGTAGCTTCAATCATTTCTGAACGTTTTTCAATGGTAAAAATCAATGAATATTGTAAATGCACAAACAGTAATTTCTCCACATTGCAAGGTGCAATTCTGAATTTTTTTGCTTTTTCCTGCTCCTCTTAGCATGATAAAGAAGATTCAAAGAGAGTGAGATGCCAGCTCCTTTCATTCAGTCAGTAGCTTCAAACATTTCTGGTATATGAATAACGTGATGTTTTTCAATGGCAAAAATCAATGAATATTGTAAATGCACAAACAGTAATTTCTCCGCATTGCAAGGTGCAATTCTGAAATTTTTTGCTTTTTCTTGCTCCTCTTAGCATGATAAAGAAGATTCAAAGAGAGTGAGATGCCAGCTCCTTTCATTCAGTCAGTAGCTTCAATCATTTCTGGACGTTTTTCAATGGCAAAAATCAATGAATATTGTAAATGCACAAACAGTAATTTCTCCGCATTGCAAGGTGCAATTCTGAAATTTTTTGCTTTTTCCTGCTCCTCTTAGCATGATAAAGAAGATTCAAAGAGAGTGAGATGCCAGCTCCTTTCATTCAGTCAGTAGCTTCAAACATTTCTGGTATATGAATAACATGATGTTTTTCAATGGCAAAAATCAATGAATATTGTAAATGCACAAACAGTAATTTCTCCGCATTGCAAGGTGCAAGTCTGAAATTTTTTGCTTTTTCCTGCTCCTCTTAGCATGATAAAGAAGATTCAAAGAGAGTGAGATGCCAGCTCCTTTCATTCAGTCAGTAGCTTCAATCTTTTCTGAACGTTTTTCAATGGTAAAAATCAATGAATATTGTAAATGCACAAACAGTAATTTCTCCACATTGCAAGGTGCAATTCTGAAATTTTTTGCTTTTTCCTGCTCCTCTTAGCATGATAAAGAAGATTCAAAGAGAGTGAGATGCCAGCTCCTTTCATTCAGTCAGTAGCTTCAAACATTTCTGGTATATGAATAACATGATGTTTTTTAATGGCAAAAATCAATGAATATTGTAAATGCACAAACAGTAGTTTCTCCGCATTGCAAGGTGCAATTCTGAAATTTTTTGCTTTTTCCTGCTCCTCTTAGCATGATAAAGAAGATTCAAAGAGAGTGAGATGCCAGCTCCTTTCATTCAGTCAGTAGCTTCAAACATTTCTGGTATATGAATAACATGATGTTTTTCAATGACAAAAATCAATGAATATTGTAAATGCACAAACAGTAATTTCTCCGCATTGCAAGGTGCAAGTCTGAAATTTTTTGCTTTTTCCTGCTCCTCTTAGCATGATAAAGAAGATTCAAAGAGAGTGAGATGCCAGCTACTTTCATTCAGTCAGTAGCTTCAATCATTTCTGGACGTTTTTCAATGGTAAAAATCAATGAATATTGTAAATGCACAAACAGTAATTTCTCCACATTGCAAGGTGCAATTCTGAAATTTTTTGCTTTTTCCTGCTCCTCTTAGCATGATAAAGAAGATTCAAAGAGAGTGAGATGCCAGCTCCTTTCATTCAGTCAGTAGCTTCAAACATTTCTGGTATATGAATAACATGATGTTTTTCAATGGCAAAAATCAATGAATATTGTAAATGCACAAACAGTAATTTCTCCGCATTGCAAGGTGCAATTCTGAAATTTTTTGCTTTTTCCTGCTCCTCTTAGCATGATAAAGAAGATTCAAAGAGAGTGAGATGCCAGCTCCTTTCATTCAGTCAGTAGCTTCAATCATTTCTGGACGTTTTTCAATGGCAAAAATCAATGAATATTGTAAATGCACAAACAGTAATTTCTCCGCATTGCAAGGTGCAATTCTGAAATTTTTTGCTTTTTCCTGCTCCTCTTAGCATGATAAAGAAGATTCAAAGAGAGTGAGATGCCAGCTCCTTTCATTCAGTCAGTAGCTTCAACCATTTCTGGTATATGAATAACATGATGTTTTTCAATGGCAAAAATCAATGAATATTGTAAATGCACAAACAGTAATTTCTCCGCATTGCAAGGTGCAAGTCTGAAATTTTTTGCTTTTTCCTGCTCCTCTTAGCATGATAAAGAAGATTCAAAGAGAGTGAGATGCCAGCTACTTTCATTCAGTCAGTAGCTTCAATCATTTCTGAACGTTTTTCAATGGTAAAAATCAATGAATATTGTAAATGCACAAACAGTAATTTCTCCACATTGCAAGGTGCAATTCTGAAATTTTTTGCTTTTTCCTGCTCCTCTTAGCATGATAAAGAAGATTCAAAGAGAGTGAGATGCCAGCTCCTTTCATTCAGTCAGTAGCTTCAAACATTTCTGGTATATGAATAACATGATGTTTTTCAATGGCAAAAATCAATGAATATTGTAAATGCACAAACAGTAATTTCTCCGCATTGCAAGGTGCAATTCTGAAATTTTTTGCTTTTTCCTGCTCCTCTTAGCATGATAAAGAAGATTCAAAGAGAGTGAGATGCCAGCTCCTTTCATTCAGTCAGTAGCTTCAAACATTTCTGGTATATGAATAACATGATGTTTTTCAATGGCAAAAATCAATGAATATTGTAAATGCACAAACAGTAATTTCTCCGCATTGCAAGGTGCAAGTCTGAAATTTTTTGCTTTTTCCTGCTCCTCTTAGCATGATAAAGAAGATTCAAAGAGAGTGAGATGCCAGCTACTTTCATTCAGTCAGTAGCTTCAATCATTTCTGGACGTTTTTCAATGGTAAAAATCAATGAATATTGTAAATGCACAAACAGTAATTTCTCCACATTGCAAGGTGCAATTCTGAAATTTTTTGCTTTTTCCTGCTCCTCTTAGCATGATAAAGAAGATTCAAAGAGAGTGAGATGCCAGCTCCTTTCATTCAGTCAGTAGCTTCAAACATTTCTGGTATATGAATAACATGATGTTTTTCAATGGCAAAAATCAATGAATATTGTAAATGCACAAACAGTAATTTCTCCGCATTGCAAGGTGCAATTCTGAAATTTTTTGCTTTTTCCTGCTCCTCTTAGCATGATAAAGAAGATTCAAAGAGAGTGAGATGCCAGCTCCTTTCATTCAGTCAGTAGCTTCAAACATTTCTGGTATATGAATAACATGATGTTTTTCAATGGCAAAAATCAATGAATATTGTAAATGCACAAACAGTAATTTCTCCGCATTGCAAGGTGCAATTCTGAAATTTTTTGCTTTTTCCTGCTCCTCTTAGCATGATAAAGAAGATTCAAAGAGAGTGAGATGCCAGCTCCTTTCATTCAGTCAGTAGCTTCAATCATTTCTGGACGTTTTTCAATGGCAAAAATCAATGAATATTGTAAATGCACAAACAGTAATTTCTCCGCATTGCAAGGTGCAATTCTGAAATTTTTTGCTTTTTCCTGCTCCTCTTAGCATGATAAAGAAGATTCAAAGAGAGTGAGATGCCAGCTCCTTTCGTTCAGTCAGTAGCTTCAATCATTTCTGGACGTTTTTCAATGGCAAAAATCATTTAATATTATAAATGCACAAACAGTAATTTCTCCGCATTGCAAGGTGCAATTCTGAAATTTTTTGCTTTTTCCTGCTCCTCTTAGCATGATAAAGAAGATTCAAAGAGAGTGAGATGCCAGCTCCTTTCATTCAGTCAGTAGCTTCAATCATTTCTGGACGTTTTTCAATGGCAAAAATCAATGAATATTGTAAATGCACAAACAGTAATTTCTCCGCATTGCAAGGTGCAATTCTGAAATTTTTTGCTTTTTCCTGCTCCTCTTAGCATGATAAAGAAGATTCAAAGAGAGTGAGATGCCAGCTCCTTTCGTTCAGTCAGTAGCTTCAATCATTTCTGGACGTTTTTCAATGGCAAAAATCATTTAATATTATAAATGCACAAACAGTAATTTCTCCGCATTGCAAGGTGCAATTCTGAAATTTTTTGCTTTTTCCTGCTCCTCTTAGCATGATAAAGAAGATTCAAAGAGAGTGAGATGCCAGCTCCTTTCATTCAGTCAGTAGCTTCAAACATTTCTGGTATATGAATAACATGATGTTTTTCAATGGCAAAAATCAATGAATATTGTAAATGCACAAACAGTAATTTCTCCGCATTGCAAGGTGCAATTCTGAAATTTTTTGCTTTTTCCTGCTCCTCTTAGCATGATAAAGAAGATTCAAAGAGAGTGAGATGCCAGCTACTTTCATTCAGTCAGTAGCTTCAATCATTTCTGGACGTTTTTCAATGGTAAAAATCAATGAATATTGTAAATGCACAAACAGTAATTTCTCCACATTGCAAGGTGCAATTCTGAAATTTTTTGCTTTTTCCTGCTCCTCTTAGCATGATAAAGAAGATTCAAAGAGAGTGAGATGCCAGCTCCTTTCATTCAGTCAGTAGCTTCAAACATTTCTGGTATATGAATAACATGATGTTTTTCAATGGCAAAAATCAATGAATATTGTAAATCCACAAACAGTAATTTCTCCGCATTGCAAGGTGCAATTCTGAAATTTTTTGCTTTTTCCTGCTCCTCTTAGCATGATAAAGAAGATTCAAAGAGAGTGAGATGCCAGCTCCTTTCATTCAGTCAGTAGCTTCAATCATTTCTGGACGTTTTTCAATGGCAAAAATCAATGAATATTGTAAATGCACAAACAGTAATTTCTCCGCATTGCAAGGTGCAATTCCGAAATTTTTTGCTTTTTCCTGCTCCTCTTAGCATGATAAAGAAGATTCAAAGAGAGTGAGATGCCAGCTCCTTTCATTCAGTCAGTAGCTTCAAACATTTCTGGTATATGAATAACATGATGTTTTTCAATGGCAAAAATCAATGAATATTGTAAATGCACAAACAGTAATTTCTCCGCATTGCAAGGTGCAAGTCTGAAATTTTTTGCTTTTTCCTGCTCCTCTTAGCATGATAAAGAAGATTCAAAGAGAGTGAGATGCCAGCTCCTTTCATTCAGTCAGTAGCTTCAAACATTTCTGGTATATGAATAACATGATGTTTTTCAATGGCAAAAATCAATGAATATTGTAAATGCACAAACAGTAATTTCTCCGCATTGCAAGGTGCAATTCTGAAATTTTTTGCTTTTTCCTGCTCCTCTTAGCATGATAAAGAAGATTCAAAGAGAGTGAGATGCCAGCTCCTTTCATTCAGTCAGTAGCTTCAAACATTTCTGGTATATGAATAACATGATGTTTTTCAATGGCAAAAATCAATGAATATTGTAAATGCACAAACAGTAATTTCTCCGCATTGCAAGGTGCAAGTCTGAAATTTTTTGCTTTTTCCTGCTCCTCTTAGCATGATAAAGAAGATTCAAAGAGAGTGAGATGCCAGCTACTTTCATTCAGTCAGTAGCTTCAATCATTTCTGGACGTTTTTCAATGGTAAAAATCAATGAATATTGTAAATGCACAAACAGTAATTTCTCCACATTGCAAGGTGCAATTCTGAAATTTTTTGCTTTTTCCTGCTCCTCTTAGCATGATAAAGAAGATTCAAAGAGAGTGAGATGCCAGCTCCTTTCATTCAGTCAGTAGCTTCAAACATTTCTGGTATATGAATAACATGATGTTTTTCAATGGCAAAAATCAATGAATATTGTAAATGCACAAACAGTAATTTCTCCGCATTGCAAGGTGCAATTCTGAAATTTTTTGCTTTTTCCTGCTCCTCTTAGCATGATAAAGAAGATTCAAAGAGAGTGAGATGCCAGCTCCTTTCATTCAGTCAGTAGCTTCAAACATTTCTGGTATATGAATAACATGATGTTTTTCAATGGCAAAAATCAATGAATATTGTAAATGCACAAACAGTAATTTCTCCGCATTGCAAGGTGCAATTCTGAAATTTTTTGCTTTTTCCTGCTCCTCTTAGCATGATAAAGAAGATTCAAAGAGAGTGAGATGCCAGCTCCTTTCATTCAGTCAGTAGCTTCAATCATTTCTGGACGTTTTTCAATGGCAAAAATCAATGAATATTGTAAATGCACAAACAGTAATTTCTCCGCATTGCAAGGTGCAATTCTGAAATTTTTTGCTTTTTCCTGCTCCTCTTAGCATGATAAAGAAGACTCAAAGAGAGTGAGATGTCAGCTCCTTTCATTCAGTCAGTAGCTTCAAACATTTCTGGTATATGAATAACATGATGTTTTTCAATGGCAAAAATCAATGAATATTGTAAATGCACAAAAAATAATTTCTCCGCATTGCAAGGTGCAATTCTGAAATTTTTTGCTTTTTCCTGCTCCTCTTAGCATGATAAAGAAGATTCAAAGAGAGTGAGATGCCAGCTCCTTTCATTCAGTCAGTAGCTTCAATCATTTCTGGACGTTTTTCAATGGCAAAAATCAATGAATATTGTAAATGCACAAACAGTAATTTCTCCGCATTGCAAGGTTCAATTTTGAAATTTTTTGCTTTTTCCTGCTCCTCTTAGCATGATAAAGAAGATTCAAAGAGAGTGAGATGCCAGCTCCTTTCATTCAGTCAGTAGCTTCAATCATTTCTGGTATATGAATAACATGATGTTTTTCAATGGCAAAAATCAATGAATATTGTAAATGCACAAACAGTAATTTCTCCGCATTGCAAGGTGCAATTCTGAAATTTTTTGCTTTTTCCTGCTCCTATTAGCATGATAAAGAAGATTCAAAGAGAGTGAGATGCCAGCTCCTTTCATTCAGTCAGTAGCTTCAATCATTTCTGGACGTTTTTCAATGGCAAAAATCAATGAATATTGTAAATGCACAAACAGTAATTTCTCCGCATTGCAAGGTGCAATTCTGAAATTTTTTGCTTTTTCCTGCTCCTCTTAGCATGATAAACAAGATTCAAAGAGAGTGAGATGCCAGCTCCTTTCATTCAGTCAGTAGCTTCAATCATTTCTGGACGTTTTTCAATGGCAAAAATCAATGAATATTGTAAATGCACAAACAGTAATTTCTCCGCATTGCAAGGTGCAATTCTGAAATTTTTTGCTTTTTCCTGCTCCTCTTAGCATGATAAAGAAGATTCAAAGAGAGTGAGATGCCAGCTCCTTTCATTCAGTCAGTAGCTTCAATCATTTCTGGACGTTTTTCAATGGCAAAAATCAATGAATATTGTAAATGCACAAACAGTAATTTCTCCACATTGCAAGGTGCAATTCGGAAATTTTTTGCTTTTTCCTGCTAATCCTAGCATGATAAAGAAGATTCAAAGAGAGTGAGATGCCAGCTCCTTTCATTCAGTCAGTAGCTTCAAACATTTCTGGTATATGAATAACATGATGTTTTTCAATGGCAAAAATCAATGAATATTGTAAATGCACAATCAGTAATTTCTCCGCATTGCAAGGTGCAATTCTGAAATTTTTTGCTTTTTCCTGCTCCTCTTAGCATGATAAAGAAGATTCAAAGAGAGTGAGATGCCAGCTCCTTTCATTCAGTCAGTAGCTTCAATCATTTCTGGACGTTTTTCAATGGCAAAAATCAATGAATATTGTAAATGCACAAACAGTAATTTCTCCGCATTGCAAGGTGCAATTCTGAAATTTTTTGCTTTTTCCTGCTCCTCTTAGCATGATAAACAAGATTCAAAGAGAGTGAGATGCCAGCTCCTTTCATTCAGTCAGTAGCTTCAATCATTTCTGGACGTTTTTCAATGGCAAAAATCAATGAATATTGTAAATGCACAAACAGTAATTTCTCCGCATTGCAAGGTGCAATTCTGAAATTTTTTGCTTTTTCCTGCTCCTCTTAGCATGATAAAGAAGATTCAAAGAGAGTGAGATGCCAGCTCCTTTCATTCAGTCAGTAGCTTCAATCATTTCTGGACGTTTTTCAATGGCAAAAATCAATGAATATTGTAAATGCACAAACAGTAATTTCTCCGCATTGCAAGGTGCAATTCTGAAATTTTTTGCTTTTTCCTGCTCCTCTTAGCATGATAAAGAAGATTCAAAGAGAGTGAGATGCCAGCTCCTTTCATTCAGTCAGTAGCTTCAAACATTTCTGGTTTATGAATAACATGATGTTTTTCAATGGCAAAAATCAATGAATATTGTAAATGCACAAACAGTAATTTCTCCGCATTGCAAGGTGCAATTCTGAAATTTTTTGCTTTTTCCTGCTCCTCTTAGCATGATAAAGAAGATTCAAAGAGAGTGAGATGCCAGCTCCTTTCGTTCAGTCAGTAGCTTCAATCATTTCTGGATGTTTTTCAATGGCCAAATTCATTGAATATTATAAATGCACAAACAGTAATTTCTCCGCATTGCAAGGTGCAATTCTGAAATTTTTTGCTTTTTCCTGCTCCTCTTAGCATGATAAAGAAGATTCAAAGAGAGTGAGATGCCAGCTCCTTTCATTCAGTCAGTAGCTTCAAACATTTCTGGTATATGAATAACATGATGTTTTTCAATGGCAAAAATCAATGAATATTGTAAATGCACAAACAGTAATTTCTCCGCATTGCAAGGTGCAAGTCTGAAATTTTTTGCTTTTTCCTGCTCCTCTTAGCATGATAAAGAAGATTCAAAGAGAGTGAGATGCCAGCTACTTTCATTCAGTCAGTAGCTTCAATCATTTCTGGATGTTTTTCAATGGTAAAAATCAATGAATATTGTAAATGCACAAACAGTAATTTCTCCACATTGCAAGGTGCAATTCTGAAATTTTTTGCTTTTTCCTGCTCCTCTTAGCATGATAAAGAAGATTCAAAGAGAGTGAGATGCCAGCTCCTTTCATTCAGTCAGTAGCTTCAAACATTTCTGGTATATGAATAACATGATGTTTTTCAATGGCAAAAATCAATGAATATTGTAAATGCACAAACAGTAATTTCTCCGCATTGCAAGGTGCAATTCTGAAATTTTTTGCTTTTTCCTGCTCCTCTTAGCATGATAAAGAAGATTCAAAGAGAGTGAGATGCCAGCTCCTTTCATTCAGTCAGTAGCTTCAAACATTTCTGGTATATGAATAACATGATGTTTTTCAATGGCAAAAATCAATGAATATTGTAAATGCACAAACAGTAATTTCTCCGCATTGCAAGGTGCAAGTCTGAAATTTTTTGCTTTTTCCTGCTCCTCTTAGCATGATAAAGAAGATTCAAAGAGAGTGAGATGCCAGCTACTTTCATTCAGTCAGTAGCTTCAATCATTTCTGGACGTTTTTCAATGGTAAAAATCAATGAATATTGTAAATGCACAAACAGTAATTTCTCCACATTGCAAGGTGCAATTCTGAAATTTTTTGCTTTTTCCTGCTCCTCTTAGCATGATAAAGAAGATTCAAAGAGAGTGAGATGCCAGCTCCTTTCATTCAGTCAGTAGCTTCAAACATTTCTGGTATATGAATAACATGATGTTTTTCAATGGCAAAAATCAATGAATATTGTAAATGCACAAACAGTAATTTCTCCGCATTGCAAGGTGCAATTCTGAAATTTTTTGCTTTTTCCTGCTCCTCTTAGCATGATAAAGAAGATTCAAAGAGAGTGAGATGCCAGCTCCTTTCATTCAGTCAGTAGCTTCAATCATTTCTGGATGTTTTTCAATGGCAAAAATCAATGAATATTGTAAATGCACAAACTGTAATTTCTCCGCATTGCAAGGTGCAATTCTGAAATTTTTTGCTTTTTCCTGCTCCTCTTAGCATGATAAAGAAGATTCAAAGAGAGTGAGATGCCAGCTCCTTTCATTCAGTCAGTAGCTTCAATCATTTCTGGACGTTTTTCAAAGGCAAAAATCAATGAATATTGTAAATGCACAAACAGTAATTTCTCCGCATTGCAAGGTGCAATTCTGAAATTTTTTGCTTTTTCCTGCTCCTCTTAGCATGATAAACAAGATTCAAAGAGAGTGAGATGCCAGATCCTTTCATTCAGTCAGTAGCTTCAAACATTTCTGGTATATGAATAACATGATGTTTTTCAATGGCAAAAATCAATGAATATTGTAAATGCACAAACAGTAATTTCTCCGCATTGCAAGGTGCAATTCTGAAATTTTTTGCTTTTTCCTGCTCCTCTTAGCATGATAAAGAAGATTCAAAGAGAGTGAGATGCCAGCTCCTTTCATTCAGTCAGTAGCTTCAAACATTTCTGGTATATGAATAACATGATGTTTTTCAATTGGAAAAATCAATGAATATTGTAAATGCACAAACAGTAATTTCTCCGCATTGCAAGGTGCAAGTCTGAAATTTTTTGCTTTTTCCTGCTCCTCTTAGCATGATAAAGAAGATTCAAAGAGAGTGAGATGCCAGCTCCTTTCATTCAGTCAGTAGCTTCAATCATTTCTGGACGTTTTTCAATGGCAAAAATCAATGAATATTGTAAATGCACAAACAGTAATTTCTCCGCATTGCAAGGTTCAATTCTGAAATTTTTTGCTTTTTCCTGCTCCTCTTAGCATGATAAAGAAGATTCAAAGAGAGTGAGATGCCAGCTCCTTTCATTCAGTCAGTAGCTTCAATCATTTCTGGTATATGAATAACATGATGTTTTTCAATGGCAAAAATCAATGAATATTGTAAATGCACAAACAGTAATTTCTCCGCATTGCAAGGTGCAATTCTGAAATTTTTTGCTTTTTCCTGCTCCTATTAGCATGATAAAGAAGATTCAAAGAGAGTGAGATGCCAGCTCCTTTCATTCAGTCAGTAGCTTCAATCATTTCTGGACGTTTTTCAATGGCAAAAATCAATGAATATTGTAAATGCACAAACAGTAATTTCTCCGCATTGCAAGGTGCAATTCTGAAATTTTTTGCTTTTTCCTGCTCCTCTTAGCATGATAAACAAGATTCAAAGAGAGTGAGATGCCAGCTCCTTTCATTCAGTCAGTAGCTTCAATCATTTCTGGACGTTTTTCAATGGCAAAAATCAATGAATATTGTAAATGCACAAACAGTAATTTCTCCGCATTGCAAGGTGCAATTCTGAAATTTTTTGCTTTTTCCTGCTCCTCTTAGCATGATAAAGAAGATTCAAAGAGAGTGAGATGCCAGCTCCTTTCATTCAGTCAGTAGCTTCAATCATTTCTGGACGTTTTTCAATGGCAAAAATCAATGAATATTGTAAATGCACAAACAGTAATTTCTCCACATTGCAAGGTGCAATTCGGAAATTTTTTGCTTTTTCCTGCTAATCCTAGCATGATAAAGAAGATTCAAAGAGAGTGAGATGCCAGCTCCTTTCATTCAGTCAGTAGCTTCAAACATTTCTGGTATATGAATAACATGATGTTTTTCAATGGCAAAAATCAATGAATATTGTAAATGCACAAACAGTAATTTCTCCGCATTGCAAGGTGCAATTCTGAAATTTTTTGCTTTTTCCTGCTCCTCTTAGCATGATAAAGAAGATTCAAAGAGAGTGAGATGCCAGCTCCTTTCATTCAGTCAGTAGCTTCAATCATTTCTGGACGTTTTTCAATGGCAAAAATCAATGAATATTGTAAATGCACAAACAGTAATTTCTCCGCATTGCAAGGTGCAATTCTGAAATTTTTTGCTTTTTCCTGCTCCTCTTAGCATGATAAACAAGATTCAAAGAGAGTGAGATGCCAGCTCCTTTCATTCAGTCAGTAGCTTCAATCATTTCTGGACGTTTTTCAATGGCAAAAATCAATGAATATTGTAAATGCACAAACAGTAATTTCTCCGCATTGCAAGGTGCAATTCTGAAATTTTTTGCTTTTTCCTGCTCCTCTTAGCATGATAAATAAGATTCAAAGAGAGTGAGATGCCAGCTCCTTTCATTCAGTCAGTAGCTTCAATCATTTCTGGACGTTTTTCAATGGCAAAAATCAATGAATATTGTAAATGCACAAACAGTAATTTCTCCGCATTGCAAGGTGCAATTCTGAAATTTTTTGCTTTTTCCTGCTCCTCTTAGCATGATAAAGAAGATTCAAAGAGAGTGAGATGCCAGCTCCTTTCATTCAGTCAGTAGCTTCAAACATTTCTGGTATATGAATAACATGATGTTTTTCAATGGCAAAAATCAATGAATATTGTAAATGCACAAACAGTAATTTCTCCGCATTGCAAGGTGCAATTCTGAAATTTTTTGCTTTTTCCTGCTCCTCTTAGCATGATAAAGAAGATTCAAAGAGAGTGAGATGCCAGCTCCTTTCGTTCAGTCAGTAGCTTCAATCATTTCTGGATGTTTTTCAATGGCAAAAATCATTGAATATTATAAATGCACAAACAGTAATTTCTCCGCATTGCAAGGTGCAATTCTGAAATTTTTTGCTTTTTGCTGCTCCTCTTAGCATGATAAAGAAGATTCAAAGAGAGTGAGATGCCAGCTCCTTTCATTCAGTCAGTAGCTTCAAACATTTCTGGTATATGAATAACATGATGTTTTTCAATGGCAAAAATCAATGAATATTGTAAATGCACAAACAGTAATTTCTCCGCATTGCAAGGTGCAAGTCTGAAATTTTTTGCTTTTTCCTGCTCCTCTTAGCATGATAAAGAAGATTCAAAGAGAGTGAGATGCCAGCTACTTTCATTCAGTCAGTAGCTTCAATCATTTCTGGACGTTTTTCAATGGTAAAAATCAATGAATATTGTTAATGCACAAACAGTAATTTCTCTACATTGCAAGGTGCAATTCTGAAATTTTTTGCTTTTTCCTGCTCCTCTTAGCATGATAAAGAAGATTCAAAGAGAGTGAGATGCCAGCTCCTTTCATTCAGTCAGTATCTTCAAACATTTCTGGTATATGAATAACATGATGTTTTTCAATGGCAAAAATCAATGAATATTGTAAATGCACAAACAGTAATTTCTCCGCATTGCAAGGTGCAATTCTGAAATTTTTTGCTTTTTCCTGCTCCTCTTAGCATGATAAAGAAGATTCAAAGAGAGTGAGATGCCAGCTCCTTTCATTCAGTCAGTAGCTTCAAACATTTCTGGTATATGAATAACATGATGTTTTTCAATGGCAAAAATCAATGAATATTGTAAATGCACAAACAGTAATTTCTCCGCATTGCAAGGTGCAAGTCTGAAATTTTTTGCTTTTTCCTGCTCCTCTTAGCATGATAAAGAAGATTCAAAGAGAGTGAGATGCCAGCTACTTTCATTCAGTCAGTAGCTTCAATCATTTCTGGACGTTTTTCAATGGTAAAAATCAATGAATATTGTAAATGCACAAACAGTAATTTCTCCACATTGCAAGGTGCAATTCTGAAATTTTTTGCTTTTTCCTGCTCCTCTTAGCATGATAAAGAAGATTCAAAGAGAGTGAGATGCCAGCTCCTTTCATTCAGTCAGTAGCTTCAAACATTTCTGGTATATGAATAACATGATGTTTTTCAATGGCAAAAATCAATGAATATTGTAAATGCACAAACAGTAATTTCTCCGCATTGCAAGGTGCAATTCTGAAATTTTTTGCTTTTTCCTGCTCCTCTTAGCATGATAAAGAAGATTCAAAGAGAGTGAGATGCCAGCTCCTTTCATTCAGTCAGTAGCTTCAATCATTTCTGGATGTTTTTCAATGGCAAAAATCAATGAATATTGTAAATGCACAAACTGTAATTTCTCCGCATTGCAAGGTGCAATTCTGAAATTTTTTGCTTTTTCCTGCTCCTCTTAGCATGATAAAGAAGATTCAAAGAGAGTGAGATGCCAGCTCCTTTCATTCAGTCAGTAGCTTCAATCATTTCTGGACGTTTTTCAATGGCAAAAATCAATGAATATTGTAAATGCACAAACAGTAATTTCTCCGCATTGCAAGGTGCAATTCTGAAATTTTTTGCTTTTTCCTGCTCCTCTTAGCATGATAAACAAGATTCAAAGAGAGTGAGATGCCAGCTCCTTTCATTCAGTCAGTAGCTTCAAACATTTCTGGTATATGAATAACATGATGTTTTTCAATGGCAAAAATCAATGAATATTGTAAATGCACAAACAGTAATTTCTCCGCATTGCAAGGTGCAATTCTGAAATTTTTTGCTTTTTCCTGCTCCTCTTAGCATGATAAAGAAGATTCAAAGAGAGTGAGATGCCAGCTCCTTTCATTCAGTCAGTAGCTTCAAACATTTCTGGTACATGAATAACATGATGTTTTTCAATGGCAAAAATCAATGAATATTGTAAATGCACAAACAGTAATTTCTCCGCATTGTAAGGTGCAAGTCTGAAATTTTTTGCTTTTTCCTGCTCCTCTTAGCATGATAAAGAAGATTCAAAGAGAGTGAGATGCCAGCTACTTTCATTCAGTCAGTAGCTTCAATCATTTCTGGACGTTTTTCAATGGTAAAAATCAATGAATATTGTAAATGCACAAACAGTAATTTCTCCACATTGCAAGGTGCAATTCTGAAATTTTTTGCTTTTTCCTGCTCCTCTTAGCATGATAAAGAAGATTCAAAGAGAGTGAGATGCCAGCTCCTTTCATTCAGTCAGTAGCTTCAAACATTTCTGGTATATGAATAACATGATGTTTTTCAATTGGAAAAATCAATGAATATTGTAAATGCACAAACAGTAATTTCTCCGCATTGCAAGGTGCAAGTCTGAAATTTTTTGCTTTTTCCTGCTCCTCTTAGCATGATAAAGAAGATTCAAAGAGAGTGAGATGCCAGCTACTTTCATTCAGTCAGTAGCTTCAATCATTTCTGGACGTTTTTCAATGGTAAAAATCAATGAATATTGTAAATGCACAAACAGTAATTTCTCCACATTGCAAGGTGCAATTCTGAAATTTTTTGCTTTTTCCTGCTCCTCTTAGCATGATAAAGAAGATTCAAAGAGAGTGAGATGCCAGCTCCTTTCATTCAGTCAGTAGCTTCAAACATTTCTGGTATATGAATAACATGATGTTTTTCAATGGCAAAAATCAATGAATATTGTAAATGCACAAACAGTAATTTCTCCGCATTGCAAGGTGCAATTCTGAAATTTTTTGCTTTTTCCTGCTCCTCTTAGCATGATAAAGAAGATTCAAAGAGAGTGAGATGCCAGCTCCTTTCATTCAGTCAGTAGCTTCAATCATTTCTGGATGTTTTTCAATGGCAAAAATCAATGAATATTGTAAATGCACAAACTGTAATTTCTCCGCATTGCAAGGTGCAATTCTGAAATTTTTTGCTTTTTCCTGCTCCTCTTAGCATGATAAAGAAGATTCAAAGAGAGTGAGATGCCAGCTCCTTTCATTCAGTCAGTAGCTTCAATCATTTCTGGACGTTTTTCAATGGCAAAAATCAATGAATATTGTAAATGCACAAACAGTAATTTCTCCGCATTGCAAGGTGCAATTCTGAAATTTTTTGCTTTTTCCTGCTCCTCTTAGCATGATAAACAAGATTCAAA
Source organism: Phyllobates terribilis (assembly GCF_046119375.1). NCBI lineage: Eukaryota > Metazoa > Chordata > Amphibia > Anura > Dendrobatidae > Phyllobates > Phyllobates terribilis. The sequence continues at coordinate 476,810 of NW_027363330.1, forward strand.
GAGAGTGAGATGCCAGCTCCTTTCATTTAGTCAGTAGCTTCAATCATTTCTGGACGTTTTTCAATGGCAAAAATCAATGAATATTGTAAATGCACAAACAGTAATTTCTCCGCATTGCAAGGTGCAATTCTGAAATTTTTTGCTTTTTCCTGCTCCTCTTAGCATGATAAAGAAGATTCAAAGAGAGTGAGATGCCAGCTCCTTTCATTCAGTCAGTAGCTTCAATCATTTCTGGACGTTTTTCAATGGCAAAAATCAATGAATATTGTAAATGCACAAACAGTAATTTCTCCGCATTGCAAGGTGCAATTCTGAAATTTTTTGCTTTTTCCTGCTCCTCTTAGCATGATAAAGAAGATTCAAAGAGAGTGAGATGCCAGCTCCTTTCATTCAGTCAGTAGCTTCAAACATTTCTGGTATATGAATAACATGATGTTTTTCAATGGCAAAAATCAATGAATATTGTAAATGCACAAACAGTAATTTCTCCGCATTGCAAGGTGCAATTCTGAAATTTTTTGCTTTTTCCTGCTCCTCTTAGCATGATAAAGAAGATTCAAAGAGAGTGAGATGCCAGCTCCTTTCGTTCAGTCAGTAGCTTCAATCATTTCTGGATGTTTTTCAATGGCAAAAATCATTGAATATTATAAATGCACAAACAGTAATTTCTCCGCATTGCAAGGTGCAATTCTGAAATTTTTTGCTTTTTCCTGCTCCTCTTAGCATGATAAAGAAGATTCAAAGAGAGTGAGATGCCAGCTCCTTTCATTCAGTCAGTAGCTTCAAACATTTCTGGTATATGAATAACATGATGTTTTTCAATGGCAAAAATCAATGAATATTGTAAATGCACAAACAATAATTTCTCCGCATTGCAAGGTGCAATTCTGAAATTTTTTGCTTTTTCCTGCTCCTCTTAGCATGATAAAGAAGATTCAAAGAGAGTGAGATGCCAGCTCCTTTCATTCAGTCAGTAGCTTCAATCATTTCTGGACGTTTTTCAGTGGCAAAAATCAATGAATATTGTAAATGCACAAACAGTAATTTCTCCGCATTGCAAGGTGCAATTCTGAAATTTTTTGCTTTTTCCTGCTCCTCTTAGCATGATAAAGAAGATTCAAAGAGAGTGAGATGCCAGCTCCTTTCATTCAGTCAGTAGCTTCAAACATTTCTGGTATATGAATAACATGATGTTTTTCAATGGCAAAAATCAATGAATATTGTAAATGCACAAACAGTAATTTCTCCGCATTGCAAGGTGCAAGTCTGAAATTTTTTGCTTTTTCCTGCTCCTCTTAGCATGATAAAGAAGATTCAAAGAGAGTGAGATGCCAGCTACTTTCATTCAGTCAGTAGCTTCAATCATTTCTGGACGTTTTTCAATGGTAAAAATCAATGAATATTGTAAATGCACAAACAGTAATTTCTCCACATTGCAAGGTGCAATTCTGAAATTTTTTGCTTTTTCCTGCTCCTCTTAGCATGATAAAGAAGATTCAAAGAGAGTGAGATGCCAGCTCCTTTCATTCAGTCAGTAGCTTCAAACATTTCTGGTATATGAATAACATGATGTTTTTCAATGGCAAAAATCAATGAATATTGTAAATGCACAAACAGTAATTTCTCCGCATTGCAAGGTGCAATTCTGAAATTTTTTGCTTTTTCCTGCTCCTCTTAGCATGATAAAGAAGATTCAAAGAGAGTGAGATGCCAGCTCCTTTCATTCAGTCAGTAGCTTCAAACATTTCTGGTATATGAATAACATGATGTTTTTCAATGGCAAAAATCAATGAATATTGTAAATGCACAAACAGTAATTTCTCCGCATTGCAAGGTGCAAGTCTGAAATTTTTTGCTTTTTCCTGCTCCTCTTAGCATGATAAAGAAGATTCAAAGAGAGTGAGATGCCAGCTACTTTCATTCAGTCAGTAGCTTCAATCATTTCTGGACGTTTTTCAATGGTAAAAATCAATGAATATTGTAAATGCACAAACAGTAATTTCTCCACATTGCAAGGTGCAATTCTGAAATTTTTTGCTTTTTCCTGCTCCTCTTAGCATGATAAAGAAGATTCAAAGAGAGTGAGATGCCAGCTCCTTTCATTCAGTCAGTAGCTTCAAACATTTCTGGTATATGAATAACATGATGTTTTTCAATGGCAAAAATCAATGAATATTGTAAATGCACAAACAGTAATTTCTCCGCATTGCAAGGTGCAATTCTGAAATTTTTTGCTTTTTCCTGCTCCTCTTAGCATGATAAAGAAGATTCAAAGAGAGTGAGATGCCAGCTCCTTTCATTCAGTCAGTAGCTTCAATCATTTCTGGATGTTTTTCAATGGCAAAAATCAATGAATATTGTAAATGCACAAACTGTAATTTCTCCGCATTGCAAGATGCAATTCTGAAATTTTTTGCTTTTTCCTGCTCCTCTTAGCATGATAAAGAAGATTCAAAGAGAGTGATATGCCAGCTCCTTTCATTCAGTCAGTAGCTTCAATCATTTCTGGACGTTTTTCAATGGCAAAAATCAATGAATATTGTAAATGCACAAACAGTAATTTCTCCGCATTGCAAGGTGCAATTCTGAAATTTTTTGCTTTTTCCTGCTCCTCTTAGCATGATAAAGAAGATTCAAAGAGAGTGAGATGCCAGCTCCTTTCATTCAGTCAGTAGCTTCAATCATTTCTGGACGTTTTTCAATGGCAAAAATCAATGAATATTGTAAATGCACAAACAGTAATTTCTCCGCATTGCAAGGTGCAATTCTGAAATTTTTTGCTTTTTCCTGCTCCTCTTAGCATGATAAAGAAGATTCAAAGAGAGTGAGATGCCAGCTCCTTTCGTTCAGTCAGTAGCTTCAATCATTTCTGGACGTTTTTCAATGGCAAAAATCATTGAATATTATAAATGCACAAACAGTAATTTCTCCGCATTGCAAGGTGCAATTCTGAAATTTTTTGCTTTTTCCTGCTCCTCTTAGCATGATAAAGAAGATTCAAAGAGAGTGAGATGCCAGCTCCTTTCATTCAGTCAGTAGCTTCAAACATTTCTGGTATATGAATAACATGATGTTTTTCAATGGCAAAAATCAATGAATATTGTAAATGCACAAACAGTAATTTCTCCGCATTGCAAGGTGCAATTCTGAAATTTTTTGCTTTTTCCTGCTCCTCTTAGCATGATAAAGAAGATTCAAAGAGAGTGAGATGCCAGCTCCTTTCATTCAGTCAGTAGCTTCAATCATTTCTGGACGTTTTTCAATGGCAAAAATCAATGAATATTGTAAATGCACAAACAGTAATTTCTCCACATTGCAAGGTGCAATTCTGAAATTTTTTGCTTTTTCCTGCTCCTCTTAGCATGATAAAGAAGATTCAAAGAGAGTGAGATGCCAGCTCCTTTCATTCAGTCAGTAGCTTCAAACATTTCTGGTATATGAATAACATGATGTTTTTCAATGGCAAAAATCAATGAATATTGTAAATGCACAAACAGTAATTTCTCCGCATTGCAAAGTGCAATTCTGAAATTTTTTGCTTTTTCCTGCTCCTCTTAGCATGATAAAGAAGATTCAAAGAGAGTGAGATGCCAGCTCCTTTCATTTTCAGTAGCTTCAAACATTTCTGGTATATGAATAACATGATGTTTTTCAATGGCAAAAATCAATGAATATTGTAAATGCACAAACAGTAATTTCTCCGCATTGCAAGGTGCAAGCCTGAAATTTTTTGCTTTTTCCTGCTCCTCTTAGCATGATAAAGAAGATTCAAAGAGAGTGAGATGCCAGCTACTTTCATTCAGTCAGTAGCTTCAATCATTTCTGGACGTTTTTCAATGGTAAAAATCAATGAATATTGTAAATGCACAAACAGTAATTTCTCCACATTGCAAGGTGCAATTCTGAAATTTTTTGCTTTTTCCTGCTCCTCTTAGCATGATAAAGAAGATTCAAAGAGAGTGAGATGCCAGCTCCTTTCATTCAGTCAGTAGCTTCAAACATTTCTGGTATATGAATAACATGATGTTTTTCAATGGCAAAAATCAATGAATATTGTAAATGCACAAACAGTAATTTCTCCGCATTGCAAGGTGCAATTCTGAAATTTTTTGCTTTTTCCTGCTCCTCTTAGCATGATAAAGAAGATTCAAAGAGAGTGAGATGCCAGCTCCTTTCATTCAGTCAGTAGCTTCAATCATTTCTGGATGTTTTTCAATGGCAAAAATCAATGAATATTGTAAATGCACAAACTGTAATTTCTCCGCATTGCAAGGTGCAATTCTGAAATTTTTTGCTATTTCCTGCTCCTCTTAGCATGATAAAGAAGATTCAAAGAGAGTGAGATGCCAGCTCCTTTCATTCAGTCAGTAGCTTCAATCATTTCTGGACGTTTTTCAATGGCAAAAATCAATGAATATTGTAAATGCACAAACAGTAATTTCTCCGCATTGCAAGGTGCAATTCTGAAATTTTTTGCTTTTTCCTGCTCCTCTTAGCATGATAAAGAAGATTCAAAGAGAGTGAGATGCCATCTCCTTTCATTCAGTCAGTACCTTCAATCATTTCAGGACGTTTTTCAATGGCAAAAATCAATGAATATTGTAAATGCACAAACAGTAATTTCTCCGCATTGCAAGGTGCAATTCTGAAATTTTTTGCTTTTTCCTGCTCCTCTTAGCATGATAAAGAAGATTCAAAGAGAGTGAGATGCCATCTCCTTTCATTCAGTCAGTACCTTCAATCATTTCAGGACGTTTTTCAATGGCAAAAATCAATGAATATTGTAAATGCACAAACAGTAATTTCTCCGCATTGCAAGGTGCAATTCTGAAATTTTTTGCTTTTTCCCGCTCCTCTTAGCATGATAAAGAAGATTCAAAGAGAGTGAGGTGCCAGCTCCTTTCATTCAGTCAGTAGCTTCAAACATTTCTGGTATATGAATAACATGTTTTTCAATGGCAAAAATCAATGAATATTGTAAATGCACAAACAGTAATTTCTCCGCATTGCAAGGTGCAATTCTGAAATTTTTTGCTTTTTCCTGCTCCTCTTAGCATGATAAAGAAGATTCAAAGAGAGTGAGATGCCAGCTCCTTTCATTCAGTCAGTAGCTTCAATCATTTCTGGACGTTTTTCAATGGCAAAAATCAATGAATATTGTAAATGCACAAACAGTAATTTCTCCGCATTGCAAGGTGCAAGTCTGAAATTTTTTGCTTTTTCCTGCTCCTCTTAGCATGATAAAGAAGATTCAAAGAGAGTGAGATGCCAGCTACTTTCATTCAGTCAGTAGCTTCAATCATTTCTGGACGTTTTTCAATGGTAAAAATCAATGAATATTGTAAATGCACAAACAGTAATTTCTCCACATTGCAAGGTGCAATTCTGAAATTTTTTGCTTTTTCCTGCTCCTCTTAGCATGATAAAGAAGATTCAAAGAGAGTGAGATGCCAGCTCCTTTCATTCAGTCAGTAGCTTCAAACATTTCTGGTATATGAATAACATGATGTTTTTCAATGGCAAAAATCAATGAATATTGTAAATGCACAAACAGTAATTTCTCCGCATTGCAAGGTGCAATTCTGAAATTTTTTGCTTTTTCCTGCTCCTCTTAGCATGATAAAGAAGATTCAAAGAGAGTGAGATGCCAGCTCCTTTCATTCAGTCAGTAGCTTCAAACATTTCTGGTATATGAATAACATGATGTTTTTCAATGGCAAAAATCAATGAATATTGTAAATGCACAAACAGTAATTTCTCCGCATTGCAAGGTGCAATTCTGAAAATTTTTGCTTTTTCCTGCTCCTCTTAGCATGATAAAGAAGATTCAAAGAGAGTGAGATGCCAGCTCCTTTCATTCAGTCAGTAGCTTCAATCATTTCTGGACGTTTTTCAATGGTAAAAATCAATGAATATTGTAAGTGCACAAACAGTAATTTCTCCACATTGCAAGGTGCAATTCTGAAATTTTTTGCTTTTTCCTGCTCCTCTTAGCATGATAAAGAAGATTCAAAGAGAGTGAGATGCCAGCTCCTTTCATTCAGTCAGTAGCTTCAAACATTTCTGGTATATGAATAACATGATGTTTTTCAATGGCAAAAATCAATGAATATTGTAAATGCACAAACAGTAATTTCTCCGCATTGCAAGGTGCAATTCTGAAATTTTTTGCTTTTTCCTGCTCCTCTTAGCATGATAAAGAAGATTCAAAGAGAGTGAGATGCCAGCTCCTTTCATTCAGTCAGTAGCTTCAAACATTTCTGGTATATGAATAACATGATGTTTTTCAATGGCAAAAATCAATGAATATTGTAAATGCACAAACAGTAATTTCTCCGCATTGCAAGGTGCAATTCTGAAATTTTTTGCTTTTTCCTGCTCCACTTAGCATGATAAAGAAGATTCAAAGAGAGTGAGATGCCAGCTCCTTTCATTCAGTCAGTAGCTTCAATCATTTCTGGACGTTTTTCAATGGCAAAAATCAACGAATATTGTAAATGCACAAACAGTAATTTCTCCGCATTGCAAGGTGCAATTCTGAAATTTTTTGCTTTTTCCTGCTCCTCTTAGCATGATAAAGAATATTCAAAGAGAGTGAGATGCCAGCTCCTTTCATTCAGTCAGTAGCTTCAATCATTTCTGGACGTTTTTCAATGGCAAAAATCAATGAATATTGTAAATGCACAAACTGTAATTTCTCCGCATTGCAAGGTGCAATTCTGAAATTTTTTGCTTTTTCCTGCTCCTCTTAGCATGATAAAGAAGATTCAAAGAGAGTGAGATGCCAGCTCCTTTCATTCAGTCAGTAGCTTCAATCATTTCTGGACGTTTTTCAATGGCAAAAATCAATGAATATTGTAAATGCACAAACAGTAATTTCTCCGCATTGCAAGGTGCAATTCTGAAATTTTTTGCTTTTTCCTGCTCCTCTTAGCATGATAAAGAAGATTCAAAGAGAGTGAGATGCCAGCTCCTTTCATTCAGTCAGTACCTTCAATCATTTCTGGATGTTTTTCAATGGCAAAAATCAATGAATATTGTAAATGCACAAACAGTAATTTCTCCGCATTGCAAGGTGCAATTCTGAAATTTTTTGCTTTTTCCTGCTCCTCTTAGCATGATAAAGAAGATTCAAAGAGAGTGAGATGCCAGCTCCTTTCATTCAGTCAGTAGCTTCAAACATTTCTGGTATATGAATAACATGATGTTTTTCAATGGCAAAAATCAATGAATATTGTAAATGCACAAACAGTAATTTCTCCGCATTGCAAGGTGCAAGTCTGAAATTTTTTGCTTTTTCCTGCTCCTCTTAGCATGATAAAGAAGAATCAAAGAGAGTGAGATGCCAGCTCCTTTCATTCAGTCAGTAGCTTCAAACATTTCTGGTATATGAATAACATGATGTTTTTCAATGGCAAAAATCAATGAATATTGTAAATGCACAAACAGTAATTTCTCCGCATTGCAAGGTGCAATTCTGAAAATTTTTGCTTTTTCCTGCTCCTCTTAGCATGATAAAGAAGATTCAAAGAGAGTGAGATGCCAGCTCCTTTCATTCAGTCAGTAGCTTCAATCATTTCTGGACGTTTTTCAATGGTAAAAATCAATGAATATTGTAAGTGCACAAACAGTAATTTCTCCACATTGCAAGGTGCAATTCTGAAATTTTTTGCTTTTTCCTGCTCCTCTTAGCATGATAAAGAAGATTCAAAGAGAGTGAGATGCCAGCTCCTTTCATTCAGTCAGTAGCTTCAAACATTTCTGGTATATGAATAACATGATGTTTTTCAATGGCAAAAATCAATGAATATTGTAAATGCACAAACAGTAATTTCTCCGCATTGCAAGGTGCAATTCTGAAATTTTTTGCTTTTTCCTGCTCCTCTTAGCATGATAAAGAAGATTCAAAGAGAGTGAGATGCCAGCTCCTTTCATTCAGTCAGTAGCTTCAAACATTTCTGGTATATGAATAACATGATGTTTTTCAATGGCAAAAATCAATGAATATTGTAAATGCACAAACAGTAATTTCTCCGCATTGCAAGGTGCAATTCTGAAATTTTTTGCTTTTTCCTGCTCCACTTAGCATGATAAAGAAGATTCAAAGAGAGTGAGATGCCAGCTCCTTTCATTCAGTCAGTAGCTTCAATCATTTCTGGACGTTTTTCAATGGCAAAAATCAACGAATATTGTAAATGCACAAACAGTAATTTCTCCGCATTGCAAGGTGCAATTCTGAAATTTTTTGCTTTTTCCTGCTCCTCTTAGCATGATAAAGAATATTCAAAGAGAGTGAGATGCCAGCTCCTTTCATTCAGTCAGTAGCTTCAATCATTTCTGGACGTTTTTCAATGGCAAAAATCAATGAATATTGTAAATGCACAAACTGTAATTTCTCCGCATTGCAAGGTGCAATTCTGAAATTTTTTGCTTTTTCCTGCTCCTCTTAGCATGATAAAGAAGATTCAAAGAGAGTGAGATGCCAGCTCTTTTCATTCAGTCAGTAGCTTCAATCATTTCTGGACGTTTTTCAATGGCAAAAATCAATGAATATTGTAAATGCACAAACAGTAATTTCTCCGCATTGCAAGGTGCAATTCTGAAATTTTTTGCTTTTTCCTGCTCCTCTTAGCATGATAAAGAAGATTCAAAGAGAGTGAGATGCCAGCTCCTTTCATTCAGTCAGTACCTTCAATCATTTCTGGATGTTTTTCAATGGCAAAAATCAATGAATATTGTAAATGCACAAACAGTAATTTCTCCGCATTGCAAGGTGCAATTCTGAAATTTTTTGCTTTTTCCTGCTCCTCTTAGCATGATAAAGAAGATTCAAAGAGAGTGAGATGCCAGCTCCTTTCATTCAGTCAGTAGCTTCAAACATTTCTGGTATATGAATAACATGATGTTTTTCAATGGCAAAAATCAATGAATATTGTAAATGCACAAACAGTAATTTCTCCGCATTGCAAGGTGCAAGTCTGAAATTTTTTGCTTTTTCCTGCTCCTCTTAGCATGATAAAGAAGAATCAAAGAGAGTGAGATGCCAGCTCCTTTCATTCAGTCAGTAGCTTCAAACATTTCTGGTATATGAATAACATGATGTTTTTCAATGGCAAAAATCAATGAATATTGTAAATGCACAAACAGTAATTTCTCCGCATTGCAAGGTGCAAGTCTGAAATTTTTTGCTTTTTCCTGCTCCTCTTAGCATGATAAAGAAGATTCAAAGAGAGTGAGATGCCAGCTACTTTCATTCAGTCAGTAGCTTCAATCATTTCTGGACGTTTTTCAATGGTAAAAATCAATGAATATTGTAAATGCACAAACAGTAATTTCTCCACATTGCAAGGTGCAATTCTGAAATTTTTTGCTTTTTCCTGCTCCTCTTAGCATGATAAAGAAGATTCAAAGAGAGTGAGATGCCAGCTCCTTTCATTCAGTCAGTAGCTTCAATCATTTCTGGACGTTTTTCAATGGCAAAAATCAATGAATATTGTAAATGCACAAACAGTAATTTCTCCGCATTGCAAGGTGCAATTCTGAAATTTTTTGCTTTTTCCTGCTCCTCTTAGCATGATAAAGAAGATTCAAAGAGAGTGAGATGCCAGCTCCTTTCATTCAGTCAGTAGCTTCAATCATTTCTGGACGTTTTTCAATGGCAAAAATCAATGAATATTGTAAATGCACAAACAGTAATTTCTCCGCATTGCAAGGTGCAAGTCTGAAATTTTTTGCTTTTTCCTGCTCCTCTTAGCATGATAAAGAAGATTCAAAGAGAGTGAGATGCCAGCTACTTTCATTCAGTCAGTAGCTTCAATCATTTCTGGACGTTTTTCAATGGTAAAAATCAATGAATATTGTAAATGCACAAACAGTAATTTCTCCACATTGCAAGGTGCAATTCTGAAATTTTTTGCTTTTTCCTGCTCCTCTTAGCATGATAAAGAAGATTCAAAGAGAGTGAGATGCCAGCTCCTTTCATTCAGTCAGTAGCTTCAAACATTTCTGGTATATGAATAACATGATGTTTTTCAATGGCAAAAATCAATGAATATTGTAAATGCACAAACAGTAATTTCTCCGCATTGCAAGGTGCAATTCTGAAATTTTTTGCTTTTTCCTGCTCCTCTTAGCATGATAAAGAAGATTCAAAGAGAGTGAGATGCCAGCTCCTTTCATTCAGTCAGTAGCTTCAAACATTTCTGGTATATGAATAACATGATGTTTTTCAATGGCAAAAATCAATGAATATTGTAAATGCACAAACAGTAATTTCTCCGCATTGCAAGGTGCAATTCTGAAATTTTTTGCTTTTTCCTGCTCCTCTTAGCATGATAAAGAAGATTCAAAGAGAGTGAGATGCCAGCTCCTTTCATTCAGTCAGTAGCTTCAATCATTTCTGGACGTTTTTCAATGGCAAAAATCAATGAATATTGTAAATGCACAAACAGTAATTTCTCCGCATTGCAAGGTGCAATTCTGAAATTTTTTGCTTTTTCCTGCTCCTCTTAGCATGATAAAGAAGATTCAAAGAGAGTGAGATGCCAGCTCCTTTCATTCAGTCAGTAGCTTCAATCATTTCTGGACGTTTTTCAATGGCAAAAATCAATGAATATTGTAAATGCACAAACAGTAATTTCTCCGCATTGCAAGGTGCAAGTCTGAAATTTTTTGCTTTTTCCTGCTCCTCTTAGCATGATAAAGAAGATTCAAAGAGAGTGAGATGCCAGCTACTTTCATTCAGTCAGTAGCTTCAATCATTTCTGGACGTTTTTCAATGGTAAAAATCAATGAATATTGTAAATGCACAAACAGTAATTTCTCCACATTGCAAGGTGCAATTCTGAAATTTTTTGCTTTTTCCTGCTCCTCTTAGCATGATAAAGAAGATTCAAAGAGAGTGAGATGCCAGCTCCTTTCATTCAGTCAGTAGCTTCAAACATTTCTGGTATATGAATAACATGATGTTTTTCAATGGCAAAAATCAATGAATATTGTAAATGCACAAACAGTAATTTCTCCGCATTGCAAGGTGCAATTCTGAAATTTTTTGCTTTTTCCTGCACCTCTTAGCATGATAAAGAAGATTCAAAGAGAGTGAGATGCCAGCTCCTTTCATTCAGTCAGTAGCTTCAAACATTTCTGGTATATGAATAACATGATGTTTTTCAATGGCAAAAATCAATGAATATTGTAAATGCACAAACAGTAATTTCTCCGCATTGCAAGGTGCAATTCTGAAATTTTTTGCTTTTTCCTGCTCCTCTTAGCATGATAAAGAAGATTCAAAGAGAGTGAGATGCCAGCTCCTTTCATTCAGTCAGTAGCTTCAATCATTTCTGGACGTTTTTCAATGGTAAAAATCAATGAATATTGTAAATGCACAAACAGTAATTTCTCCACATTGCAAGGTGCAATTCTGAAATTTTTTGCTTTTTCCTGCTCCTCTTAGCATGATAAAGAAGATTCAAAGAGAGTGAGATGCCAGCTCCTTTCATTCAGTCAGTAGCTTCAAACATTTCTGGTATATGAATAACATGATGTTTTTCAATGGCAAAAATCAATGAATATTGTAAATGCACAAACAGTAATTTCTCCGCATTGCAAGGTGCAATTCTGAAATTTTTTGCTTTTTCCTGCTCCTCTTAGCATGATAAAGAAGATTCAAAGAGAGTGAGATGCCAGCTCCTTTCATTCAGTCAGTAGCTTCAAACATTTCTGGTATATGAATAACATGATGTTTTTCAATGGCAAAAATCAATGAATATTGTAAATGCACAAACAGTAATTTCTCCGCATTGCAAGGTGCAATTCTGAAATTTTTTGCTTTTTCCTGCTCCACTTAGCATGATAAAGAAGATTCAAAGAGAGTGAGATGCCAGCTCCTTTCATTCAGTCAGTAGCTTCAATCATTTCTGGACGTTTTTCAATGGCAAAAATCAACGAATATTGTAAATGCACAAACAGTAATTTCTCCGCATTGCAAGGTGCAATTCTGAAATTTTTTGCTTTTTCCTGCTCCTCTTAGCATGATAAAGAATATTCAAAGAGAGTGAGATGCCAGCTCCTTTCATTCAGTCAGTAGCTTCAATCATTTCTGGACGTTTTTCAATGGCAAAAATCAATGAATATTGTAAATGCACAAACTGTAATTTCTCCGCATTGCAAGGTGCAATTCTGAAATTTTTTGCTTTTTCCTGCTCCTCTTAGCATGATAAAGAAGATTCAAAGAGAGTGAGATGCCAGCTCCTTTCATTCAGTCAGTAGCTTCAATCATTTCTGGACGTTTTTCAATGGCAAAAATCAATGAATATTGTAAATGCACAAACAGTAATTTCTCCGCATTGCAAGGTGCAATTCTGAAATTTTTTGCTTTTTCCTGCTCCTCTTAGCATGATAAAGAAGATTCAAAGAGAGTGAGATGCCAGCTCCTTTCATTCAGTCAGTACCTTCAATCATTTCTGGATGTTTTTCAATGGCAAAAATCAATGAATATTGTAAAAGCACAAACAGTAATTTCTCCGCATTGCAAGGTGCAATTCTGAAATTTTTTGCTTTTTCCTGCTCCTCTTAGCATGATAAAGAAGATTCAAAGAGAGTGAGATGCCAGCTCCTTTCATTCAGTCAGTAGCTTCAAACATTTCTGGTATATGAATAACATGATGTTTTTCAATGGCAAAAATCAATGAATATTGTAAATGCACAAACAGTAATTTCTCCGCATTGCAAGGTGCAAGTCTGAAATTTTTTGCTTTTTCCTGCTCCTCTTAGCATGATAAAGAAGAATCAAAGAGAGTGAGATGCCAGCTCCTTTCATTCAGTCAGTAGCTTCAAACATTTCTGGTATATGAATAACATGATGTTTTTCAATGGCAAAAATCAATGAATATTGTAAATGCACAAACAGTAATTTCTCCGCATTGCAAGGTGCAAGTCTGAAATTTTTTGCTTTTTCCTGCTCCTCTTAGCATGATAAAGAAGATTCAAAGAGAGTGAGATGCCAGCTACTTTCATTCAGTCAGTAGCTTCAATCATTTCTGGACGTTTTTCAATGGTAAAAATCAATGAATATTGTAAATGCACAAACAGTAATTTCTCCACATTGCAAGGTGCAATTCTGAAATTTTTTGCTTTTTCCTGCTCCTCTTAGCATGATAAAGAAGATTCAAAGAGAGTGAGATGCCAGCTCCTTTCATTCAGTCAGTAGCTTCAATCATTTCTGGACGTTTTTCAATGGCAAAAATCAATGAATATTGTAAATGCACAAACAGTAATTTCTCCGCATTGCAAGGTGCAATTCTAAAATTTTTTGCTTTTTCCTGCTCCTCTTAGCATGATAAAGAAGATTCAAAGAGAGTGAGATGCCAGCTCCTTTCATTCAGTCAGTACCTTCAATCATTTCTGGATGTTTTTCAATGGCAAAAATCAATGAATATTGTAAATGCACAAACAGTAATTTCTCCGCATTGCAAGGTGCAATTCTGAAATTTTTTGCTTTTTCCTGCTCCTCTTAGCATGATAAAGAAGATTCAAAGAGAGTGAGATGCCAGCTCCTTTCATTCAGTCAGTAGCTTCAAACATTTCTGGTATATGAATAACATGATGTTTTTCAATGGCAAAAATCAATGAATATTGTAAATGCACAAACAGTAATTTCTCCGCATTGCAAGGTGCAAGTCTGAAATTTTTTGCTTTTTCCTGCTCCTCTTAGCATGATAAAGAAGAATCAAAGAGAGTGAGATGCCAGCTCCTTTCATTCAGTCAGTAGCTTCAAACATTTCTGGTATATGAATAACATGATGTTTTTCAATGGCAAAAATCAATGAATATTGTGAATGCACAAACAGTAATTTCTCCGCATTGCAAGGTGCAAGTCTGAAATTTTTTGCTTTTTCCTGCTCCTCTTAGCATGATAAAGAAGATTCAAAGAGAGTGAGATGCCAGCTACTTTCATTCAGTCAGTAGCTTCAATCATTTCTGGACGTTTTTCAATGGTAAAAATCAATGAATATTGTAAATGCACAAACAGTAATTTCTCCACATTGCAAGGTGCAATTCTGAAATTTTTTGCTTTTTCCTGCTCCTCTTAGCATGATAAAGAAGATTCAAAGAGATTGAGATGCCAGCTCCTTTCATTCAGTCAGTAGCTTCAAACATTTCTGGTATATGAATAACATGATGTTTTTCAATGGCAAAAATCAATGAATATTGTAAATGCACAAACAGTAATTTCTCCGCATTGCAAGGTGCAATTCTGAAATTTTTTGCTTTTTCCTGCTCCTCTTAGCATCATAAAGAAGATTCAAAGAGAGTGAGATGCCAGCTCCTTTCATTCAGTCAGTAGCTTCAATCATTTCTGGACGTTTTTCAATGGCAAAAATCAACGAATATTGTAAATGCACAAACAGTAATTTCTCCGCATTGCAAGGTGCAATTCTGAAATTTTTTGCTTTTTCCTGCTCCTCTTAGCATGATAAAGAATATTCAAAGAGAGTGAGATGCCAGCTCCTTTCATTCAGTCAGTAGCTTCAATCATTTCTGGACGTTTTTCAATGGCAAAAATCAATGAATATTGTAAATGCACAAACTGTAATTTCTCCGCATTGCAAGGTGCAATTCTAAAATTTTTTGCTTTTTCCTGCTCCTCTTAGCATGATAAAGAAGATTCAAAGAGAGTGAGATGCCAGCTCCTTTCATTCAGTCAGTAGCTTCAATCATTTCTGGACGTTTTTCAATGGCAAAAATCAATGAATATTGTAAATGCACAAACAGTAATTTCTCCGCATTGCAAGGTGCAATTCTGAAATTTTTTGCTTTTTCCTGCTCCTCTTAGCATGATAAAGAAGATTCAAAGAGAGTGAGATGCCAGCTCCTTTCATTCAGTCAGTACCTTCAATCATTTCTGGATGTTTTTCAATGGCAAAAATCAATGAATATTGTAAATGCACAAACAGTAATTTCTCCGCATTGCAAGGTGCAATTCTGAAATTTTTTGCTTTTTCCTGCTCCTCTTAGCATGATAAAGAAGATTCAAAGAGAGTGAGATGCCAGCTCCTTTCATTCAGTCAGTAGCTTCAAACATTTCTGGTATATGAATAACATGATGTTTTTCAATGGCAAAAATCAATGAATATTGTAAATGCACAAACAGTAATTTCTCCGCATTGCAAGGTGCAAGTCTGAAATTTTTTGCTTTTTCCTGCTCCTCTTAGCATGATAAAGAAGAATCAAAGAGAGTGAGATGCCAGCTCCTTTCATTCAGTCAGTAGCTTCAAACATTTCTGGTATATGAATAACATGATGTTTTTCAATGGCAAAAATCAATGAATATTGTAAATGCACAAACAGTAATTTCTCCGCATTGCAAGGTGCAAGTCTGAAATTTTTTGCTTTTTCCTGCTCCTCTTAGCATGATAAAGAAGATTCAAAGAGAGTGAGATGCCAGCTACTTTCATTCAGTCAGTAGCTTCAATCATTTCTGGACGTTTTTCAATGGTAAAAATCAATGAATATTGTAAATGCACAAACAGTAATTTCTCCACATTGCAAGGTGCAATTCTGAAATTTTTTGCTTTTTCCTGCTCCTCTTAGCATGATAAAGAAGATTCAAAGAGATTGAGATGCCAGCTCCTTTCATTCAGTCAGTAGCTTCAAACATTTCTGGTATATGAATAACATGATGTTTTTCAATGGCAAAAATCAATGAATATTGTAAATGCACAAACAGTAATTTCTCCGCATTGCAAGGTGCAATTCTGAAATTTTTTGCTTTTTCCTGCTCCTCTTAGCATGATAAAGAAGATTCAAAGAGAGTGAGATGCCAGCTCCTTTCATTCAGTCAGTAGCTTCAATCATTTCTGGATGTTTTTCAATGGCAAAAATCAATGAATATTGTAAATGCACAAACTGTAATTTCTCCGCATTGCAAGGTGCAATTCTGAAATTTTTTGCTTTTTCCTGCTCCTCTTAGCATGATAAAGAAGATTCAAAGAGAGTGAGATGCCAGCTCCTTTCATTCAGTCAGTAGCTTCAATCATTTCTGGACGTTTTTCAATGGCAAAAATCAATGAATATTGTAAATGCACAAACAGTAATTTCTCCGCATTGCAAGGTGCAATTCTGAAATTTTTTGCTTTTTCCTGCTCCTCTTAGCATGATAAAGAAGATTCAAAGAGAGTGAGATGCCAGCTCCTTTCATTCAGTCAGTACCTTCAATCATTTCTGGATGTTTTTCAATGGCAAAAATCAATGAATATTGTAAATGCACAAACAGTAATTTCTCCGCATTGCAAGGTGCAATTCTGAAATCTTTTGCTTTTTCCTGCTCCTCTTAGCATGATAAAGAAGATTCAAAGAGAGTGAGATGCCAGCTCCTTTCATTCAGTCAGTAGCTTCAAACATTTCTGGTATATGAATAACATGATGTTTTTCAATGGCAAAAATCAATGAATATTGTAAATGCACAAACAGTGATTTCTCCGCATTGCAAGGTGCAAGTCTGAAATTTTTTGCTTTTTCCTGCTCCTCTTAGCATGATAAAGAAGAATCAAAGAGAGTGAGATGCCAGCTCCTTTCATTCAGTCAGTAGCTTCAAACATTTCTGGTATATGAATAACATGATGTTTTTCAATGGCAAAAATCAATGAATATTGTAAATGCACAAACAGTAATTTCTCCGCATTGCAAGGTGCAAGTCTGAAATTTTTTGCTTTTTCCTGCTCCTCTTAGCATGATAAAGAAGATTCAAAGAGAGTGAGATGCCAGCTACTTTCATTCAGTCAGTAGCTTCAATCATTTCTGGACGTTTTTCAATGGTAAAAATCAATGAATATTGTAAATGCACAAACAGTAATTTCTCCACATTGCAAGGTGCAATTCTGAAATTTTTTGCTTTTTCCTGCTCCTCTTAGCATGATAAAGAAGATTCAAAGAGATTGAGATGCCAGCTCCTTTCATTCAGTCAGTAGCTTCAAACATTTCTGGTATATGAATAACATGATGTTTTTCAATGGCAAAAATCAATGAATATTGTAAATGCACAAACAGTAATTTCTCCGCATTGCAAGGTGCAATTCTGAAATTTTTTGCTTTTTCCTGCTCCTCTTAGCATGATAAAGAAGATTCAAAGAGAGTGAGATGCCAGCTCCTTTCATTCAGTCAGTAGCTTCAATCATTTCTGGATGTTTTTCAATGGCAAAAATCAATGAATATTGTAAATGCACAAACTGTAATTTCTCCGCATTGCAAGGTGCAATTCTGAAATTTTTTGCTTTTTCCTGCTCCTCTTAGCATGATAAAGAAGATTCAACGAGAGTGAGATGCCAGCTCCTTTCATTCAGTCAGTAGCTTCAATCATTTCTGGACGTTTTTCAATGGCAAAAATCAATGAATATTGTAAATGCACAAACAGTAATTTCTCCGCATTGCAAGGTGCAATTCTGAATTTTTTTGCTTTTTCCTGCTCCTCTTAGCATGATAAAGAAGATTCAAAGAGAGTGAGATGCCAGCTACTTTCATTCAGTCAGTAGCTTCAATCATTTCTGGACGTTTTTCAATGGTAAAAATCAATGAATATTGTAAATGCACAAACAGTAATTTCTCCACATTGCAAGGTGCAATTCTGAAATTTTTTGCTTTTTCCTGCTCCTCTTAGCATGATAAAGAAGATTCAAAGAGAGTGAGATGCCAGCTCCTTTCATTCAGTCAGTAGCTTCAAACATTTCTGGTATATGAATAACATGATGTTTTTCAATGGCAAAAATCAATGAATATTGTAAATGCACAAACAGTAATTTCTCCGCATTGCAAGGTGCAAGTCTGAAATTTTTTGCTTTTTCCTGCTCCTCTTAGCATGATAAAGAAGAATCAAAGAGAGTGAGATGCCAGCTCCTTTCATTCAGTCAGTAGCTTCAAACATTTCTGGTATATGAATAACATGATGTTTTTCAATGGCAAAAATCAATGAATATTGTAAATGCACAAACAGTAATTTCTCCGCATTGCAAGGTGCAAGTCTGAAATTTTTTGCTTTTTCCTGCTCCTCTTAGCATGATAAAGAAGATTCAAAGAGAGTGAGATGCCAGCTACTTTCATTCAGTCAGTAGCTTCAATCATTTCTGGACGTTTTTCAATGGTAAAAATCAATGAATATTGTAAATGCACAAACAGTAATTTCTCCACATTGCAAGGTGCAATTCTGAAATTTTTTGCTTTTTCCTGCTCCTCTTAGCATGATAAAGAAGATTCAAAGAGATTGAGATGCCAGCTCCTTTCATTCAGTCAGTAGCTTCAAACATTTCTGGTATATGAATAACATGATGTTTTTCAATGGCAAAAATCAATGAATATTGTAAATGCACAAACAGTAATTTCTCCGCATTGCAAGGTGCAATTCTGAAATTTTTTGCTTTTTCCTGCTCCTCTTAGCATGATAAAGAAGATTCAAAGAGAGTGAGATGCCAGCTCCTTTCATTCAGTCAGTAGCTTCAATCATTTCTGGATGTTTTTCAATGGCAAAAATCAATGAATATTGTAAATGCACAAACTGTAATTTCTCCGCATTGCAAGGTGCAATTCTGAAATTTTTTGCTTTTTCCTGCTCCTCTTAGCATGATAAAGAAGATTCAAAGAGAGTGAGATGCCAGCTCCTTTCATTCAGTCAGTAGCTTCAATCATTTCTGGACATTTTTCAATGGCAAAAATCAATGAATATTGTAAATGCACAAACAGTAATTTCTCCGCATTGCAAGGTGCAATTCTGAATTTTTTTGCTTTTTCCTGCTCCTCTTAGCATGATAAAGAAGATTCAAAGAGAGTGAGATGCCAGCTACTTTCATTCAGTCAGTAGCTTCAATCATTTCTGGACGTTTTTCAATGGTAAAAATCAATGAATATTGTAAATGCACAAACAGTAATTTCTCCACATTGCAAGGTGCAATTCTGAAATTTTTTGCTTTTTCCTGCTCCTCTTAGCATGATAAAGAAGATTCAAAGAGAGTGAGATGCCAGCTCCTTTCATTCAGTCAGTAGCTTCAAACATTTCTGGTATATGAATAACATGATGTTTTTCAATGGCAAAAATCAATGAATATTGTAAATGCACAAACAGTAATTTCTCCGCATTGCAAGGTGCAATTCTGAAATTTTTTGCTTTTTCCTGCTCCTCTTAGCATGATAAAGAAGATTCAAAGAGAGTGAGATGCCAGCTCCTTTCATTCAGTCAGTAGCTTCAAACATTTCTGGTATATGAATAACATGATGTTTTTCAATGGCAAAAATCAATGAATATTGTAAATGCACAAACAGTAATTTCTCCGCATTGCAAGGTGCAATTCTGAAATTTTTTGCTTTTTCCTGCTCCTCTTAGCATGATAAAGAAGATTCAAAGAGAGTGAGATGCCAGCTCCTTTCATTCAGTCAGTAGCTTCAAACATTTCTGGTATATGAATAACATGATGTTTTTCAATGGCAAAAATCAATGAATATTGTAAATGCACAAACAGTAATTTCTCCGCATTGCAAGGTGCAATTCTGAAATTTTTTGCTTTTTCCTGCTCCTCTTAGCATGATAAAGAAGATTCAAAGAGAGTGAGATGCCAGCTCCTTTCATTCAGTCAGTAGCTTCAAACATTTCTGGTATATGAATAACATGATGTTTTTCAATGGCAAAAATCAATGAATATTGTAAATGCACAAACAGTAATTTCTCCGCATTGCAAGGTGCAATTCTGAAATTTTTTGCTTTTTCCTGCTCCACTTAGCATGATAAAGAAGATTCAAAGAGAGTGAGATGCCAGCTCCTTTCATTCAGTCAGTAGCTTCAATCATTTCTGGACGTTTTTCAATGGCAAAAATCAACGAATATTGTAAATGCACAAACAGTAATTTCTCCGCATTGCAAGGTGCAATTCTGAAATTTTTTGCTTTTTCCTGCTCCTCTTAGCATGATAAAGAAGATTCAAAGAGAGTGAGATGCCAGCTCCTTTCATTCAGTCAGTAGCTTCAATCATTTCTGGACGTTTTTCAATGGCAAAAATCAATGAATATTGTAAATGCACAAACTGTAATTTCTCCGCATTGCAAGGTGCAATTCTGAAATTTTTTGCTTTTTCCTGCTCCTCTTAGCATGATAAAGAAGATTCAAAGAGAGTGAGATGCCAGCTCCTTTCATTCAGTCAGTAGCTTCAATCATTTCTGGACGTTTTTCAATGGCAAAAATCAATGAATATTGTAAATGCACAAACAGTAATTTCTCCGCATTGCAAGGTGCAATTCTGAAATTTTTTGCTTTTTCCTGCTCCTCTTAGCATGATAAAGAAGATTCAAAGAGAGTGAGATGCCAGCTCCTTTCATTCAGTCAGTACCTTCAATCATTTCTGGACGTTTTTCAATGGCAAAAATCAATGAATATTGTAAATGCACAAACAGTAATTTCTCCGCATTGCAAGGTGCAATTCTGAAATTTTTTGCTTTTTCCTGCTCCTCTTAGCATGATAAAGAAGATTCAAAGAGAGTGAGATGCCAGCTCCTTTCATTCAGTCAGTAGCTTCAAACATTTCTGGTATATGAATAACATGATGTTTTTCAATGGCAAAAATCAATGAATATTGTAAATGCACAAACAGTAATTTCTCCGCATTGCAAGGTGCAAGTCTGAAATTTTTTGCTTTTTCCTGCTCCTCTTAGCATGATAAAGAAGATTCAAAGAGAGTGAGATGCCAGCTCCTTTCATTCAGTCAGTAGCTTCAAACATTTCTGGTATATGAATAACATGATGTTTTTCAATGGCAAAAATCAATGAATATTGTAAATGCACAAACAGTAATTTCTCCGCATTGCAAGGTGCAAGTCTGAAATTTTTTGCTTTTTCCTGCTCCTCTTAGCATGATAAAGAAGATTCAAAGAGAGTGAGATGCCAGCTACTTTCATTCAGTCAGTAGCTTCAATCATTTCTGGACGTTTTTCAATGGTAAAAATCAATGAATATTGTAAATGCACAAACAGTAATTTCTCCACATTGCAAGGTGCAATTCTGAAATTTTTTGCTTTTTCCTGCTCCTCTTAGCATGATAAAGAAGATTCAAAGAGAGTGAGATGCCAGCTCCTTTCATTCAGTCAGTAGCTTCAAACATTTCTGGTATATGAATAACATGATGTTTTTCAATGGCAAAAATCAATGAATATTGTAAATGCACAAACAGTAATTTCTCCGCATTGCAAGGTGCAAGTCTGAAATTTTTTTGCTTTTTCCTGCTCCTCTTAGCATGATAAAGAAGAATCAAAGAGAGTGAGATGCCAGCTCCTTTCATTCAGTCAGTAGCTTCAAACATTTCTGGTATATGAATAACATGATGTTTTTCAATGGCAAAAATCAATGAATATTGTAAATGCACAAACAGTAATTTCTCCGCATTGCAAGGTGCAAGTCTGAAATTTTTTGCTTTTTCCTGCTCCTCTTAGCATGATAAAGAAGATTCAAAGAGAGTGAGATGCCAGCTACTTTCATTCAGTCAGTAGCTTCAATCATTTCTGGACGTTTTTCAATGGTAAAAATCAATGAATATTGTAAATGCACAAACAGTAATTTCTCCACATTGCAAGGTGCAATTCTGAAATTTTTTGCTTTTTCCTGCTCCTCTTAGCATGATAAAGAAGATTCAAAGAGATTGAGATGCCAGCTCCTTTCATTCAGTCAGTAGCTTCAAACATTTCTGGTATATGAATAACATGATGTTTTTCAATGGCAAAAATCAATGAATATTGTAAATGCACAAACAGTAATTTCTCCGCATTGCAAGGTGCAATTCTGAAATTTTTTGCTTTTTCCTGCTCCTCTTAGCATGATAAAGAAGATTCAAAGAGAGTGAGATGCCAGCTCCTTTCATTCAGTCAGTAGCTTCAATCATTTCTGGATGTTTTTCAATGGCAAAAATCAATGAATATTGTAAATGCACAAACTGTAATTTCTCCGCATTGCAAGGTGCAATTCTGAAATTTTTTGCTTTTTCCTGCTCCTCTTAGCATGATAAAGAAGATTCAAAGAGAGTGAGATGCCAGCTCCTTTCATTCAGTCAGTAGCTTCAATCATTTCTGGACGTTTTTCAATGGCAAAAATCAATGAATATTGTAAATGCACAAACAGTAATTTCTCCGCATTGCAAGGTGCAATTCTGAATTTTTTTGCTTTGTCCTGCTCCTCTTAGCATGATAAAGAAGATTCAAAGAGAGTGAGATGCCAGCTACTTTCATTCAGTCAGTAGCTTCAATCATTTCTGGACGTTTTTCAATGGTAAAAATCAATGAATATTGTAAATGCACAAACAGTAATTTCTCCACATTGCAAGGTGCAATTCTGAAATTTTTTGCTTTTTCCTGCTCCTCTTAGCATGATAAAGAAGATTCAAAGAGAGTGAGATGCCAGCTCCTTTCATTCAGTCAGTAGCTTCAAACATTTCTGGTATATGAATAACATGATGTTTTTCAATGGCAAAAATCAATGAATATTGTAAATGCACAAACAGTAATTTCTCCGCATTGCAAGGTGCAATTCTGAAATTTTTTGCTTTTTCCTGCTCCTCTTAGCATGATAAAGAAGATTCAAAGAGAGTGAGATGCCAGCTCCTTTCATTCAGTCAGTAGCTTCAAACATTTCTGGTATATGAATAACATGATGTTTTTCAATGGCAAAAATCAATGAATATTGTAAATGCACAAACAGTAATTTCTCCGCATTGCAAGGTGCAATTCTGAAATTTTTTGCTTTTTCCTGCTCCTCTTAGCATGATAAAGAAGATTCAAAGAGAGTGAGATGCCAGCTCCTTTCATTCAGTCAGTAGCTTCAAACATTTCTGGTATATGAATAACATGATGTTTTTCAATGGCAAAAATCAATGAATATTGTAAATGCACAAACAGTAATTTCTCCGCATTGCAAGGTGCAATTCTGAAATTTTTTGCTTTTTCCTGCTCCTCTTAGCATGATAAAGAAGATTCAAAGAGAGTGAGATGCCAGCTCCTTTCATTCAGTCAGTAGCTTCAAACATTTCTGGTATATGAATAACATGATGTTTTTCAATGGCAAAAATCAATGAATATTGTAAATGCACAAACAGTAATTTCTCCGCATTGCAAGGTGCAATTCTGAAATTTTTTGCTTTTTCCTGCTCCTCTTAGCATGATAAAGAAGATTCAAAGAGAGTGAGATGCCAGCTCCTTTCATTCAGTCAGTAGCTTCAAACATTTCTGGTATATGAATAACATGATGTTTTTCAATGGCAAAAATCAATGAATATTGTAAATGCACAAACAGTAATTTCTCCGCATTGCAAGGTGCAATTCTGAAATTTTTTGCTTTTTCCTGCTCCTCTTAGCATGATAAAGAAGATTCAAAGAGAGTGAGATGCCAGCTCCTTTCATTCAGTCAGTAGCTTCAAACATTTCTGGTGTATGAATAACATGATGTTTTTCAATGGCAAAAATCAATGAATATTGTAAATGCACAAACAGTAATTTCTCCGCATTGCAAGGTGCAATTCTGAAATTTTTTGCTTTTTCCTGCTCCTCTTAGCATGATAAAGAAGATTCAAAGAGAGTGAGATGCCAGCTCCTTTCATTCAGTCAGTAGCTTCAAACATTTCTGGTATATGAATAACATGATGTTTTTCAATGGCAAAAATCAATGAATATTGTAAATGCACAAACAGTAATTTCTCCGCATTGCAAGGTGCAATTCTGAAATTTTTTGCTTTTTCCTGCTCCTCTTAGCATGATAAAGAAGATTCAAAGAGAGTGAGATGCCAGCTCCTTTCATTCAGTCAGTAGCTTCAAACATTTCTGGTATATGAATAACATGATGTTTTTCAATGGCAAAAATCAATGAATATTGTAAATGCACAAACAGTAATTTCTCCACATTGCAAGGTGCAATTCTGAAATTTTTTGCTTTTTCCTGCTCCTCTTAGCATGATAAAGAAGATTCAAAGAGAGTGAGATGCCAGCTCCTTTCATTCAGTCAGTAGCTTCAAACATTTCTGGTATATGAATAACATGATGTTTTTCAATGGCAAAAATCAATGAATATTGTAAATGCACAAACAGTAATTTCTCCGCATTGCAAGGTGCAAGTCTGAAATTTTTTTGCTTTTTCCTGCTCCTCTTAGCATGATAAAGAAGAATCAAAGAGAGTGAGATGCCAGCTCCTTTCATTCAGTCAGTAGCTTCAAACATTTCTGGTATATGAATAACATGATGTTTTTCAATGGCAAAAATCAATGAATATTGTAAATGCACAAACAGTAATTTCTCCGCATTGCAAGGTGCAAGTCTGAAATTTTTTGCTTTTTCCTGCTCCTCTTAGCATGATAAAGAAGATTCAAAGAGAGTGAGATGCCAGCTACTTTCATTCAGTCAGTAGCTTCAATCATTTCTGGACGTTTTTCAATGGTAAAAATCAATGAATATTGTAAATGCACAAACAGTAATTTCTCCACATTGCAAGGTGCAATTCTGAAATTTTTTGCTTTTTCCTGCTCCTCTTAGCATGATAAAGAAGATTCAAAGAGATTGAGATGCCAGCTCCTTTCATTCAGTCAGTAGCTTCAAACATTTCTGGTATATGAATAACATGATGTTTTTCAATGGCAAAAATCAATGAATATTGTAAATGCACAAACAGTAATTTCTCCGCATTGCAAGGTGCAATTCTGAAATTTTTTGCTTTTTCCTGCTCCTCTTAGCATGATAAAGAAGATTCAAAGAGAGTGAGATGCCAGCTCCTTTCATTCAGTCAGTAGCTTCAATCATTTCTGGATGTTTTTCAATGGCAAAAATCAATGAATATTGTAAATGCACAAACTGTAATTTCTCCGCATTGCAAGGTGCAATTCTGAAATTTTTTGCTTTTTCCTGCTCCTCTTAGCATGATAAAGAAGATTCAAAGAGAGTGAGATGCCAGCTCCTTTCATTCAGTCAGTAGCTTCAATCATTTCTGGACGTTTTTCAATGGCAAAAATCAATGAATATTGTAAATGCACAAACAGTAATTTCTCCGCATTGCAAGGTGCAATTCTGAATTTTTTTGCTTTTTCCTGCTCCTCTTAGCATGATAAAGAAGATTCAAAGAGAGTGAGATGCCAGCTACTTTCATTCAGTCAGTAGCTTCAATCATTTCTGGACGTTTTTCAATGGTAAAAATCAATGAATATTGTAAATGCACAAACAGTAATTTCTCCACATTGCAAGGTGCAATTCTGAAATTTTTTGCTTTTTCCTGCTCCTCTTAGCATGATAAAGAAGATTCAAAGAGAGTGAGATGCCAGCTCCTTTCATTCAGTCAGTAGCTTCAAACATTTCTGGTATATGAATAACATGATGTTTTTCAATGGCAAAAATCAATGAATATTGTAAATGCACAAACAGTAATTTCTCCGCATTGCAAGGTGCAATTCTGAAATTTTTTGCTTTTTCCTGCTCCTCTTAGCATGATAAAGAAGATTCAAAGAGAGTGAGATGCCAGCTCCTTTCATTCAGTCAGTAGCTTCAAACATTTCTGGTATATGAATAACATGATGTTTTTCAATGGCAAAAATCAATGAATATTGTAAATGCACAAACAGTAATTTCTCCGCATTGCAAGGTGCAATTCTGAAATTTTTTGCTTTTTCCTGCTCCTCTTAGCATGATAAAGAAGATTCAAAGAGAGTGAGATGCCAGCTCCTTTCATTCAGTCAGTAGCTTCAAACATTTCTGG
This sequence comes from Phyllobates terribilis, assembly GCF_046119375.1. Lineage (NCBI taxonomy): Eukaryota > Metazoa > Chordata > Amphibia > Anura > Dendrobatidae > Phyllobates > Phyllobates terribilis. The sequence continues at coordinate 502,557 of NW_027363330.1, forward strand.
TATATGAATAACATGATGTTTTTCAATGGCAAAAATCAATGAATATTGTAAATGCACAAACAGTAATTTCTCCGCATTGCAAGGTGCAATTCTGAAATTTTTTGCTTTTTCCTGCTCCTCTTAGCATGATAAAGAAGATTCAAAGAGAGTGAGATGCCAGCTCCTTTCATTCAGTCAGTAGCTTCAAACATTTCTGGTATATGAATAACATGATGTTTTTCAATGGCAAAAATCAATGAATATTGTAAATGCACAAACAGTAATTTCTCCGCATTGCAAGGTGCAATTCTGAAATTTTTTGCTTTTTCCTGCTCCACTTAGCATGATAAAGAAGATTCAAAGAGAGTGAGATGCCAGCTCCTTTCATTCAGTCAGTAGCTTCAATCATTTCTGGACGTTTTTCAATGGCAAAAATCAACGAATATTGTAAATGCACAAATAGTAATTTCTCCGCATTGCAAGGTGCAATTCTGAAATTTTTTGCTTTTTCCTGCTCCTCTTAGCATGATAAAGAAGATTCAAAGAGAGTGAGATGCCAGCTCCTTTCATTCAGTCAGTAGCTTCAATCATTTCTGGACGTTTTTCAATGGCAAAAATCAATGAATATTGTAAATGCACAAACTGTAATTTCTCCGCATTGCAAGGTGCAATTCTGAAATTTTTTGCTTTTTCCTGCTCCTCTTAGCATGATAAAGAAGATTCAAAGAGAGTGAGATGCCAGCTCCTTTCATTCAGTCAGTAGCTTCAATCATTTCTGGACGTTTTTCAATGGCAAAAATCAATGAATATTGTAAATGCACAAACAGTAATTTCTCCGCATTGCAAGGTGCAATTCTGAAATTTTTTGCTTTTTCCTGCTCCTCTTAGCATGATAAAGAAGATTCAAAGAGAGTGAGATGCCAGCTCCTTTCATTCAGTCAGTACCTTCAATCATTTCTGGACGTTTTTCAATGGCAAAAATCAATGAATATTGTAAATGCACAAACAGTAATTTCTCCGCATTGCAAGGTGCAATTCTGAAATTTTTTGCTTTTTCCTGCTCCTCTTAGCATGATAAAGAAGATTCAAAGAGAGTGAGATGCCAGCTCCTTTCATTCAGTCAGTAGCTTCAAACATTTCTGGTATATGAATAACATGATGTTTTTCAATGGCAAAAATCAATGAATATTGTAAATGCACAAACAGTAATTTCTCCGCATTGCAAGGTGCAAGTCTGAAATTTTTTGCTTTTTCCTGCTCCTCTTAGCATGATAAAGAAGATTCAAAGAGAGTGAGATGCCAGCTCCTTTCATTCAGTCAGTAGCTTCAAACATTTCTGGTATATGAATAACATGATGTTTTTCAATGGCAAAAATCAATGAATATTGTAAATGCACAAACAGTAATTTCTCCGCATTGCAAGGTGCAAGTCTGAAATTTTTTGCTTTTTCCTGCTCCTCTTAGCATGATAAAGAAGATTCAAAGAGAGTGAGATGCCAGCTACTTTCATTCAGTCAGTAGCTTCAATCATTTCTGGACGTTTTTCAATGGTAAAAATCAATGAATATTGTAAATGCACAAACAGTAATTTCTCCACATTGCAAGGTGCAATTCTGAAATTTTTTGCTTTTTCCTGCTCCTCTTAGCATGATAAAGAAGATTCAAAGAGATTGAGATGCCAGCTCCTTTCATTCAGTCAGTAGCTTCAAACATTTCTGGTATATGAATAACATGATGTTTTTCAATGGCAAAAATCAATGAATATTGTAAATGCACAAACAGTAATTTCTCCGCATTGCAAGGTGCAATTCTGAAATTTTTTGCTTTTTCCTGCTCCTCTTAGCATGATAAAGAAGATTCAAAGAGAGTGAGATGCCAGCTCCTTTCATTCAGTCAGTAGCTTCAATCATTTCTGGATGTTTTTCAATGGCAAAAATCAATGAATATTGTAAATGCACAAACAGTAATTTCTCCGCATTGCAAGGTGCAATTCTGAAATTTTTTGCTTTTTCCTGCTCCTCTTAGCATGATAAAGAAGATTCAAAGAGAGTGAGATGCCAGCTCCTTTCATTCAGTCAGTAGCTTCAATCATTTCTGGACGTTTTTCAATGGCAAAAATCAATGAATATTGTAAATGCACAAACAGTAATTTCTCCGCATTGCAAGGTGCAATTCTGAAATTTTTTGCTTTTTCCTGCTCCTCTTAGCATGATAAAGAAGATTCAAAGAGAGTGAGATGTCAGCTCCTTTCATTCAGTCAGTAGCTTCAAACATTTCTGGTATATGAATAACATGATGTTTTTCAATGGCAAAAATCAATGAATATTGTAAATGCACAAACAGTAATTTATCCGCATTGCAAGGTGCAATTCTGAAATTTTTTGCTTTTTCCTGCTCCTCTTAGCATGATAAAGAAGATTCAAAGAGAGTGAGATGCCAGCTCCTTTCATTCAGTCAGTAGCTTCAATCATTTCTGGACGTTTTTCAATGGCAAAAATCAATGAATATTGTAAATGCACAAACAGTAATTTCTCCGCATTGCAAGGTGCAATTCTGAATTTTTTTGCTTTTTCCTGCTCCTCTTAGCATGATAAAGAAGATTCAAAGAGAGTGAGATGCCAGCTCCTTTCATTCAGTCAGTAGCTTCAATCATTTCTGGTATATGAATAACATGATGTTTTTCAATGGCAAAAATCAATGAATATTGTAAATGCACAAACAGTAATTTCTCCGCATTGCAAGGAGCAATTCTGAAATTTTTTGCTTTTTCCTGCTCCTCTTTGCATGATAAAGAAGATTCAAAGAGAGTGAGATGCCAGCTCCTTTCATTCAGTCAGTAGCTTCAATCATTTCTGGACGTTTTTCAATGGCAAGAATCAATGAATATTGTAAATGCACAAACAGTAATTTCTCCGCATTGCAAGGTGCAATTCTGAAATTTTTTGCTTTTTCCTGCTCCTCTTAGCATGATAAACAAGATTCAAAGAGAGTGAGATGCCAGCTCCTTTCATTCAGTCAGTAGCTTCAATCATTTCTGGACGTTTTTCAATGGCAAAAATCAATGAATATTGTAAATGCACAAACAGTAATTTCTCCGCATTGCAAGGTGCAATTCTGAAATTTTTTGCTTTTTCCTGCTCCTCTTAGCATGATAAAGAAGATTCAAAGAGAGTGAGATGCCCGCTCCTTTCATTCAGTCAGTAGCTTCAAACATTTCTGGTATATGAATAACATGATGTTTTTCAATGGCAAAAATCAATGAATATTGTAAATGCACAAACAGTAATTTCTACGCATTGCAAGGTGCAAGTCTGAAATTTTTTGCTTTTTCCTGCTCCTCTTAGCATGATAAAGAAGATTCAAGGAGAGTGAGATGCCAGCTACTTTCATTCAGTCAGTAGCTTCAATCATTTCTGGACGTTTTTCAATGGTAAAAATCAATGAATATTGTAAATGCACAAACAGTAATTTCTCCACATTGCAAGGTGCAATTCTGAAATTTTTTGCTTTTTCCTGCTCCTCTTAGCATGATAAAGAAGATTCAAAGAGAGTGAGATGCCAGCTCCTTTCATTCAGTCAGTAGCTTCAAACATTTCTGGTATATGAATAACATGATGTTTTTCAATGGCAAAAATCAATGAATATTGTAAATGCACAAACAGTAATTTCTCCGCATTGCAAGGTGCAATTCTGAAATTTTTTGCTTTTTCCTGCTCCTCTTAGCATGATAAAGAAGATTCAAAGAGAGTGAGATGCCAGCTCCTTTCATTCAGTCAGTAGCTTCAAACATTTCTGGTATATGAATAACATGATGTTTTTCAATGGCAAAAATCAATGAATATTGTAAATGCACAAACAGTAATTTCTCCGCATTGCAAGGTGCAATTCTGAAATTTTTTGCTTTTTCCTGCTCCTCTTAGCATCATAAAGAAGATTCAAAGAGAGTGAGATGCCAGCTCCTTTCATTCAGTCAGTAGCTTCAAACATTTCTGGTATATGAATAACATGATGTTTTTCAATGGCAAAAATCAATGAATATTGTAAATGCACAAACAGTAATTTCTCCGCATTGCAAGGTGCAATTCTGAAATTTTTTGCTTTTTCCTGCTCCTCTTAGCATGATAAAGAAGATTCAAAGAGAGTGAGATGCCAGCTCCTTTCATTCAGTCAGTAGCTTCAATCATTTCTGGACGTTTTTCAATGGCAAAAATCAATGAATATTGTAAATGCACAAACAGTAATTTCTCCGCATTGCAAGGTGCAATTCTGAAATTTTTTGCTTTTTCCTGCTCCTCTTAGCATGATAAAGAAGATTCAAAGAGAGTGAGATGCCAGCTCCTTTCATTCAGTCAGTAGCTTCAATCATTTCTGGTATATGAATAACATGATGTTTTTCAATGGCAAAAATCAATGAATATTGTAAATGCACAAACAGTAATTTCTCCGAATTGCAAGGTGCAATTCTGAAATTTTTTGCTTTTTCCTGCTCCTCTTAGCATGATAAAGAAGATTCAAAGAGAGTGAGATGCCAGCTCCTTTCATTCAGTCAGTAGCTTCAATCATTTCTGGACGTTTTTCAATGGCAAAAATCAATGAATATTGTAAATGCACAAACAGTAATTTCTCCGCATTGCAAGGTGCAATTCTGAAATTTTTTGCTTTTTCCTGCTCCTCTTAGCATGATAAACAAGATTCAAAGAGAGTGAGATGCCAGCTCCTTTCATTCAGTCAGTAGCTTCAATCATTTCTGGACGTTTTTCAATTGCAAAAATCAATGAATATTGTAAATGCACAAACAGTAATTTGTCCGCATTGCAAGGTGCAATTCTGAAATTTTTTGCTTTTTCCTGCTCCTCTTAGCATGATAAAGAAGATTCAAAGAGAGTGAGATGCCAGCTCCTTTCATTCAGTCAGTAGCTTCAAACATTTCTGGTATATGAATAACATGATGTTTTTCAATGGCAAAAATCAATGAATATTGTAAATGCACAAACAGTAATTTCTCCGCATTGCAAGGTGCAAGTCTGAAATTTTTTGCTTTTTCCTGCTCCTCTTAGCATGATAAAGAAGATTCAAGGAGAGTGAGATGCCAGCTACTTTCATTCAGTCAGTAGCTTCAATCATTTCTGGACGTTTTTCAATGGTAAAAATCAATGAATATTGTAAATGCACAAACAGTAATTTCTCCACATTGCAAGGTGCAATTCTGAAATTTTTTGCTTTTTCCTGCTCCTCTTAGCATGATAAAGAAGATTCAAAGAGAGTGAGATGCCAGCTCCTTTCATTCAGTCAGTAGCTTCAAACATTTCTGGTATATGAATAACATGATGTTTTTCAATGGCAAAAATCAATGAATATTGTAAATGCACAAACAGTAATTTCTCCGCATTGCAAGGTGCAATTCTGAAATTTTTTGCGTTTTCCTGCTCCTCTTAGCATGATAAAGAAGATTCAAAGAGAGTGAGATGCCAGCTCCTTTCATTCAGTCAGTAGCTTCAAACATTTCTGGTATATGAATAACATGATGTTTTTCAATGGCAAAAATCAATGAATATTGTAAATGCACAAACAGTAATTTCTCCGCATTGCAAGGTGCAAGTCTGAAATTTTTTGCTTTTTCCTGCTCCTCTTAGCATGATAAAGAAGATTCAAAGAGAGTGAGATGCCAGCTACTTTCATTCAGTCAGTAGCTTCAATCATTTCTGGACGTTTTTCAATGGTAAAAATCAATGAATATTGTAAATGCACAAACAGTAATTTCTCCACATTGCAAGGTGCAATTCTGAAATTTTTTGCTTTTTCCTGCTCCTCTTAGCATGATAAAGAAGATTCAAAGAGAGTGAGATGCCAGCTCCTTTCATTCAGTCAGTAGCTTCAAACATTTCTGGTATATGAATAACATGATGTTTTTCAATGGCAAAAATCAATGAATATTGTAAATGCACAAACAGTAATTTCTCCGCATTGCAAGGTGCAATTCTGAAATTTTTTGCTTTTTCCTGCTCCTCTTAGCATGATAAAGAAGATTCAAAGAGAGTGAGATGCCAGCTCCTTTCATTCAGTCAGTAGCTTCAATCATTTCTGGACGTTTTTCAATGGCAAAAATCAATGAATATTGTAAATGCACAAACAGTAATTTCTTCGCATTGCAAGGTGCAATTCTGAAATTTTTTGCTTTTTCCTGCTCCTCTTAGCATGATAAAGAAGATTCAAAGAGAGTGAGATGTCAGCTCCTTTCATTCAGTCAGTAGCTTCAAACATTTCTGGTATATGAATAACATGATGTTTTTCAATGGCAAAAATCAACGAATATTGTAAATGCACAAACAGTAATTTCTCCGCATTGCAAGGTGCAATTCTGAAATTTTTTGCTTTTTCCTGCTCCTCTTAGCATGATAAAGAAGATTCAAAGAGAGTGAGATGCCAGCTCCTTTCGTTCAGTCAGTAGCTTCAATCATTTCTGGACGTTTTTCAATGGCAAAAATCATTGAATATTATAAATGCACAAACAGTAATTTCTCTGCATTGCAAGGTGCAATTCTGAAATTTTTTACTTTTTCCTGCTCCTCTTAGCATGATAAAGAAGATTCAAAGAGAGTGAGATGCCAGCTCCTTTCATTCAGTCAGTAGCTTCAATCATTTCTGGTATATGAATAACATGATGTTTTTCAATGGGAAAAATCAATGAATATTGTAAATGCACAAACAGTAATTTCTCCGCATTGCAAGGTGCAATTCTGAAATTTTTTGCTTTTTCCTGCTCCTCTTAGCATGATAAAGAAGATTCAAAGAGAGTGAGATGCCAGCTTCTTTCATTCAGTCAGTAGCTTCAATCATTTCTGGACGTTTTTCAATGGCAAAAATCAATGAATATTGTAAATGCACAAACAGTAATTTCTCCGCATTGCAAGGTGCAATTCTGAAATTTTTTGCTTTTTCCTGCTCCTCTTAGCATGATAAAGAAGATTCAAAGAGAGTGAGATGCCAGCTCCTTTCATTCAGTCAGTAGCTTCAATCATTTCTGGACGTTTTTCAATGGCAAAAATCAATGAATATTGTAAATGCACAAACAGTAATTTCTCCGCATTGCAAGGTGCAATTCTGAAATTTTTTGCTTTTTCCTGCTCCTCTTAGCATGATAAAGAAAATTCAAAGAGAGTGAGATGCCAGCTCCTTTCATTCAGTCAGTAGCTTCAAACATTTCTGGTATATGAATAACATGATGTTTTTCAATGGCAAAAATCAATGAATATTGTAAATGCACAAACAGTAATTTCTCCGCATTGCAAGGTGCAAGTCTGAAATTTTTTGCTTTTTCCTGCTCCTCTTAGCATGATAAAGAAGATTCAAGGAGAGTGAGATGCCAGCTACTTTCATTCAGTCAGTAGCTTCAATCATTTCTGGACGTTTTTCAATGGTAAAAATCAATGAATATTGTAAATGCACAAACAGTAATTTCTCCACATTGCAAGGTGCAATTCTGAAATTTTTTGCTTTTTCCTGCTCCTCTTAGCATGATAAAGAAGATTCAAAGAGAGTGAGATGCCAGCTCCTTTCATTCAGTCAGTAGCTTCAAACATTTCTGGTATATGAATAACATGATGTTTTTCAATGGCAAAAATCAATGAATATTGTAAATGCACAAACAGTAATTTCTCCGCATTGCAAGGTGCAATTCTGAAATTTTTTGCTTTTTCCTGCTCCTCTTAGCATGATAAAGAAGATTCAAAGAGAGTGAGATGCCAGCTCCTTTCATTCAGTCAGTAGCTTCAAACATTTCTGGTATATGAATAACATGATGTTTTTCAATGGCAAAAATCAATGAATATTGTAAATGCACAAACAGTAATTTCTCCGCATTGCAAGGTGCAAGTCTGAAATTTTTTGCTTTTTCCTGCTCCTCTTAGCATGATAAAGAAGATTCAAAGAGAGTGAGATGCCAGCTACTTTCATTCAGTCAGTAGCTTCAATCATTTCTGGACGTTTTTCAATGGTAAAAATCAATGAATATTGTAAATGCACAAACAGTAATTTCTCCACATTGCAAGGTGCAATTCTGAAATTTTTTGCTTTTTCCTGCTCCTCTTAACATGATAAAGAAGATTCAAAGAGAGTGAGATGCCAGCTCCTTTCATTCAGTCAGTAGCTTCAAACATTTCTGGTATATGAATAACATGATGTTTTTCAATGGCAAAAATCAAAGAATATTGTAAATGCACAAACAGTAATTTCTCCGCATTGCAAGGTGCAAGTCTGAAATTTTTTGCTTTTTCCTGCTCCTCTTAGCATGATAAAGAAGATTCAAAGAGAGTGAGATGCCAGCTACTTTCATTCAGTCAGTAGCTTCAATCATTTCTGGACGTTTTTCAATGGTAAAAATCAATGAATATTGTAAATGCACAAACAGTAATTTCTCCACATTGCAAGGTGCAATTCTGAAATTTTTTGCTTTTTCCTGCTCCTCTTAGCATGATAAAGAAGATTCAAAGAGAGTGAGATGCCAGCTCCTTTCATTCAGTCAGTAGCTTCAAACATTTCTGGTATATGAATAACATGATGTTTTTCAATGGCAAAAATCAATGAATATTGTAAATGCACAAACAGTAATTTCTCCGCATTCCAAGGTGCAATTCTGAAATTTTTTGCTTTTTCCTGCTTCTCTTAGCATGATAAAGAAGATTCAAAGAGAGTGAGATGCCAGCTCCTTTCATTCAGTCAGTAGCTTCAATCATTTCTGGATGTTTTTCAATGGCAAAAATCAATGAATATTGTAAATGCACAAACTGTAATTTCTCCGCATTGCAAGGTGCAATTCTGAAATTTTTTGCTTTTTCCTGCTCCTCTTAGCATGATAAAGAAGATTCAAAGAGAGTGAGATGCCAGCTCCTTTCATTCAGTCAGTACCTTCAATCATTTCTGGACGTTTTTCAATGGCAAAAATCAATGAATATTGTAAATGCACAAACAGTAATTTCTCCGCATTGCAAGGTGCAATTCTGAAATTTTTTGCTTTTTCCCGCTCCTCTTAGCATGATAAAGAAATTCAAAGAGAGTGAGGTGCCAGCTCCTTTCATTCAGTCAGTAGCTTCAAACATTTCTGGTATATGAATAACATGTTTTTCAATGGCAAAAATCAATGAATATTGTAAATGCACAAACAGTAATTTCTCCGCATTGCAAGGTGCAATTCTGAAATTTTTTGCTTTTTCCTGCTCCTCTTAGCATGATAAAGAAGATTCAAAGAGAGTGAGATGCCAGCTCCTTTCATTCAGTCAGTAGCTTCAATCATTTCTGGACGTTTTTCAATGGCAAAAATCAATGAATATTGTAAATACACAAACAGTAATTTCTCCGCATTGCAAGGTGCAATTCTGAAATTTTTTGCTTTTTCCTGCTCCTCTTAGCATGATAAAGAATATTCAAAGAGAGTGAGATGCCAGCTCCTTTCATTCAGTCAGTAGCTTCAATCATTTCTGGACGTTTTTCAATGGCAAAAATCAATGAATATTGTAAATGCACAAACAGTAATTTCTCCGCATTGCAAGGTGCAATTCTGAAATTTTTTGCTTTTTCCTGCTCCTCTTAGCATGATAAAGAAGATTCAAAGAGAGTGAGATGCCAGCTCCTTTCATTCAGTCAGTAGCTTCAAACATTTCTGGAATATGAATAACATGATGTTTTTCAATGGCAAAAATCAAAGAATATTGTAAATGCACAAACAGTAATTTCTCCGCATTGCAAGGTGCAAGTCTGAAATTTTTTGCTTTTTCCTGCTCCTCTTAGCATGATAAAGAAGATTCAAAGAGAGTGAGATGCCAGCTACTTTCATTCAGTCAGTAGCTTCAATCATTTCTGGACGTTTTTCAATGGTAAAAATCAATGAATATTGTAAATGCACAAACAGTAATTTCTCCACATTGCAAGGTGCAATTCTGAAATTTTTTGCTTTTTCCTGCTCCTCTTAGCATGATAAAGAAGATTCAAAGAGAGTGAGATGCCAGCTCCTTTCATTCAGTCAGTAGCTTCAAACATTTCTGGTATATGAATAACATGATGTTTTTCAATGGCAAAAATCAATGAATATTGTAAATGCACAAACAGTAATTTCTCCGCATTGCAAGGTGCAATTCTGAAATTTTTTGCTTTTTCCTGCTCCTCTTAGCATGATAAAGAAGATTCAAAGAGAGTGAGATGCCAGCTCCTTTCATTCAGTCAGTAGCTTCAAACATTTCTGGTATATGAATAACATGATGTTTTTCAATGGCAAAAATCAATGAATATTGTAAATGCACAAACAGTAATTTCTCCGCATTGCAAGCTGCAATTCTGAAATTTTTTGCTTTTTCCTGCTCCTCTTAGCATGATAAAGAAGATTCAAAGAGAGTGAGATGCCAGCTCCTTTCATTCAGTCAGTAGCTTCAATCATTTCTGGACGTTTTTCAATGGCAAAAATCAATGAATATTGTAAATGCACAAACAGTAATTTCTCCGCATTGCAAGGTGCAATTCTGAAATTTTTTGCTTTTTCCTGCTCCTCTTAGCATGATAAAGAAGATTCAAAGAGAGTGAGATGTCAGCTCCTTTCATTCAGTCAGTAGCTTCAAACATTTCTGGTATATGAATAACATGATGTTTTTCAATGGCAAAAGTCAATGAATATTGTAAATGCACAAACAGTAATTTCTCCGCATTGCAAAGTGCAATTCTGAAATTTTTTGCTTTTTCCTGCTCCTCTTAGCATGATAAAGAAGATTCAAAGAGAGTGAGATGCCAGCTCCTTTCATTCAGTCAGTAGCTTCAATCATTTCTGGACGTTTTTCAATGGCAAACATCAATGAATATTGTAAATGCACAAACAGTAATTTCTCCGCATTGCAAGGTGCAATTCTGAAATTTTTTGCTTTTTCCTGCTCCTCTTAGCATGATAAAGAAGATTCAAAGAGAGTGAGATGCCAGCTCCTTTCGTTCAGTCAGTAGCTTCAATCATTTCTGGACGTTTTTCAATGGCAAAAATCATTGAATATTATAAATGCACAAACAGTAATTTCTCCGCATTGCAAGGTGCAATTCTGAAATTTTTTACTTTTTCCTGCTCCTCTTAGCATGATAAAGAAGATTCAAAGAGAGTGAGATGCCAGCTCCTTTCATTCAGTCAGTAGCTTCAATCATTTCTGGTATATGAATAACATGATGTTTTTCAATGGCAAAAATCAATGAATATTGTAAATGCACAAACAGTAATTTCTCCGCATTGCAAGGTGCAAGTCTGAAATTTTTTGCTTTTTCCTGCTCCTCTTAGCATGATAAAGAAGATTCAAAGAGAGTGAGATGCCAGCTACTTTCATTCAGTCAGTAGCTTCAATCATTTCTGGACGTTTTTCAATGGTAAAAATCAATGAATATTGTAAATGCACAAACAGTAATTTCTCCACATTGCAAGGTGCAATTCTGAAATTTTTTGCTTTTTCCTGCTCCTCTTAACATGATAAAGAAGATTCAAAGAGAGTGAGATGCCAGCTCCTTTCATTCAGTCAGTAGCTTCAAACATTTCTGGTATATGAATAACATGATGTTTTTCAATGGCAAAAATCAAAGAATATTGTAAATGCACAAACAGTAATTTCTCCGCATTGCAAGGTGCAAGTCTGAAATTTTTTGCTTTTTCCTGCTCCTCTTAGCATGATAAAGAAGATTCAAAGAGAGTGAGATGCCAGCTACTTTCATTCAGTCAGTAGCTTCAATCATTTCTGGACGTTTTTCAATGGTAAAAATCAATGAATATTGTAAATGCACAAACAGTAATTTCTCCACATTGCAAGGTGCAATTCTGAAATTTTTTGCTTTTTCCTGCTCCTCTTAGCATGATAAAGAAGATTCAAAGAGAGTGAGATGCCAGCTCCTTTCATTCAGTCAGTAGCTTCAAACATTTCTGGTATATGAATAACATGATGTTTTTCAATGGCAAAAATCAATGAATATTGTAAATGCACAAACAGTAATTTCTCCGCATTCCAAGGTTCAATTCTGAAATTTTTTGCTTTTTCCTGCTTCTCTTAGCATGATAAAGAAGATTCAAAGAGAGTGAGATGCCAGCTCCTTTCATTCAGTCAGTAGCTTCAATCATTTCTGGATGTTTTTCAATGGCAAAAATCAATGAATATTGTAAATGCACAAACAGTAATTTCTCCGCATTGCAAGGTGCAATTCTGAAATTTTTTGCTTTTTCCTGCTCCTCTTAGCATGATAAAGAAGATTCAAAGAGAGTGAGATGCCAGCTCCTTTCATTCAGTCAGTAGCTTCAATCATTTCTGGACGTTTTTCAATGGCAAAAATCAATGAATATTGTAAATGCACAAACAGTAATTTCTCCGCATTGCAAGGTGCAATTCTGAAATTTTTTGCTTTTTCCTGCTCCTCTTAGCATGATAAAGAATATTCAAAGAGAGTGAGATGCCAGCTCCTTTCATTCAGTCAGTAGCTTCAATCATTTCTGGACGTTTTTCAATGGCAAAAATCAATGAATATTGTAAATGCACAAACAGTAATTTCTCCGCATTGCAAGGTGCAATTCTGAAATTTTTTGCTTTTTCCTGCTCCTCTTAGCATGATAAAGAAGATTCAAAGAGAGTGAGATGCCAGCTCCTTTCATTCAGTCAGTAGCTTCAAACATTTCTGGTATATGAATAACATGATGTTTTTCAATGGCAAAAATCAAAGAATATTGTAAATGCACAAACAGTAATTTCTCCGCATTGCAAGGTGCAAGTCTGAAATTTTTTGCTTTTTCCTGCTCCTCTTAGCATGATAAAGAAGATTCAAAGAGAGTGAGATGCCAGCTACTTTCATTCAGTCAGTAGCTTCAATCATTTCTGGACGTTTTTCAATGGTAAAAATCAATGAATATTGTAAATGCACAAACAGTAATTTCTCCACATTGCAAGGTGCAATTCTGAAATTTTTTGCTTTTTCCTGCTCCTCTTAGCATGATAAAGAAGATTCAAAGAGAGTGAGATGCCAGCTCCTTTCATTCAGTCAGTAGCTTCAAACATTTCTGGTATATGAATAACATGATGTTTTTCAATGGCAAAAATCAATGAATATTGTAAATGCACAAACAGTAATTTCTCCGCATTGCAAGGTGCAATTCTGAAATTTTTTGCTTTTTCCTGCTCCTCTTAGCATGATAAAGAAGATTCAAAGAGAGTGAGATGCCAGCTCCTTTCATTCAGTCAGTAGCTTCAAACATTTCTGGTATATGAATAACATGATGTTTTTCAATGGCAAAAATCAATGAATATTGTAAATGCACAAACAGTAATTTCTCCGCATTGCAAGCTGCAATTCTGAAATTTTTTGCTTTTTCCTGCTCCTCTTAGCATGATAAAGAAGATTCAAAGAGAGTGAGATGCCAGCTCCTTTCATTCAGTCAGTAGCTTCAATCATTTCTGGACGTTTTTCAATGGCAAAAATCAATGAATATTGTAAATGCACAAACAGTAATTTCTCCGCATTGCAAGGTGCAATTCTGAAATTTTTTGCTTTTTCCCGCTCCTCTTAGCATGATAAAGAAATTCAAAGAGAGTGAGGTGCCAGCTCCTTTCATTCAGTCAGTAGCTTCAAACATTTCTGGTATATGAATAACATGTTTTTCAATGGCAAAAATCAATGAATATTGTAAATGCACAAACAGTAATTTCTCCGCATTGCAAGGTGCAATTCTGAAATTTTTTGATTTTTCCTGCTCCTCTTAGCATGATAAAGAAGATTCAAAGAGAGTGAGATGCCAGCTCCTTTCATTCAGTCAGTAGCTTCAATCATTTCTGGACGTTTTTCAATGGCAAAAATCAATGAATATTGTAAATGCACAAACAGTAATTTCTCCGCATTGCAAGGTGCAATTCTGAAATTTTTTGCTTTTTCCTGCTCCTCTTAGCATGATAAAGAATATTCAAAGAGAGTGAGATGCCAGCTCCTTTCATTCAGTCAGTAGCTTCAATCATTTCTGGACGTTTTTCAATGGCAAAAATCAATGAATATTGTAAATGCACAAACAGTAATTTCTCCGCATTGCAAGGTGCAATTCTGAAATTTTTTGCTTTTTCCTGCTCCTCTTAGCATGATAAAGAAGATTCAAAGAGAGTGAGATGCCAGCTCCTTTCATTCAGTCAGTAGCTTCAAACATTTCTGGTATATGAATAACATGATGTTTTTCAATGGCAAAAATCAAAGAATATTGTAAATGCACAAACAGTAATTTCTCCGCATTGCAAGGTGCAAGTCTGAAATTTTTTGCTTTTTCCTGCTCCTCTTAGCATGATAAAGAAGATTCAAAGAGAGTGAGATGCCAGCTACTTTCATTCAGTCAGTAGCTTCAATCATTTCTGGACGTTTTTCAATGGTAAAAATCAATGAATATTGTAAATGCACAAACAGTAATTTCTCCACATTGCAAGGTGCAATTCTGAAATTTTTTGCTTTTTCCTGCTCCTCATAGCATGATAAAGAAGATTCAAAGAGAGTGAGATGCCAGCTCCTTTCATTCAGTCAGTAGCTTCAAACATTTCTGGTATATGAATAACATGATGTTTTTCAATGGCAAAAATCAATGAATATTGTAAATGCACAAACAGTAATTTCTCCGCATTGCAAGGTGCAATTCTGAAATTTTTTGCTTTTTCCTGCTCCTCTTAGCATGATAAAGAAGATTCAAAGAGAGTGAGATGCCAGCTCCTTTCATTCAGTCAGTAGCTTCAAACATTTCTGGTATATGAATAACATGATGTTTTTCAATGGCAAAAATCAATGAATATTGTAAATGCACAAACAGTAATTTCTCCGCATTGCAAGCTGCAATTCTGAAATTTTTTGCTTTTTCCTGCTCCTCTTAGCATGATAAAGAAGATTCAAAGAGAGTGAGATGCCAGCTCCTTTCATTCAGTCAGTAGCTTCAATCATTTCTGGACGTTTTTCAATGGCAAAAATCAATGAATATTGTAAATGCACAAACAGTAATTTCTCCGCATTGCAAGGTGCAATTCTGAAATTTTTTGCTTTTTCCTGCTCCTCTTAGCATGATAAAGAAGATTCAAAGAGAGTGAGATGTCAGCTCCTTTCATTCAGTCAGTAGCTTCAAACATTTCTGGTATATGAATAACATGATGTTTTTCAATGGCAAAAGTCAATGAATATTGTAAATGCACAAACAGTAATTTCTCCGCATTGCAAAGTGCAATTCTGAAATTTTTTGCTTTTTCCTGCTCCTCTTAGCATGATAAAGAAGATTCAAAGAGAGTGAGATGCCAGCTCCTTTCATTCAGTCAGTAGCTTCAATCATTTCTGGACGTTTTTCAATGGCAAACATCAATGAATATTGTAAATGCACAAACAGTAATTTCTCCGCATTGCAAGGTGCAATTCTGAAATTTTTTGCTTTTTCCTGCTCCTCTTAGCATGATAAAGAAGATTCAAAGAGAGTGAGATGCCAGCTCCTTTCGTTCAGTCAGTAGCTTCAATCATTTCTGGACGTTTTTCAATGGCAAAAATCATTGAATATTATAAATGCACAAACAGTAATTTCTCCGCATTGCAAGGTGCAATTCTGAAATTTTTTACTTTTTCCTGCTCCTCTTAGCATGATAAAGAAGATTCAAAGAGAGTGAGATGCCAGCTCCTTTCATTCAGTCAGTAGCTTCAATCATTTCTGGTATATGAATAACATGATGTTTTTCAATGGCAAAAATCAATGAATATTGTAAATGCACAAACAGTAATTTCTCCGCATTGCAAGGTGCAATTCTGAAATTTTTTGCTTTTTCCTGCTCCTCTTAGCATGATAAAGAAGATTCAAAGAGAGTGAGATGCCAGCTCCTTTCATTCAGTCAGTAGCTTCAATCATTTCTGGACGTTTTTCAATGGCAAAAATCAATGAATATTGCAAATGCAAAAACAGTAATTTCTCCGCATTGCAAGGTGCAATTCTGAAATTTTTTGCTTTCTCCTGCTCCTCTTAGCATGATAAACAAGGCTCAAAGAGAGTCAGATGCCAGCTCCTTTCTATCAGTCAGTAGCTTCAATCATTTCTGGACGTTTTTCAATGGCAAAAATCAATGAATATTGTAAATGCACAAACAGTAATTTCTCCGCATTGCAAGGTGCAATTCTGAAATTTTTTGCTTTTACCTGCTCCTCTTAGCATGATAAAGAAGATTCAAAGAGAGTGAGATGCCAGCTCCTTTCATTCAGTCAGTAGCTTCAATCATTTCTGGACGTTTTTCAATGGCAAAAATCAATGAATATTGTAAATGCACAAACAGTAATTTCTCCGCATTGCAAGGTGCAATTCTGAAATTTTTTGCTTTTTCCTGCTCCTCTTAGCATGATAAAGAAGATTCAAAGAGAGTGAGATGCCAGCTCCTTTCATTCAGTCAGTAGCTTCAAACATTTCTGGTATATGAATAACATGATGTTTTTCAATGGCAAAAATCAATGAATATTGTAAATGCACAAACAGTAATTTCTCCGCATTGCAAGGTGCAATTCTGAAATTTTTTGCTTTTTCCTGCTCCTCTTAGCATGATAAAGAAGATTCAAAGAGAGTGAGATGCCAGCTCCTTTCGTTCAGTCAGTAGCTTCAATCATTTCTGGACGTTTTTCAATGGCAAAAATCATTGAATATTATAAATGCACAAACAGTAATTTCTCCGCATTGCAAGGTGCAATTCTGAAATTTTTTACTTTTTCCTGCTCCTCTTAGCATGATAAAGAAGATTCAAAGAGAGTGAGATGCCAGCTCGTTTCATTCAGTCAGTAGCTTCAATCATTTCTGGTATATGAATAACATGATGTTTTTCAATGGCAAAAATCAATGAATATTGTAAATGCACAAACAGTAATTTCTCCGCATTGCAAGGTGCAATTCTGAAATTTTTTGCTTTTTCCTGCTCCTCTTAGCATGATAAAGAAGATTCAAAGAGAGTGAGATGCCAGCTCCTTTCATTCAGTCAGTAGCTTCAATCATTTCTGGACGTTTTTCAATGGCAAAAATCAATGAATATTGTAAATGCACAAACAGTAATTTCTCCGCATTGCAAGGTGCAATTCTGAAATTTTTTGCTTTTTCCTGCTCCTCTTAGCATGATAAACATGATTCAAAGAGAGTGAGATGCCAGCTCCTTTCATTCAGTCAGTAGCTTCAAACATTTCTGGTATATGAATAACATGATGTTTTTCAATGGCAAAAATCAATGAATATTGTAAATGCACAAACAGTAATTTCTCCGCATTGCAAGGTGCAATTCTGAAATTTTTTGCTTTTTCCTGCTCCTCTTAGCATGATAAAGAAGATTCAAAGAGAGTGAGATGCCAGCTCCTTTCATTCAGTCAGTAGCTTCAAACATTTCTGGTATATGAATAACATGATGTTTTTCAATGGCAAAAATCAATGAATATTGTAAATGCACAAACAGTAATTTCTCCGCATTGCAAGGTGCAAGTCTGAAATTTTTTGCTTTTTCCTGCTCCTCTTAGCATGATAAAGAAGATTCAAAGAGAGTGAGATGCCAGCTACTTTCATTCAGTCAGTAGCTTCAATCATTTCTGGACGTTTTTCAATGGTAAAAATCAATGAATATTGTAAATGCACAAACAGTAATTTCTCCACATTGCAAGGTGCAATTCTGAAATTTTTTGCTTTTTCCTGCTCCTCTTAGCATGATAAAGAAGATTCAAAGAGAGTGAGATGCCAGCTCCTTTCATTCAGTCAGTAGCTTCAAACATTTCTGGTATATGAATAACATGATGTTTTTCAATGGCAAAAATCAATGAATATTGTAAATGCACAAACAGTAATTTCTCCGCATTGCAAGGTGCAATTCTGAAATTTTTTGCTTTTTCCTGCTCCTCTTAGCATGATAAAGAAGATTCAAAGAGAGTGAGATGCCAGCTCCTTTCATTCAGTCAGTAGCTTCAAACATTTCTGGTATATGAATAACATGATGTTTTTCAATGGCAAAAATCAATGAATATTGTAAATGCACAAACAGTAATTTCTCCGCATTGCAAGGTGCAAGTCTGAAATTTTTTGCTTTTTCCTGCTCCTCTTAGCATGATAAAGAAGATTCAAAGAGAGTGAGATGCCAGCTACTTTCATTCAGTCAGTAGCTTCAATCATTTCTGGACGTTTTTCAATGGTAAAAATCAATGAATATTGTAAATGCACAAACAGTAATTTCTCCACATTGCAAGGTGCAATTCTGAAATTTTTTGCTTTTTCCTGCTCCTCTTAGCATGATAAAGAACATTCAAAGAGAGTGAGATGCCAGCTCCTTTCATTCAGTCAGTAGCTTCAAACATTTCTGGTATATGAATAACATGATGTTTTTCAATGGCAAAAATCAATGAATATTGTAAATGCACAAACAGTAATTTCTCCGCATTGCAAGGTGCAATTCTGAAATTTTTTGCTTTTTCCTGCTCCTCTTAGCATGATAAAGAAGATTCAAAGAGAGTGAGATGCCAGCTCCTTTCATTCAGTCAGTAGCTTCAATCATTTCTGGATGTTTTTCAATGGCAAAAATCAATGAATATTGTAAATGCACAAACTGTAATTTCTCCGCATTGCAAGGTGCAATTCTGAAATTTTTTGCTTTTTCCTGCTCCTCTTAGCATGATAAAGAAGATTCAAAGAGAGTGAGATGCCAGCTCCTTTCATTCAGTCAGTAGCTTCAATCATTTCTGGACGTTTTTCAATGGCAAAAATCAATGAATATTGTAAATGCACAAACAGTAATTTCTCCGCATTGCAAGGTGCAATTCTGAAATTTTTTGCTTTTTCCTGCTCCTCTTAGCATGATAAAGAAGATTCAAAGAGAGTGAGATGCCAGCTCCTTTCATTCAGTCAGTACCTTCAATCATTTCTGGACGTTTTTCAATGGCAAAAATCAATGAATATTGTAAATGCACAAACAGTAATTTCTCCGCATTGCAAGGTGCAATTCTGAAATTTTTTGCTTTTTCCCGCTCCTCTTAGCATGATAAAGAAGATTCAAAGAGAGTGAGGTGCCAGCTCCTTTCATTCAGTCAGTAGCTTCAAACATTTCTGGTATATGAATAACATGTTTTTCAATGGCAAAAATCAATGAATATTGTAAATGCACAAACAGTAATTTATCCGCATTGCAAGGTGCAATTCTGAAATTTTTTGCTTTTTCCTGCTCCTCTTAGCATGATAAAGAAGATTCAAAGAGAGTGAGATGCCAGCTCCTTTCATTCAGTCAGTAGCTTCAATCATTTCTGGACGTTTTTCAATGGCAAAAATCAATGAATATTGTAAATGCACAAACAGTAATTTCTCCGCATTGCAAGGTGCAATTCTGAAATTTTTTGCTTTTTCCTGCTCCTCTTAGCATGATAAAGAAGATTCAAAGAGAGTGAGATGCCAGCTCCTTTCGTTCAGTCAGTAGCTTCAATCATTTCTGGACGTTTTTCAATGGCAAAAATCATTGAATATTATAAATGCACAAACAGTAATTTCTCTGCATTGCAAGGTGCAATTCTGAAATTTTTTACTTTTTCCTGCTCCTCTTAGCATGATAAAGAAGATTCAAAGAGAGTGAGATGCCAGCTCCTTTCATTCAGTCAGTAGCTTCAATCATTTCTGGTATATGAATAACATGATGTTTTTCAATGGGAAAAATCAATGAATATTGTAAATGCACAAACAGTAATTTCTCCGCATTGCAAGGTGCAATTCTGAAATTTTTTGCTTTTTCCTGCTCCTCTTAGCATGATAAAGAAGATTCAAAGAGAGTGAGATGCCAGCTTCTTTCATTCAGTCAGTAGCTTCAATCATTTCTGGACGTTTTTCAATGGCAAAAATCAATGAATATTGTAAATGCACAAACAGTAATTTCTCCGCATTGCAAGGTGCAATTCTGAAATTTTTTGCTTTTTCCTGCTCCTCTTAGCATGATAAAGAAGATTCAAAGAGAGTGAGATGCCAGCTCCTTTCATTCAGTCAGTAGCTTCAATCATTTCTGGACGTTTTTCAATGGCAAAAATCAATGAATATTGTAAATGCACAAACAGTAATTTCTCCGCATTGCAAGGTGCAATTCTGAAATTTTTTGCTTTTTCCTGCTCCTCTTAGCATGATAAAGAAAATTCAAAGAGAGTGAGATGCCAGCTCCTTTCATTCAGTCAGTAGCTTCAAACATTTCTGGTATATGAATAACATGATGTTTTTCAATGGCAAAAATCAATGAATATTGTAAATGCACAAACAGTAATTTCTCCGCATTGCAAGGTGCAAGTCTGAAATTTTTTGCTTTTTCCTGCTCCTCTTAGCATGATAAAGAAGATTCAAGGAGAGTGAGATGCCAGCTACTTTCATTCAGTCAGTAGCTTCAATCATTTCTGGACGTTTTTCAATGGTAAAAATCAATGAATATTGTAAATGCACAAACAGTAATTTCTCCACATTGCAAGGTGCAATTCTGAAATTTTTTGCTTTTTCCTGCTCCTCTTAGCATGATAAAGAAGATTCAAAGAGAGTGAGATGCCAGCTCCTTTCATTCAGTCAGTAGCTTCAAACATTTCTGGTATATGAATAACATGATGTTTTTCAATGGCAAAAATCAATGAATATTGTAAATGCACAAACAGTAATTTCTCCGCATTGCAAGGTGCAATTCTGAAATTTTTTGCTTTTTCCTGCTCCTCTTAGCATGATAAAGAAGATTCAAAGAGAGTGAGATGCCAGCTCCTTTCATTCAGTCAGTAGCTTCAAACATTTCTGGTATATGAATAACATGATGTTTTTCAATGGCAAAAATCAATGAATATTGTAAATGCACAAACAGTAATTTCTCCGCATTGCAAGGTGCAAGTCTGAAATTTTTTGCTTTTTCCTGCTCCTCTTAGCATGATAAAGAAGATTCAAAGAGAGTGAGATGCCAGCTACTTTCATTCAGTCAGTAGCTTCAATCATTTCTGGACGTTTTTCAATGGTAAAAATCAATGAATATTGTAAATGCACAAACAGTAATTTCTCCACATTGCAAGGTGCAATTCTGAAATTTTTTGCTTTTTCCTGCTCCTCTTAACATGATAAAGAAGATTCAAAGAGAGTGAGATGCCAGCTCCTTTCATTCAGTAAGTAGCTTCAAACATTTCTGGTATATGAATAACATGATGTTTTTCAATGGCAAAAATCAAAGAATATTGTAAATGCACAAACAGTAATTTCTCCGCATTGCAAGGTGCAAGTCTGAAATTTTTTGCTTTTTCCTGCTCCTCTTAGCATGATAAAGAAGATTCAAAGAGAGTGAGATGCCAGCTACTTTCATTCAGTCAGTAGCTTCAATCATTTCTGGACGTTTTTCAATGGTAAAAATCAATGAATATTGTAAATGCACAAACAGTAATTTCTCCACATTGCAAGGTGCAATTCTGAAATTTTTTGCTTTTTCCTGCTCCTCTTAGCATGATAAAGAAGATTCAAAGAGAGTGAGATGCCAGCTCCTTTCATTCAGTCAGTAGCTTCAAACATTTCTGGTATATGAATAACATGATGTTTTTCAATGGCAAAAATCAATGAATATTGTAAATGCACAAACAGTAATTTCTCCGCATTCCAAGGTGCAATTCTGAAATTTTTTGCTTTTTCCTGCTTCTCTTAGCATGATAAAGAAGATTCAAAGAGAGTGAGATGCCAGCTCCTTTCATTCAGTCAGTAGCTTCAATCATTTCTGGATGTTTTTCAATGGCAAAAATCAATGAATATTGTAAATGCACAAACTGTAATTTCTCCGCATTGCAAGGTGCAATTCTGAAATTTTTTGCTTTTTCCTGCTCCTCTTAGCATGATAAAGAAGATTCAAAGAGAGTGAGATGCCAGCTCCTTTCATTCAGTCAGTACCTTCAATCATTTCTGGACGTTTTTCAATGGCAAAAATCAATGAATATTGTAAATGCACAAACAGTAATTTCTCCGCATTGCAAGGTGCAATTCTGAAATTTTTTGCTTTTTCCCGCTCCTCTTAGCATGATAAAGAAGATTCAAAGAGAGTGAGGTGCCAGCTCCTTTCATTCAGTCAGTAGCTTCAAACATTTCTGGTATATGAATAACATGTTTTTCAATGGCAAAAATCAATGAATATTGTAAATGCACAAACAGTAATTTCTCCGCATTGCAAGGTGCAATTCTGAAATTTTTTGCTTTTTCCTGCTCCTCTTAGCATGATAAAGAAGATTCAAAGAGAGTGAGATGCCAGCTCCTTTCATTCAGTCAGTAGCTTCAATCATTTCTGGACGTTTTTCAATGGCAAAAATCAATGAATATTGTAAATGCACAAACAGTAATTTCTCCGCATTGCAAGGTGCAATTCTGAAATTTTTTGCTTTTTCCTGCTCCTCTTAGCATGATAAAGAATATTCAAAGAGAGTGAGATGCCAGCTCTTTTCATTCAGTCAGTAGCTTCAATCATTTCTGGACGTTTTTCAATGGCAAAAATCAATGAATATTGTAAATGCACAAACAGTAATTTCTCCGCATTGCAATGTGCAATTCTGAAATTTTTTGCTTTTTCCTGCTCCTCTTAGCATGATAAAGAAGATTCAAAGAGAGTGAGATGCCAGCTCCTTTCATTCAGTCAGTAGCTTCAAACATTTCTGGTATATGAATAACATGATGTTTTTCAATGGCAAAAATCAAAGAATATTGTAAATGCACAAACAGTAATTTCTCCGCATTGCAAGGTGCAAGTCTGAAATTTTTTGCTTTTTCCTGCTCCTCTTAGCATGATAAAGAAGATTCAAAGAGAGTGAGATGCCAGCTGCTTTCATTCAGTCAGTAGCTTCAATCATTTCTGGACGTTTTTCAATGGTAAAAATCAATGAATATTGTAAATGCACAAACAGTAATTTCTCCACATTGCAAGGTGCAATTCTGAAATTTTTTGCTTTTTCCTGCTCCTCTTAGCATGATAAAGAAGATTCAAAGAGAGTGAGATGCCAGCTCCTTTCATTCAGTCAGTAGCTTCAAACATTTCTGGTATATGAATAACATGATGTTTTTCAATGGCAAAAATCAATGAATATTGTAAATGCACAAACAGTAATTTCTCCGCATTGCAAGGTGCAATTCTGAAATTTTTTGCTTTTTCCTGCTCCTCTTAGCATGATAAAGAAGATTCAAAGAGAGTGAGATGTCAGCTCCTTTCATTCAGTCAGTAGCTTCAAACATTTCTGGTATATGAATAACATGATGTTTTTCAATGGCAAAAGTCAATGAATATTGTAAATGCACAAACAGTAATTTCTCCGCATTGCAAAGTGCAATTCTGAAATTTTTTGCTTTTTCCTGCTCCTCTTAGCATGATAAAGAAGATTCAAAGAGAGTGAGATGCCAGCTCCTTTCATTCAGTCAGTAGCTTCAATCATTTCTGGACGTTTTTCAATGGCAAACATCAATGAATATTGTAAATGCACAAACAGTAATTTCTCCGCATTGCAAGGTGCAATTCTGAAATTTTTTGCTTTTTCCTGCTCCTCTTAGCATGATAAAGAAGATTCAAAGAGAGTGAGATGCCAGCTCCTTTCGTTCAGTCAGTAGCTTCAATCATTTCTGGACGTTTTTCAATGGCAAAAATCATTGAATATTATAAATGCACAAACAGTAATTTCTCCGCATTGCAAGGTGCAATTCTGAAATTTTTTACTTTTTCCTGCTCCTCTTAGCATGATAAAGAAGATTCAAAGAGAGTGAGATGCCAGCTCCTTTCATTCAGTCAGTAGCTTCAATCATTTCTGGTATATGAATAACATGATGTTTTTCAATGGCAAAAATCAATGAATATTGTAAATGCACAAACAGTAATTTCTCCGCATTGCAAGGTGCAATTCTGAAATTTTTTGCTTTTTCCTGCTCCTCTTAGCATGATAAAGAAGATTCAAAGAGAGTGAGATGCCAGCTCCTTTCATTCAGTCAGTAGCTTCAATCATTTCTGGACGTTTTTCAATGGCAAAAATCAATGAATATTGCAAATGCAAAAACAGTAATTTCTCCGCATTGCAAGGTGCAATTCTGAAATTTTTTGCTTTTTCCTGCTCCTCTTAGCATGATAAACAAGGCTCAAAGAGAGTCAGATGCCAGCTCCTTTCTATCAGTCAGTAGCTTCAATCATTTCTGGACGTTTTTCAATGGCAAAAATCAATGAATATTGTAAATGCACAAACAGTAATTTCTCCGCATTGCAAGGTGCAATTCTGAAATTTTTTGCTTTTACCTGCTCCTCTTAGCATGATAAAGAAGATTCAAAGAGAGTGAGATGCCAGCTACTTTCATTCAGTCAGTAGCTTCAATCATTTCTGGACGTTTTTCAATGGTAAAAATCAATGAATATTGTAAATGCACAAACAGTAATTTCTCCACATTGCAAGGTGCAATTCTGAAATTTTTTGCTTTTTCCTGCTCCTCTTAGCATGATAAAGAAGATTCAAAGAGAGTGAGATGCCAGCTCCTTTCATTCAGTCAGTAGCTTCAAACATTTCTGGTATATGAATAACATGATGTTTTTCAATGGCAAAAATCAATGAATATTGTAAATGCACAAACAGTAATTTCTCCGCATTCCAAGGTGCAATTCTGAAATTTTTTGCTTTTTCCTGCTTCTCTTAGCATGATAAAGAAGATTCAAAGAGAGTGAGATGCCAGCTCCTTTCATTCAGTCAGTAGCTTCAATCATTTCTGGATGTTTTTCAATGGCAAAAATCAATGAATATTGTAAATGCACAAACTGTAATTTCTCCGCATTGCAAGGTGCAATTCTGAAATTTTTTGCTTTTTCCTGCTCCTCTTAGCATGATAAAGAAGATTCAAAGAGAGTGAGATGCCAGCTCCTTTCATTCAGTCAGTACCTTCAATCATTTCTGGACGTTTTTCAATGGCAAAAATCAATGAATATTGTAAATGCACAAACAGTAATTTCTCCGCATTGCAAGGTGCAATTCTGAAATTTTTTGCTTTTTCCCGCTCCTCTTAGCATGATAAAGAAGATTCAAAGAGAGTGAGGTGCCAGCTCCTTTCATTCAGTCAGTAGCTTCAAACATTTCTGGTATATGAATAACATGTTTTTCAATGGCAAAAATCAATGAATATTGTAAATGCACAAACAGTAATTTCTCCGCATTGCAAGGTGCAATTCTGAAATTTTTTGCTTTTTCCTGCTCCTCTTAGCATGATAAAGAAGATTCAAAGAGAGTGAGATGCCAGCTCCTTTCATTCAGTCAGTAGCTTCAATCATTTCTGGACGTTTTTCAATGGCAAAAATCAATGAATATTGTAAATGCACAAACAGTAATTTCTCCGCATTGCAAGGTGCAATTCTGAAATTTTTTGCTTTTTCCTGCTCCTCTTAGCATGATAAAGAATATTCAAAGAGAGTGAGATGCCAGCTCTTTTCATTCAGTCAGTAGCTTCAATCATTTCTGGACGTTTTTCAATGGCAAAAATCAATGAATATTGTAAATGCACAAACAGTAATTTCTCCGCATTGCAATGTGCAATTCTGAAATTTTTTGCTTTTTCCTGCTCCTCTTAGCATGATAAAGAAGATTCAAAGAGAGTGAGATGCCAGCTCCTTTCATTCAGTCAGTAGCTTCAAACATTTCTGGTATATGAATAACATGATGTTTTTCAATGGCAAAAATCAAAGAATATTGTAAATGCACAAACAGTAATTTCTCCGCATTGCAAGGTGCAAGTCTGAAATTTTTTGCTTTTTCCTGCTCCTCTTAGCATGATAAAGAAGATTCAAAGAGAGTGAGATGCCAGCTGCTTTCATTCAGTCAGTAGCTTCAATCATTTCTGGACGTTTTTCAATGGTAAAAATCAATGAATATTGTAAATGCACAAACAGTAATTTCTCCACATTGCAAGGTGCAATTCTGAAATTTTTTGCTTTTTCCTGCTCCTCTTAGCATGATAAAGAAGATTCAAAGAGAGTGAGATGCCAGCTCCTTTCATTCAGTCAGTAGCTTCAAACATTTCTGGTATATGAATAACATGATGTTTTTCAATGGCAAAAATCAATGAATATTGTAAATGCACAAACAGTAATTTCTCCGCATTGCAAGGTGCAATTCTGAAATTTTTTGCTTTTTCCTGCTCCTCTTAGCATGATAAAGAAGATTCAAAGAGAGTGAGATGTCAGCTCCTTTCATTCAGTCAGTAGCTTCAAACATTTCTGGTATATGAATAACATGATGTTTTTCAATGGCAAAAGTCAATGAATATTGTAAATGCACAAACAGTAATTTCTCCGCATTGCAAAGTGCAATTCTGAAATTTTTTGCTTTTTCCTGCTCCTCTTAGCATGATAAAGAAGATTCAAAGAGAGTGAGATGCCAGCTCCTTTCATTCAGTCAGTAGCTTCAATCATTTCTGGACGTTTTTCAATGGCAAACATCAATGAATATTGTAAATGCACAAACAGTAATTTCTCCGCATTGCAAGGTGCAATTCTGAAATTTTTTGCTTTTTCCTGCTCCTCTTAGCATGATAAAGAAGATTCAAAGAGAGTGAGATGCCAGCTCCTTTCGTTCAGTCAGTAGCTTCAATCATTTCTGGACGTTTTTCAATGGCAAAAATCATTGAATATTATAAATGCACAAACAGTAATTTCTCCGCATTGCAAGGTGCAATTCTGAAATTTTTTACTTTTTCCTGCTCCTCTTAGCATGATAAAGAAGATTCAAAGAGAGTGAGATGCCAGCTCCTTTCATTCAGTCAGTAGCTTCAATCATTTCTGGTATATGAATAACATGATGTTTTTCAATGGCAAAAATCAATGAATATTGTAAATGCACAAACAGTAATTTCTCCGCATTGCAAGGTGCAATTCTGAAATTTTTTGCTTTTTCCTGCTCCTCTTAGCATGATAAAGAAGATTCAAAGAGAGTGAGATGCCAGCTCCTTTCGTTCAGTCAGTAGCTTCAATCATTTCTGGACGTTTTTCAATGGCAAAAATCATTGAATATTATAAATGCACAAACAGTAATTTCTCCGCATTGCAAGGTGCAATTCTGAAATTTTTTACTTTTTCCTGCTCCTCTTAGCATGATAAAGAAGATTCAAAGAGAGTGAGATGCCAGCTCGTTTCATTCAGTCAGTAGCTTCAATCATTTCTGGTATATGAATAACATGATGTTTTTCAATGGCAAAAATCAATGAATATTGTAAATGCACAAACAGTAATTTCTCCGCATTGCAAGGTGCAATTCTGAAATTTTTTGCTTTTTCCTGCTCCTCTTAGCATGATAAAGAAGATTCAAAGAGAGTGAGATGCCAGCTCCTTTCATTCAGTCAGTAGCTTCAATCATTTCTGGACGTTTTTCAATGGCAAAAATCAATGAATATTGTAAATGCACAAACAGTAATTTCTCCGCATTGCAAGGTGCAATTCTGAAATTTTTTGCTTTTTCCTGCTCCTCTTAGCATGATAAACATGATTCAAAGAGAGTGAGATGCCAGCTCCTTTCATTCAGTCAGTAGCTTCAAACATTTCTGGTATATGAATAACATGATGTTTTTCAATGGCAAAAATCAATGAATATTGTAAATGCACAAACAGTAATTTCTCCGCATTGCAAGGTGCAATTCTGAAATTTTTTGCTTTTTCCTGCTCCTCTTAGCATGATAAAGAAGATTCAAAGAGAGTGAGATGCCAGCTCCTTTCATTCAGTCAGTAGCTTCAAACATTTCTGGTATATGAATAACATGATGTTTTTCAATGGCAAAAATCAATGAATATTGTAAATGCACAAACAGTAATTTCTCCGCATTGCAAGGTGCAAGTCTGAAATTTTTTGCTTTTTCCTGCTCCTCTTAGCATGATAAAGAAGATTCAAAGAGAGTGAGATGCCAGCTACTTTCATTCAGTCAGTAGCTTCAATCATTTCTGGACGTTTTTCAATGGTAAAAATCAATGAATATTGTAAATGCACAAACAGTAATTTCTCCACATTGCAAGGTGCAATTCTGAAATTTTTTGCTTTTTCCTGCTCCTCTTAGCATGATAAAGAAGATTCAAAGAGAGTGAGATGCCAGCTCCTTTCATTCAGTCAGTAGCTTCAAACATTTCTGGTATATGAATAACATGATGTTTTTCAATGGCAAAAATCAATGAATATTGTAAATGCACAAACAGTAATTTCTCCGCATTGCAAGGTGCAATTCTGAAATTTTTTGCTTTTTCCTGCTCCTCTTAGCATGATAAAGAAGATTCAAAGAGAGTGAGATGCCAGCTCCTTTCATTCAGTCAGTAGCTTCAAACATTTCTGGTATATGAATAACATGATGTTTTTCAATGGCAAAAATCAATGAATATTGTAAATGCACAAACAGTAATTTCTCCGCATTGCAAGGTGCAAGTCTGAAATTTTTTGCTTTTTCCTGCTCCTCTTAGCATGATAAAGAAGATTCAAAGAGAGTGAGATGCCAGCTACTTTCATTCAGTCAGTAGCTTCAATCATTTCTGGACGTTTTTCAATGGTAAAAATCAATGAATATTGTAAATGCACAAACAGTAATTTCTCCACATTGCAAGGTGCAATTCTGAAATTTTTTGCTTTTTCCTGCTCCTCTTAGCATGATAAAGAACATTCAAAGAGAGTGAGATGCCAGCTCCTTTCATTCAGTCAGTAGCTTCAAACATTTCTGGTATATGAATAACATGATGTTTTTCAATGGCAAAAATCAATGAATATTGTAAATGCACAAACAGTAATTTCTCTGCATTTCAAGGTGCAATTCTGAAATTTTTTGCTTTTTCCTGCTCCTCTTAGCATGATAAAGAAGATTCAAAGAGAGTGAGATGCCAGCTCCTTTCATTCAGTCAGTAGCTTCAATCATTTCTGGATGTTTTTCAATGGCAAAAATCAATGAATATTGTAAATGCACAAACTGTAATTTCTCCGCATTGCAAGGTGCAATTCTGAAATTTTTTGCTTTTTCCTGCTCCTCTTAGCATGATAAAGAAGATTCAAAGAGAGTGAGATGCCAGCTCCTTTCATTCAGT
The DNA here is from genome assembly GCF_046119375.1 of Phyllobates terribilis. Lineage (NCBI taxonomy): Eukaryota > Metazoa > Chordata > Amphibia > Anura > Dendrobatidae > Phyllobates > Phyllobates terribilis. The sequence continues at coordinate 531,611 of NW_027363330.1, forward strand.
CAGTAGCTTCAATCATTTCTGGACGTTTTTCAATGGCAAAAATCAATGAATATTGTAAATGCACAAACAGTAATTTCTCCGCATTGCAAGGTGCAATTCTGAAATTTTTTGCTTTTTCCTGCTCCTCTTAGCATGATAAAGAAGATTCAAAGAGAGTGAGATGCCAGCTCCTTTCATTCAGTCAGTACCTTCAATCATTTCTGGACGTTTTTCAATGGCAAAAATCAATGAATATTGTAAATGCACAAACAGTAATTTCTCCGCATTGGAAGGTGCAATTCTGAAATTTTTTGCTTTTTCCCGCTCCTCTTAGCATGATAAAGAAGATTCAAAGAGAGTGAGGTGCCAGCTCCTTTCATTCAGTCAGTAGCTTCAAACATTTCTGGTATATGAATAACATGTTTTTCAATGGCAAAAATCAATGAATATTGTAAATGCACAAACAGTAATTTCTCCGCATTGCAAGGTGCAATTCTGAAATTTTTTGCTTTTTCCTGCTCCTCTTAGCATGATAAAGAAGATTCAAAGAGAGTGAGATGCCAGCTCCTTTCATTCAGTCAGTAGCTTCAATCATTTCTGGACGTTTTTCAATGGCAAAAATCAATGAATATTGTAAATGCACAAACAGTAATTTCTCCGCATTGCAAGGTGCAATTCTGAAATTTTTTGCTTTTTCCTGCTCCTCTTAGCATGATAAAGAAGATTCAAAGAGAGTGAGATGCCAGCTCCTTTCATTCAGTCAGTAGCTTCAAACATTTCTGGTATATGAATAACATGATGTTTTTCAATGGCAAAAATCAATGAATATTGTAAATGCACAAACAGTAATTTCTCCGCATTGCAAGGTGCAAGTCTGAAATTTTTTGCTTTTTCCTGCTCCTCTTAGCATGATAAAGAAGATTCAAAGAGAGTGAGATGCCAGCTACTTTCATTCAGTCAGTAGCTTCAATCATTTCTGGACGTTTTTCAATGGTAAAAATCAATGAATATTGTAAATGCACAAACAGTAATTTCTCCACATTGCAAGGTGCAATTCTGAAATTTTTTGCTTTTTCCTGCTCCTCTTAGCATGATAAAGAAGATTCAAAGAGAGTGAGATGCCAGCTCCTTTCATTCAGTCAGTAGTTTCAAACATTTCTGGTATATGAATAACATGATGTTTTTCAATGGCAAAAATTAATGAATATTGTAAATGCACAAACAGTAATTTCTCCGCATTGCAAGGTGCAATTCTGAAATTTTTTGCTTTTTCCTGCTCCTCTTAGCATGATAAAGAAGATTCAAAGAGAGTGAGATGCCAGCTCCTTTCATTCAGTCAGTAGCTTCAAACATTTCTGGTATATGAATAACATGAAGTTTTTCAATGGCAAAAATCAATGAATATTGTAAATGCACAAACAGTAATTTCTCCGCATTGCAAGGTGCAATTCTGAAATTTTTTGCTTTTTTCTGCTCCTCTTAGCATGATAAAGAAGATTCAAAGAGAGTGAGATGCCAGCTCCTTTCATTCAGTCAGTAGCTTCAATCATTTCTGGACGTTTTTCAATGGCAAAAATCAATGAATATTGTAAATGCACAAACAGTAATTTCTCCGCATTGCAAGGTGCAATTCTGAAATTTTTTGCTTTTTCCTGCTCCTCTTAGCATGATAAAGAAGATTCAAAGAGAGTGAGATGTCAGCTCCTTTCATTCAGTCAGTAGCTTCAAACATTTCTGGTATATGAATAACATGATGTTTTTCAATGGCAAAAATCAATGAATATTGTAAATGCACAAACAGTAATTTCTCCGCATTGCAAGGTGCAATTCTGAAATTTTTTGCTTTTTCCTGCTCCTCTTAGCATGATAAAGAAGATTCAAAGAGAGTGAGATGCCAGTTCCTTTCATTCAGTCAGTAGCTTCAATCATTTCTGGACGTTTTTCAATGGCAAAAATCAATGAATATTGTAAATGCACAAACAGTAATTTCTCCGCATTGCAAGGTGCAATTCTGAAATTTTTTGCTTTTTCCTGCTCCTCTTAGCATGATAAAGAAGATTCAAAGAGAGTGAGATGCCAGCTCCTTTCGTTCAGTCAGTAGCTTCAATCATTTCTGGACGTTTTTCAATGGCAAAAATCATTGAATATTATAAATGCACAAACAGTAATTTCTCCGCATTGCAAGGTGCAATTCTGAAATTTTTTACTTTTTCCTGCTCCTCTTAGCATGATAAAGAAGATTCAAAGAGAGTGAGATGCCAGCTCCTTTCATTCAGTCAGTAGCTTCAATCATTTCTGGTATATGAATAACATGATGTTTTTCAATGGCAAAAATCAATGAATATTGTAAATGCACAAACAGTAATTTCTCCGCATTGCAATGTGCAATTCTGAAATTTTTTGCTTTTTCCTGCTCCTCTTAGCATGATAAAGAAGATTCAAAGAGAGTGAGATGCCAGCTCCTTTCATTCAGTCAGTAGCTTCAATCATTTCTGGACGTTTTTCAATGGCAAAAATCAATGAATATTGTAAATGCACAAACAGTAATTTCTCCGCATTGCAAGGTGCAATTCTGAAATTTTTTGCTTTTTCCTGCTCCTCTTAGCATGATAAACAAGATTCAAAGAGAGTGAGATGCCAGCTCCTTTCATTCAGTCAGTAGCTTCAATCATTTCTGGACGTTTTTCAATGGCAAAAATCAATGAATATTGTAAATGCACAAACAGTAATTTCTCCGCATTGCAAGGTGCAATTCTGAAATTTTTTGCTTTTTCCTGCTCCTCTTAGCATGATAAAGAAGATTCAAAGAGAGTGAGATGCCAGCTCCTTTCATTCAGTCAGTAGCTTCAAACATTTCTGGTATATGAATAACATGATGTTTTTCAATGGCAAAAATCAATGAATATTGTAAATGCACAAACAGTAATTTCTCCGCATTGCAAGGTGCAAGTCTGAAATTTTTTGCTTTTTCCTGCTCCTCTTAGCATGATAAAGAAGATTCAAAGAGAGTGAGATGCCAGCTACTTTCATTCAGTCAGTAGCTTCAATAATTTCTGGACGTTTTTCAATGGTAAAAATCAATGAATATTGTAAATGCACAAACAGTAATTTCTCCACATTGCAAGGTGCAATTCTGAAATTTTTTGCTTTTTCCTGCTCCTCTTAGCATGATAAAGAAGATTCAAAGAGAGTGAGATGCCAGCTCCTTTCATTCAGTCAGTAGCTTCAAACATTTCTGGTATATGAATAACATGATGTTTTTCAATGGCAAAAATCAATGAATATTGTAAATGCACAAACAGTAATTTCTCCGCATTGCAAGGTGCAATTCTGAAATTTTTTGCTTTTTCCTGCTCCTCTTAGCATGATAAAGAAGATTCAAAGAGAGTGAGATGCCAGCTCCTTTCATTCAGTCAGTAGCTTCAAACATTTCTGGTATATGAATAACATGATGTTTTTCAATGGCAAAAATCAATGAATATTGTAAATGCACAAACAGTAATTTCTCCGCATTGCAAGGTGCAAGTCTGAAATTTTTTGCTTTTTCCTGCTCCTCTTAGCATGATAAAGAAGATTCAAAGAGAGTGAGATGCCAGCTACTTTCATTCAGTCAGTAGCTTCAATCATTTCTGGACGTTTTTCAATGGTAAAAATCAATGAATATTGTAAATGCACAAACAGTAATTTCTCCACATTGCAAGGTGCAATTCTGAAATTTTTTGCTTTTTCCTGCTCCTCTTAGCATGATAAAGAAGATTCAAAGAGAGTGAGGTGCCAGCTCCTTTCATTCAGTCAGTAGCTTCAAACATTTCTGGTATATGAATAACATGATGTTTTTCAATGGCAAAAATCAATGAATATTGTAAATGCACAAACAGTAATTTCTCCGCATTGCAAGGTGCAATTCTGAAATTTTTTGCTTTTTCCTGCTCCTCTTAGCATGATAAAGAAGATTCAAAGAGAGTGAGATGCCAGCTCCTTTCATTCAGTCAGTAGCTTCAATCATTTCTGGATGTTTTTCAATGGCAAAAATCAATGAATATTGTAAATGCACAAACTGTAATTTCTCCGCATTGCAAGGTGCAATTCTGAAATTTTTTGCTTTTTCCTGCTCCTCTTAGCATGATAAAGAAGATTCAAAGAGATTGAGATGCCAGCTCCTTTCATTCAGTCAGTAGCTTCAATCATTTCTGGACGTTTTTCAATGGCAAAAATCAATGAATATTGTAAATGCACAAACAGTAATTTCTCCGCATTGCAAGGTGCAATTCTGAAATTTTTTGCTTTTTCCTGCTCCTCTTAGCATGATAAAGAAGATTCAAAGAGAGTGAGATGCCAGCTCCTTTCATCCAGTCAGTACCTTCAATCATTTCTGGACGTTTTTCAATGGCAAAAATCAATGAATATTGTAAATGCACAAACAGTAATTTCTCCGCATTGCAAGGTGCAATTCTGAAATTTTTTGCTTTTTCCCGCTCCTCTTAGCATGATAAAGAAGATTCAAAGAGAGTGAGGTGCCAGCTCCTTTCATTCAGTCAGTAGCTTCAAACATTTCTGGTATATGAATAACATGTTTTTCAATGGCAAAAATCAATGAATATTGTAAATGCACAAACAGTAATTTCTCCGCATTGCAAGGTGCAATTCTGAAATTTTTTGCTTTTTCCTGCTCCTCTTAGCATGATAAAGAAGATTCAAAGAGAGTGAGATGCCAGCTCCTTTCATTCAGTCAGTAGCTTCAATCATTTCTGGACGTTTTTCAATGGCAAAAATCAATGAATATTGTAAATGCACAAACAGTAATTTCTCCGCATTGCAAGGTGCAATTCTGAAATTTTTTGCTTTTTCCTGCTCCTCTTAGCATGATAAAGAATATTCAAAGAGAGTGAGATACCAGCTCCTTTCATTCAGTCAGTAGCTTCAATCATTTCTGGACGTTTTTCAATGGCAAAAATCAATGAATATTGTAAATGCACAAACAGTAATTTCTCCGCATTGCAAGGTGCAATTCTGAAATTTTTTGCTTTTTCCTGCTCCTCTTAGCATGATAAAGAAGATTCAAAGAGAGTGAGATGCCAGCTCCTTTCATTCAGTCAGTAGCTTCAAACATTTCTGGTATATGATTAACATGATGTTTTTCAATGGCAAAAATCAAAGAATATTGTAAATGCACAAACAGTAATTTCTCCGCATTGCAAGGTGCAAGTCTTAAATTTTTTGCTTTTTCCTGCTCCTCTTAGCATGATAAAGAAGATTCAAAGAGAGTGAGATGCCAGCTACTTTCATTCAGTCAGTAGCTTCAATCATTTTTGGACGTTTTTCAATGGTAAAAATCAATGAATATTGTAAATGCACAAACAGTAATTTCTCCACATTGCAAGGTGCAATTCTGAAATTTTTTGCTTTTTCCTGCTCCTCTTAGCATGATAAAGAAGATTCAAAGAGAGTGAGATGCCAGCTCCTTTCATTCAGTCAGTAGCTTCAAACATTTCTGGTATATGAATAACATGATGTTTTTCAATGGCAAAAATCAATGAATATTGTAAATGCACAAACAGTAATTTCTCCGCATTGCAAGCTGCAATTCTGAAATTTTTTGCTTTTTCCTGCTCCTCTTAGCATGATAAAGAAGATTCAAAGAGAGTGAGATGCCAGCTCCTTTCATTCAGTCAGTAGCTTCAATCATTTCTGGACGTTTTTCAATGGCAAAAATCAATGAATATTGTAAACGCACAAACAGTAATTTCTCCGCATTGCAAGGTGCAATTCTGAAATTTTTTGCTTTTTCCTGCTCCTCTTAGCATGATAAAGAAGATTCAAAGAGAGTGAGATGTCAGCTCCTTTCATTCAGTCAGTAGCTTCAAACATTTCTGGTATATGAATAACATGATGTTTTTCAATGGCAAAAGTCAATGAATATTGTAAATGCACAAACAGTAATTTCTCCGCATTGCAAGGAGCAATTCTGAAATTTTTTGCTTTTTCCTGCTCCTCTTAGCATGATAAAGAAGATTCAAAGAGAGTGAGATGCCAGCTCCTTTCATTCAGTCAGTAGCTTCAATCATTTCTGGACGTTTTTCAATGGCAAAAATCAATGAATATTGTAAATGCACAAACAGTAATTTCTCCGCATTGCAAGGTGCAATTCTGAAATTTTTTGCTTTTTCCTGCTCCTCTTAGCATGATAAAGAATATTCAAAGAGAGTGAGATGCCAGCTCCTTTCGTTCAGTCAGTAGCTTCAATCATTTCTGGACGTTTTTCAATGGCAAAAATCATTGAATATTATAAATGCACAAACAGTAATTTCTCCGCATTGCAAGGTGCAATTCTGAAATTTTTTACTTTTTCCTGCTCCTCTTAGCATGATAAAGAAGATTCAAAGAGAGTGAGATGCCAGCTCCTTTCATTCAGTCAGTAGCTTCAATCATTTCTGGTATATGAATAACATGATGTTTTTCAATGGCAAAAATCAATGAATATTGTAAATGCACAAACAGTAATTTGTCCGCATTGCAAGGTGCAATTCTGAAATTTTTTGCTTTTTCCTGCTCCTCTTAGCATGATAAAGAAGATTCAAAGAGAGTGAGATGCCAGCTCCTTTCATTCAGTCAGTAGCTTCAATCATTTCTGGACGTTTTTCAATGGCAAAAATCAATGAATATTGCAAATGCACAAACAGTAATTTCTCCGCATTGCAAGGTGCAATTCTGAAATTTTTTGCTTTTTCCTGCTCCTCTTAGCATGATAAACAAGGCTCAAAGAGAGTGAGATGCCAGCTCCTTTCTATCAGTCAGTAGCTTCAATCATTTCTGGACGTTTTTCAATGGCAAAAATCAATGAATATTGTAAATGCACAAACAGTAATTTCTCCGCATTGCAAGGTGCAATTCTGAAATTTTTTTCTTTTTCCTGCTCCTCTTAGCATGATAAAGAAGATTCAAAGAGAGTGAGATGTCAGCTCCTTTCATTCAGTCAGTAGCTTCAAACATTTCTGGTATATGAATAACATGATGTTTTTCAATGGCAAAAATCAATGAATATTGTAAATGCACAAATAGTAATTTCTCCGCATTGCAAGGTGCAATTCTGAAATTTTTTGCTTTTTCCTGCTCCTCTTAGCATGATAAAGAAGATTCAAAGAGAGTGAGATGCCAGTTCCTTTCATTCAGTCAGTAGCTTCAATCATTTCTGGACGTTTTTCAATGGCAAAAATCAATGAATATTGTAAATGCACAAACAGTAATTTCTCCGCATTGCAAGGTGCAATTCTGAAATTTTTTGCTTTTTCCTGCTCCTCTTAGCATGATAAAGAAGATTCAAAGAGAGTGAGATGCCAGCTCCTTTCGTTCAGTCAGTAGCTTCAATCATTTCTGGACGTTTTTCAATGGCAAAAATCATTGAATATTATAAATGCACAAACAGTAATTTCTCCGCATTGCAAGGTGCAATTCTGAAATTTTTTACTTTTTCCTGCTCCTCTTAGCATGATAAAGAAGATTCAAAGAGAGTGAGATGCCAGCTCCTTTCATTCAGTCAGTAGCTTCAATCATTTCTGGTATATGAATAACATGATGTTTTTCAATGGCAAAAATCAATGAATATTGTAAATGCACAAACAGTAATTTCTCCGCATTGCAAGGTGCAATTCTGAAATTTTTTGCTTTTTCCTGCTCCTCTTAGCATGATAAAGAAGATTCAAAGAGAGTGAGATGCCAGCTCCTTTCATTCAGTCAGTAGCTTCAATCATTTCTGGACGTTTTTCAATGGCAAAAATCAATGAATATTGTAAATGCACAAACAGTAATTTCTCCGCATTGCAAGGTGCAATTCTGAAATTTTTTGCTTTTTCCTGCTCCTCTTAGCATGATAAACAAGATTCAAAGAGAGTGAGATGCCAGCTCCTTTCATTCAGTCAGTAGCTTCAATCATTTCTGGACGTTTTTCAATGGCAAAAATCAATGAATATTGTAAATGCACAAACAGTAATTTCTCCGCATTGCAAGGTGCAATTCTGAAATTTTTTGCTTTTTCCTGCTCCTCTTAGCATGATAAAGAAGATTCAAAGAGAGTGAGATGCCAGCTCCTTTCATTCAGTCAGTAGCTTCAAACATTTCTGGTATATGAATAACATGATGTTTTTCAATGGCAAAAATCAATGAATATTGTAAATGCACAAACAGTAATTTCTCCGCATTGCAAGGTGCAAGTCTGAAATTTTTTGCTTTTTCCTGCTCCTCTTAGCATGATAAAGAAGATTCAAAGAGAGTGAGATGCCAGCTACTTTCATTCAGTCAGTAGCTTCAATCATTTCTGGACGTTTTTCAATGGTAAAAATCAATGAATATTGTAAATGCACAAACAGTAATTTCTCCACATTGCAACGTGCAATTCTGAAATTTTTTGCTTTTTCCTGCTCCTGTTAGCATGATAAAGAAGATTCAAAGAGAGTGAGATGCCAGCTCCTTTCATTCAGTCAGTAGCTTCAAACATTTCTGGTATATGAATAACATGATGTTTTTCAATGGCAAAAATCAATGAATATTGTAAATGCACAAACAGTAATTTCTCCGCATTGCAAGGTGCAATTCTGAAATTTTTTGCTTTTTCCTGCTCCTCTTAGCATGATAAAGAAGATTCAAAGAGAGTGAGATGCCAGCTCCTTTCATTCAGTCAGTAGCTTCAAACATTTCTGGTATATGAATAACATGATGTTTTTCAATGGCAAAAATCAATGAATATTGTAAATGCACAAACAGTAATTTCTCCGCATTGCAAGGTGCAAGTCTGAAATTTTTTGCTTTTTCCTGCTCCTCTTAGCATGATAAAGAAGATTCAAAGAGAGTGAGATGCCAGCTACTTTCATTCAGTCAGTAGCTTCAATCATTTCTGGACGTTTTTCAATGGTAAAAATCAATGAATATTGTAAATGCACAAACAGTAATTTCTCCACATTGCAAGGTGCAATTCTGAAATTTTTTGCTTTTTCCTGCTCCTCTTAGCATGATAAAGAAGATTCAAAGAGAGTGAGATGCCAGCTCCTTTCATTCAGTCAGTAGCTTCAAACATTTCTGGTATATGAATAACATGATGTTTTTCAATGGCAAAAATCAATGAATATTGTAAATGCACAAACAGTAATTTCTCCGCATTGCAAGGTGCAATTCTGAAATTTTTTGCTTTTTCCTGCTCCTCTTAGCATGATAAAGAAGATTCAAAGAGAGTGAGATGCCAGCTCCTTTCATTCAGTCAGTAGCTTCAATCATTTCTGGACGTTTTTCAATGGCAAAAATCAATGAATATTGTAAATGCACAAACAGTAATTTCTCCGCATTGCAAGGTGCAATTCTGAAATTTTTTGCTTTTTCCTGCTCCTCTTAGCATGATAAAGAATATTCAAAGAGAGTGAGATACCAGCTCCTTTCATTCAGTCAGTAGCTTCAATCATTTCTGGACGTTTTTCAATGGCAAAAATCAATGAATATTGTAAATGCACAAACAGTAATTTCTCCGCATTGCAAGGTGCAATTCTGAAATTTTTTGCTTTTTCCTGCTCCTCTTAGCATGATAAAGAAGATTCAAAGAGAGTGAGATGCCAGCTCCTTTCATTCAGTCAGTAGCTTCAAACATTTCTGGTATATGAATAACATGATGTTTTTCAATGGCAAAAATCAAAGAATATTGTAAATGCACAAACAGTAATTTCTCCGCATTGCAAGGTGCAAGTCTTAAATTTTTTGCTTTTTCCTGCTCCTCTTAGCATGATAAAGAAGATTCAAAGAGAGTGAGATGCCAGCTACTTTCATTCAGTCAGTAGCTTCAATCATTTCTGGACGTTTTTCAATGGTAAAAATCAATGAATATTGTAAATGCACAAACAGTAATTTCTCCACATTGCAAGGTGCAATTCTGAAATTTTTTGCTTTTTCCTGCTCCTCTTAGCATGATAAAGAAGATTCAAAGAGAGTGAGATGCCAGCTCCTTTCATTCAGTCAGTAGCTTCAAACATTTCTGGTATATGAATAACATGATGTTTTTCAATGGCAAAAATCAATGAATATTGTAAATGCACAAACAGTAATTTCTCCGCATTGCAAGCTGCAATTCTGAAATTTTTTGCTTTTTCCTGCTCCTCTTAGCATGATAAAGAAGATTCAAAGAGAGTGAGATGCCAGCTCCTTTCATTCAGTCAGTAGCTTCAATCATTTCTGGACGTTTTTCAATGGCAAAAATCAATGAATATTGTAAATGCACAAACAGTAATTTCTCCGCATTGCAAGGTGCAATTCTGAAATTTTTTGCTTTTTCCTGCTCCTCTTAGCATGATAAAGAAGATTCAAAGAGAGTGAGATGTCAGCTCCTTTCATTCAGTCAGTAGCTTCAAACATTTCTGGTATATGAATAACATGATGTTTTTCAATGGCAAAAGTCAATGAATATTGTAAATGCACAAACAGTAATTTCTCCGCATTGCAAGGAGCAATTCTGAAATTTTTTGCTTTTTCCTGCTCCGCTTAGCATGATAAAGAAGATTCAAAGAGAGTGAGATGCCAGCTCCTTTCATTCAGTCAGTAGCTTCAATCATTTCTGGACGTTTTTCAATGGCAAAAATCAATGAATATTGTAAATGCACAAACAGTAATTTCTCCGCATTGCAAGGTGCAATTCTGAAATTTTTTGCTTTTTCCTGCTCCTCTTAGCATGATAAAGAAGATTCAAAGAGAGTGAGATGCCAGCTCCTTTCGTTCAGTCAGTAGCTTCAATCATTTCTGGACGTTTTTCAATGGCAAAAATCATTGAATATTATAAATGCACAAACAGTAATTTCTCCGCATTTCAAGGTGCAATTCTGAAATTTTTTACTTTTTCCTGCTCCTCTTAGCATGATAAAGAAGATTCAAAGAGAGTGAGATGCCAGCTCCTTTCATTCAGTCAGTAGCTTCAATCATTTCTGGTATATGAATAACATGATGTTTTTCAATGGCAAAAATCAATGAATATTGTAAATGCACAAACAGTAATTTGTCCGCATTGCAAGGTGCAATTCTGAAATTTTTTGCTTTTTCCTGCTCCTCTTAGCATGATAAAGAAGATTCAAAGAGAGTGAGATGCCAGCTCCTTTCATTCAGTCAGTAGCTTCAATCATTTCTGGACGTTTTTCAATGGCAAAAATCAATGAATATTGCAAATGCACAAACAGTAATTTCTCCGCATTGCAAGGTGCAATTCTGATATTTTTTGCTTTTTCCTGCTCCTCTTAGCGTGATAAACAAGGCTCAAAGAGAGTGAGATGCCAGCTCCTTTCTATCAGTCAGTAGCTTCAATCATTTCTGGACGTTTTTCAATGGCAAAAATCAATGAATATTGTAAATGCACAAACAGTAATTTCTCCGCATTGCAAGGTGCAATTCTGAAATTTTTTGCTTTTACCTGCTCCTCTTAGCATGATAAAGAAGATTCAAAGAGAGTGAGATGCCAGCTCCTTTCATTCAGTCAGTAGCTTCAATCATTTCTGGACGTTTTTCAATGGCAAAAATCAATGAATATTGTAAATGCACAAACAGTAATTTCTCCGCATTGCAAGGTGCAATTCTGAAATTTTTTGCTTTTTCCTGCTCCTCTTAGCATGATAAAGAAGATTCAAAGAGAGTGAGATGCCAGCTCCTTTCATTCAGTCAGTAGCTTCAAACATTTCTGGTATATGAATAACATGATGTTTTTCAATGGCAAAAATCAATGAATATTGTAAATGCACAAACAGTAATTTCTCCGCATTGCAAGGTGCAATTCTGAAATTTTTTGCTTTTTCCTGCTCCTCTTAGCATGATAAAGAAGATTCAAAGAGAGTGAGATGCCAGCTCCTTTCGTTCAGTCAGTAGCTTCAATCATTTCTGGACGTTTTTCAATGGCAAAAATCATTGAATATTATAAATGCACAAACAGTAATTTCTCCGCATTGCAAGGTGCAATTCTGAAATTTTTTACTTTTTCCTGCTCCTCTTAGCATGATAAAGAAGATTCAAAGAGAGTGAGATGCCAGCTCCTTTCATTCAGTCAGTAGCTTCAATCATTTCTGGTATATGAATAACATGATGTTTTTCAATGGCAAAAATCAATGAATATTGTAAATGCACAAACAGTAATTTCTCCGCATTGCAAGGTGCAATTCTGAAATTTTTTGCTTTTTCCTGCTCCTCTTAGCATGATAAAGAAGATTCAAAGAGAGTGAGATGCCAGCTCCTTTCATTCAGTCAGTAGCTTCAATCATTTCTGGACGTTTTTCAATGGCAAAAATCAATGAATATTGTAAATGCACAAACAGTAATTTCTCCGCATTGCAAGGTGCAATTCTGAAATTTTTTGCTTTTTCCTGCTCCTCTTAGCATGATAAACATGATTCAAAGAGAGTGAGATGCCAGCTCCTTTCATTCAGTCAGTAGCTTCAAACATTTCTGGTATATGAATAACATGATGTTTTTCAATGGCAAAAATCAATGAATTTTGTAAATGCACAAACAGTAATTTCTCCGCATTGCAAGGTGCAATTCTGAAATTTTTTGCTTTTTCCTGCTCCTCTTAGCATGATAAAGAAGATTCAAAGAGAGTGAGATGCCAGCTCCTTTCATTCAGTCAGTAGCTTCAAACATTTCTGGTATATGAATAACATGATGTTTTTCAATGGCAAAAATCAATGAATATTGTAAATGCACAAACAGTAATTTCTCCGCATTGCAAGGTGCAAGTCTGAAATTTTTTGCTTTTTCCTGCTCCTCTTAGCATGATAAAGAAGATTCAAAGAGAGTGAGATGCCAGCTACTTTCATTCAGTCAGTAGCTTCAATCATTTCTGGACGTTTTTCAATGGTAAAAATCAATGAATATTGTAAATGCACAAACAGTAATTTCTCCACATTGCAAGGTGCAATTCTGAAATTTTTTGCTTTTTCCTGCTCCTCTTAGCATGATAAAGAAGATTCAAAGAGAGTGAGATGCCAGCTCCTTTCATTCAGTCAGTAGCTTCAAACATTTCTGGTATATGAATAACATGATGTTTTTCAATGGCAAAAATCAATGAATATTGTAAATGCACAAACAGTAATTTCTCCGCATTGCAAGCTGCAATTCTGAAATTTTTTGCTTTTTCCTGCTCCTCTTAGCATGATAAAGAAGATTCAAAGAGAGTGAGATGCCAGCTCCTTTCATTCAGTCAGTAGCTTCAATCATTTCTGGACGTTTTTCAATGGCAAAAATCAATGAATATTGTAAATGCACAAACAGTAATTTCTCCGCATTGCAAGGTGCAATTCTGAAATTTTTTGCTTTTTCCTGCTCCTCTTAGCATGATAAAGAAGATTCAAAGAGAGTGAGATGTCAGCTCCTTTCATTCAGTCAGTAGCTTCAAACATTTCTGGTATATGAATAACATGATGTTTTTCAATGGCAAAAGTCAATGAATATTGTAAATGCACAAACAGTAATTTCTCCGCATTGCAAGGAGCAATTCTGAAATTTTTTGCTTTTTCCTGCTCCGCTTAGCATGATAAAGAAGATTCAAAGAGAGTGAGATGCCAGCTCCTTTCATTCAGTCAGTAGCTTCAATCATTTCTGGACGTTTTTCAATGGCAAAAATCAATGAATATTGTAAATGCACAAACAGTAATTTCTCCGCATTGCAAGGTGCAATTCTGAAATTTTTTGCTTTTTCCTGCTCCTCTTAGCATGATAAAGACGATTCAAAGAGAGTGAGATGCCAGCTCCTTTCGTTCAGTCAGTAGCTTCAATCATTTCTGGACGTTTTTCAATGGCAAAAATCATTGAATATTATAAATGCACAAACAGTAATTTCTCCGCATTTCAAGGTGCAATTCTGAAATTTTTTACTTTTTCCTGCTCCTCTTAGCATGATAAAGAAGATTCAAAGAGAGTGAGATGCCAGCTCCTTTCATTCAGTCAGTAGCTTCAATCATTTCTGGTATATGAATAACATGATGTTTTTCAATGGCAAAAATCAATGAATATTGTAAATGCACAAACAGTAATTTGTCCGCATTGCAAGGTGCAATTCTGAAATTTTTTGCTTTTTCCTGCTCCTCTTAGCATGATAAAGAAGATTCAAAGAGAGTGAGATGCCAGCTCCTTTCGTTCAGTCAGTAGCTTCAATCATTTCTGGACGTTTTTCAATGGCAAAAATCATTGAATATTATAAATGCACAAACAGTAATTTCTCCGCATTGCAAGGTGCAATTCTGAAATTTTTTACTTTTTCCTGCTCCTCTTAGCATGATAAAGAAGATTCAAAGAGAGTGAGATGCCAGCTCCTTTCATTCAGTCAGTAGCTTCAATCATTTCTGGTATATGAATAACATGATGTTTTTCAATGGCAAAAATCAATGAATATTGTAAATGCACAAACAGTAATTTCTCCGCATTGCAAGGTGCAATTCTGAAATTTTTTGCTTTTTCCTGCTCCTCTTAGCATGATAAAGAAGATTCAAAGAGAGTGAGATGCCAGCTCCTTTCATTCAGTCAGTAGCTTCAATCATTTCTGGACGTTTTTCAATGGCAAAAATCAATGAATATTGTAAATGCACAAACAGTAATTTCTCCGCATTGCAAGGTGCAATTCTGAAATTTTTTGCTTTTTCCTGCTCCTCTTAGCATGATAAACATGATTCAAAGAGAGTGAGATGCCAGCTCCTTTCATTCAGTCAGTAGCTTCAAACATTTCTGGTATATGAATAACATGATGTTTTTCAATGGCAAAAATCAATGAATTTTGTAAATGCACAAACAGTAATTTCTCCGCATTGCAAGGTGCAATTCTGAAATTTTTTGCTTTTTCCTGCTCCTCTTAGCATGATAAAGAAGATTCAAAGAGAGTGAGATGCCAGCTCCTTTCATTCAGTCAGTAGCTTCAAACATTTCTGGTATATGAATAACATGATGTTTTTCAATGGCAAAAATCAATGAATATTGTAAATGCACAAACAGTAATTTCTCCGCATTGCAAGGTGCAAGTCTGAAATTTTTTGCTTTTTCCTGCTCCTCTTAGCATGATAAAGAAGATTCAAAGAGAGTGAGATGCCAGCTACTTTCATTCAGTCAGTAGCTTCAATCATTTCTGGACGTTTTTCAATGGTAAAAATCAATGAATATTGTAAATGCACAAACAGTAATTTCTCCACATTGCAAGGTGCAATTCTGAAATTTTTTGCTTTTTCCTGCTCCTCTTAGCATGATAAAGAAGATTCAAAGAGAGTGAGATGCCAGCTCCTTTCATTCAGTCAGTAGCTTCAAACATTTCTGGTATATGAATAACATGATGTTTTTCAATGGCAAAAATCAATGAATATTGTAAATGCACAAACAGTAATTTCTCCGCATTGCAAGCTGCAATTCTGAAATTTTTTGCTTTTTCCTGCTCCTCTTAGCATGATAAAGAAGATTCAAAGAGAGTGAGATGCCAGCTCCTTTCATTCAGTCAGTAGCTTCAATCATTTCTGGACGTTTTTCAATGGCAAAAATCAATGAATATTGTAAATGCACAAACAGTAATTTCTCCGCATTGCAAGGTGCAATTCTGAAATTTTTTGCTTTTTCCTGCTCCTCTTAGCATGATAAAGAAGATTCAAAGAGAGTGAGATGTCAGCTCCTTTCATTCAGTCAGTAGCTTCAAACATTTCTGGTATATGAATAACATGATGTTTTTCAATGGCAAAAGTCAATGAATATTGTAAATGCACAAACAGTAATTTCTCCGCATTGCAAGGAGCAATTCTGAAATTTTTTGCTTTTTCCTGCTCCGCTTAGCATGATAAAGAAGATTCAAAGAGAGTGAGATGCCAGCTCCTTTCATTCAGTCAGTAGCTTCAATCATTTCTGGACGTTTTTCAATGGCAAAAATCAATGAATATTGTAAATGCACAAACAGTAATTTCTCCGCATTGCAAGGTGCAATTCTGAAATTTTTTGCTTTTTCCTGCTCCTCTTAGCATGATAAAGACGATTCAAAGAGAGTGAGATGCCAGCTCCTTTCGTTCAGTCAGTAGCTTCAATCATTTCTGGACGTTTTTCAATGGCAAAAATCATTGAATATTATAAATGCACAAACAGTAATTTCTCCGCATTTCAAGGTGCAATTCTGAAATTTTTTACTTTTTCCTGCTCCTCTTAGCATGATAAAGAAGATTCAAAGAGAGTGAGATGCCAGCTCCTTTCATTCAGTCAGTAGCTTCAATCATTTCTGGTATATGAATAACATGATGTTTTTCAATGGCAAAAATCAATGAATATTGTAAATGCACAAACAGTAATTTGTCCGCATTGCAAGGTGCAATTCTGAAATTTTTTGCTTTTTCCTGCTCCTCTTAGCATGATAAAGAAGATTCAAAGAGAGTGAGATGCCAGCTCCTTTCATTCAGTCAGTAGCTTCAATCATTTCTGGACGTTTTTCAATGGCAAAAATCAATGAATATTGCAAATGCACAAACAGTAATTTCTCCGCATTGCAAGGTGCAATTCTGAAATTTTTTGCTTTTTCCTGCTCCTCTTAGCGTGATAAACAAGGCTCAAAGAGAGTGAGATGCCAGCTCCTTTCTATCAGTCAGTAGCTTCAATCATTTCTGGACGTTTTTCAATGGCAAAAATCAATGAATATTGTAAATGCACAAACAGTAATTTCTCCGCATTGCAAGGTGCAATTCTGAAATTTTTTGCTTTTACCTGCTCCTCTTAGCATGATAAAGAAGATTCAAAGAGAGTGAGATGCCAGCTCCTTTCATTCAGTCAGTAGCTTCAATCATTTCTGGACGTTTTTCAATGGCAAAAATCAATGAATATTGTAAATGCACAAACAGTAATTTCTCCGCATTGCAAGGTGCAATTCTGAAATTTTTTGCTTTTTCCTGCTCCTCTTAGCATGATAAAGAAGATTCAAAGAGAGTGAGATGCCAGCTCCTTTCATTCAGTCAGTAGCTTCAAACATTTCTGGTATATGAATAACATGATGTTTTTCAATGGCAAAAATCAATGAATATTGTAAATGCACAAACAGTAATTTCTCCGCATTGCAAGGTGCAATTCTGAAATTTTTTGCTTTTTCCTGCTCCTCTTAGCATGATAAAGAAGATACAAAGAGAGTGAGATGCCAGCTCCTTTCGTTCAGTCAGTAGCTTCAATCATTTCTGGACGTTTTTCAATGGCAAAAATCATTGAATATTATAAATGCACAAACAGTAATTTCTCCGCATTGCAAGGTGCAATTCTGAAATTTTTTACTTTTTCCTGCTCCTCTTAGCATGATAAAGAAGATTCAAAGAGAGTGAGATGCCAGCTCCTTTCATTCAGTCAGTAGCTTCAATCATTTCTGGTATATGAATAACATGATGTTTTTCAATGGCAAAAATCAATGAATATTGTAAATGCACAAACAGTAATTTCTCCGCATTGCAAGGTGCAATTCTGAAATTTTTTGCTTTTTCCTGCTCCTCTTAGCATGATAAAGAAGATTCAAAGAGAGTGAGATGCCAGCTCCTTTCATTCAGTCAGTAGCTTCAATCATTTCTGGACGTTTTTCAATGGCAAAAATCAATGAATATTGTAAATGCACAAACAGTAATTTCTCCGCATTGCAAGGTGCAATTCTGAAATTTTTTGCTTTTTCCTGCTCCTCTTAGCATGATAAACATGATTCAAAGAGAGTGAGATGCCAGCTCCTTTCATTCAGTCAGTAGCTTCAAACATTTCTGGTATATGAATAACATGATGTTTTTCAATGGCAAAAATCAATGAATTTTGTAAATGCACAAACAGTAATTTCTCCGCATTGCAAGGTGCAATTCTGAAATTTTTTGCTTTTTCCTGCTCCTCTTAGCATGATAAAGAAGATTCAAAGAGAGTGAGATGCCAGCTCCTTTCATTCAGTCAGTAGCTTCAAACATTTCTGGTATATGAATAACATGATGTTTTTCAATGGCAAAAATCAATGAATATTGTAAATGCACAAACAGTAATTTCTCCGCATTGCAAGGTGCAAGTCTGAAATTTTTTGCTTTTTCCTGCTCCTCTTAGCATGATAAAGAAGATTCAAAGAGAGTGAGATGCCAGCTACTTTCATTCAGTCAGTAGCTTCAATCATTTCTGGACGTTTTTCAATTGTAAAAATCAATGAATATTGTAAATGCACAAACAGTAATTTCTCCACATTGCAAGGTGCAATTCTGAAATTTTTTGCTTTTTCCTGCTCCTCTTAGCATGATAAAGAAGATTCAAAGAGAGTGAGATGCCAGCTCCTTTCATTCAGTCAGTAGCTTCAAACATTTCTGGTATATGAATAACATGATGTTTTTCAATGGCAAAAATCAATGAATATTGTAAATGCACAAACAGTAATTTCTCCGCATTGCAAGTTGCAATTCTGAAATTTTTTGCTTTTTCCTGCTCCTCTTAGCATGATAAAGAAGATTCAAAGAGAGTGAGATGCCAGCTCCTTTCATTCAGTCAGTAGCTTCAAACATTTCTGGTATATGAATAACATGATGTTTTTCAATGGCAAAAATCAATGAATATTGTAAATGCACAAACAGTAATTTCTCCGCATTGCAAGGTGCAAGTCTGAAATTTTTTGCTTTTTCCTGCTCCTCTTAGCATGATAAAGAAGATTCAAAGAGAGTGAGATGCCAGCTACTTTCATTCAGTCAGTAGCTTCAATCATTTCTGGACGTTTTTCAATGGTAAAAATCAATGAATATTGTAAATGCACAAACAGTAATTTCTCCACATTGCAAGGTGCAATTCTGAAATTTTTTGCTTTTTCCTGCTCCTCTTAGCATGATAAAGAAGATTCAAAGAGAGTGAGATGCCAGCTCCTTTCATTCAGTCAGTAGCTTCAATCATTTCTGGACGTTTTTCAATGGCAAAAATCAATGAATATTGCAAATGCACAAACAGTAATTTCTCCGCATTGCAAGGTGCAATTCTGAAATTTTTTGCTTTTTCCTGCTCCTCTTAGCATGATAAACAAGGCTCAAAGAGAGTGAGATGCCAGCTCCTTTCTATCAGTCAGTAGCTTCAATCATTTCTGGACGTTTTTCAATGGCAAAAATCAATGAATATTGTAAATGCACAAACAGTAATTTCTCCGCATTGCAAGGTGCAATTCTGAAATTTTTTGCTTTTACCTGCTCCTCTTAGCATGATAAAGAAGATTCAAAGAGAGTGAGATGCCAGCTCCTTTCATTCAGTCAGTAGCTTCAATCATTTCTGGATGTTTTTCAATGGCAAAAATCAATGAATATTGTAAATGCACAAACAGTAATTTCTCCGCATTGCAAGGTGCAATTCTGAAATTTTTTGCTTTTTCCTGCTCCTCTTAGCATGATAAAGAAGATTCAAAGAGAGTGAGATGCCAGCTCCTTTCATTCAGTCAGTAGCTTCAAACATTTCTGGTATATGAATAACATGATGTTTTTCAATGGCAAAAATCAATGAATATTGTAAATGCACAAACAGTAATTTCTCCGCATTGCAAGGTGCAATTCTGAAATTTTTTGCTTTTTCCTGCTCCTCTTAGCATGATAAAGAAGTTTCAAAGAGAGTGAGATGCCAGCTCCTTTCGTTCAGTCAGTAGCTTCAATCATTTCTGGACGTTTTTCAATGGCAAAAATCATTGAATATTATAAATGCACAAACAGTAATTTCTCCGCATTGCAAGGTGCAATTCTGAAATTTTTTACTTTTTCCTGCTCCTCTTAGCATGATAAAGAAGATTCAAAGAGAGTGAGATGCCAGCTCCTTTCATTCAGTCAGTAGCTTCAATCATTTCTGGTATATGAATAACATGATGTTTTTCAATGGCAAAAATCAATGAATATTGTAAATGCACAAACAGTAATTTCTCCGCATTGCAAGGTGCAATTCTGAAATTTTTTGCTTTTTCCTGCTCCTCTTAGCATGATAAAGAAGATTCAAAGAGAGTGAGATGCCAGCTCCTTTCATTCAGTCAGTAGCTTCAATCATTTCTGGACGTTTTTCAATGGCAAAAATCAATGAATATTGTAAATGCACAAACAGTAATTTCTCCGCATTGCAAGGTGCAATTCTGAAATTTTTTGCTTTTTCCTGCTCCTCTTAGCATGATAAACATGATTCAAAGAGAGTGAGATGCCAGCTCCTTTCATTCAGTCAGTAGCTTCAAACATTTCTGGTATATGAATAACATGATGTTTTTCAATGGCAAAAATCAATGAATTTTGTAAATGCACAAACAGTAATTTCTCCGCATTGCAAGGTGCAATTCTGAAATTTTTTGCTTTTTCCTGCTCCTCTTAGCATGATAAACAAGGCTCAAAGAGAGTGAGATGCCAGCTCCTTTCTATCAGTCAGTAGCTTCAATCATTTCTGGACGTTTTTCAATGGCAAAAATCAATGAATATTGTAAATGCACAAACAGTAATTTCTCCGCATTGCAAGGTGCAATTCTGAAATTTTTTGCTTTTACCTGCTCCTCTTAGCATGATAAAGAAGATTCAAAGAGAGTGAGATGCCAGCTCCTTTCATTCAGTCAGTAGCTTCAATCATTTCTGGACGTTTTTCAATGGCAAAAATCAATGAATATTGTAAATGCACAAACAGTAATTTCTCCGCATTGCAAGGTGCAATTTTGAAATTTTTTGCTTTTTCCTGCTCCTCTTAGCATGATAAAGAAGATTCAAAGAGAGTGAGATGCCAGCTCCTTTCATTCAGTCAGTAGCTTCAAACATTTCTGGTATATGAATAACATGATGTTTTTCAATGGCAAAAATCAATGAATATTGTAAATGCACAAACAGTAATTTCTCCGCATTGCAAGGTGCAATTCTGAAATTTTTTGCTTTTTCCTGCTCCTCTTAGCATGATAAAGAAGATTCAAAGAGAGTGAGATGCCAGCTCCTTTCGTTCAGTCAGTAGCTTCAATCATTTCTGGACGTTTTTCAATGGCAAAAATCATTGAATATTATAAATGCACAAACAGTAATTTCTCCGCATTGCAAGGTGCAATTCTGAAATTTTTTACTTTTTCCTGCTCCTCTTAGCATGATAAAGAAGATTCAAAGAGAGTGAGATGCCAGCTCCTTTCATTCAGTCAGTAGCTTCAATCATTTCTGGTATATGAATAACATGATGTTTTTCAATGGCAAAAATCAATGAATATTGTAAATGCACAAACAGTAATTTCTCCGCATTGCAAGGTGCAATTCTGAAATTTTTTGCTTTTTCCTGCTCCTCTTAGCATGATAAAGAAGATTCAAAGAGAGTGAGATGCCAGCTCCTTTCATTCAGTCAGTAGCTTCAATCATTTCTGGACGTTTTTCAATGGCAAAAATCAATGAATATTGTAAATGCACAAACAGTAATTTCTCCGCATTGCAAGGTGCAATTCTGAAATTTTTTGCTTTTTCCTGCTCCTCTTAGCATGATAAACATGATTCAAAGAGAGTGAGATGCCAGCTCCTTTCATTCAGTCAGTAGCTTCAAACATTTCTGGTATATGAATAACATGATGTTTTTCAATGGCAAAAATCAATGAATTTTGTAAATGCACAAACAGTAATTTCTCCGCATTGCAAGGTGCAATTCTGAAATTTTTTGCTTTTTCCTGCTCCTCTTAGCATGATAAAGAAGATTCAAAGAGAGTGAGATGCCAGCTCCTTTCATTCAGTCAGTAGCTTCAAACATTTCTGGTATATGAATAACATGATGTTTTTCAATGGCAAAAATCAATGAATATTGTAAATGCACAAACAGTAATTTCTCCGCATTGCAAGGTGCAAGTCTGAAATTTTTTGCTTTTTCCTGCTCCTCTTAGCATGATAAAGAAGATTCAAAGAGAGTGAGATGCCAGCTACTTTCATTCAGTCAGTAGCTTCAATCATTTCTGGACGTTTTTCAATTGTAAAAATCAATGAATATTGTAAATGCACAAACAGTAATTTCTCCACATTGCAAGGTGCAATTCTGAAATTTTTTGCTTTTTCCTGCTCCTCTTAGCATGATAAAGAAGATTCAAAGAGAGTGAGATGCCAGCTCCTTTCATTCAGTCAGTAGCTTCAAACATTTCTGGTATATGAATAACATGATGTTTTTCAATGGCAAAAATCAATGAATATTGTAAATGCACAAACAGTAATTTCTCCGCATTGCAAGGTGCAAGTCTGAAATTTTTTGCTTTTTCCTGCTCCTCTTAGCATGATAAAGAAGATTCAAAGAGAGTGAGATGCCAGCTACTTTCATTCAGTCAGTAGCTTCAATCATTTCTGGACGTTTTTCAATTGTAAAAATCAATGAATATTGTAAATGCACAAACAGTAATTTCTCCACATTGCAAGGTGCAATTCTGAAATTTTTTGCTTTTTCCTGCTCCTCTTAGCATGATAAACAAGGCTCAAGGAGAGTGAGATGCCAGCTCCTTTCTATCAGTCAGTAGCTTCAATCATTTCTGGACGTTTTTCAATGGCAAAAATCAATGAATATTGTAAATGCACAAACAGTAATTTCTCCGCATTGCAAGGTGCAATTCTGAAATTTTTTGCTTTTACCTGCTCCTCTTAGCATGATAAAGAAGATTCAAAGAGAGTGAGATGCCAGCTCCTTTCATTCAGTCAGTAGCTTCAATCATTTCTGGACGTTTTTCAATGGCAAAAATCAATGAATATTGTAAATGCACAAACAGTAATTTCTCCGCATTGCAAGGTGCAATTCTGAAATTTTTTGCTTTTTCCTGCTCCTCTTAGCATGATAAAGAAGATTCAAAGAGAGTGAGATGCCAGCTCCTTTCATTCAGTCAGTAGCTTCAAACATTTCTGGTATATGAATAACATGATGTTTTTCAATGGCAAAAATCAATGAATATTGTAAATGCACAAACAGTAATTTCTCCGCATTGCAAGGTGCAATTCTGAAATTTTTTGCTTTTTCCTGCTCCTCTTAGCATGATAAAGAAGATTCAAAGAGAGTGAGATGCCAGCTCCTTTCGTTCAGTCAGTAGCTTCAATCATTTCTGGACGTTTTTCAATGGCAAAAATCATTGAATATTATAAATGCACAAACAGTAATTTCTCCGCATTGCAAGGTGCAATTCTGAAATTTTTTACTTTTTCCTGCTCCTCTTAGCATGATAAAGAAGATTCAAAGAGAGTGAGATGCCAGCTCCTTTCATTCAGTCAGTAGCTTCAATCATTTCTGGTATATGAATAACATGATGTTTTTCAATGGCAAAAATCAATGAATATTGTAAATGCACAAACAGTAATTTCTCCGCATTGCAAGGTGCAATTCTGAAATTTTTTGCTTTTTCCTGCTCCTCTTAGCATGATAAAGAAGATTCAAAGAGAGTGAGATGCCAGCTCCTTTCATTCAGTCAGTAGCTTCAATCATTTCTGGACGTTTTTCAATGGCAAAAATCAATGAATATTGTAAATGCACAAACAGTAATTTCTCCGCATTGCAAGGTGCAATTCTGAAATTTTTTGCTTTTTCCTGCTCCTCTTAGCATGATAAACATGATTCAAAGAGAGTGAGATGCCAGCTCCTTTCATTCAGTCAGTAGCTTCAAACATTTCTGGTATATGAATAACATGATGTTTTTCAATGGCAAAAATCAATGAATTTTGTAAATGCACAAACAGTAATTTCTCCGCATTGCAAGGTGCAATTCTGAAATTTTTTGCTTTTTCCTGCTCCTCTTAGCATGATAAAGAAGATTCAAAGAGAGTGAGATGCCAGCTCCTTTCATTCAGTCAGTAGCTTCAAACATTTCTGGTATATGAATAACATGATGTTTTTCAATAGCAAAAATCAATGAATATTGTAAATGCACAAACAGTAATTTCTCCGCATTGCAAGGTGCAAGTCTGAAATTTTTTGCTTTTTCCTGCTCCTCTTAGCATGATAAAGAAGATTCAAAGAGAGTGAGATGCCAGCTACTTTCATTCAGTCAGTAGCTTCAATCATTTCTGGACGTTTTTCAATTGTAAAAATCAATGAATATTGTAAATGCACAAACAGTAATTTCTCCACATTGCAAGGTGCAATTCTGAAATTTTTTGCTTTTTCCTGCTCCTCTTAGCATGATAAAGAAGATTCAAAGAGAGTGAGATGCCAGCTCCTTTCATTCAGTCAGTAGCTTCAAACATTTCTGGTATATGAATAACATGATGTTTTTCAATGGCAAAAATCAATGAATATTGTAAATGCACAAACAGTAATTTCTCCGCATTGCAAGGTGCAATTCTGAAATTTTTTGCTTTTTCCTGCTCCTCTTAGCATGATAAAGAAGATTCAAAGAGAGTGAGATGCCAGCTCCTTTCATTCAGTCAGTAGCTTCAAACATTTCTGGTATATGAATAACATGATGTTTTTCAATGGCAAAAATCAATGAATATTGTAAATGCACAAACAGTAATTTCTCCGCATTGCAAGGCGCAAGTCTGAAATTTTTTGCTTTTTCCTGCTCCTCTTAGCATGATAAAGAAGATTCAAAGAGAGTGAGATGCCAGCTACTTTCATTCAGTCAGTAGCTTCAATCATTTCTGGACGTTTTTCAATGGTAAAAATCAATGAATATTGTAAATGCACAAACAGTAATTTCTCCACATTGCAAAGTGCAATTCTGAAATTTTTTGCTTTTTCCTGCTCCTCTTAGCATGATAAAGAAGATTCAAAGAGAGTGAGATGCCAGCTCCTTTCATTCAGTCAGTAGCTTCAATCATTTCTGGACGTTTTTCAATGGCAAAAATCAATGAATATTGCAAATGCACAAACAGTAATTTCTCCGCATTGCAAGGTGCAATTCTGAAATTTTTTGCTTTTTCCTGCTCCTCTTAGCATGATAAACAAGGCTCAAAGAGAGTGAGATGCCAGCTCCTTTCTATCAGTCAGTAGCTTCAATCATTTCTGGACGTTTTTCAATGGCAAAAATCAATGAATATTGTAAATGCACAAACAGTAATTTCTCCGCATTGCAAGGTGCAATTCTGAAATTTTTTGCTTTTACCTGCTCCTCTTAGCATGATAAAGAAGATTCAAAGAGAGTGAGATGCCAGCTCCTTTCATTCAGTCAGTAGCTTCAATCATTTCTGGATGTTTTTCAATGGCAAAAATCAATGAATATTGTAAATGCACAAACAGTAATTTCTCCGCATTGCAAGGTGCAATTCTGAAATTTTTTGCTTTTTCCTGCTCCTCTTAGCATGATAAAGAAGATTCAAAGAGAGTGAGATGCCAGCTCCTTTCATTCAGTCAGTAGCTTCAAACATTTCTGGTATATGAATAACATGATGTTTTTCAATGGCAAAAATCAATGAATATTGTAAATGCACAAACAGTAATTTCTCCGCATTGCAAGGTGCAATTCTGAAATTTTTTGCTTTTTCCTGCTCCTCTTAGCATGATAAAGAAGATTCAAAGAGAGTGAGATGCCAGCTCCTTTCGTTCAGTCAGTAGCTTCAATCATTTCTGGACGTTTTTCAATGGCAAAAATCATTGAATATTATAAATGCACAAACAGTAATTTCTCCGCATTGCAAGGTGCAATTCTGAAATTTTTTACTTTTTCCTGCTCCTCTTAGCATGATAAAGAAGATTCAAAGAGAGTGAGATGCCAGCTCCTTTCATTCAGTCAGTAGCTTCAATCATTTCTGGTATATGAATAACATGATGTTTTTCAATGGCAAAAATCAATGAATATTGTAAATGCACAAACAGTAATTTCTCCGCATTGCAAGGTGCAATTCTGAAATTTTTTGCTTTTTCCTGCTCCTCTTAGCATGATAAAGAAGATTCAAAGAGAGTGAGATGCCAGCTCCTTTCATTCAGTCAGTAGCTTCAATCATTTCTGGACGTTTTTCAATGGCAAAAATCAATGAATATTGTAAATGCACAAACAGTAATTTCTCCGCATTGCAAGGTGCAATTCTGAAATTTTTTGCTTTTTCCTGCTCCTCTTAGCATGATAAACATGATTCAAAGAGAGTGAGATGCCAGCTCCTTTCATTCAGTCAGTAGCTTCAAACATTTCTGGTATATGAATAACATGATGTTTTTCAATGGCAAAAATCAATGAATATTGTAAATGCACAAACAGTAATTTCTCCGCATTGCAAGGTGCAATTCTGAAATTTTTTGCTTTTTCCTGCTCCTCTTAGCATGATAAAGAAGATTCAAAGAGATTGAGATGCCAGCTCCTTTCATTCAGTCAGTAGCTTCAAACATTTCTGGTATATGAATAACATGATGTTTTTCAATGGCAAAAATCAATGAATATTGTAAATGCACAAACAGTAATTTCTCCGCATTGCAAGGTGCAAGTCTGAAATTTTTTGCTTTTTCCTGCTCCTCTTAGCATGATAAAGAAGATTCAAAGAGAGTGAGATGCCAGCTACTTTCATTCAGTCAGTAGGTTCAATCATTTCTGGACGTTTTTCAATGGTAAAAATCAATGAATATTGTAAATGCACAAACAGTAATTTCTCCACATTGCAAGGTGCAATTCTGAAATTTTTTGCTTTTTCCTGCTCCTCTTAGCATGATAAAGAAGATTCAAAGAGAGTGAGATGCCAGCTCCTTTCATTCAGTCAGTAGCTTCAAACATTTCTGGTATATGAATAACATGATGTTTTTCAATGGCAAAAATCAATGAATATTGTAAATGCACAAACAGTAATTTCTCCGCATTGCAAGGTGCAATTCTGAAATTTTTTGCTTTTTCCTGCTCCTCTTAGCATGATAAAGAAGATTCAAAGAGAGTGAGATGCCAGCTCCTTTCATTCAGTCAGTAGCTTCAAACATTTCTGGTATATGAATAACATGATGTTTTTCAATGGCAAAAATCAATGAATATTGTAAATGCACAAACAGTAATTTCTCCGCATTGCAAGGTGCAAGTCTGAAATTTTTTGCTTTTTCCTGCTCCTCTTAGCATGATAAAGAAGATTCAAAGAGAGTGAGATGCCAGCTACTTTCATTCAGTCAGTAGCTTCAATCATTTCTGGACGTTTTTCAATGGTAAAAATCAATGAATATTGTAAATGCACAAACAGTAATTTCTCCACATTGCAAGGTGCAATTCTGAAATTTTTTGCTTTTTCCTGCTCCTCTTAGCATGATAAAGAAGATTCAAAGAGAGTGAGATGCCAGCTCCTTTCATTCAGTCAGTAGCTTCAAACATTTCTGGTATATGAGTAACATGATGTTTTTCAATGGCAAAAATCAATGAATATTGTAAATGCACAAACAGTAATTTCTCCGCATTGCAAGGTGCAATTCTGAAATTTTTTGCTTTTTCCTGCTCCTCTTAGCATGATAAAGAAGATTCAAAGAGAGTGAGATGCCAGCTCCTTTCATTCAGTCAGTAGCTTCAATCATTTCTGGATGTTTTTCAATGGCAAAAATCAATGAATATTGTAAATGCACAAACTGTAATTTCTCCGCATTGCAAGGTGCAATTCTGAAATTTTTTGCTTTTTCCTGCTCCTCTTAGCATGATAAAGAAGATTCAAAGAGAGTGAGATGCCAGCTCCTTTCATTCAGTCAGTAGCTTCAATCATTTCTGGATGTTTTTCAATGGCAAAAATCAATGAATATTGTAAATGCACAAACAGTAATTTCTCCGCATTGCAAGGTGCAATTCTGAAATTTTTTGCTTTTTCCTGCTCCTCTTAGCATGATAAAGAAGATTCAAAGAGAGTGAGATGCCAGCTCCTTTCATTCAGTCAGTACCTTCAATCATTTCTGGACGTTTTTCAATGGCAAAAATCAATGAATATTGTAAATGCACAAACAGTAATTTCTCCGCATTGCAAGGTGCAATTCTGAAATTTTTTGCTTTTTCCCGCTCCTCTTAGCATGATAAAGAAGATTCAAAGAGAGTGAGGTGCCAGCTCCTTTCATTCAGTCAGTAGCTTCAAACATTTCTGGTATATGAATAACATGTTTTTCAATGGCAAAAATCAATGAATATTGTAAATGCACAAACAGTAATTTCTCCGCATTGCAAGGTGCAATTCTGAAATTTTTTGCTTTTTCCTGCTCCTCTTAGCATGATAAACAAGATTCAAAGAGAGTGAGATGCCAGCTCCTTTCATTCAGTCAGTAGCTTCAATCATTTCTGGACGTTTTTCAATGGCAAAAATCAATGGATATTGTAAATGCACAAACAGTAATTTCTCCGCATTGCAAGGTGCAATTCTGAAATTTTTTGCTTTTTCCTGCTCCTCTTAGCATGATAAAGAAGATTCAAAGAGAGTGAGATGCCAGCTCCTTTCATTCAGTCAGTAGCTTTAAACATTTCTGGTATATGAATAACATGATGTTTTTCAATGGCAAAAATCAATGAATATTGTAAATGCACAAACAGTAATTTCTCCGCATTGCAAGGTGCAAGTCTGAAATTTTTTGCTTTTTCCTGCTCCTCTTAGCATGATAAAGAAGATTCAAAGAGAGTGAGATGCCAGCTACTTTCATTCAGTCAGTAGCTTCAATCATTTCTGGACGTTTTTCAATGGTAAAAATCAATGAATATTGTAAATGCACAAACAGTAATTTCTCCACATTGCAAGGTGCAATTCTGAAATTTTTTGCTTTTTCCTGCTCCTCTTAGCATGATAAAGAAGATTCAAAGAGAGTGAGATGCCAGCTCCTTTCATTCAGTCAGTAGTTTCAAACATTTCTGGTATATGAATAACATGATGTTTTTCAATGGCAAAAATCAATGAATATTGTAAATGCACAAACAGTAATTTCTCCGCATTGCAAGGTGCAATTCTGAAATTTTTTGCTTTTTCCTGCTCCTCTTAGCATGATAAAGAAGATTCAAAGAGAGTGAGATGCCAGCTCCTTTCATTCAGTCAGTAGCTTCAAACATTTCTGGTATATGAATAACATGAAGTTTTTCAATGGCAAAAATCAATGAATATTGTAAATGCACAAACAGTAATTTATCCGCATTGCAAGGTGCAATTCTGAAATTTTTTGCTTTTTCCTGCTCCTCTTAGCATGATAAAGAAGATTCAAAGAGAGTGAGATGCCAGCTCCTTTCATTCAGTCAGTAGCTTCAATCATTTCTGGACGTTTTTCAATGGCAAAAATCAATGAATATTGTAAATGCACAAACAGTAATTTCTCCGCATTGCAAGGTGCAATTCTGAAATTTTTTGCTTTTTCCTGCTCCTCTTAGCATGATAAAGAAGATTCAAAGAGAGTGAGATGTCAGCTCCTTTCATTCAGTCAGTAGCTTCAAACATTTCTGGTATATGAATAACATGATGTTTTTCAATGGCAAAAATCAATGAATATTGTAAATGCACAAACAGTAATTTCTCCGCATTGCAAGGTGCAATTCTGAAATTTTTTGCTTTTTCCTGCTCCTCTTAGCATGATAAAGAAGATTCAAAGAGAGTGAGATGCCAGTTCCTTTCATTCAGTCAGTAGCTTCAATCATTTCTGGACATTTTTCAATGGCAAAAATCAATGAATATTGTAAATGCACAAACAGTAATTTCTCCGCATTGCAAGGTGCAATTCTGAAATTTTTTGCTTTTTCCTGCTCCTCTTAGCATGATAAAGAAGATTCAAAGAGAGTGAGATGCCAGCTCCTTTCGTTCAGTCAGTAGCTTCAATCATTTCTGGACGTTTTTCAATGGCAAAAATCATTGAATATTATAAATGCACAAACAGTAATTTCTCCGCATTGCAAGGTGCAATTCTGAAATTTTTTACTTTTTCCTGCTCCTCTTAGCATGATAAAGAAGATTCAAAGAGAGTGAGATGCCAGCTCCTTTCATTCAGTCAGTAGCTTCAATCATTTCTGGTATATGAATAACATGATGTTTTTCAATGGCAAAAATCAATGAATATTGTAAATGCACAAACAGTAATTTCTCCGCATTGCAAGGTGCAATTCTGAAATTTTTTGCTTTTTCCTGCTCCTCTTAGCATGATAAAGAAGATTCAAAGAGAGTGAGATGCCAGCTCCTTTCATTCAGTCAGTAGCTTCAAACATTTCTGGTATATGAATAACATGATGTTTTTCAATGGCAAAAATCAATGAATATTGTAAATGCACAAACAGTAATTTCTCCGCATTGCAAGGTGCAAGTCTGAAATTTTTTGCTTTTTCCTGCTCCTCTTAGCATGATAAAGAAGATTCAAAGAGAGTGAGATGCCAGCTACTTTCATTCAGTCAGTAGCTTCAATCATTTCTGGACGTTTTTCAATGGTAAAAATCAATGAATATTGTAAATGCACAAACAGTAATTTCTCCACATTGCAAGGTGCAATTCTGAAATTTTTTGCTTTTTCCTGCTCCTCTTAGCATGATAAAGAAGATTCAAAGAGAGTGAGATGCCAGCTCCTTTCATTCAGTCAGTAGCTTCAAACATTTCTGGTATATGAATAACATGATGTTTTTCAATGGCAAAAATCAATGAATATTGTAAATGCACAAACAGTAATTTCTCCGCATTGCAAGGTGCAATTCTGAAATTTTTTGCTTTTTCCTGCTCCTCTTAGCATGATAAAGAATATTCAAAGAGAGTGAGATGCCAGCTCCTTTCATTCAGTCAGTAGCTTCAATCATTTCTGGATGTTTTTCAATGGCAAAAATCAATGAATATTGTAAATGCACAAACAGTAACTTCTCCGCATTGCAAGGTGCAAGTCTGAAATTTTTTGCTTTTTCCTGCTCCTCTTAGCATGATAAAGAAGATTCAAAGATTGTGAGATGCCAGCTACTTTCATTCAGTCAGTAGCTTCAATCATTTCTGGACGTTTTTCAATGGTAAAAATCAATGAATATTGTAAATGCACAAACAGTAATTTCTCCACATTGCAAGGTGCAATTCTGAAATTTTTTTCTTTTTCCTGCTCCTCTTAGCATGATAAAGAAGATTCAAAGAGAGTGAGATGCCAGCTCCTTTCATTCAGTCAGTAGCTTCAAACATTTCTGGTATATGAATAACATGATGTTTTTCAATGGCAAAAATCAATGAATATTGTAAATGCACAAACAGTAATTTCTCCGCATTGCAAGGTGCAATTCTGAAATTTTTTGCTTTTTCCTGCTCCTCTTAGCATGATAAAGAAGATTCAAAGAGAGTGAGATGCCAGCTCCTTTCATTCAGTCAGTAGCTTCAAACATTTCTGGTATATGAATAACATGATGTTTTTCAATGGCAAAAATCAATGAATATTGTAAATGCACAAACAGTAATTTCTCCGCATTGCAAGGTGCAATTCTGAAATTTTTTGCTTTTTCCTGCTCCTCTTAGCATGATAAAGAAGATTCAAAGAGAGTGAGATGCCAGCTCCTTTCATTCAGTCAGTAGCTTCAATCATTTCTGGACGTTTTTCAATGGCAAAAATCAATGAATATTGTAAATGCACAAACAGTAATTTCTCCGCATTGCAAGGTGCAATTCTGAAATTTTTTGCTTTTTCCTGCTCCTCTTAGCATGATAAACAAGATTCAAAGAGAGTGAGATGCCAACTCCTTTCATTCAGTCAGTAGCTTCAATCATTTCTGGACGTTTTTCAATGGCAAAAATCAATGAATATTGTAAATGCACAAACAGTAATTTCTCCGCATTGCAAGGTGCAATTCTGAAATTTTTTGCTTTTTCCTGCTCCTCTTAGCATGATAAAGAAGATTCAAAGAGAGTGAGATGCCAGCTCCTTTCATTCAGTCAGTAGCTTCAAACATTTCTGGTATATGAATAACATGATGTTTTTCAATGGCAAAAATCAATGAATATTGTAAATGCACAAACAGTAATTTCTCCGCATTGCAAGGTGCAATTCTGAAATTTTTTGCTTTTTCCTGCTCCTCTTAGCATGATAAAGAAGATTCAAAGAGAGTGAGATGCCAGCTCCTTTCATTCAGTCAGTAGCTTCAATCATTTCTGGTATATGAATAACATGATGTTTTTCAATGGCAAAAATCAATGAATATTGTAAATGCACAAACAGTAATTTCTCCGCATTGCAAGGTGCAATTCTGAAATTTTTTGCTTTTTCCTGCTCCTCTTAGCATGATAAAGAAGATTCAAAGAGAGTGAGATGCCAGCTCCTTTCATTCAGTCAGTAGCTTCAATCATTTCTGGACGTTTTTCAATGGCAAAAATCAATGAATATTGTAAATGCACAAACAGTAATTTCTCCGCATTGCAAGGTGCAATTCTGAAATTTTTTGCTTTTTCCTGCTCCTCTTAGCATGATAAACAAGATTCAAAGAGAGTGAGATG
Organism: Phyllobates terribilis; assembly: GCF_046119375.1. Lineage (NCBI taxonomy): Eukaryota > Metazoa > Chordata > Amphibia > Anura > Dendrobatidae > Phyllobates > Phyllobates terribilis. The sequence continues at coordinate 563,860 of NW_027363330.1, forward strand.
CCAACTCCTTTCATTCAGTCAGTAGCTTCAATCATTTCTGGACGTTTTTCAATGGCAAAAATCAATGAATATTGTAAATGCACAAACAGTAATTTCTCCGCATTGCAAGGTGCAATTCTGAAATTTTTTGCTTTTTCCTGCTCCTCTTAGCATGATAAAGAAGATTCAAAGAGAGTGAGATGCCAGCTCCTTTCATTCAGTCAGTAGCTTCAATCATTTCTGGACGTTTTTCAATGGCAAAAATCAATGAATATTGTAAATGCACAAACAGTAATTTCTCCGCATTGCAAGGTGCAATTCTGAAATTTTTTGCTTTTTCCTGCTCCTCTTAGCATGATAAACAAGATTCAAAGAGAGTGAGATGCCAGCTCCTTTCATTCAGTCAGTAGCTTCAATCATTTCTGGACGTTTTTCAATGGCAAAAATCAATGAATATTGTAAATGCACAAACAGTAATTTCTCCGCATTGCAAGGTGCAATTCTGAAATTTTTTGCTTTTTCCTGCTCCTCTTAGCATGATAAAGAAGATTCAAAGAGAGTGAGATGCCAGCTCCTTTCATTCAGTCAGTAGCTTCAAACATTTCTGGTATATGAATAACATGATGTTTTTTAATGGCAAAAATCAATGAATATTGTAAATGCACAAACAGTAATTTCTCCGCATTGCAAGGTGCAAGTCTGAAATTTTTTGCTTTTTCCTGCTCCTCTTAGCATGATAAAGAAGATTCAAAGAGAGTGTGATGCCCGCTACTTTCATTCAGTCAGTAGCTTCAATCATTTCTGGACGTTTTTCAATGGTAAAAATCAATGAATATTGTAAATGCACAAACAGTAATTTCTCCACATTGCAAGGTGCAATTCTGAAATTTTTTGCTTTTTCCTGCTACTCTTAGCATGATAAAGAAGATTCAAAGAGAGTGAGATGCCAGCTCCTTTCATTCAGTCAGTAGCTTCAAACATTTCTGGTATATGAATAACATGATGTTTTTCAATGGCAAAAATCAATGAATATTGTAAATGCACAAACAGTAATTTCTCCGCATTGCAAGGTGCAATTCTGAAATTTTTTGCTTTTTCCTGCTCCTCTTAGCATGATAAAGAAGACTCAAAGAGAGTGAGATGCCAGCTCCTTTAATTCAGTCAGTAGCTTAAAACATTTCTGGTATATGAATAACATGATGTTTTTCAATGGCAAAAATCAATGAATATTGTAAATGCACAAACAGTAATTTCTCCGCATTGCAAGGTGCAATTCTGAAATTTTTTGCTTTTTCCTGCTCCTCTTAGCATGATAAAGAATATTCAAAGAGAGTGAGATGCCAGCTCCTTTCATTCAGTCAGTAGCTTCAATCATTTCTGGATGTTTTTCAATGGCAAAAATCAATGAATATTGTAAATGCACAAACAGTAACTTCTCCGCATTGCAAGGTGCAAGTCTGAAATTTTTTGCTGTTTCCTGCTCCTCTTAGCATGATAAAGAAGATTCAAAGAGAGTGAGATGCCAGCTACTTTCATTCAGTCAGTAGCTTCAATCATTTCTGGACGTTTTTCAATGGTAAAAATCAATGAATATTGTAAATGCACAAACAGTAATTTCTCCACATTGCAAGGTGCAATTCTGAAATTTTTTGCTTTTTCCTGCTCCTCTTAGCATGATAAAGAAGATTCAAAGAGAGTGAGATGCCAGCTCCTTTCATTCAGTCAGTAGCTTCAAACATTTCTGGTATATGAATAACATGATGTTTTTCAAAGGCAAAAATCAATGAATATTGTAAATGCACAAACAGTAATTTCTCCGCATTGCAAGGTGCAATTCTGAAATTTTTTGCTTTTTCCTGCTCCTCTTAGCATGATAAAGAAGATTCAAAGAGAGTGAGATGCCAGCTCCTTTCATTCAGTCAGTAGCTTCAAACATTTCTGGTATATGAATAACATGATGTTTTTCAATGGCAAAAATCAATGAATATTGTAAATGCACAAACAGTAATTTCTCCGCATTGCAAGGTGCAATTCTGAAATTTTTTGCTTTTTCCTGCTCCTCTTAGCATGATAAAGAAGATTCAAAGAGAGTGAGATGCGAGCTCCTTTCATTCAGTCAGTAGCTTCAATCATTTCTGGACGTTTTTCAATGGCAAAAATCAATGAATATTGTAAATGCACAAACAGTAATTTCTCCGCATTGCAAGGTGCAATTCTGAAATTTTTTGCTTTTTCCTGCTCCTCTTAGCATGATAAAGAAGATTCAAAGAGAGTGAGATGTCAGCTCCTTTCATTCAGTCAGTAGCTTCAAACATTTCTGGTATATGAATAACATGATGTTTTTCAATGGCAAAAATCAATGAATATTGTAAATGCACAAACAGTAATTTCTCCGCATTGCAAGGTGCAATTCTGAAATTTTTTGCTTTTTCCTGCTCCTCTTAGCATGATAAAGAAGATTCAAAGAGAGTGAGATGCCAGCTCCTTTCATTCAGTCAGTAGCTTCAATCATTTCTGGACATTTTTCAATGGCAAAAATCAATGAATATTGTAAATGCACAAACAGTAATTTCTCCGCATTGCAAGGTGCAATTCTGAAATTTTTTGCTTTTTCCTGCTCCTCTTAGCATGATAAAGAAGATTCAAAGAGAGTGAGATGCCAGCTCCTTTCATTCAGTCAGTAGCTTCAATCATTTCTGGTATATGAATAACATGATGTTTTTCAATGGCAAAAATCAATGAATATTGTAAATGCACAAACAGTAATTTCTCCGCATTGCAAGGTGCAATTCTGAAATTTTTTGCTTTTTCCTGCTCCTCTTAGCATGATAAAGAAGATTCAAAGAGAGTGAGATGCCAGCTCCTTTCATTCAGTCAGTAGCTTCAATAATTTCTGGACGTTTTTCAATGGCAAAAATCAATGAATATTGTAAATGCACAAACAGTAATTTCTCCGCATTGCAAGGTGCAATTCTGAAATTTTTTGCTTTTTCCTGCTCCTCTTAGCATGATAAACAAGATTCAAAGAGAGTGAGATGCCAGCTCCTTTCATTCAGTCAGTAGCTTCAATCATTTCTGGACGTTTTTCAATGGCAAAAATCAATGAATATTGTAAATGCACAAACAGTAATTTCTCCGCATTGCAAGGTGCAATTCTGAAATTTTTTGCTTTTTCCTGCTCCTCTTAGCATGATAAAGAAGATTCAAAGAGAGTGAGATGCCAGCTCCTTTCATTCAGTCAGTAGCTTCAAACATTTCTGGTATATGAATAACATGATGTTTTTCAATGGCAAAAATCAATGAATATTGTAAATGCATAAACAGTAATTTCTCCGCATTGCAAGGTGCAAGTCTGAAATTTTTTGCTTTTTCCTGCTCCTCTTAGCATGATAAAGAAGATTCAAGGAGAGTGAGATGCCAGCTACTTTCATTCAGTCAGTAGCTTCAATCATTTCTGGACGTTTTTCAATGGTAAAAATCAATGAATATTGTAAATGCACAAACAGTAATTTCTCCACATTGCAAGGTGCAATTCTGAAATTTTTTGCTTTTTCCTGCTCCTCTTAGCATGATAAAGAAGATTCAAAGAGAGTGAGATGCCAGCTCCTTTCATTCAGTCAGTAGCTTCAAACATTTCTGGTATATGAATAACATGATGTTTTTCAATGGCAAAAATCAATGAATATTGTAAATGCACAAACAGTAATTTCTCCGCATTGCAAGGTGCAATTCTGAAATTTTTTGCTTTTTCCTGCTCCTCTTAGCATGATAAAGAAGATTCAAAGAGAGTGAGATGCCAGCTCCTTTCATTCAGTCAGTAGCTTCAAACATTTCTGGTATATGAATAACATGATGTTTTTCAATGGCAAAAATCAATGAATATTGTAAATGCACAAACAGTAATTTCTCCGCATTGCAAGGTGCAATTCTGAAATTTTTTGCTTTTTCCTGCTCCTCTTAGCATGATAAAGAAGATTCAAAGAGAGTGAGATGCCAGCTCCTTTCATTCAGTCAGTAGCTTCAATCATTTCTGGACGTTTTTCAATGGCAAAAATCAATGAATATTGTAAATGCACAAACAGTAATTTCTCCGCATTGCAAGGTGCAATTCTGAAATTTTTTGCTTTTTCCTGCTCCTCTTAGCATGATAAACAAGATTCAAAGAGAGTGAGATGCCAACTCCTTTCATTCAGTCAGTAGCTTCAATCATTTCTGGACGTTTTTCAATGGCAAAAATCAATGAATATTGTAAATGCACAAACAGTAATTTCTCCACATTGCAAGGTGCAATTCTGAAATTTTTTGCTTTTTCCTGCTCCTCTTAGCATGATAAACAAGATTCAAAGAGAGTGAGATGCCAGCTCCTTTCATTCAGTCAGTAGCTTCAATCATTTCTGGACGTTTTTCAATGGCAAAAATCAATGAATATTGTAAATGCACAAACAGTAATTTCTCCGCATTGCAAGGTGCAATTCTGAAATTTTTTGCTTTTTCCTGCTCCTCTTAGCATGATAAACAAGATTCAAAGAGAGTGAGATGCCAGCTCCTTTCATTCAGTCAGTAGCTTCAATCATTTCTGGACGTTTTTCAATGGCAAAAATCAATGAATATTGTAAATGCACAAACAGTAATTTCTCCGCATTGCAAGGTGCAATTCTGAAATTTTTTGCTTTTTCCTGCTCCTCTTAGCATGATAAAGAAGATTCAAAGAGAGTGAGATGCCAGCTCCTTTCATTCAGTCAGTAGCTTCAAACATTTCTGGTATATGAATAACATGATGTTTTTTAATGGCAAAAATCAATGAATATTGTAAATGCACAAACAGTAATTTCTCCGCATTGCAAGGTGCAAGTCTGAAATTTTTTGCTTTTTCCTGCTCCTCTTAGCATGATAAAGAAGATTCAAAGAGAGTGAGATGCCAGCTCCTTTCATTCAGTCAGTAGCTTCAATCATTTCTGGACGTTTTTCAATGGCAAAAATCAATGAATATTGTAAATGCACAAACAGTAATTTCTCCGCATTGCAAGGTGCAATTCTGAAATTTTTTGCTTTTTCCTGCTCCTCTTAGCATGATAAAGAAGATTCAAGGAGAGTGAGATGCCAGCTACTTTCATTCAGTCAGTAGCTTCAATCATTTCTGGACGTTTTTCAATGGTAAAAATCAATGAATATTGTAAATGCACAAACAGTAATTTCTCCACATTGCAAGGTGCAATTCTGAAATTTTTTGCTTTTTCCTGCTCCTCTTAGCATGATAAAGAAGATTCAAAGAGAGTGAGATGCCAGCTCCTTTCATTCAGTCAGTAGCTTCAAACATTTCTGGTATATGAATAACATGATGTTTTTCAATGGCAAAAATCAATGAATATTGTAAATGCACAAACAGTAATTTCTCCGCATTGCAAGGTGCAATTCTGAAATTTTTTGCTTTTTCCTGCTCCTCTTAGCATGATAAAGAAGATTCAAAGAGAGTGAGATGCCAGCTCCTTTCATTCAGTCAGTAGCTTCAAACATTTCTGGTATATGAATAACATGATATTTTTCAATGGCAAAAATCAATGAATATTGTAAATGCACAAACAGTAATTTCTCCGCATTGCAAGGTGCAAGTCTGAAATTTTTTGCTTTTTCCTGCTCCTCTTAGCATGATAAAGAAGATTCAAAGAGAGTGAGATGCCAGCTACTTTCATTCAGTCAGTAGCTTCAATCATTTCTGGACGTTTTTCAATGGTAAAAATCAATGAATATTGTAAATGCACAAACAGTAATTTCTCCACATTGCAAGGTGCAATTCTGAAATTTTTTGCTTTTTCCTGCTCCTCTTAGCATGATAAAGAAGATTCAAAGAGAGTGAGATGCCAGCTCCTTTCATTCAGTCAGTAGCTTCAAACATTTCTGGTATATGAATAACATGATGTTTTTCAATGGCAAAAATCAATGAATATTGTAAATGCACAAACAGTAATTTCTCCGCATTGCAAGGTGCAATTCTGAAATTTTTTGCTTTTTCCTGCTCCTCTTAGCATGATAAAGAAGATTCAAAGAGAGTGAGATGCCAGCTCCTTTCATTCAGTCAGTAGCTTCAAACATTTCTGGTATATGAATAACATGATGTTTTTCAATGGCAAAAATCAATGAATATTGTAAATGCACAAACAGTAATTTCTCCGCATTGCAAGGTGCAATTCTGAAATTTTTTGCTTTTTCCTGCTCCTCTTAGCATGATAAAGAAGATTCAAAGAGAGTGAGATGCCAGCTCCTTTCATTCAGTCAGTAGCTTCAATCATTTCTGGACGTTTTTCAATGGCAAAAATCAATGAATATTGTAAATGCACAAACAGTAATTTCTCCGCATTGCAAGGTGCAATTCTGAAATTTTTTGCTTTTTCCTGCTCCTCTTAGCATGATAAACAAGATTCAAAGAGAGTGAGATGCCAACTCCTTTCATTCAGTCAGTAGCTTCAATCATTTCTGGACGTTTTTCAATGGCAAAAATCAATGAATATTGTAAATGCACAAACAGTAATTTCTCCGCATTGCAAGGTGCAATTCTGAAATTTTTTGCTTTTTCCTGCTCCTCTTAGCATGATAAAGAAGATTCAAAGAGAGTGAGATGCCAGCTCCTTTCATTCAGTCAGTAGCTTCAATCATTTCTGGACGTTTTTCAATGGCAAAAATCAATGAATATTGTAAATGCACAAACAGTAATTTCTCCGCATTGCAAGGTGCAATTCTGAAATTTTTTGCTTTTTCCTGCTCCTCTTAGCATGATAAACAAGATTCAAAGAGAGTGAGATGCCAGCTCCTTTCATTCAGTCAGTAGCTTCAATCATTTCTGGACGTTTTTCAATGGCAAAAATCAATGAATATTGTAAATGCACAAACAGTAATTTCTCCGCATTGCAAGGTGCAATTCTGAAATTTTTTGCTTTTTCCTGCTCCTCTTAGCATGATAAAGAAGATTCAAAGAGAGTGAGATGCCAGCTCCTTTCATTCAGTCAGTAGCTTCAAACATTTCTGGTATATGAATAACATGATGTTTTTTAATGGCAAAAATCAATGAATATTGTAAATGCACAAACAGTAATTTCTCCGCATTGCAAGGTGCAAGTCTGAAATTTTTTGCTTTTTCCTGCTCCTCTTAGCATGATAAAGAAGATTCAAAGAGAGTGAGATGCCAGCTACTTTCATTCAGTCAGTAGCTTCAATCATTTCTGGACGTTTTTCAATGGTAAAAATCAATGAATATTGTAATTGCACAAACAGTAATTTCTCCACATTGCAAGGTGCAATTCTGAAATTTTTTGCTTTTTCCTGCTACTCTTAGCATGATAAAGAAGATTCAAAGAGAGTGAGATGCCAGCTCCTTTCATTCAGTCAGTAGCTTCAAACATTTCTGGTATATGAATAACATGATGTTTTTCAATGGCAAAAATCAATGAATATTGTAAATGCACAAACAGTAATTTCTCCGCATTGCAAGGTGCAATTCTGAAATTTTTTGCTTTTTCCTGCTCCTCTTAGCATGATAAAGAAGACTCAAAGAGAGTGAGATGCCAGCTCCTTTAATTCAGTCAGTAGCTTAAAACATTTCTGGTATATGAATAACATGATATTTTTCAATGGCAAAAATCAATGAATATTGTAAATGCACAAACAGTAATTTCTCCGCATTGCAAGGTGCAATTCTGAAATTTTTTGCTTTTTCCTGCTCCTCTTAGCATGATAAAGAAGATTCAAAGAGAGTGAGATGCCAGCTCCTTTCATTCAGTCAGTAGCTTCAATCATTTCTGGACGTTTTTCAATGGCAAAAATCAATGAATATTGTAAATGCACAAACAGTAATTTCTCCGCATTGCAAGGTGCAATTCTGAAATTTTTTGCTTTTTCCTGCTCCTCTTAGCATGATAAACAAGATTCAAAGAGAGTGAGATGCCAGCTCCTTTCATTCAGTCAGTAGCTTCAATCATTTCTGGACGTTTTTCAATGGCAAAAATCAATGAATATTGTAAATGCACAAACAGTAATTTCTCCGCATTGCAAGGTGCAATTCTGAAATTTTTTGCTTTTTCCTGCTCCTCTTAGCATGATAAAGAAGATTCAAAGAGAGTGAGATGCCAGCTCCTTTCATTCAGTCAGTAGCTTCAAACATTTCTGGTATATGAATAACATGATGTTTTTTAATGGCAAAAATCAATGAATATTGTAAATGCACAAACAGTAATTTCTCCGCATTGCAAGGTGCAAGTCTGAAATTTTTTGCTTTTTCCTGCTCCTCTTAGCATGATAAAGAAGATTCAAAGAGAGTGAGATGCCAGCTACTTTCATTCAGTCAGTAGCTTCAATCATTTCTGGACGTTTTTCAATGGTAAAAATCAATGAATATTGTAAATGCACAAACAGTAATTTCTCCACATTGCAAGGTGCAATTCTGAAATTTTTTGCTTTTTCCTGCTACTCTTAGCATGATAAAGAAGATTCAAAGAGAGTGAGATGCCAGCTCCTTTCATTCAGTCAGTAGCTTCAAACATTTCTGGTATATGAATAACATGATGTTTTTCAATGGAAAAAATCAATGAATATTGTAAATGCACAAACAGTAATTTCTCCGCATTGCAAGGTGCAATTCTGAAATTTTTTGCTTTTTCCTGCTCCTCTTAGCATGATAAAGAAGACTCAAAGAGAGTGAGATGCCAGCTCCTTTAATTCAGTCAGTAGCTTAAAACATTTCTGGTATATGAATAACATGATGTTTTTCAATGGCAAAAATCAATGAATATTGTAAATGCACAAACAGTAATTTCTCCGCATTGCAAGGTGCAATTCTGAAATTTTTTGCTTTTTCCTGCTCCTCTTAGCATGATAAAGAATATTCAAAGAGAGTGAGATGCCAGCTCCTTTCATTCAGTCAGTAGCTTCAATCATTTCTGGATGTTTTTCAATGGCAAAAATCAATGAATATTGTAAATGCACAAACAGTAACTTCTCCGCATTGCAAGGTGCAAGTCTGAAATTTTTTGCTTTTTCCTGCTCCTCTTAGCATGATAAAGAAGATTCAAAGAGAGTGAGATGCCAGCTACTTTCATTCAGTCAGTAGCTTCAATCATTTCTGGACGTTTTTCAATGGTAAAAATCAATGAATATTGTAAATGCACAAACAGTAATTTCTCCACATTGCAAGGTGCAATTCTGAAATTTTTTGCTTTTTCCTGCTCCTCTTAGCATGATAAAGAAGATTCAAAGAGAGTGAGATGCCAGCTCCTTTCATTCAGTCAGTAGCTTCAAACATTTCTGGTATATGAATAACATGATGTTTTTCAATGGCAAAAATCAATGAATATTGTAAATGCACAAACAGTAATTTCTCCGCATTGCAAGGTGCAATTCTGAAATTTTTTGCTTTTTCCTGCTCCTCTTAGCATGATAAAGAAGATTCAAAGAGAGTGAGATGCCAGCTCCTTTCATTCAGTCAGTAGCTTCAAACATTTCTGGTATATGAATAACATGATGTTTTTCAATGGCAAAAATCAATGAATATTGTAAGTGCACAAACAGTAATTTCTCCGCATTGCAAGGTGCAATTCTGAAATTTTTTGCTTTTTCCTGCTCCTCTTAGCATGATAAAGAAGATTCAAAGAGAGTGAGATGCCAGCTCCTTTCATTCAGTCAGTAGCTTCAATCATTTCTGGACGTTTTTCAATGGCAAAAATCAATGAATATTGTAAATGCACAAACAGTAATTTCTCCGCATTGCAAGGTGCAATTCTGAAATTTTTTGCTTTTTCCTGCTCCTCTTAGCATGATAAAGAAGATTCAAAGAGAGTGAGATGTCAGCTCCTTTCATTCAGTCAGTAGCTTCAAACATTTCTGGTATATGAATAACATGATGTTTTTCAATGGCAAAAATCAATGAATATTGTAAATGCACAAACAGTAATTTCTCCGCATTGCAAGGTGCAATTCTGAAATTTTTTGCTTTTTCCTGCTCCTCTTAGCATGATAAAGAAGATTCAAAGAGAGTGAGATGCCAGCTCCTTTCATTCAGTCAGTAGCTTCAATCATTTCTGGACGTTTTTCAATGGCAAAAATCAATGAATATTGTAAATGCACAAACAGTAATTTCTCCGCATTGCAAGGTGCAATTCTGAAATTTTTTGCTTTTTCCTGCTCCTCTTAGCATGATAAAGAAGATTCAAAGAGAGTGAGATGCCAGCTCCTTTCATTCAGTCAGTAGCTTCAATCATTTCTGGTATATGAATAACATGATGTTTTTCAATGGCAAAAATCAATGAATATTGTAAATGCACAAACAGTAATTTCTCCGCATTGCAAGGTGCAATTCTGAAATTTTTTGCTTTTTCCTGCTCCTCTTAGCATGATAAACAAGATTCAAAGAGAGTGAGATGCCAGCTCCTTTCATTCAGTCAGTAGCTTCAATCATTTCTGGACGTTTTTCAATGGCAAAAATCAATGAATATTGTAAATGCACAAACAGTAATTTCTCCGCATTGCAAGGTGCAATTCTGAAATTTTTTGCTTTTTCCTGCTCCTCTTAGCATGATAAACAAGATTCAAAGAGAGTGAGATGCCAGCTCCTTTCATTCAGTCAGTAGCTTCAATCATTTCTGGACGTTTTTCAATGGCAAAAATCAATGAATATTGTAAATGCACAAACAGTAATTTCTCCGCATTGCAAGGTGCAATTCTGAAATTTTTTGCTTTTTCCTGCTCCTCTTAGCATGATAAAGAAGATTCAAAGAGAGTGAGATGCCAGCTCCTTTCATTCAGTCAGTAGCTTCAAACATTTCTGGTATATGAATAACATGATGTTTTTCAATGGCAAAAATCAATGAATATTGTAAATGCACAAACAGTAATTTCTCCGCATTGCAAGGTGCAAGTCTGAAATTTTTTGCTTTTTCCTGCTCCTCTTAGCATGATAAAGAAGATTCAAGGAGAGTGAGATGCCAGCTACTTTCATTCAGTCAGTAGCTTCAATCATTTCTGGACGTTTTTCAATGGTAAAAATCAATGAATATTGTAAATGCACAAACAGTAATTTCTCCACATTGCAAGGTGCAATTCTGAAATTTTTTGCTTTTTCCTGCTCCTCTTAGCATGATAAAGAAGATTCAAAGAGAGTGAGATGCCAGCTCCTTTCATTCAGTCAGTAGCTTCAAACATTTCTGGTATATGAATAACATGATGTTTTTCAATGGCAAAAATCAATGAATATTGTAAATGCACAAACAGTAATTTCTCCGCATTGCAAGGTGCAATTCTGAAATTTTTTGCTTTTTCCTGCTCCTCTAAGCATGATAAAGAAGATTCAAAGAGAGTGAGATGCCAGCTCCTTTCATTCAGTCAGTAGCTTCAAACATTTCTGGTATATGAATAACATGATATTTTTCAATGGCAAAAATCAATGAATATTGTAAATGCACAAACAGTAATTTCTCCGCATTGCAAGGTGCAAGTCTGAAATTTTTTGCTTTTTCCTGCTCCTCTTAGCATGATAAAGAAGATTCAAAGAGAGTGAGATGCCAGCTACTTTCATTCAGTCAGTAGCTTCAATCATTTCTGGACGTTTTTCAATGGTAAAAATCAATGAATATTGTAAATGCACAAACAGTAATTTCTCCACATTGCAAGGTGCAATTCTGAAATTTTTTGCTTTTTCCTGCTCCTCTTAGCATGATAAAGAAGATTCAAAGAGAGTGAGATGCCAGCTCCTTTCATTCAGTCAGTAGCTTCAAACATTTCTGGTATATTAATAACATGATGTTTTTCAATGGCAAAAATCAATGAATATTGTAAATGCACAAACAGTAATTTCTCCGCATTGCAAGGTGCAATTCTGAAATTTTTTGCTTTTTCCTGCTCCTCTTAGCATGATAAAGAAGATTCAAAGAGAGTGAGATGCCAGCTCCTTTCATTCAGTCAGTAGCTTCAAACATTTCTGGTATATGAATAACATGATGTTTTTCAATGGCAAAAATCAATGAATATTGTAAATGCACAAACAGTAATTTCTCCGCATTGCAAGGTGCAATTCTGAAATTTTTTGCTTTTTCCTGCTCCTCTTAGCATGATAAAGAAGATTCAAAGAGAGTGAGATGCCAGCTCCTTTCATTCAGTCAGTAGCTTCAATCATTTCTGGACGTTTTTCAATGGCAAAAATCAATGAATATTGTAAATGCACAAACAGTAATTTCTCCGCATTGCAAGGTGCAATTCTGAAATTTTTTGCTTTTTCCTGCTCCTCTTAGCATGATAAAGAAGATTCAAAGAGAGTGAGATGTCAGCTCCTTTCATTCAGTCAGTAGCTTCAAACATTTCTGGTATATGAATAACATGATGTTTTTCAATGGCAAAAATCAATGAATATTGTAAATGCACAAACAGTAATTTATCCGCATTGCAAGGTACAATTCTGAAATTTTTTGCTTTTTCCTGCTCCTCTTAGCATGATAAAGAAGATTCAAAGAGAGTGAGATGCCAGCTCCTTTCATTCAGTCAGTAGCTTCAATCATTTCAGGACGTTTTTAAATGGCAAAAATCAATGAATATTGTAAATGCACAAACAGTAATTTCTCCGCATTGCAAGGTGCAATTCTGAAATTTTTTGCTTTTTCCTGCTCCTCTTAGCATGATAAAGAAGATTCAAAGAGAGGGAGATGCCAGCTCCTTTCGTTCAGTCAGTAGCTTCAATCATTTCTGGACGTTTTTCAATGGCAAAAATCATTGAATATTATAAATGCACAAACAGTAATTTCTCCGCATTGCAAGGTGCAATTCTGAAATTTTTTACTTTTTCCTGCTCCTCTTAGCATGATAAAGAAGATTCAAAGAGAGTGAGATGCCAGCTCCATTCATTCAGTCAGTAGCTTCAATCATTTCTGGTATATGAATAACATGATGTTTTTCAATGGCAAAAATCAATGAATATTGTAAATGCACAAACAGTAATTTCTCCGCATTGCAAGGTGCAATTCTGAAATTTTTTGCTTTTTCCTGCTCCTCTTAGCATGATAAAGAAGATTCAAAGAGAGTGAGATGCCAGCTTCTTTCATTCAGTCAGTAGCTTCAATCATTTCTGGACGTTTTTCAATGGCAAAAATCAATGAATATTGTAAATGCACAAACAGTAATTTCTCCGCATTGCAAGGTGCAATTCTGAAATTTTTTGCTTTTTCCTGCTCCTCTTAGCATGATAAACAAGATTCAAAGAGAGTGAGATGCCAGCTCCTTTCATTCAGTCAGTAGCTTCAATCATTTCTGGACGTTTTTCAATGGCAAAAATCAATGAATATTGTAAATGCACAAACAGTAATTTCTCCGCATTGCAAGGTGCAATTCTGAAATTTTTTGCTTTTTCCTGCTCCTCTTAGCATGATAAAGAAGATTCAAAGAGAGTGAGATGCCAGCTCCTTTCATTCAGTCAGTAGCTTCAAACTTTTCTGGTATATGAATAACATGATGTTTTTCAATGGCAAAAATCAATGAATATTGTAAATGCACAAACAGTAATTTCTCCGCATTGCAAGGTGCAATTCTGAAATTTTTTGCTTTTTCCTGCTCCTCTTAGCATGATAAAGAAGATTCAAAGAGAGTGAGATGCCAGCTCCTTTCATTCAGTCAGTAGCTTCAATCATTTCTGGATGTTTTTCAATGGCAAAAATCAATGAATATTGTAAATGCACAAACTGTAATTTCTCCGCATTGCAAGGTGCAATTCTGAAATTTTTTGCTTTTTCCTGCTCCTCTTAGCATGATAAAGAAGATTCAAAGAGAGTGAGATGCCAGCTCCTTTCATTCAGTCAGTAGCTTCAATCATTTCTGGACGTTTTTCAATGGCAAAAATCAATGAATATTGTAAATGCACAAACAGTACATTCTCCGCATTGCAAGGTGCAATTCTGAAATTTTTTGCGTTTTCCTGCTCCTCTTAGCATGATAAAGAAGATTCAAAGAGAGTGAGATGCCAGCTCCTTTCATTCAGTCAGTACCTTCAATCATTTCTGGACGTTTTTCAATGGCAAAAATCAATGAATATTGTAAATGCACAAACAGTAATTTCTCGGCATTGCAAGGTGCAATTCTGAAATTTTTTGCTTTTTCCCGCTCCTCTTAGCATGATAAAGAAGATTCAAAGAGAGTGAGGTGCCAGCTCCATTCATTCAGTCAGTAGCTTCAAACATTTCTGGTATATGAATAACATGTTTTTCAATGGCAAAAATCAATGAATATTGTAAATGCACAAACAGTAATTTCTCCGCATTGCAAGGTGCAAGTCTGAAATTTTTTGCTTTTTCCTGCTCCTCTTAGCATGATAAAGAAGATTCAAAGAGAGTGATATGCCAGCTCCATTCAGTCAGTAGCTTCAATCATTTCTGGACGTTTTTCAATGGCAAAAATCAATGAATATTGTAAATGCACAAACAGTAATTTCTCCGCATTGCAAGGTGCAATTCTGAAATTTTTTGCTTTTTCCTGCTCCTCTTAGCATGATAAAGAAGATTCAAAGAGAGTGAGATGCCAGCTCCTTTCATTCAGTCAGTAGCTTCAAACATTTCTGGTATATGAATAACAGGTTGTTTTTCAATGGCAAAAATCAAAGAATATTGTAAATGCACAAACAGTAATTTCTCCGCATTGCAAGGTGCAAGTCTGAAATTTTTTGCTTTTTCCTGCTCCTCTTAGCATGATAAAGAAGATTCAAAGAGAGTGAGATGCCAGCTACTTTCATTCAGTCAGTAGCTTCAATCATTTCTGGACGTTTTTCAATGGTAAAAATCAATGAATATTGTAAATGCACAAACAGTAATTTCTCCACATTGCAAGGTGCAATTCTGAAATTTTTTGCTTTTTCCTGCTCCTCTTAGCATGATAAAGAAGATTCAAAGAGAGTGAGATGCCAGCTCCTTTCATTCAGTCAGTAGCTTCAAACATTTCTGGTATATGAATAACATGATGTTTTTCAATGGCAAAAATCAATGAATATTGTAAATGCACAAACAGTAATTTCTCCGCATTGCAAGGTGCAATTCTGAAATTTTTTGCTTTTTCCTGCTCCTCTTAGCATGATAAAGAAGATTCAAAGAGAGTGAGATGCCAGCTCCTTTCATTCAGTCAGTAGCTTCAAACATTTCTGGTATATGAATAACATGATGTTTTTCAATGGCAAAAATCAATGAATATTGTAAATGCACAAACAGTAATTTCTCCGCATTGCAAGCTGCAATTCTGAAATTTTTTGCTTTTTCCTGCTCCTCTTAGCATGATAAAGAAGATTCAAAGAGAGTGAGATGCCAGCTCCTTTCATTCAGTCAGTAGCTTCAATCATTTCTGGACGTTTTTCAATGGCAAAAATCTATGAATATTGTAAATGCACAAACAGTAATTTCTCCGCATTGCAAGGTGCAATTCTGAAATTTTTTGCTTTTTCCTGCTCCTCTTAGCATGATAAAGAAGATTCAAAGAGAGTGAGATGCCAGCTCCTTTCATTCAGTCAGTAGCTTCAAACATTTCTGGTATATGAATAACATGATGTTTTTCAATGGCAAAAATCAATGAATATTGTAAATGCACAAACAGTAATTTCTCCGCATTGCAAGGTGCAATTCTGAAATTTTTTGCTTTTTCCTGCTCCTCTTAGCATGATAAAGAAGATTCAAAGAGAGTGAGATGCCAGCTCCTTTCATTCAGTCAGTAGCTTCAATCATTTCTGGACGTTTTTCAATGGCAAAAATCAATGAATATTGTAAATGCACAAACAGTAATTTCTCCGCATTGCAAGGTGCAATTCTGAAATTTTTTGCTTTTTCCTGCTCTCTTAGCATGATAAAGAAGATTCAAAGAGAGTGAGATGCCAGCTCCTTTCGTTCAGTCAGTAGCTTCAATCATTTCTGGACGTTTTTCAATGGCAAAAATCATTGAATATTATAAATGCACAAACAGTAATTTCTCCGCATTGCAAGGTGCAATTCTGAAATTTTTTACTTTTTCCTGCTCCTCTTAGCATGATAAAGAAGATTCAAAGAGAGTGAGATGCCAGCTCATTTCATTCAGTCAGTAGCTTCAATCATTTCTGGTATATGAATAACATGATGTTTTTCAATGGCAAAAATCAATGAATATTGTAAATGCACAAACAGTAATTTCTCCGCATTGCAAGGTGCAATTCTGAAATTTTTTGCTTTTTCCTGCTCCTCTTAGCATGATAAAGAAGATTCAAAGAGAGTGAGATGCCAGCTCCTTTCATTCAGTCAGTAGCTTCAATCATTTCTGGACGTTTTTCAATGGCAAAAATCAATGAATATTGCAAATGCACAAACAGTAATTTCTCCGCATTGCAAGGTGCAATTCTGAAATTTTTTGCTTTTTCCTGCTCCTCTTAGCATGATAAACAAGATTCAAAGCGAGTGAGATGCCAGCTCCTTTCATTCAGTCAGTAGCTTCAATCATTTCTGGACGTTTTTCAATGGCAAAAATCAATGAATATTGTAAATGCACAAACAGTAATTTCTCCGCATTGCAAGGTGCAATTCTGAAATTTTTTGCTTTTTCCTGCTCCTCTTAGCATTATAAAGAAGATTCAAAGAGAGTGAGATGCCAGCTCCTTTCATTCAGTCAGTAGCTTCAATCATTTCTGGACGTTTTTCAATGGCAAAAATCAATGAATATTGTAAATGCACAAACAGTAATTTCTCCGCATTGCAAGGTGCAATTCTGAAATTTTTTGCTTTTTCCTGCTCCTCTTAGCATGATAAAGAAGATTCAAAGAGAGTGAGATGCCAGCTCCTTTCATTCAGTCAGTAGCTTCAAACATTTCTGGTATATGAATAACATGATGTTTTTCAATGGCAAAAATCAATGAATATTGTAAATGCACAAACAGTAATTTCTCCGCATTGCATGGTGCAATTCTGAAATTTTTTGCTTTTTCCTGCTCCTCTTAGCATGATAAAGAAGATTCAAAGAGAGTGAGATGCCAGCTCCTTTCGTTCAGTCAGTAGCTTCAATCATTTCTGGACATTTTTCAATGGCAAAAATCATTGAATATTATAAATGCACAAACAGTAATTTCTCCGCATTGCAAGGTGCAATTCTGAAATTTTTTACTTTTTCCTGCTCCTCTTAGCATGATAAAGAAGATTCAAAGAGAGTGAGATGCCAGCTCCTTTCATTCAGTCAGTAGCTTCAATCATTTCTGGTATATGAATAACATGATGTTTTTCAATGGCAAAAATCAATGAATATTGTAAATGCACAAACAGTAATTTCTCCGCATTGCAAGGTGCAATTCTGAAATTTTTTGCTTTTTCCTGCTCCTCTTAGCATGATAAAGAAGATTCAAAGAGAGTGAGATGCCAGCTCCTTACATTCAGTCAGTAGCTTCAATCATTTCTGGACGTTTTTCAATGGCAAAAATCAATGAATATTGTAAATGCACAAACAGTAATTTCTCCGCATTGCAAGGTGCAATTCTGAAATGTTTTGCTTTTTCCTGCTCCTCTTAGCATGATAAAGAAGATTCAAAGAGAGTGAGATGCCAGCTCCTTTCATTCAGTCAGTAGCTTCAAACATTTCTGGTATATGAATAACATGATGTTTTTCAATGGCAAAAATCAATGAATATTGTAAATGCACAAACAGTAATTTCTCCGCATTGCAAGGTGCAATTCTGAAATTTTTTGCTTTTTCCTGCTCCTCTTAGCATGATAAAGAAGATTCAAAGAGAGTGAGATGCCAGCTCCTTTCATTCAGTCAGTAGCTTCAATCATTTCTGGATGTTTTTCAATGGCAAAAATCAATGAATATTGTAAATGCACAAACAGTAATTTCTCCGCATTGCAAGGTGCAATTCTGAAATTTTTTGCTTTTTCCTGCTCCTCTTAGCATGATAAACAAGATTCAAAGAGAGTGAGATGCCAGCTCCTTTCATTCAGTCAGTAGCTTCAATCATTTCTGGACGTTTTTCAATGGCAAAAATCAATGAATATTGTAAATGCACAAACAGTAATTTCTCCGCATTGCAAGGTGCAATTCTGAAATTTTTTGCTTTTTCCTGCTCCTCTTAGCATGATAAAGAAGATTCAAAGAGAGTGAGATGCCATCTCTTTTCATTCAGTCAGTAGCTTCAAACATTTCTGGTATATGAATAACATGATGTTTTTCAATGGCAAAAATCAATGAATATTGTAAATGCACAAACAGTAATTTCTCCGCATTGCAAGGTGCAAGTCTGAAATTTTTTGCTTTTTCCTGCTCCTCTTAGCATGATAAAGAAGATTCAAGGAGAGTGAGATGCCAGCTACTTTCATTCAGTCAGTAGCTTCAATCATTTCTGGACGTTTTTCAATGGTAAAAATCAATGAATATTGTAAATGCACAAACAGTAATTTCTCCACATTGCAAGGTGCAATTCTGAAATTTTTTGCTTTTTCCTGCTCCTCTTAGCATGATAAAGAAGATTCAAAGAGAGTGAGATGCCAGCTCCTTTCATTCAGTCAGTAGCTTCAAACATTTCTGGTATATGAATAACATGATGTTTTTCAATGGCAAAAATCAATGAATATTGTAAATGCACAAACAGTAATTTCTCCGCATTGCAAGGTGCAATTCTGAAATTTTTTGCTTTTTCCTGCTCCTCTTAGCATGATAAAGAAGATTCAAAGAGAGTGAGATGCCAGCTCCTTTCATTCAGTCAGTAGCTTCAAACATTTCTGGTATATGAATAACATGATGTTTTTCAATGGCAAAAATCAATGAATATTGTAAATGCACAAACAGTAATTTCTCCGCATAGCAAGGTGCAAGTCTGAAATTTTTTGCTTTTTCCTGCTCCTCTTAGCATGATAAAGAAGATTCAAAGAGAGTGAGATGCCAGCTACTTTCATTCAGTCAGTAGCTTCAATCATTTCTGGACGTTTTTCAATGGTAAAAATCAATGAATATTGTAAATGCACAAACAGTAATTTCTCCACATTGCAAGGTGCAATTCTGAAATTTTTTGCTTTTTCCTGCTCCTCTTAGCATGATAAAGAAGATTCAAAGAGAGTGAGATGCCAGCTCCTTTCATTCAGTCAGTAGCTTCAAACATTTCTGGTATATGAATAACATGATGTTTTTCAATGGCAAAAATCAATGAATATTGTAAATGCACAAACAGTAATTTCTCCGCATTGCAAGGTGCAATTCTGAAATTTTTTGCTTTTTCCTGCTCCTCTTAGCATGATAAAGAAGATTCAAAGAGAGTGAGATGCCAGCTCCTTTCATTCAGTCAGTAGCTTCAAACATTTCTGGTATATGAATAACATGATGTTTTTCAATGGCAAAAATCAATGAATATTGTAAATGCACAAACAGTAATTTCTCCGCATTGCAAGCTGCAATTCTGAAATTTTTTGCTTTTTCCTGCTCCTCTTAGCATGATAAAGAAGATTCAAAGAGAGTGAGATGCCAGCTCCTTTCATTCAGTCAGTAGCTTCAATCATTTCTGGACGTTTTTCAATGGCAAAAATCTATGAATATTGTAAATGCACAAACAGTAATTTCTCCGCATTGCAAGGTGCAATTCTGAAATTTTTTGCTTTTTCCTGCTCCTCTTAGCATGATAAAGAAGATTCAAAGAGAGTGAGATGCCAGCTCCTTTCATTCAGTCAGTAGCTTCAAACATTTCTGGTATATGAATAACATGATGTTTTTCAATGGCAAAAATCAATGAATATTGTAAATGCACAAACAGTAATTTCTCCGCATTGCAAGGTGCAATTCTGAAATTTTTTGCTTTTTCCTGCTCCTCTTAGCATGATAAAGAAGATTCAAAGAGAGTGAGATGCCAGCTCCTTTCATTCAGTCAGTAGCTTCAATCATTTCTGGACGTTTTTCAATGGCAAAAATCAATGAATATTGTAAATGCACAAACAGTAATTTCTCCGCATTGCAAGGTGCAATTCTGAAATTTTTTGCTTTTTCCTGCTCTCTTAGCATGATAAAGAAGATTCAAAGAGAGTGAGATGCCAGCTCCTTTCGTTCAGTCAGTAGCTTCAATCATTTCTGGACGTTTTTCAATGGCAAAAATCATTGAATATTATAAATGCACAAACAGTAATTTCTCCGCATTGCAAGGTGCAATTCTGAAATTTTTTACTTTTTCCTGCTCCTCTTAGCATGATAAAGAAGATTCAAAGAGAGTGAGATGCCAGCTCATTTCATTCAGTCAGTAGCTTCAATCATTTCTGGTATATGAATAACATGATGTTTTTCAATGGCAAAAATCAATGAATATTGTAAATGCACAAACAGTAATTTCTCCGCATTGCAAGGTGCAATTCTGAAATTTTTTGCTTTTTCCTGCTCCTCTTAGCATGATAAAGAAGATTCAAAGAGAGTGAGATGCCAGCTCCTTTCATTCAGTCAGTAGCTTCAATCATTTCTGGACGTTTTTCAATGGCAAAAATCAATGAATATTGCAAATGCACAAACAGTAATATCTCCGCATTGCAAGGTGCAATTCTGAAATTTTTTGCTTTTTCCTGCTCCTCTTAGCATGATAAACAAGATTCAAAGCGAGTGAGATGCCAGCTCCTTTCATTCAGTCAGTAGCTTCAATCATTTCTGGACGTTTTTCAATGGCAAAAATCAATGAATATTGTAAATGCACAAACAGTAATTTCTCCGCATTGCAAGGTGCAATTCTGAAATTTTTTGCTTTTTCCTGCTCCTCTTAGCATTATAAAGAAGATTCAAAGAGAGTGAGATGCCAGCTCCTTTCATTCAGTCAGTAGCTTCAATCATTTCTGGACGTTTTTCAATGGCAAAAATCAATGAATATTGTAAATGCACAAACAGTAATTTCTCCGCATTGCAAGGTGCAATTCTGAAATTTTTTGCTTTTTCCTGCTCCTCTTAGCATGATAAAGAAGATTCAAAGAGAGTGAGATGCCAGCTCCTTTCATTCAGTCAGTAGCTTCAAACATTTCTGGTATATGAATAACATGATGTTTTTCAATGGCAAAAATCAATGAATATTGTAAATGCACAAACAGTAATTTCTCCGCATTGCATGGTGCAATTCTGAAATTTTTTGCTTTTTCCTGCTCCTCTTAGCATGATAAAGAAGATTCAAAGAGAGTGAGATGCCAGCTCCTTTCGTTCAGTCAGTAGCTTCAATCATTTCTGGACATTTTTCAATGGCAAAAATCATTGAATATTATAAATGCACAAACAGTAATTTCTCCGCATTGCAAGGTGCAATTCTGAAATTTTTTACTTTTTCCTGCTCCTCTTAGCATGATAAAGAAGATTCAAAGAGAGTGAGATGCCAGCTCCTTTCATTCAGTCAGTAGCTTCAATCATTTCTGGTATATGAATAACATGATGTTTTTCAATGGCAAAAATCAATGAATATTGTAAATGCACAAACAGTAATTTCTCCGCATTGCAAGGTGCAATTCTGAAATTTTTTGCTTTTTCCTGCTCCTCTTAGCATGATAAAGAAGATTCAAAGAGAGTGAGATGCCAGCTCCTTACATTCAGTCAGTAGCTTCAATCATTTCTGGACGTTTTTCAATGGCAAAAATCAATGAATATTGTAAATGCACAAACAGTAATTTCTCCGCATTGCAAGGTGCAATTCTGAAATTTTTTGCTTTTTCCTGCTCCTCTTAGCATGATAAAGAAGATTCAAAGAGAGTGAGATGCCAGCTCCTTTCATTCAGTCAGTAGCTTCAAACATTTCTGGTATATGAATAACATGATGTTTTTCAATGGCAAAAATCAATGAATATTGTAAATGCACAAACAGTAATTTCTCCGCATTGCAAGGTGCAATTCTGAAATTTTTTGCTTTTTCCTGCTCCTCTTAGCATGATAAAGAAGATTCAAAGAGAGTGAGATGCCAGCTCCTTTCATTCAGTCAGTAGCTTCAATCATTTCTGGATGTTTTTCAATGGCAAAAATCAATGAATATTGTAAATGCACAAACAGTAATTTCTCCGCATTGCAAGCTGCAATTCTGAAATTTTTTGCTTTTTCCTGCTCCTCTTAGCATGATAAAGAAGATTCAAAGAGAGTGAGATGCCAGCTCCTTTCATTCAGTCAGTAGCTTCAATCATTTCTGGACGTTTTTCAATGGCAAAAATCTATGAATATTGTAAATGCACAAACAGTAATTTCTCCGCATTGCAAGGTGCAATTCTGAAATTTTTTGCTTTTTCCTGCTCCTCTTAGCATGATAAAGAAGATTCAAAGAGAGTGAGATGCCAGCTCCTTTCATTCAGTCAGTAGCTTCAAACATTTCTGGTATATGAATAACATGATGTTTTTCAATGGCAAAAATCAATGAATATTGTAAATGCACAAACAGTAATTTCTCCGCATTGCAAGGTGCAATTCTGAAATTTTTTGCTTTTTCCTGCTCCTCTTAGCATGATAAAGAAGATTCAAAGAGAGTGAGATGCCAGCTCCTTTCATTCAGTCAGTAGCTTCAATCATTTCTGGACGTTTTTCAATGGCAAAAATCAATGAATATTGTAAATGCACAAACAGTAATTTCTCCGCATTGCAAGGTGCAATTCTGAAATTTTTTGCTTTTTCCTGCTCTCTTAGCATGATAAAGAAGATTCAAAGAGAGTGAGATGCCAGCTCCTTTCGTTCAGTCAGTAGCTTCAATCATTTCTGGACGTTTTTCAATGGCAAAAATCATTGAATATTATAAATGCACAAACAGTAATTTCTCCGCATTGCAAGGTGCAATTCTGAAATTTTTTACTTTTTCCTGCTCCTCTTAGCATGATAAAGAAGATTCAAAGAGAGTGAGATGCCAGCTCATTTCATTCAGTCAGTAGCTTCAATCATTTCTGGTATATGAATAACATGATGTTTTTCAATGGCAAAAATCAATGAATATTGTAAATGCACAAACAGTAATTTCTCCGCATTGCAAGGTGCAATTCTGAAATTTTTTGCTTTTTCCTGCTCCTCTTAGCATGATAAAGAAGATTCAAAGAGAGTGAGATGCCAGCTCCTTTCATTCAGTCAGTAGCTTCAATCATTTCTGGACGTTTTTCAATGGCAAAAATCAATGAATATTGCAAATGCACAAACAGTAATATCTCCGCATTGCAAGGTGCAATTCTGAAATTTTTTGCTTTTTCCTGCTCCTCTTAGCATGATAAACAAGATTCAAAGCGAGTGAGATGCCAGCTCCTTTCATTCAGTCAGTAGCTTCAATCATTTCTGGACGTTTTTCAATGGCAAAAATCAATGAATATTGTAAATGCACAAACAGTAATTTCTCCGCATTGCAAGGTGCAATTCTGAAATTTTTTGCTTTTTCCTGCTCCTCTTAGCATTATAAAGAAGATTCAAAGAGAGTGAGATGCCAGCTCCTTTCATTCAGTCAGTAGCTTCAATCATTTCTGGACGTTTTTCAATGGCAAAAATCAATGAATATTGTAAATGCACAAACAGTAATTTCTCCGCATTGCAAGGTGCAATTCTGAAATTTTTTGCTTTTTCCTGCTCCTCTTAGCATGATAAAGAAGATTCAAAGAGAGTGAGATGCCAGCTCCTTTCATTCAGTCAGTAGCTTCAAACATTTCTGGTATATGAATAACATGATGTTTTTCAATGGCAAAAATCAATGAATATTGTAAATGCACAAACAGTAATTTCTCCGCATTGCATGGTGCAATTCTGAAATTTTTTGCTTTTTCCTGCTCCTCTTAGCATGATAAAGAAGATTCAAAGAGAGTGAGATGCCAGCTCCTTTCGTTCAGTCAGTAGCTTCAATCATTTCTGGACATTTTTCAATGGCAAAAATCATTGAATATTATAAATGCACAAACAGTAATTTCTCCGCATTGCAAGGTGCAATTCTGAAATTTTTTACTTTTTCCTGCTCCTCTTAGCATGATAAAG
Source organism: Phyllobates terribilis (assembly GCF_046119375.1). NCBI lineage: Eukaryota > Metazoa > Chordata > Amphibia > Anura > Dendrobatidae > Phyllobates > Phyllobates terribilis. Next base: position 587,767 of record NW_027363330.1, read on the forward strand.
AAGATTCAAAGAGAGTGAGATGCCAGCTCCTTTCATTCAGTCAGTAGCTTCAATCATTTCTGGTATATGAATAACATGATGTTTTTCAATGGCAAAAATCAATGAATATTGTAAATGCACAAACAGTAATTTCTCCGCATTGCAAGGTGCAATTCTGAAATTTTTTGCTTTTTCCTGCTCCTCTTAGCATGATAAAGAAGATTCAAAGAGAGTGAGATGCCAGCTCCTTACATTCAGTCAGTAGCTTCAATCATTTCTGGACGTTTTTCAATGGCAAAAATCAATGAATATTGTAAATGCACAAACAGTAATTTCTCCGCATTGCAAGGTGCAATTCTGAAATTTTTTGCTTTTTCCTGCTCCTCTTAGCATGATAAAGAAGATTCAAAGAGAGTGAGATGCCAGCTCCTTTCATTCAGTCAGTAGCTTCAAACATTTCTGGTATATGAATAACATGATGTTTTTCAATGGCAAAAATCAATGAATATTGTAAATGCACAAACAGTAATTTCTCCGCATTGCAAGGTGCAATTCTGAAATTTTTTGCTTTTTCCTGCTCCTCTTAGCATGATAAAGAAGATTCAAAGAGAGTGAGATGCCAGCTCCTTTCATTCAGTCAGTAGCTTCAATCATTTCTGGATGTTTTTCAATGGCAAAAATCAATGAATATTGTAAATGCACAAACAGTAATTTCTCCGCATTGCAAGGTGCAATTCTGAAATTTTTTGCTTTTTCCTGCTCCTCTTAGCATGATAAACAAGATTCAAAGAGAGTGAGATGCCAGCTCCTTTCATTCAGTCAGTAGCTTCAATCATTTCTGGACGTTTTTCAATGGCAAAAATCAATGAATATTGTAAATGCACAAACAGTAATTTCTCCGCATTGCAAGGTGCAATTCTGAAATTTTTTGCTTTTTCCTGCTCCTCTTAGCATGATAAAGAAGATTCAAAGAGAGTGAGATGCCATCTCTTTTCATTCAGTCAGTAGCTTCAAACATTTCTGGTATATGAATAACATGATGTTTTTCAATGGCAAAAATCAATGAATATTGTAAATGCACAAACAGTAATTTCTCCGCATTGCAAGGTGCAAATCTGAAATTTTTTGCTTTTTCCTGCTCCTCTTAGCATGATAAAGAAGATTCAAGGAGAGTGAGATGCCAGCTACTTTCATTCAGTCAGTAGCTTCAATCATTTCTGGACGTTTTTCAATGGTAAAAATCAATGAATATTGTAAATGCACAAACAGTAATTTCTCCACATTGCAAGGTGCAATTCTGAAATTTTTTGCTTTTTCCTGCTCCTCTTAGCATGATAAAGAAGATTCAAAGAGAGTGAGATGCCAGCTCCTTTCATTCAGTCAGTAGCTTCAAACATTTCTGGTATATGAATAACATGATGTTTTTCAATGGCAAAAATCAATGAATATTGTAAATGCACAAACAGTAATTTCTCCGCATTGCAAGGTGCAATTCTGAAATTTTTTGCTTTTTCCTGCTCCTCTTAGCATGATAAAGAAGATTCAAAGAGAGTGAGATGCCAGCTCCTTTCATTCAGTCAGTAGCTTCAAACATTTCTGGTATATGAATAACATGATGTTTTTCAATGGCAAAAATCAATGAATATTGTAAATGCACAAACAGTAATTTCTCCGCATAGCAAGGTGCAAGTCTGAAATTTTTTGCTTTTTCCTGCTCCTCTTAGCATGATAAAGAAGATTCAAAGAGAGTGAGATGCCAGCTACTTTCATTCAGTCAGTAGCTTCAATCATTTCTGGACGTTTTTCAATGGTAAAAATCAATGAATATTGTAAATGCACAAACAGTAATTTCTCCACATTGCAAGGTGCAATTCTGAAATTTTTTGCTTTTTCCTGCTCCTCTTAGCATGATAAAGAAGATTCAAAGAGAGTGAGATGCCAGCTCCTTTCATTCAGTCAGTAGCTTCAAACATTTCTGGTATATGAATAACATGATGTTTTTCAATGGCAAAAATCAATGAATATTGTAAATGCACAAACAGTAATTTCTCCGCATTGCAAGGTGCAATTCTGAAATTTTTTGCTTTTTCCTGCTCCTCTTAGCATGATAAAGAAGATTCAAAGAGAGTGAGATGCCAGCTCCTTTCATTCAGTCAGTAGCTTCAAACATTTCTGGTATATGAATAACATGATGTTTTTCAATGGCAAAAATCAATGAATATTGTAAATGCACAAACAGTAATTTCTCCGCATTGCAAGGTGCAAGTCTGAAATTTTTTGCTTTTTCCTGCTCCTCTTAGCATGATAAAGAAGATTCAAAGAGAGTGAGATGCCAGCTACTTTCATTCAGTCAGTAGCTTCAATCATTTCTGGACGTTTTTCAATGGTAAAAATCAATGAATATTGTAAATGCACAAACAGCAATTTCTCCACATTGCAAGGTGCAATTCTGAAATTTTTTGCTTTTTCCTGCTCCTCTTAGCATGATAAAGAAGATTCAAAGAGAGTGAGATGCCAGCTCCTTTCATTCAGTCAGTAGCTTCAAACATTTCTGGTATATGAATAACATGATGTTTTTCAGTGGCAAAAATCAATGAATATTGTAAATGCACAAACAGTAATTTCTCCGCATTGCAAGGTGCAATTCTGAAATTTTTTGCTTTTTCCTGCTCCTCTTAGCATGATAAAGAAGATTCAAAGAGAGTGAGATGCCAGCTCCTTTCATTCAGTCAGTAGCTTCAATCATTTCTGGATGTTTTTCAATGGCAAAAATCAATGAATATTGTAAATGCACAAACTGTAATTTCTCCGCATTGCAAGGTGCAATTCTGAAATTTTTTGCTTTTTCCTGCTCCTCTTAGCATGATAAAGAAGATTCAAAGAGAGTGAGATGCCAGCTCCTTTCATTCAGTCAGTAGCTTCAATCATTTCTGGACGTTTTTCAATGGCAAAAATCAATGAATATTGTAAATGCACAAACAGTAATTTCTCCGCATTGCAAGGTGCAATTCTGAAATTTTTTGCTTTTTCCTGCTCCTCTTAGCATGATAAAGAAGATTCAAAGAGAGTGAGATGCCAGCTCCTTTCATTCAGTCAGTACCTTCAATCATTTCTGGACGTTTTTCAATGGCAAAAATCAATGAATATTGTAAATGCACAAACAGTAATTTCTCCGCATTGCAAGGTGCAATTCTGAAATTTTTTGCTTTTTCCCGCTCCTCTTAGCATGATAAAGAAGATTCAAAGTGAGTGAGATGCCAGCTCCTTTCATTCAGTCAGTAGCTTCAAACATTTCTGGTATATGAATAACATGTTTTTCAATGGCAAAAATCAATGAATATTGTAAATGCACAAACAGTAATTTCTCCGCATTGCAAGGTGCAATTCTGAAATTTTTTGATTTTTCCTGCTCCTCTTAGCATGATAAAGAAGATTCAAAGAGAGTGAGATGCCAGCTCCTTTCATTCAGTCAGTAGCTTCAATCATTTCTGGACGTTTTTCAATGGCAAAAATCAATGAATATTGTAAATGCACAAACAGTAATTTCTCCGCATTGCAAGGTGCAATTCTGAAATTTTTTGCTTTTTCCTGCTCCTCTTAGCATGATAAAGAAGATTCAAAGAGAGTGAGATGCCAGCTCCTTTCATTCAGTCAGTAGCTTCAAACATTTCTGGTATATGAATAACATGATGTTGTTCAATGGCAAAAATCAATGAATATTGTAAATGCACAAACAGTAATTTCTCCGCATTGCAAGGTGCAAGTCTGAAATTTTTTGCTTTTTCCTGCTCCTCTTAGCATGATAAAGAAGATTCAAAGAGAGTGAGATGCCAGCTACTTTCATTCAGTCAGTAGCTTCAATCATTTCTGGACGTTTTTCAATGGTAAAAATCAATGAATATTGTAAATGCACAAACAGTAATTTCTCCACATTGCAAGGTGCAATTCTGAAATTTTTTGCTTTTTCCTGCTCCTCTTAGCATGATAAAGAAGATTCAAAGAGAGTGAGATGCCAGCTCCTTTCATTCAGTCAGTAGCTTCAAACATTTCTGGTATATGAATAACATGATGTTTTTCAATGGCAAAAATCAATGAATATTGTAAATGCACAAACAGTAATTTCTCCGCATTGCAAGGTGCAATTCTGAAATTTTTTGCTTTTTCCTGCTCCTCTTAGCATGATAAAGAAGATTCAAAGAGAGTGAGATGCCAGCTCCTTTCATTCAGTCAGTAGCTTCAAACATTTCTGGTATATGAATAACATGATGTTTTTCAATGGCAAAAATCAATGAATATTGTAAATGCACAAACAGTAATTTCTCCGCATTGCAAGGTGCAATTCTGAAATTTTTTGCTTTTTCCTGCTCCTCTTAGCATGATAAAGAAGATTCAAAGAGAGTGAGATGCCAGCTCCTTTCATTCAGTCAGTAGCTTCAATCATTTCTGGACGTTTTTCAATGGCAAAAATCAATGAATATTGTAAATGCACAAACAGTAATTTCTCCGCATTGCAAGGTGCAATTCTGAAATTTTTTGCTTTTTCCTGCTCCTCTTAGCATGATAAAGAAGATTCAAAGAGAGTGAGATGTCAGCTCCTTTCATTCAGTCAGTAGCTTCAAACATTTCTGGTATATGAATAACATGATGTTTTTCAATGGCAAAAATCAATGAATTTTGTAAATGCACAAACAGTAATTTCTCTGCATTGCAAGGTGCAATTCTGAAATTTTTTGCTTTTTCCTGCTCCTCTTAGCATGATAAAGAAGATTCAAAGAGAGTGAGATGCCAGTTCCTTTCATTCAGTCAGTAGCTTCAATCATTTCTGGACGTTTTTCAATGGCAAAAATCAATGAATATTGTAAATGCACAAACAGTAATTTCTCCGCATTGCAAGGTGCAATTCTGAAATTTTTTGCTTTTTCCTGCTCCTCTTAGCATGATAAAGAAGATTCAAAGAGAGTGAGATGCCAGCTCCTTTCGTTCAGTCAGTAGCTTCAATCATTTCTGGACGTTTTTCAATGGCAAAAATCATTGAATATTATAAATGCACAAACAGTAATTTCTCCGCATTGCAAGGTGCAATTCTGAAATTTTTTACTTTTTCCTGCTCCTCTTAGCATGATAAAGAAGATTCAAAGAGAGTGAGATGCCAGCTCCTTTCATTCAGTCAGTAGCTTCAATCATTTCTGGTATATGTATAACATGATGTTTTTCAATGGCAAAAATCAATGAATATTGTAAATGCACAAATAGTAATTTCTCCGCATTGCAAGGTGCAATTCTGAAATTTTTTGCTTTTTCCTGCTCCTCTTAGCATGATAAAGAAGATTCAAAGAGAGTGAGATGCCAGCTCCTTTCATTCAGTCAGTAGCTTCAATCATTTCTGGACGTTTTTCAATGGCAAAAATCAATGAATATTGTAAATGCACAAACAGTAATTTCTCCGCATTGCAAGGTGCAATTCTGAAATTTTTTGCTTTTTCCTGCTCCTCTTAGCATGATAAACAAGATTCAAAGAGAGTGAGGTGCCAGCTCCTTTCATTCAGTCAGTAGCTTCAATCATTTCTGGACGTTTTTCAATGCCAAAAATCAATGAATATTGTAAATGCACAAACAGTAATTTCTCCGCATTGCAAGGTGCAATTCTGAAATTTTTTGCTTTTTCCTGCTCCTCTTAGCATGATAAAGAAGATTCAAAGAGAGTGAGATGCCAGCTCCTTTCATTCAGTCAGTAGCTTCAAACATTTCTGGTATATGAATAACATGATGTTTTTCAATGGCAAAAATCAATGAATATTGTAAATGCACAAACAGTAATTTCTCCGCATTGCAAGGTGCAAGTCTGAAATTTTTTGCTTTTTCCTGCTCCTCTTAGCATGATAAAGAAGATTCAAAGAGAGTGAGATGCCAGCTACTTTCATTCAGTCAGTAGCTTCAATCATTTCTGGACGTTTTTCAATGGTAAAAATCAATGAATATTGTAAATGCACAAACAGTAATTTCTCCACATTGCAAGGTGCAATTCTGAAATTTTTTGCTTTTTCCTGCTCCTCTTAGCATGATAAAGAAGATTCAAAGAGAGTGAGATGCCAGCTCCTTTCATTCAGTCAGTAGCTTCAAACATTTCTGGTATATGAATAACATGATGTTTTTCAATGGCAAAAATCAATGAATATTGTAAATGCACAAACAGTAATTTCTCCGCATTGCAAGGTGCAATTCTGAAATTTTTTGCTTTTTCCTGCTCCTCTTAGCATGATAAAGAAGATTCAAAGAGAGTGAGATGCCAGCTACTTTCATTCAGTCAGTAGCTTCAATCATTTCTGGACGTTTTTCAATGGTAAAAATCAATGAATATTGTAAATGCACAAACAGTAATTTCTCCACATTGCAAGGTGCAATTCTGAAATTTTTTGCTTTTTCCTGCTCCTCTTAGCATGATAAAGAAGATTCAAAGAGAGTGAGATGCCAGCTCCTTTCATTCAGTCAGTAGCTTCAAACATTTCTGGTATATGAATAACATGATGTTTTTCAATGGCAAAAATCAATGAATATTGTAAATGCACAAACAGTAATTTCTCCGCATTGCAAGGTGCAATTCTGAAATTTTTTGCTTTTTCCTGCTCCTCTTAGCATGATAAAGAAGATTCAAAGAGAGTGAGATGCCAGCTCCTTTCATTCAGTCAGTAGCTTCAAACATTTCTGGTATATGAATAACATGATGTTTTTCAATGGCAAAAATCAATGAATATTGTAAATGCACAAACAGTAATTTCTCCGCATTGCAAGGTGCAATTCTGAAATTTTTTGCTTTTTCCTGCTCCTCTTAGCATGATAAAGAATATTCAAAGAGAGTGAGATGCCAGCTCCTTTCATTCAGTCAGTAGCTTCAATCATTTCTGGATGTTTTTCAATGGAAAAAATCAATGAATATTGTAAATGCACAAACTGTAATTTCTCCGCATTGCAAGGTGCAATTCTGAAATTTTTTGCTTTTCCTGCTCCTCTTAGCATGATAAAGAAGATTCAAAGAGAGTGAGATGCCAGCTCCTTTCATTCAGTCAGTAGCTTCAATCATTTCTGGACGTTTTTCAATGGCAAAAATCAATGAATATTGTAAATGCACAAACAGTAATTTCTCCGCATTGCAAGGTGCAATTCTGAAATTTTTTGCTTTTTCCTGCTCCTCTTAGCATGATAAAGAAGATTCAAAGAGAGTGAGATGCCAGCTCCTTTCATTCAGTCAGTACCTTCAATCATTTCTGGACGTTTTTCAATGGCAAAAATCAATGAATATTGTAAATGCACAAACAGTAATTTCTCCGCATTGCAAGGTGCAATTCTGAAATTTTTTGCTTTTTCCCGCTCCTCTTAGCATGATAAAGAAGATTCAAAGAGAGTGAGGTGCCAGCTCCTTTCATTCAGTCAGCAGCTTCAAACATTTCTGGTATATGAATAACATGTTTTTCAATGGCAAAAATCAATGAATATTGTAAATGCACAAACAGTAATTTCTCCGCATTGCAAGGTGCAATTCTGAAATGTTTTGATTTTTCCTGCTCCTCTTAGCATGATAAAGAAGATTCAAAGAGAGTGAGATGCCAGCTCCTTTCATTCAGTCAGTAGCTTCAATCATTTCTGGACGTTTTTCAATGGCAAAAATCAATGAATATTGTAAATGCACAAACAGTAATTTCTCCGCATTGCAAGGTGCAATTCTGAAATTTTTTGCTTTTTCCTGCTCCTCTTAGCATGATAAAGAAGATTCAAAGAGAGTGAGATGCCAGCTCCTTTCATTCAGTCAGTAGCTTCAATCATTTCTGGACGTTTTTCAATGGCAAAAATCAATGAATATTGTAAATGCACAAACAGTAATTTCTCCGCATTGCAAGGTGCAATTCTGAAATTTTTTGCTTTTTCCTGCTCCTCTTAGCATGATAAAGAAGATTCAAAGAGAGTGAGATGCCAGCTCCTTTCATTCAGTCAGTAGCTTCAAACATTTCTGGTATATGAATAACATGATGTTTTTCAATGGCAAAAATCAATGAATATTGTAAATGCACAAACAGTAATTTCTCCGCATTGCAAGGTGCAAGTCTGAAATTTTTTGCTTTTTCCTGCTCCTCTTAGCATGATAAAGAAGATTCAAAGAGAGTGAGATGCCAGCTACTTTCATTCAGTCAGTAGCTTCAATCATTTCTGGACGTTTTTCAATGGTAAAAATCAATGAATATTGTAAATGCACAAACAGTAATTTCTCCACATTGCAAGGTGCAATTCTGAAATTTTTTGCTTTTTCCTGCTCCTCTTAGCATGATAAAGAAGATTCAAAGAGAGTGAGATGCCAGCTCCTTTCATTCAGTCAGTAGCTTCAAACATTTCTGGTATATGAATAACATGATGTTTTTCAATGGCAAAAATCAATGAATATTGTAAATGCACAAACAGTAATTTCTCCGCATTGCAAGGTGCAATTCTGAAATTTTTTGCTTTTTCCTGCTCCTCTTAGCATGATAAAGAAGATTCAAAGAGAGTGAGATGCCAGCTCCTTTCATTCAGTCAGTAGCTTCAAACATTTCTGGTATATGAATAACATGATGTTTTTCAATGGCAAAAATCAATGAATATTGTAAATGCACAAACAGTAATTTCTCCGCATTGCAAGGTGCAATTCTGAAATTTTTTGCTTTTTCCTGCTCCTCTTAGCATGATAAAAAAGATTCAAAGAGAGTGAGATGCCAGCTCCTTTCATTCAGTCAGTAGCTTCAATCATTTCTGGACGTTTTTCAATGGCAAAAATCAATGAATATTGTAAATGCACAAACAGTAATTTCTCCGCATTGCAAGGTGCAATTCTGAAATTTTTTGCTTTTTCCTGCTCCTCTTAGCATGATAAAGAAGATTCAAAGAGAGTGAGATGCCAGCTCCTTTCATTCAGTCAGTAGCTTCAAACATTTCTGGTATATGAATAACATGATGTTTTTCAATGGCAAAAATCAATGAATATTGTAAAAGCACAAACAGTAATTTCTCCGCATTGAAGGTGCAATTCTGAAATTTTTTGCTTTTTCCTGCTCCTCTTAGCATGATAAAGAAGATTCAAAGAGAGTGAGATGCCAGCTCCTTTCATTCAGTCAGTAGCTTCAATCATTTCTGGACGTTTTTCAATGGCAAAAATCAATGAATATTGTAAATGCACAAACAGTAATTTCTCCGCATTGCAAGGTGCAATTCTGAAATTTTTTGCTTTTTCCTGCTCCTCTTAGCATGATAAAGAAGATTCAAAGAGAGTGAGATGTCAGCTCCTTTCATTCAGTCAGTAGCTTCAATCATTTCTGGTATATGAATAACATGATGTTTTTCAATGGCAAAAATCAATGAATATTGTAAATGCACAAACAGTAATTTCTCCACATTGCAAGGTGCAATTCTGAAATTTTTTGCTTTTTCCTGCTCCTCTTAGCATGATAAAGAAGATTCAAAGAGAGTGAGATGCCAGCTCCTTTCATTCAGTCAGTAGCTTCAATCATTTCTGGACGTTTTTCAATGGCAAAAATCAATGAATATTGTAAATGCACAAACAGTAATTTCTCCGCATTGCAAGGTGCAATTCTGAAATTTTTTGCTTTTTCCTGCTCCTCTTAGCATGATAAAGAAGATTCAAAGAGAGTGAGATGCCAGCTCCTTTCATTCAGTCAGTAGCTTCAATCATTTCTGGTATATGAATAACATGATGTTTTTCAATGGCGAAAATCAATGAATATTGTAAATGCACAAACAGTAATTTCTCCACATTGCAAGGTGCAATTCTGAAATTTTTTGCTTTTTCCTGCTCCTCTTAGCATGATAAAGAAGATTCAAAGAGAGTGAGATGCCAGCTCCTTTCATTCAGTCAGTAGCTTCAATCATTTCTGGACGTTTTTCAATGGCAAAAATCAATGAATATTGTAAATGCACAAACAGTAATTTCTCCGCATTGCAAGGTGCAATTCTGAAATTTTTTGCTTTTTCCTGCTCCTCTTAGCATGATAAAGAAGATTCAAAGAGAGCGAGATGCCAGCTCCTTTCATTCAGTCAGTAGCTTCAATCATTTCTGGTATATGAATAACATGATGTTTTTCAATGGCAAAAAACAATGAATATTGTAAATGCACAAACAGTAATTTCTCCGCATTGCAAGGTGCAATTCTGAAATTTTTTGCTTTTTCCTGCTCCTCTTAGCATGATAAAGAAGATTCAAAGAGAGTGAGATGCCAGCTCCTTTCATTCAGTCAGTAGCTTCAATCATTTCTGGACGTTTTTCAATGGCAAAAATCAATGAATATTGTAAATGCACAAACAGTAATTTCTCCGCATTGCAAGGTGCAATTCTGAAATTTTTTGCTTTTTCCTGCTCCTCTTAGCATGATAAAGAAGATTCAAAGAGAGTGAGATGCCAGCTCCTTTCATTCAGTCAGTAGCTTCAATCATTTCTGGTATATGAATAACATGATGTTTTTCAATGGCGAAAATCAATGAATATTGTAAATGCACAAACAGTAATTTCTCCACATTGCAAGGTGCAATTCTGAAATTTTTTGCTTTTTCCTGCTCCTCTTAGCATGATAAAGAAGATTCAAAGAGAGTGAGATGCCAGCTCCTTTCATTCAGTCAGTAGCTTCAATCATTTCTGGACGTTTTTCAATGGCAAAAATCAATGAATATTGTAAATGCACAAACAGTAATTTCTCCGCATTGCAAGGTGCAATTCTGAAATTTTTTGCTTTTTCCTGCTCCTCTTAGCATGATAAAGAAGATTCAAAGAGAGTGAGATGCCAGCTCCTTTCATTCAGTCAGTAGCTTCAATCATTTCTGGTATATGAATAACATGATGTTTTTCAATGGCGAAAATCAATGAATATTGTAAATGCACAAACAGTAATTTCTCCACATTGCAAGGTGCAATTCTGAAATTTTTTGCTTTTTCCTGCTCCTCTTAGCATGATAAAGAAGATTCAAAGAGAGTGAGATGCCAGCTCCTTTCATTCAGTCAGTAGCTTCAATCATTTCTGGACGTTTTTCAATGGCAAAAATCAATGAATATTGTAAATGCACAAACAGTAATTTCTCCGCATTGCAAGGTGCAATTCTGAAATTTTTTGCTTTTTCCTGCTCCTCTTAGCATGATAAAGAAGATTCAAAGAGAGCGAGATGCCAGCTCCTTTCATTCAGTCAGTAGCTTCAATCATTTCTGGTATATGAATAACATGATGTTTTTCAATGGCAAAAAACAATGAATATTGTAAATGCACAAACAGTAATTTCTCCGCATTGCAAGGTGCAATTCTGAAATTTTTTGCTTTTTCCTGCTCCTCTTAGCATGATAAAGAAGATTCAAAGAGAGTGAGATGCCAGCTCCTTTCATTCAGTCAGTAGCTTCAATCATTTCTGGACGTTTTTCAATGGCAAAAATCAATGAATATTGTAAATGCACAAACAGTAATTTCTCCGCATTGCAAGGTGCAATTCTGAAATTTTTTGCTTTTTCCTGCTCCTCTTAGCATGATAAAGAAGATTCAAAGAGAGTGAGATGCCAGCTCCTTTCATTCAGTCAGTAGCTTCAAACATTTCTGGTATATGAATAACATGATGTTTTTCAATGGCAAAAATCAATGAATATTGTAAATGCACAAACAGTAATTTCTCCGCATTGCAAGGTGCAATTCTGAAATTTTTTGCTTTTTCCTGCTCCTCTTAGCATGATAAAGAAGATTCAAAGAGAGTGAGATGCCAGCTCCTTTCATTCAGTCAGTGCTTCAATCATTTCTGGACGTTTTTCAATGGCAAAAATCAATGAATATTGTAAATGCACAAACAGTAATTTCTCCGCATTGCAAGGTGCAATTCTGAAATTTTTTGCTTTTTCCTGCTCCTCTTAGCATGATAAAGAAGATTCAAAGAGAGTGAGATGCCAGCTCCTTTCATTCAGTCAGTAGCTTCAATCATTTCTGGACGTTTTTCAATGGCAAAAATCAATGAATATTGTAAAAGCACAAACAGTAATTTCTCCGCATTGCAAGGTGCAATTCTGAAATTTTTTGCTTTTTCCTGCTCCTCTTAGCATGATAAAGAAGATTCAAAGAGAGTAAGATGCCAGCTCCTTTCATTCAGTCAGTAGCTTCAATCATTTCTGGTATATGAATAACATGATGTTTTTCAATGGCAAAAATCAATGAATATTGTAAATGCACAAACAGTAATTTCTCCGCATTGCAA